>NC_069128.1:3318750-3982500 GCF_026914265.1 Mya arenaria | reverse complement strand
TTAAGCGAGTTACTAAGTAGTTTAAACGAGAAACGTAAGTCGTTTAAGCGAGTTACTAAGTAGTTTAAACGAGAAACGTAAGTCGTTTAAGCGAGTTACTAAGTAGCTTAAACGAGAAACGTAAGTCGTTAGAGCGAGTTACTAAGTAGTTTAAACGAGAAACGTAAGTCGTTTAAGCGAGTTACTAAGTGGTTTAAACGAAAAACGTAAGTCGTTTTAACGAAATGAAAATACTAGTACATCATCTCTATGCCACCGCAAATTCATGTCATTTTAGTATTCTCTATTTTTCTGTACATTTACAGATGCTGGTGTCCCGCAGAGTTTCCGGGGACACATGTGGACTATGCGAACAACATTTGCTGGATCTCAAACACATATTACGTCCATATCCAGGACCCCATCCCCATAGTCGCAGAACGCGAGGGGAAGGAACTCAACTATTATCAATGGGTGCCTGTCATGCTTCTTGTGCAGGCGCTCATGTTTTATATCCCTTGCATTATCTGGAGGTTGTTAAATGGACAATCTGGGATAAATGTGGATAGAATTGTGCAGCTAGGGAGCGATGCTCAGTATGAGAGTCCTGAAAGTCGTGTCCGGACTATAAAATATGTTGTGCGTCATTTAGATCGTTGCCTTGACAACCAGCGTGAAAGTAGGTCAACGTGTTGTGTGTCTATACGTCACTTCCTGTCTGCAAAGTTATCTATATTGTGTGGGAAGCGTTATGGAAATTTCTTAGTTGGAGTTTATTTCTTAATCAAAGTATTGTATATTTGTAATGCTATTGGA
Source organism: Mya arenaria (assembly GCF_026914265.1). Lineage (NCBI taxonomy): Eukaryota > Metazoa > Mollusca > Bivalvia > Myida > Myidae > Mya > Mya arenaria. The sequence goes on along the minus strand of NC_069128.1, from coordinate 3,981,705 downwards.
CAACTTTTCTTGCTCAATGAGTTCCTTGGTACGGACTATAATGTATTTGGCTTCCAAGTGCTTGACGATTTGATAAACGGAAAAGAAGACTGGACCGCGAGTCACCGATTTCCAAGGGTGACTCTGTGTGACTTTCAGATTCGTCAATTCAACAACCTTCATCGATATACAGTCCAATGTGTGCTTCCCATAAACCTTTTCTCAGAAAAGATATATATCTTCTTATGGTTTTGGTAAGTAGTTTAACTAAGCTGTTTGTCCCTGCAGTTACAGTTGTATTATTTTTGCCATACATGTATTGATCTTTACTGACCGAACTAGAGATTAACTTCAAACCGTTTGCTGCAGATGATGACTGAAACTAAATCAGGCAAAACAAGCGATGTTCTAGTAACATACTAAAACATGAATGCAATATATACCATTTACAACTGTTAAAATACCAGTTTCTATGTTCACCACTTTAATTTAATAATAATATTATTTCGTGTCTATTTCTAAAACACACATGCTCAAAGGCTTATAACATCAGCTATTAAAAGTCTCGAGTTGTCATAGATTATCTTACCCAATTCTAACAAAACTTTATTCGTGACCATCAATGAAAGGTTGTCCGAAATATTCACTTGAAATTACATAAAATTTATACATGTATATATTTATACAAGTGACAAAAAACGTATGTTTAGAAAGGGCCATATTCCGGATTTAAACATGTCTCGAGTAATGCGCCTTAATAGACTGGAAACACACAGACGAATGTTTGCATCATTCTTGCTTTGTTCTACACTTGTCGATGTTGTTGTTTCTGTATTTGATAAATGTACCCGTAGCCCCAATCGTTCAGTACCTTCAGTGCTTTGATTTTACACAATGTTTTCATATTCATATTGTCTATTGCAGGTTTGTGTTTTGTTCAATCATGTCCTGCTACAGCCTAGCTAGCTGGATCTGGTACACCGTCTTTCCAACTGCCCGGATGCAATATGTCCGAAAATTCCTGCGTGTTATGGACAGAATCGGAACCGGACCGGAGAAAAAACTCGCCAATAGATTCACCATCGAGTATTTGCGACACGATGGTGTGTTTACGTTGAGACTGGTCGGGAAGAATTCAAGTGATATCGTTGTGGCGGAAATTCTTGCTGGATTATGGGATATGTATAGAACAAAGAAAGCGGCACAAATTCGAAATAATTCCCTAGGAAATGAATTTGAAGGCGAGGACGTTTGACTATAGGGACGGAAAATTAGAGATTAGAAATTTAAGAGCAAAAATGTAAAAAGGTTTCGGTTTGTAATTTACGTGTGACATCATAAAATGACTGCCTTTTACATTATTAAAGCTGCACTCTCACATCTTGATTGTTTTGACAACTTTTTTTCTGTTTTTGCTTTGGAATGAGCCAATTTTCGGGTAAATGTCTGGAAACCTGTGATTCAAGTCTACTGGCATAAGATCATGTTGCAGTTAATCATATTTACGTTCAAAAATTGATGTTGTATGAAAAATTAGTTTTTCCGCAGTAGTCCATACCTATTGTATTGTACGACTCAATCGAAGGCGCTTACGCCAAAATCAGCTGATTCTAAGACAAAAATTAAAAGAAAAGTGAAAACTGTCAATCTGTGAGAGTGCAGCTTTAAATATGCATCGTTGTACATATTATTACACCACCACTGAAAACGTTTTCAAAACTGTATTTTCAGGGCTTACAGCAAGCTTGTTATAACCCCTTCATTTCTGTATAAAAGGTACTCGCTCATGTTTTTGGACCAAAAATTAGTTTTCCCAGTAATGCATCTGAAGACACTTATTTTGTCATTATTTTACTCTATGATATCGAAATTGCAGAAAAAATACAGTTATAGCATAAAAACACTATTTTGGTGCGAACCCAGGTAAAGCCAAAATCGGAGCTTTTACACAAAAAGACGATATTTGAGCAAATATTTGCTAAGGGGTTCCAGCTTTTTGTATCTTAGTTTAAACACTCCTTACGATTTGCCACAAATTATTTCGTCGTACAAAAAAAACGAGCAAAACATGACCGAGTACCTTTAAGTAACAACCGTCTTGCAGTAAGCCCGCGATTTGTTTAATTCAAACGATGGCTACTGAATTGCCTTAACACATGCATTTGCACTATTCAAAACCGTATACCTTGTTACTATACAGCTGATGCAAACGTAGTTTATACCAATGGTTGAGAAGTGTTGCCCTTAACAAGTATACGTTGCAGTCGTTACGTTTTGTAAATATTGTTCTAAAAAGAGTGGGGAGAACTGTGGTGTGCCAAGTGATTCAGAGAGTACTATCAAGAACGGAAAGACTAAACAGTTAGCTATATCTGTTATTTATAGTTACAGCTGTATTATTTAGCTACAGCTGTTTTTTTTAAGCTGCGGCTGTAAATTACAGCTATAGTTGTATTTTATAGATACAGCTGTACTTTATAACTGCAGCTGTATTCATAGCTACACCTGTATTTTATAGATGCAGCTGTGTTTTATGGCTACAGCTGTATTTATATCTAACACCGTATTAATAGTTACAGCTGTAATTTATAGCTACAGCTGTAATTTATAGCAACAGCTGTATTTGATATTTAGTCTGTATTTGTATATCTATAGCGGTAGCTTTATTTAACTGCTACATCTATAAATGACTACAATCATTAATTACAGTTGTTGCTATTTTTAAATCTATCGCCACAAAGTGCAACAGTTAATATAAAGCTGTAGCTGTATATGTGATGCCATAAGTATAGTTATAGCTGCGTTTCATAGCTGTAGCTTTACTTTGGAACACAACTTCAGCTGAACAATACATACACAGCTGTAGCTATCTTCGAAATGTCACTATTGTCAAATTGTAACTTTTGAGCCACATGGTACACCATCGAAAACTATAATTGAACTATTGTGTTTTTTTCATGTGTTTTCTTCTGAAAGATTTAAAAAATATAGCCTCTTTGAGAAGCAGGTAACACATGGGCGTAGCTAGGGTCTAAAAAGCTTGTAGGCCCGATGATTCTATGTGAGTTTGTGGACTTTTATATGCATATTACACACACTCAATTATACAATTGCAATGATTACAATAAAACCAAGAAAAACACCCTGTACGTAGTTTTAAAATAAGAGCACAAACACCCTGTACGTAGTTTAAAACAAAGAACACCAAAATTGATTTCGTTAAAATAAAGCAGACTTTTGAGTTGTTCACAGTGTTTGAGTAGTTTTTGCTGAATTTTTGAGTTATTCAAATTTTCCCAAAAAAGTTGTAGGCCCGGGCCTACAAGGCTTATATGTAGCTACGCAACTGTAACAATATGATAAAGTCGAATATAATTGATGTTTGACGTATGACGTATGTATGTGTAACGATGTCAATCTATTGCTGATAGTGTTTAAATGAAAAAGGCTATGCACCAAATCACGCCAATCAAAAACCAAAGGTTGCCGAACCTATGCATGTCATACCTTGTTTGTTTGTTAATGAATCATAAGGTGTTCGATCCGTTATCGAGCGAGGTCTTCATTGTTATTTACTAGCTATAACGTTAAGATTTGATATGAGAAAACCTTTGAAAAAGGGTTTGTATGTTGATAAAATATGATAATAAAATGTCACCTTAGTAACCTATTTTTATGTTAAATACTGTTTTGTTCATTTCTTAACTGAAATAATTAAAATTCAGCTGATTTAGGACCATTTGGTGATTCATTTAATGAAGTAGCATAATGGTCTTATCTTAAACATACTTGGCTTTTTCTTATATAAAATGCTGTGAAAAGACATCTGAATTGCATGAGGATTCCATGCATCAAATTTCACATGTAATAGGACAGATACCTTAAAATGTTTAGAGTATGAGTGATAACAGTATTCATTTGAAAATTATATATTGTCATAATTGATTTACAAGTTTGTTATATATGTACAGTTGCATAATATATTTATATTTGAAACAAAGTCTATAATATGTGCACAATTGTTTGTTTTTTACCAATGTTCCGTTCCGGGCAAATGTGCAATTATTTGAAACCAGTAGACTAGGCATACGAGCTATTTATCATCTTGTAACAATTTGGCAAATGTGCAATCAAGAAAATATGTGTGTACTTTAGAATCACGTAAATAAACAATCGAAATAGTTAATTGTTTAAAATTCCGAAACGATAAAAGTGCAAAGGTACTTTCTCTGATAGATTGGTTAACAGCAACTTCTTTTGAAGGGGAAATGTCTCCTGGTCAAACGTAAGTAGCATTACAACTAAGAAACTGAACGTTTGTACTTTGCCAATATGTTTAATGGTCAACTCTTTCGTACTTTGAATTTCGTTAAGAAAAGCAATCGGGATAAAAATAGAAACACGCGCATGCGCAGGTGACATTACTTAAATAATATCAAATCATCACGTGACAATACTGCCGCTTAAAACGGGTTTCCGGATCAGTGCACATTTTAAAAAAAAACGAGATATTTTTGGTCTGAAACACACACTTTAATGTATCAATTAGAACTGCACAAATGTATTAGAGCGATCGAAAGGATTATGCATGTTGTTGCCAATCTATGACAGATTCCTTTAAAATAACAGACACGTTCTATTTGTGGAATATTGACTTCAAATTAAGTCTGCAAGACAGATAACTGATATGACTTTATCAAAACTGCAACAATACATGTAGCATCTATGTATAAATCAATATAATGATCTAATGTATAGCATTTTTGTTCGGATAAGTAATATGTATTTGTTGAACACAAGACATATCTTTACATAGTTACATTTATGTTGTATATGCCTATATACATGTATATATAGTTATTCGTTTTGTTTGTGATTGTTTTATTGTTATTAATCTATTAGAGTTTACTGTTTACTTTTTTGGTGTTTTCTTTGTTATATTTATCTAGTCTATTAATATTTCTACAAGAGGTTAATGTGTATATGATAATACGGGGTATGAGCCAGTTCTATTAACATTGGTAGTGGTTTGAATTTATTGATTTATTGATTTATTCAATTGGGTATTAAAGGTATAAAATTTTACGAAATGTCCCGAAAAATAATATTTGCTAATTTTCGGAACTGTTTGGCTTTTTCCTTTTAAAAAGTATTGGCAGACTGGTGTATCTGTTTGACGAGCTTAAAGTTAATCAATAAAAATGAACCAGTTTTGCCCTAATGCAAATTGCTGATGAACCCGCTGTTAATAATTGCTGATTTAAACTGTCTTCTGTCAGATTGTTATGAACAATTAGCCTATTTCGTGTGTTTTTGTTAGTTTTTGTTTTGTACCTTACACATGCATTGTATTTTCACCTTTCTTAAATATAGTCAAATGAAAAATGGTGATAAATTTTAATATCTAAATTTCATTGGTCAGATTTGAATAACAAGTAATCCGATTAGCTACATCGTTCTTAGATCCAGTCAAGACAAATATTGAATATAAGCCCTGAGCCCTGACAAATACGTGCACTATTTCTCGTAGCTCTTATATCGTTGTCGTTTATCCGTTGAAGATATTGATAAAAAAAAAACTTAGTACACATTGTGCAAGAGACAGTACACCCAATATATCGCACGGCCCATGACTCATGATTATTGTTATGTCCCTTGATTGACTAAAAACAGACAAGCGTTTGTATTCAATCTGCGGCGCTTTTGTTTTTTCAGCAAAGTAAGTTTGGTTTTGCGCTATGTAATCTCAGAAATGCGATCAAGATTCTTGTAATACAATACCTACCTATGCACGTTCTATATTATGATAGAATCTTTGAACAGTATAAACAAAGTGGAGTTTTCTTCTGTATGATAGTGTTATTCTGTAGTTCAACGGTAGGTAGTTGAGATAGTGTTTTTGCACTCGAAAAGTAATATGTCTTTAATTGTAATTGTACGCACTTATAGTTTCCATTTTGATTTCATATCACTTGTTGAAAGAATGACTAGTTGATTTACAATGTTCGCATAATTATTCGAATATGAATCCCTTGTTTAACTGTTGAAGTCATGTGTATGATATTGTGCAATCTTCATCAAATTATATTCTACGTAATATTTCTTTATACCTTAAATGTATATAATATGTTTTCAAAGAAATACATTTTGAAAGATAATTCCGTTTTTGTTTTGACATCGACGGAGAGGTGAACGCAATCAATTTCCGTAGTGAACTTTTTTGTTCAGATGTGTTATAATACACTGAGCTTGTTTAATTACACAGTTATACGTTTTGTCCCAGTTCGAGCAATGCACGGATGTCTTAATAAAAAGTAATAAGAACACATTACTTATTATAAAAAATATGAGACTATTTCCCGATGGTTTTGCCTATTATAAGTATGTCTGTGTTCAACTTATAACGAAGCAATCGTTATATAGTACATAGCACTTTTCTCTGGTTCTGTTTTTGTTAATATTATGGTGAACACATTCTATCAATTATATTACGTGGGAGGATTTTGACTACAAATGTATTTGCAATTACATGCAAAGTATGCACATTGCTATGTATGTATACTATTTAAACGTTATATACTATACGATGATCAATTTTATAACATGTAAAGCTCACATGTTCTGCTACCTGAGCTTATTTAGTTCCGTTTATTCCAAGTATAAATAAATTAAATACCTGAAGTTTCACACAGGTCAACTGCATAATTCAAAATGGCTGCCAGTAGGTCCCCTAGTTAATTTAACGCTGCTAAAGCATTGTCATTTCGAGAAATATGTTCTGGCTTTGATTTAGCCAGATGACCTTATATTTGAATTGTTCTAATTTCTTTTCTTGCCATGGTCAAAACACGCTTTATACAAGCTTGGAATTGATGTTACCCTGAATTTAACACACTGCTAGTTATTACCAATTGGGCATATGCGGTGTTGTTCTCGTCTTCATATCAGCCATTGTCATACCATACCTGATATATAATAGAACTAAAACAGCGTTGTTATGACCCTGAATTGGGACCAATGTTACAATATTGCCATTATGACCTATCTGTTACCATGATTAAGCCAGGGTATCTTGATATGCTAATGTTCTAAATAATATTCCCGCAATGGCCATAACAGTCCTTCCTACCAATCCGACTATGTATATAATTGATATGGCCATAATAAGTCACAGCAAAACAGTTTCAGTGCATCATGGTCACATCATTGGTGACCACGGTCAAAACATAGACCAATCGAATTGCCGAACGGGGTTCCTGTATAATTGGTAAATCAGTTTCACGATCCAAGGGACATTACTCCATTTAGATATGCTAGACAGACGGTTCAGGTTAGTCTACTATTGTTAACTTGTACATGAATTTGCATATCAGAAAGGTTTAAGAAAATAAACACACGCGCGGTTTTAACCCAGTGTCCTGCTTTTAACAATAACAATACTTAAACTTAATGAAGACCAAATTAATAAAGACATAATGCAATGTTTCTGACAATATTTTACTAAACAATAATTACAGAGATGAATAAAACATTGAAATAAGTTTGACCACATTAACCATCAAACCTAGTTAGACAGTATAAAGACACATTTTTAACGAGTTATGAGACGTTGTTGGAGGCCGCCAGTTGGAATGCCGATTAAGTTTGAATATTTTTAAAGTTTTACGCGAGAGCTTTTTTATATAGGCATTATGATATTTTGCAGACTGCCATAAAAAAGCAATACAATTTCTACAAAGTCGTAGAAAATTTTATTTTATTACCCCCTTCCCCCCCCCCCCCCCCCCCTTTATATATTATATCATAAATATAGTAGAATTGTGGTGTTATACAAAATTGTAATCCATGCGAAAATGATATAATGGTTAATTAATTAAGGTTATAGAGCGAAATAAACATAATAAAAATAACGGATGGCTTGTTCAAATTTAAACAATACATATTGTTATTGACCTGAGGCTACTTTATTTTTCCCTGTATTTTCCTTTGTTTGTTAAAAAAATGGTTCAACTCATTTGCATTAAGACAAACATTAGTCATTGATTTTTTTCACATATCGTGAGATTATCATGGCACGTTAAGCGCGAATTCGGCCCTACTGTCGTGTCGGCGCTGCTGTCGGGATCGGCGCTGCAGTCGTGTCGGCGCTGCTGTCGGGATCGGCGCTGCGGTCGTGTCGGCGCTGCTGTCGTGTCGGCGCTGCTGTTGGGTCGGCGCTGCTGTCGGAATCGGCGCTGCTGTCGTGTCGGCGTTGCTGTCGTGTCGGCGCTGCTGTCGGGATCGGCGCTGCTGTCGGATCGGCGCTGCTGTCGTGTCGGCGCTGCTGTCGGGATCGGTGCTGTCGGCGCTGCTGTCGGGATCGGCGCTGCTGTCGGGATCGGTCATGCTGACTAGATCGCTCGTGCTGTAAAGTGTACTAAGCATTACCTACGTATGTTGGTAATGGGTGGGGAGTGATCTTAATGTAATATTATTAAAGATAAGACTTTTACTCCCACACAAGCAGAAGGCAATTTCGAAACATAGATGAAAAAGCACTCCCCTAGAAGTGGGCTTACACATCATTTTCGGCGAAGCTACGCCCTGCCCGAATATCAATTTTGTTTTGATTAAAATTTATAATATGATTATCAAACTTTACATATTTGGCAGCTTAGACCTTTTATTTCCTCATTTAATTAAACACACGTCCTATCATTTTCTGTCAAATTCGTAATGTTTAAATTGTTAACAGCGTTATACAATGTGTTCCTTTAATCTCCCTAAGCACCCTGTCCCTCTTCTGCATCACTCCGCCCTTTCTAAAACATTGGTTTAACCCTAAGCTCCCTATGACACGACGGGTACGAGAACAATTCTCACGAAAATCCAGATTTAAACGTTGTCAACACTAACGTCTAGTAAGTTATGCAAGTTCTAGACGATCAGATATTAAATTTTATTCAAAACGTTTACATTTTAGAACAACTCATGGCCATTCCTATGTGGAACTACATTCTCCATTTTTTTAATTTACTGGAATTAACCTCTAAAATTGAAAAATAAGAAACCATACTCACTGTTTACATCCATATTCCACTCATTGGCACTATAACGGAAGACGCGTTGGAGCATTTTCAACACATTACAAAATGTTATGGCTCCAATGATTACCCGCCTAGTATGACACAAGTAGCTTACTTTGTCAAGGGTCATTACAAGGTTTGAAATATCACTTTCAGCTATGTTGACCTCAATGTCGGTGCAAAAAAGAGATAAGGCAATTTAATCATCAGATGCTACATGATTGAAAATGTCTGTGCTGCGTAAGTACAGCTTATTTCTTATGGTCGTGTATGGATAAAGATATTGATTACTAAAATTAGAAATTGTTAATTACTATTGAAATGATGGACTAAAATAAATTCAATGTGTAACTTAAATAAGTGCAATATGCACACATGGAGCGCCACAACAGTCTTATATTGTGATATTTGGGGTTAAGCCACATTGCTAAGGGAGAGAAGGCCACACTGAAAGTATTTCTGTTTAATGTATGAACTATTTGCTTTTGTCAATTGTACATTATTATTAATTTTATTTCAAGGTCGGTTGCTGTTGACAGCCGTTCTACTGACACTCGTACCAGAAGGTATTTGGATTATTTGCAATTATTTACAAATCTGAATTTTTTGAGAGATTTAACAATGATATGTCTTTATGGAGTGATTGAATATTTAGTCACATAATTAATGGATTTAAATCAATCAAAAATATTTATAATAAATCTTATGTTACGTTTATATGACCACCATTTGCCCCTGGTGTATATTTTGGACGAGTTTATTTGGCAATTGAAAACAAGAGTATCTTTAATAAAGCGAAAATAGTTTGAGATGAGAAACTACATAAATCATATTAGTTTAAAACCCTTATAAGTTACTTCTGATATAACTCAGTGCCGTAGCTACACTGAGGCACAACGAGGCAGCAGCCTCGGTGTTTTTTGGGGCAAATAAAAATTAGCTCGAAAAATAACTCTTTTCGACTTACTTCATTTAATTCAATGTACAAAAACCATTGACCAAAGATACTCCAGAATACAGAAGGAAATCGCTTCTTGCAAAAAAATCAGGAGGGGGGGGGGGGTGGCCCTGGACCCCCCCCCCCTTGACCGTTCTGCCTCGGTGTTTTTTTTAAGTCTGACTACGGCACTGTAACTAATCATATTTTACTATGATGTTTCTCTTAACTTAATTATCCAGTAGAATATTAAGGGAAACATATGTTAACACCAAAGGAGATCAAAAAGCTAAACGGGAAAAAAAAAACAGTTTATGCAGATGTAAACGCTGTTGCTTTGTGAAGAAAAATTGCGTCACTAGATTTAATAGAATACAGAATTAGGTATATATAACAATGTTCTTACCATACTCAAAAATACTGAAAAACCTTGCACAAATAGAATTTCGTCTATGTACATATCTGACCCCATGGGGCAAATCTGGTCATATAAACCCGTCTTAAGATTAGTTCATTAAGAAAAAACAACATATTTTCCAGTTTTTCTGCATATGTTTTAGTTTTGTTTATCTTCCCAAAGCACTTTTCTTTACATGTATTAAAGCTAATATATATATAATGGCACGTATGTAAGTTGAATGAAACCACTGGTCTTGATTCTCCCACAACCAGGCAGGGTTTTTGTTAATTAATACATGAACTAAACCTGTAATCGGAATGAACATGTGTTGCTGTACAAGTTTAAAATGACATACACCAAACACCCACCTGCGAGTGAATTTTAGTCAACTAAAATATACAAAGTTGCCCTTGATGCCGTTTGGTTGTCTGCAAATTTTCACTTCAAAACTTCACCTTGTAGGCTCGCTGATACTCGCATAAATCACGCTCCTCTCGCTATCGTACAGGTCATTTTAACTGGACTATATAGTGCCAACAAGGAAGTCCACTCTTACACACACAGCTGGATGACGTAGTGCACTCAAGGTAACACACAAGTTCACGTACCTTGATGACGTCGTGCACATAAAGTAGGTCACACGTACATTAACCTGGATGACGTAGTACACACAAAGTAGCACACACGCACACGTACCTGGTTGACGTAATGAACACAAAGTAGCATACACGCACACGTACCTGGATGACGTAGTGAACACAAAGTAGCATACACGCACACGTACCTGGATGACGTAGTGAACACAAAGTTTTCAACACATAGCAAGTAGTGTTTCGTAATCTATCTATAAGTGCCAAATTCGCTTATATTTCAGGACAGTGTATGTCCAAGGAATGTTTACTGTGTAGTCCAGCACCTGTGTCCACACCTTGCACGCAGAATACAACTTGTGCGCCAGGAGAGGTGATATTTTGTTATAAAGGGCCAATCACACGTAGTCCATGTTGGATACATTTATTTCAAAATCTGATAAAATTGGGAACTGTAATAAAGTAAAATTTCGCACTGGAGTGGAAATGGGACTACCATGATTTGAGATATATTTTGCATGTAGCCTGATGATGGCAATATAATAACACATGCTATAAGTGCGATTTTCAGAAAAAGAAGTCTGGTTCATCAATATTTATCGTAAACATTATTAACCTTAAAAATTGTGTCACTTGGTATCAAATTTTGCCATTTCATGTAGACTTTCTAAGGTTAGTAACCAAGGACTAGATATAGCCTGCATCAAAAGAAGCTTAAAAGAATCATTGATGCTGCCACAATGTTTAAGGTAGCCGTTGTCTCTTCTTTTGAAACAAAACCCTTCGAAATGAAGGTTGACATTGAACCTAATCTAACTTAAAACACACGGCAAAATCATTAGAAATCTGAATGTTTGAGATATATTAAGAACCATTGTTTGTTACCAAACTGTTTCAGTACTGTAAAACTCGATGTAAAGTAAAATCTGTTTATTGTCTCTTTCTATGATTGTTCATAGTTTAATGTATGGTTGTGAGGTTTGGGGAGTATATGGTATGAACAAGGTAGATAAACTTCAACTCTTATGTTGTAAACATTTTATTCGTGTTCATTCTCAAACTTCCAAGGCAGCGGTACTTGGTGAGATAGGACGCTTTCCGTTACCTTTGATATGTAAAGCAAGATCATGTACTTTGTGGTGTATAATTACAAAGTCCCCAATTTCGCTTTTTAAGACCATATATTACGAACAAATTAATAGTGTATGTTTCAATGATAAATGTATCTTTAAAGGTTTTGTAAGAATCCGTTTGATTAACCCATGTTTTGTTTAGTGATCATAGTAATCAATTGTAGAAAATAAGTTCCAAATGCTAATCAGGTTTGACATACAAAGACTTAGATCAAAATGATCTTGTTCACAATGTTATGTTTTGGTATAACACTTTGTATTGCATGATAAACATATATATGCCATTTACAATTGTTTGTATGAATGAACATTTGGGCAATAAAACAGTAACCAGAATAAATTATGTTTTGAATTTTTAAAACAATAATTTATGACAACTTTGCAAAGGATTAAACTGATACTTTTCATTCGAAGAAATTCCTTAAAGATACTCTTAAAAGAGTTTGAAATGTAAACTGATGTAATTGTGAATAATACATTTAGAATTGCCATCTATAACTCGTAAAAGGAATAACGAGCATGCACCTGCTGTACTCGCATAATACGACAATACCCCTTAGGCCAAATAAAAATAAATGTTTGTTTAGGGTAACCTTCCCAAAATTTCTAGGTAGTGTAGGTATGGATTTTTTTTCAAAATCTGTCGTAAGTTCAGAGTGTTTTCTTGCACATGGCAGTCTTTCCTACATTACTGTCATTGCCTGACTTTGTTTTATCATATAAAGAATAATTCTGATTAAAATATGCATTTATCCGCCCTTCGTAACTCTCTATTAGCTAACGATTTTTTTTTGCTCAGAAACGGAAAAACATGGTTAGGGTCGGCGCATTTTTAACCCGAAACAGACATATTTTTAGGCCTTATAAGGGTCCGAAACACTTACCATAATTGTTGATATATACATGTAGTGCACACGTATAAAATGTAAGGTCATGTGGAATGTGAACATTATCTTATTTAGGTATGTTACAAGTCCTTTCAACTGCTGCCCGATGGGACAATTACTCATGAATTTGGATGCAGAGGCTTCGGGGTAAATACTTTGATAGATTCATTTGACTTTGATTAACCTCTTCAGTTGTCTTGAAAAAACACATTGTTATTAATCATTCACGTTCATTTAATCAGGAAACTTCATTTTCGATAATAAAATACCATAACAAACGTGCATTTAAGAGTTCTATTATATTACTATGTATTCACCAAAAGAGCAAAGTAAATTAAAATGTTTATTCTTATTACATATAGATCTTCATTCGCTCATGGTCTGAATGGTGAAACAATTAGGCTTTACAAAGGTGTTCAATATCCATGCTTTCGATCCCTTTTGACCACATATTATATTGGTTTCATTTTTAAAGCTGCACCCTCACAGATATACCATTTTTACAACTTTTTTATTTTTTGTCTTAGAAAGAGCAAATTTTGCTTAAATATCTTTAAAACAATGATATATGATTGCTGACAAAAATCAGACCGTAGATTATATAACTGGTATTCATGGATTTTTGCAAATATTTGCTCGTTCCAAGATAAAAAATAAAAACGTTTTCAAAACGTTCAATCTGTGAGAGAGCCGCTTTATAGGTTTGGGGTGTTGGAAACGAATGTGTAAAAAAATATATTGCAAACTCAATCATTCCACGTAAATTTTCATTTGAAATAAAGAACAAAAATACAAGCTGCCATAACTTTATCTGTAATTTGTTCGGCCATTTATTTTTATCATAATAATCTGTAAGCAAAACCGTTTCAACGAATATCAAAATTATATGGAGTCAATTGGCTACGTAATTTACCAATATAACCAATGGCTAAATAACATGCTATGCTTCATTATGTACAATATGCCTGGAATACATTGAATGCATATCCCTCAACTAAATACTGTGCTTGGTCGTCTAACGCCCATACACAATTCTTGTTTACAGTTATGCTATCCAAGTTCCGGAACAGCAGCGCTCATTGGAAAAAGATCAGGTGACGTCACAGAAAATGGCGGACACCACGTGATGTCACGCGCAACATCAAACTCGTGTGACGAATGCTGCATTAAACCGATGCTCTGTAACAAGATTACGTCGGCATGTCAAGGATTTTGTACGTTTTTCATGACTTTAACTTCCCTTATTTCTTAATACCGTTTAATAATTACAGTGTATGTTTTTCTGAACAGTATAAACGTACATAGTCAATAGTACAATGCCCCTAAAGTGACATCCGTCACTTATTTTTATTTCGTAATAGCTAAATATATTTTCGTTTTCACGAAATTTAATTCGTAAATTGGAAATAGCATTTGGTATTTATGAAATATTATTCCGCAAATACGATTTAATATTTAGTAATCACGAAATGTATTACGTAATAACAAAATATGGCGTATATTAACATTCTGTTTGCCACATAAAAAGTATGTGTCTGTATATTATATTGACGCTTTGATCGATACATAAGGGCGCAATCTAAACCACGAAAACTAAAACAAATGAGCTTTAATTTGTCTCACAAATCCATGTTGCTACCTGTTTGCCTAGAAGTCTGTTGAAATCTCCATATTTGAAGAAAATCGTAGAACAATTCATGTAATTATACTAGATAGAAAACTTACTTTGGGCGGACGGTACTTATGTAGCTATTTCACAAGGCTGGTATTTAATATTGGTCTTAATTGTATATAAGAACGATGTAGCTAATCGGATAACATGTTATTTATTACTGACGAATAGAGTGAATAAAGTCAATGATATATGACCAAAAGATAAGCTTAAGTTGAATATTGAATACCACTCCATGACACACATTGCCAACCAATCTGGTTATCAGAAACAGAACAAAACGTGTATTCAACTTTATATAGAGAGAGCTAATGAACACTTATCTTACATGCATGAAAGTAAATATGTTTTTTGCACAATGATTTATAATCCTATAAAATGTAAAGAAATTTAAGGATAGTTGTTTCAAACATCTTTGTGAGAATGTCTTTAAAGCTGCACTCTCACATATTTACCATTTTTAGATTTTTTTTGATTTTTTGTCTTGGAAAGAGCATTTTTTTCGTAAATATCTGCAAACCAATGATATAAGACTGCTGACAAAAGACCAGATCGCAGATGTTCATATTTCCGTTCGAAAATTAATGTTTTATTGCTTAAACAGTTATCAACGGTAAAAGTTTAAGATAAATGCATAAAACATCAATTTTCGAACTTTGATTTAAGAACCTGTGATCTTTTTTTTTTGTCAGCAGTCTTATATAAATGTTTCCATGGATTTTCGCAAAAATTGGCTCGTTCTAAGACAAAAAAAAGTTGCTAAAACGCTAAATCTGTGAGAGTGCAGCTTTAAATTAATAGTGATTGACAAATATCCGAACAACTGTTAATTCCATTGTGTCAAGCATTTTGGCTACTAAAGCCTTTTGATCTTGATAGACGTTTGAGTTCAAATGCCAATCGGTTTGGAACATTGTGTTTGATCCGAAATGATGTTTGACTGTCTGACAAAACACCTATTTCGGACACAAATCTGGTCACAAATGGCTTAAGTCCTTCATACCAACTTTTGCACTAAGGAAGGTCCTTAAACACATGTAACGAAATTTGTCGGCTGTAGGTATTTGAATATGGATATAAAGATGTAGATATACAGAAACTGGTGTTAGCTTCAGCATAATAGCAGATAATTATTCCACGAACAACATACAAAACTGAATTAAACTATAAAAAAGTTCGTATATTATGTTTATAAATTATGTTCTAATTATATTTGGTTTCAGTCAATACACCGACAACTCCAAAACCGGGTAAGTAGTCATCGATCAAACATCTAAGAACTATACTTGATAATCGATTGTTACACTGCAGTTAAGCCATCTTCCTCCTCGAACCCAACAACAACCCAGAAGCCATCTACAACCTCGAACCCAACAACAACCCAGAAGCCATCTACTACCTCGAACCCAACAACAACCCAGAAGCCATCTACTACCTCGAACCCAACAACAACCCAGAAGCCATCTACTACCTCGAACCCAACAACAACCCAAAAGCCATCTACTACCTCGAACCCAACAACAACAACCCAGAAGCCATCTACTACCTCGAACCCAACAACAACCCAAAAGCCATCTACTACCTCGAACCCAACAACAACCCAGAAGCCATCTACTACCTCGAACCCAACAACAACCCAAAAGCCATCTACTACCTCGAACCCAACAACAACCCAGAAGCCATCTACTACCTCGAACCCAACAACAACCCAGAAGCCATCAACTACCTCGAACCCAACAACAACCCAAAAGCCATCTACTACCTCGAACCCAACAACAACCCAGAAGCCATCTACTACCTCGAACCCAACAACAACCCAGAAGCCATCTACTACCTCGAACCCAACAACAACCCAGAAGCCATCTACTACCTCGAACCCAACAACAACCCAGAAGCCATCTACTACCTCGAAACCAACTACAACATCCACAGGAACGACCATTTCTCCATTACGTAAGGTTTAACCGCACATTTAACTCATCCGATCTGTAAAAAAACTGGGACCGTTGTTTTACTAAATTTTTCATTAAAACAGAAATACGATTCTGATTAATTCTGTGATATGAATATATACATGTATAATTATTACCTCTTTTTAATGTGTGAACGTACTGTTTAAATGACCCTCGTATAACCCGCCAGCCTTGAACGGCTATGTTTTACGAAATAGCATAAGCATTTGCTTAAAGATGCACACTTACTCCCAAATAAGATTTACCACAATTAATACAATTATTCTAATATACCAAAAAGGATGTTTGTCAAGCATTTAGACAACTGAAGCCTTTTGATCTTATTAGACTTTTGAGTTAAAATGCCAATGGGTTTTGAAACATTGTTTGATCCGAAATTATGTTTGACTGACTGACAAAAAAACACCTATTTAGGACACAAATCTGGTCACAAATGGCTATTATTGTAGGACAGATACTTCGGACATCACTTAAAGTCCTTCATACCAACTTTTACACTATTGAAGGTCCTTAAAGAAATGTAACGAAATTTGTCGGCTGTAGGTATTTGAATATGGATATCAAGATGTAGATATAATTATAGAAACTGGTATAAGCTTCAGCATGTTTACATCTAATTATTCCAAGAACAACATACAATACTGAATTAAACTGTTTCATAGTTTGTATATTTCGTTTATATGTTCTATGTCATCCTCGTTTCAGTTAATACACCGACAACTCCAAAACCGGGTAAGTAATCAACAATCAAGCATCTAAGAACAATACTTGATAATCGATGAATACACTGCAGTAAATTGACGGGAGATTGAGAGATCAGACACATTCATCTGATGGGAATGAACTCCTGCTTTGGTGTTATATGACCTGAACTAGATTTAGTGACATTTAACCTAAAAACATCTTCAGACTTATTCAAGGGGTCAATCATTCCAACGATCTAGCATAAAATAACTATGCATTACTACAGCTTAAAAATGTCAGAAAATCTCGAAAGGCCTAAATAGACTTCAGTCGAACATCTTCGATTTGATCATTTTGAGTACGAAAAACATGCCAAGAAAAGTACCCAGACGAAAAGTTCCAACAAAAACATGCAGCCTACATGCAGATAATCCAATCTTTCAAAAGCAACCAGAATTCTTACCTGCACATGCTTCTAGTTGACGAAATTTGTTCAAGTTTCCGAATGTATCCAAAAACAAACTCACCACAGTACTTCGGTCCACTGATTAACACTACAACCACTTGAAGGAAATGTACTAATCAGGAGTAAGGTCCCTTTAACTGCACACATTGTTGACCAGTGTTCGGAAACAATTTTCAAAGTCAGATGTGTGGCTAGGACTTTGTATAACTTGTGTTCATAATGTAACCAAGGCAAAACATTGATGTTGTTTTTATAATAATGAATGAATGTTCTGACTGATAATTTAAAGTGACACTCTTGTTCAAAATCAATGCAAACACATGTATAACGAACATCAATTTTGACTGAGAAACCTTTAACTACTTACTAAATAATGCATTTATGGAAAATATTAATTACTGATAACAAGATTGTAACCGTGTATTTAATAGCAGAAAGCGCAAAAATATTAAATATTTGTTGAATGATAAAAGATTTACTGTGGTCTACTATGGTCTCATTAGGTGGAAATACCGTGTTTTATGCTAATTTCTTTCACATTAAACTAGGTATCCTTCATATGAACCATTGTTTTCAACATTATTCATTCTTTTAGGGATTTTAAGAAAATATAATTTATTGTGGTAAAACTTATTTGGGAGTAAGAGTGCATAAGCATTTAGTTTATAATCAGTATTGTATTTTAAATATATTTGTATTCAATTCTACCATCAAGTGATCATATCTAGAACTGGATTACAAAACCTTGAGTTCAAGGGCACAAAAAACGTTGTTCCAAGGATCCTACATATACTGTGTTACAGATGTTAAATTTGCCCTTGTGGTATTGTTAGTTTTAAATATATCCGTGAAATGTTTGATCAGAATAGTTCCAAGCATGTATTTATTTCAGCCGACCCATGCAAGAGTAATCCGTGCGTGCATGGATCGTGTTTCAGTAACCCAGTAATCAAAATCTACTTCTGTTCATGTTTTCCGCAATGGACGGGTACAAATTGCGACGGATTAAGTAAATTACGTTCTATATTTCCAAATAGTATTTGTTTTATGTTTTAAACAAGCGCTTTAACCTACCGAATAATCTTTTAAATTATAATGATACACATTAATTTCAGAGCAATAGTAATTCATGATGACAATTGATATTACGTTATGTTGTGATGAAGATAAAAATAAGCTATATGAAACACCCGTATCAATATGTTCTATTTTGCTTACAGTCACCACACCTTTTCCAACTATATTAACAAGAACAACATTGCCTCCCAAGTCCTCCAATACCACCGTGTATCATATCTGTTTCACTAATTCCTCCCAACAAACATCAACCCCAAAGTCATCTACTACCTCGAACCCAACAACAACCCAGAAGCCATCTACTACCTCGAACCCAACAACAACCCAGAAGCCATCTACTACCTCGAACCCAACAACAACCCAGAAGCCATCTACTACCTCGAACCCAACAACAACCCAGAAGCCATCTACTACCTCGAACCCAACAACAACCCAGAAGCCATCTTCTACCTCGAAACCAACAACAACCCAGAAGCCATCTTCTACCTCGAACCCAACAACAACCCAGAAGCCATCTACTACCTCGAACCCAACAACAACCCAGAAGCCATCTACTACCTCGAACCCAACAACAACCCAGAAGCCATCTACTACCTCGAACCCAACAACAACCCAGAAGCCATCTTCTACCTCGAAACCAACAACAACCCAGAAGCCATCTTCTACCTCGAAACCAACAACAACCCAGAAGCCATCTACTACCTCGAAACCAACAACAACCCAGAAGCCATCTTCTACCTCGAACCCAACAACAACCCAGAAGCCATCTTCTACCTCGAAACCAACAACAACCCAGAAGCCATCTTCTACCTCGAACCCAACAACAACCCAGAAGCCATCTTCTACCTCGAAACCAACAACACGGAAGCCATCAATGTCACCAAAACCAACTACAACATCCACGGGAACGACCATTTCTCCATTGAGTAAGGTTAAACCGCACAGCTATCTCATTCGATTTTTAAAAACAATCTGGGAACGTAGTATTACTAAATCCTTCATTAAAACAGAATTACGATTCTGATCATTTCTGTGATATGTATATATATAATAATAATAATTACCTCTTTTTAATGTTTAAACGTACTGTGTCAATGGCCCTCGTATAACCCGCCAGCCTTGAATGGCTTTGTTTAACGAAATAACAAAAAGCATTTGCTTAATATCTTTACAGATATATCTGGACAAGCTATGAATATGGTCAAGAACTTTTTGAAACCAAGCGCCCTAAACAAAGCGGGATATGGACAGTTGCGAGACATCCTGATTATTATTGACTCCTCCGGAAGTGTTGGTTCAACCAATTTTCAAAATGCTATCTTACAATTGGCAAGACTCCTTGGACTGCTGTGCCCCTCTCCTGGTAAGTTTTTTAATGTAGCAGTAGCAGTAGCAGAAGCCGTAGCAGCAGCAGAAGCTGCAACAACATAATCTAGTAGAAGTAGCAGTAGTAGTACTAGTAACAGTAGCAGTAGCAGTAGCAGAAGCAGTAGCAGCAGCAGAAGCAGTAGCAGTAGTAGTAGAAGTGGGAGTGGTAACAACATCAGCAGCACAATTAGAAGCAGCCGAAGCAGTAGCAGTAGTAGTAGTAGTGGGGGTGGTAACAACAGCAGCAGAAGCAGCAGTAGAAATAGTAGAAGTGGGGTAGCAACAGCACCAGCAGAAGCAGTAGCAGTAGTAGTAGAAGTGGGGGTGGTAACAACACCAGCAGAAGCAGCAAAAGAAGAAGTAGTAGTAGTAGTAGTAGTAGTGGTGATGGTGGTGGTGGTGGTGGTGGTGGTGATGGTGGTGGTGGTGTGGTAGCAGTTGCAGTGACAGTTTCAGCAGAAGTAGATATAGAAACAGCAGCAGCGGCAGCAATAATTGTTTACATTATTATTATCCCTTTTCACTACTGTATGTATTCAAAAATGAATATAATACTGGTTTTGGATTCAAAACAAGTTTTGAATAATACAATTTAATTTTACCTCGTAAACTTCTTGTGCGTGCGTGCGTGCGTGCGTGCGTGCGTGCGTGCGTGCGTGCGTGTTAATAAAAAAATACCCTTTAATTAGTATCACTATTATTAATTTTAATCTTACCATGTTTTGTTATTCGGAAATCCTCGGTCATTTTCTATCGAAAACAACCTTGGATGTATACCGGTACATCAGTTGAAATAGTTCGAAAAAAAATTAATAATGGTTTTGATTTATAGTGTTTTATCGTATATTTTGTATAACTAATTATAAATTGATTGATTAAGTGAAGTATATTATTGCATGATAATTAAGATACCTAAAGTCATTATGTTTAACTGCTGAATTGAAATTATTACGCGGTCTACTTGCAGCGTAGTTAAACTGAATAAATTTCTAAATTCGAGGTCTGAATAAATCGAACATCTGAATTCGAGGTTGCTTCCGATAGAAAATAGCCGAGGAGTTCCGAATGTATGTTTTACTTTTCCCAAAGAAGAGCCTTTTCTGCGTTCACTAACATAGTTTAATCCCTTGTCTCATATTTCTTACAGATCCATTGTTAAACGACCATCAACGAGTCGCTGTGATTGAGTTCAGTACCAATTTCACTGAAATATTCGATTTTAATGATCATCATAACCTAAAGGACCTGCAATCAGCCATTACAGGCATGCAATTTCATTCCGGGGGCACCAGGACAGACCTTGCATTGAAGTATGCTTATCAGCATATGTTTACGTCTGCTAAAGGTATTTACGTTCATAATAAGTCTATCATATATCACCATTATATCAACAAAACCTCAAGGATTCTTTATGACCATTTATTACACTTCATTTATTTCTGGGAATAAAACTACACATGTATATCGATTAGTTTCAACAATGTTTATTTTACAACAATTGTGAATAAGTTTTTTTTTATTTATTTATGCTAAGTCACTCTCGTTTGCATTTTGTTGCGTGAGAGGGTGAAATTGTGTTGTGGTTGAAGTGGAGTCTCCGGAGAAAACTCATTTGTCGGACTTGGTGACCACCAACCAAACTCCCATACGCCCAAGCCGGGGGTCGAAGCGCTCACAGGAAAACTTAATACTGATTAAGTGTTTATGGGCATTGACATTGTTACAATCAAAAATAGTTCGAACCACACCTGAGGAATCTTACCAACAAATAATATAGTTCTCCATTTAGCTGAATGATCGATTTTGATGCCTGTGCCCGGTTTAATTTTGGTATCATTTGAAAGGTATTTGTTCGATGATTACTGATATGCCAAGTATAATAACTGAAGTTAACAATACATTAAGGTATTACTGTTTGTACATTTGCTCTTAATTACAACTGAAATCGGATATTATTGACATGTTAACTTTTTACAACAGCCTCGTTGGTATTATGTATTTCTTTTTCACATGCTCATGCTGTCATGTTACATGAACTGAGTTGTTTGAAAATAAAACTTGAAACTTGAAACATTTATGGCAATCTTTGATCGTCAGATGAAATTTCAGTATTTTTTTTAATTGTGTTTTGCTACATCAAGCATCAAATTGCCCACTATTGTTTGGGGTTAAAACCATAACTGCATACAGTCGAACCCCGTTGACTCGAACTCCAAGGGACCGGCGAAAATACCTCGAGCCTCGGGAAATTCGAGCCAAGCGTGAATGATTACCTTCACTAGAAATAAATTGGTCCTTAACATATAGTTCGTGCCAACGAGGAATTCGAGCCAAGCGAGTTCGACCCAGTTCTATTGTATTTCGTATTATAAAAAAACCATTTCTTTTCTTTGAAAGATTTTTGAAGGATCTTTCTTTCAAATAGCTCATGTTTTGTTTAAGCGCACACTTACATTTAAGCAAAGCATAAAAATCAAAAATATCAAATGAAACCACTGCCATAAGGTTTGTCAGTATCTTTAAATTCGATAAATGTTATAATGTTTGCAGGCGCTAGGCTTCATCAAGGCATTAAACAGGAAGTGCTTCTGATAACCGATGGCAAATCGAACTTGCCATCACTTACGCTGATTGCAGCGAAACAGTTACAAAGTGTGGCGGATGTCTACGCGTTAGCTATAGGTACTCACAATGTTTAACTATTTATAGTACACTTTTTAACAATATAACAACATAGAATAGTTCAAAAGTAGACTATAAGAAGCATCACGATAGCAACCATATGTAGGAGCGGATCCAGGATTGGAAGTAAGAGGGGGGGGCGTAATCCTTTGACTTGCGCCCCTCCCTCCGAACCGGAAATTATTACATGTAGGTTTAAAGTTTTGGCAGGAGGGGTGGGGTTGGGGTATTTTATTACTTTTTCCCTTTTTTGAAATAAAAAAGGAACGATTTAGGGTGGGGTGGGGAGAGGGGGGATGCGCCCCCTTGACCCCCTTGATCCGCTAGAAGTATGTACAAGTTGCTGGGTCTATTTTCACACCAAGATGTTTTAACATTACTGCTGGCTTTGTTGAGGTAAGTGTTGGGTTTTTTTTGCTATTTTCGAAAAAGAGACTCCAATACAGACAGATTAATTTTTAACCCCAGTGATGTGTTTTCGCTGACCGTTCCCTAGTGGTAACCCCCTGTGACTTCAAGTGTTTTCGCTGACCGTTCCCAAAGTGGTAACCCCCTGTGAGTTCATGTGTTTTCGCTGACCGTTCCCAAGGGGTAAACCCATGTGAGTTCATGTGTTTTCGCTGACCGTTCCCAAAGGGTAACCCCCTGTGAGTTCATGTGTTTTCGCTGACTGTTCCCAAGTGGTAACCCATGTGAGTTCATGTGTTTTCGCTGACCGTTCCCAAGGGGTAACCCCCTGTGAGTTCATGTGTTTTCGCTGACTGTTCCCAAGTGGTAACCCCCTGTGAGTTAATGCGTTTTCGCTGACCGTTCTCAAGTGGTAAATCCATGTGAGTTCATGTGTTTTCGCTGACCGTTCCCAAAGGGTAACCCCCAGTGAATTCCTATGTGTTTTCACTGACCGTTCCCAATTGGTAAGCCCCAGTGAGCCACATGTGTTTTTGCTGACTGTTCCCAAGTGGTAACCCATGTGAGTTCATGTGTTTTCGCTGACCGTTCGCAAGGGGTAATCCCCTGTGAGTTCATGTGTTTTCGCTGACTGTTCCCAAGTGGTAACCCCTTGTGAGTTAATGTGTTTTCGGTGACCGTTCCCAAGGGGTAATCCCCTGTGAGTTCATGTGTTTTCGCTGACTGTTCCCAAGTGGTAACCCCTTGTGAGTTAATGTGTTTTCGCTGACTGTTCCCAAGGGGTAAACCCATGTGAGTTCATGTGTTTTCGCTGACCGTTCCCAAGGGGTAACCCCCTGTGAGTTCATGTGTTTTCGCTGACTGTTCCCAAGTGGTAACCCATGTGAGTTCATGTGTTTTCGCTGACCGTTCCCAAGGGGTAACCCCCTGTGAGTTCATGTGTTTTCGCTGACTGTTCCCAAGTGGTAACCCCCTGTGAGTTAATGCGTTTTCGCTGACCGTTCTCAAGTGGTAAATCCATGTGAGTTCATGTGTTTTCGCTGACCGTTCCCAAAGGGTAACCCCCAGTGAATTCCTATGTGTTTTCACTGACCGTTCCCAATTGGTAAGCCCCAGTGAGTCCACATGTGTTTTTGCTGACTGTTCCCAAGTGGTAACCCATGTGAGTTCATGTGTTTTCGCTGACCGTTCGCAAGGGGTAATCCCCTGTGAGTTCATGTGTTTTCGCTGACTGTTCCCAAGTGGTAACCCCTTGTGAGTTAATGTGTTTTCGGTGACCGTTCTCAAGTGGTAAATCCATGTGAGTTCATGTGTTTTCGCTGACCGTTCCCAAAGGGTAACCCCCAGTGAATTCCTATGTGTTTTCACTGACCGTTCCCAATTGGTAAGCCCCAGTGAGTCCACATGTGTTTTTCCTGACCGTTCCCAAGTGGTAACCCTATGATTTATTGGATGAAAATTCATTGGAATTCATGGACACTGCCAGAGTTATCCTGATCTTTAGATTTGTTTGGATTTAAACATTTTGCAATACAGGTATGTCTCTTGGCATTTGTTGAGCCAGTAAAGCATTGAAGGAGGTATTTGTGAAATGAGCTTGTCCCGGTTGTTTCAACTTATGAACTGTATAGTCAGTGTGTCTAAGATTTTGTCTTATCAAACCCAACCGCATTTGTCGTATTGCACACTATCTTACAAAGATTAGAGTAATTATTATATTTTTTAAGTTTCAGTTTCATTTTTTTTAAAAAGCTTGTTTGTTATATTCACCATTTACGGTACACCATTTAACGATTCTCTCACAGATTTACCAATTTTACAACTTTTTTATTTTTTGTCTTGGAAAGAGCAAATTTTTGCGTAAACATCTGCAAACCAATAATATAAGATTGCTGACAAAAAACAGATCGTAGATTTTCATATTTCTGTTCGAAATTAATGTTTTATGGCCTTAAGAAAAATGCATAAAAGATAAATTTTTGAAATGAAATATAAAAATCTTTGATCTATTTTTTTCTCAGCAGTCTTATTCAACTGGTTGCCATGGATTTTCGCAAAAAATGGCTCACTCCAAGACAAAAAATAAAAAAGTTGTCAAAACGTTCAATCTGTGAGAGTGCAGCTTTAAATACAACGCCATAGCAGGTGCATGAGTTGATTAGCTGTGCGATATTCGTATGCCATTCGGAGCTCCTCGGCCATTTTATCGAAAACAACCTCGGATGTATTTGGACGGTTTACACACTCAAAAAGTGGTACGTTTAAGTCCGCTGCAAGTAGATCGCGTAGTAATTTGATTTAGCAGTTAAACTTTGTGACTTAACTCTTGGGATTCTTCATTATGTTTGCTATAATACAATTCAATGACAATCAATTTAAACTTAGATCAATAAATACAACTCTAAAACACTACATTTAACTAATGATATAATTCAACATTTTACGAACTACTTCAACAGACGTACCTGCATACATCCGAGGTTGTTTTCGATAAAATGGCCGAGGAGTTCCGAATGATTCGTATGGTAATGTGTACCTTAAAGGGGCTAGAAACCAGATGGTCCAAAAATCAATTACAGTATTTAATCAAAAGAAGCATAGAATTGTCAATGCAACAATGCTAGTAGGAGGCCGATGATGCATTACTTTAATGGTGTTGCTACCTAATCTTTGTGTCCCCGTTTAAAATAGCGAATAATAGTTTCTCACTTTTTTAGTCTCATCTGTTTGTGAGTACGGATTAATATACCGACGTTTTTTAAACTTATTGGAATTTACGTGGTTGACTTCCCAAGTAAATTTCGAATTGGAAAAATGCGCAAAAACTGCGAAAAAAGCATGTTTCGTAAGCGATGTGATATATCAGTAAGTAAGATGCAATGCTCAGCAATGTCAATTTAGAATATGATGTAAGTTTTGACAATTTTCTTTTTTTTCTCGGGGATAGCCCCTTTTAATTGAGTACATTAGATGATTAATACAACAATGATTTTTCTTCTTCATTGTTGAAAGTGTTTTTGTGTATCCCCGACCAAGTGCCCTCAGTGCCCCTTAAGTAACACCGACACCTAGTTTTTGTCTGAATATTAAATTCGTCAATTCGAAATACCACTTCAGGTTTACGAAATATTATTTCGAAATAAACGATTTAATATTTAATTATCACGAAATTAATTTCTTACTTACGAAAGAACACTTCGAGTTACGAAAAAACGCTTCGTAATTCATTTCCTAATTATATCGTTTCTTTATTACTTGATATGAAATATCATTTCGTAAACACGAAATATTGCATACAGATGTAACAGAAAAAAGGAAAAAAAAATGTAGATTTTAATGTATTTTATTATTGCAATAACCAAAAATATTCGCTTTAATAAATAAGTCAATGTGACGTAATTTCACAATTTCGGCATTTGATATAATGTTGTTTAAACTGTAAATACGTTTCAAAAAACTCAGTCGTTTGATTGCAACATATTAGAAAATATGAGAGGAAATACTTTTGCCTCAATCCTTACGAAGATACATATATCATTTCTGTTTCAATGTGTTTTCATGAAATGAATAATGTTTAAACTGACACTTTAATGACTTAGAATGGGCGGAGTGGGCGCAGGGAATAAGCCCATCTTTATCATCAAAACTTCAGTTTATGTAACTGTCTTAGAATACTACCTCATTGGCAGACACATTGCCAACGCAAAATCTGAGGCAGTGAGTATGTTTCGGATAAGTGGCTGTAGGTGGACCTTTAAACACCTGCAAAAGTTGAAATTCTTAGCCGAGTGATATAAACTTCATGATTGCCTATCTGCAATTACATTGGCTGAAAATGAAGGTTGCATTCTAAAACTGTTTTATTTTCTTCCAGGAACCGGCGTTGACTTCGCCGAGTTAGATGCATGTGTAACGCAGCCGCAACACACGCATTTGTTCGCCATACCAGGCTATAATGAGCTTCAAACTTTGCTGGACGAGGTGGAGCAGGAACTGAAGGCCGGGCAGTATCCCTGTGCTAGCTTTGAACATTCTTGATTGGATGAAATAATCAAACATGACGTGTGTGTTCGAAATAAAAGTAAAAAGGTAACGCCTTCTTAATCGCGGTAACGCCCCCTCTTATTTCGAATCCTGGAAGCGCCCCTGCCAATGGTGTTTTGATTTTAATTTGACTTTGTTTTCCCATATCAGTTTTACGGAGAATTATCGCCCTTTATAACCGCCGTGAGCGTTATCATAACGAGTGAAAAAATTACGTGATGTGAGGTAGTTTTAGCTGATTTTTTTTTGAGTGGACTGTTATGAAAGTGAAAAATTAACTTTTCTGTAAGTTTGAGACAAAGAAATATTCCAAATAAAAAGTGACCCCGACGTGATTTGAACACGCAACCTTCTGATCTGGAGTCAGACGCGCTACCTTTGCGCCACAGGGCCTTGACTCACTGTTATCCGACGATGCTCAGTGGGCAGAATACGCTAACCGTGTGGAGACTTCTGTCCTTTCGGTTAATAGGGGGAAGGGGGGGGGGGGGGGGTTGCTCCTCCTTGGCCGAGAAGTTCCGAATGTGGATATTCGTCAAAAATACTTGTATCATTTTGTTTTAATGTGGATCGTCAAACGAAGTTTTTTAACAACTACAGAGAAATACCTATAGCTGTCCTTATCCGGTTCAGACGAAACTCGCACGTTCACCTCACAGTGGCTTGATGACAAAGGCTCATTAAAGTCACAATAAATAATTTCAACTAGCCAAAATTATATCTTATACATACTTGAACATGTATATTATCAATATAATAAGTTGCCATAAACATAAACTGAGAGTTGAAAAAAATAAAAAATACCCTATACTGTAATATGAAACAAGTGAAGAATGTTCGCCCGGCGAAAACGTACACAAAGACCAATTCTCGTTGAAAATAATAACTTCTTCGTAAGCTACAAACAAAATACCTGGCTCATAGATGCAGTGGCCCGTTATATACACGTTAACACCGGTATTCTTGTCAAGAGAAACAGTATACGACGAAAATGCTTCAAAATGCGAATTATCACAAGCGCTAGCCAGACATTATGCTGTCAAAATGACGTAGTACCCGGCGCGCTTTAATCGAATAGCGAAAGCGGCCGAAGGACGGAAACCATCGGAAAAGAGTTGACAATCGGAACTCTTCGGCTAGTATCAAGATATGGCCTCGGATATAATACGGGTCGTAAGAAAATAGTCCATCATGGCCGACCAAGAAGATGTTCAAACAACCAAGAGATATGTTAGTCCAAAGACAGAATGACGAGCGAACTTTTACCACTTATTTGTGTGTAAGTGTTATTTTTATACTTATTGTATTTTAATAAAATATAAAAATAGTTTTAAAAGAGCCCTAATGAGAAACTAATTGGAAATGGCATTAATTCTTAGTGGGTGGGGTAAAGTCTTCTTTCATTTGACAGATTCTAATTTAATAAATAACAATTTTGAAGCTCCAGTGAGTAGTGGCAAAAATTAAGAAAACAAATACTCTATTTTTTTTTTTTTAATAACAAATAAGTCTGAATCTGACTTTACTTAGATCGATAATAGGTTAGACTTTCTTTCTCAGTGTATTTATCTCATACATTTCATATCATTAACTTTAATTTTTTATAATTAAAATTTACATTCTTTTAACCAAGGATGTATGGTTTATATGTCCGTGAGTGTTGGTAGCGAACAACTTAATGTAATGGCACAATTGAATACCTCGGCCCTGTTCACTAATATAGTTCTCTAAATAAATTAGATCTTCATTCTATTGGTTTAACAAAATGAGTTTGAACGCATAAACAAGCACACATTTCTTTCAAGACTAAATTCTATGATATCCACCAGTGGTGGTGATGCAGAAACATTGAAAAATGCTGACATTTTTACTGTGCCAATGAAATGCAGACATTTAAATTTTAATCTTATTGTCATTTTCAGAGAAGAGTATGGTACCAGGGGTGCAGCTGACTCTGATTCCCGGCTTGTTCTAATGAAAAAAGGCAGATGAGGTAATGGTTGTGCTATTTTCGAAATTCGGACAATAATTTAACAGTCAAGTATCCTATTGGTTTAAGCCCAAAAGTACCTGCATGTTTGTACAATTAACCAACAAGGATTGACAGTATTAAAATATCAACATTGTAGATGAATTTAAACATGATAACAATTTCATTTCATATTTTTTAATTAACCAGTAGTCCAGAGCTAAAAGCTGCTCTCTCACAGATTGACAGTTCTTCTTGGTCATTCTTCATAAGCCCAAAGGAGTAATTAAATTAAATTTACACATATAATTAATTATATGGCTTAAAGCAATAGCAAAAAAATATTTTCCAAACAAATGAAATCTGTTCTATTATGTGTGACCTTATATGACTAGTTGGAGGAATTTTTACCAAATTTTCAAACTTGTATATGAAAGACTGTGATCTGATATTATGTCAGCAGTCTAATATCACTGGTTTCCATACATTTGCACAACAATTGCCAATTGGATCGTTTAAAGACAAAAATAAAAAAGGTGTCAGAACAGTAAAACTGTGAGGATGCAGCTTTAAATTGGTGTTGCACTTAATGTTTTGTGAATACTTTTCTGTTGTTGTACAGGCTTTTAAAATAATTGATCTGAAAATATAATTCCTATTATTGTTGTATTTTCTGTTTTCTATTTCAGGCACTGGAATCCGAATGTAATCAAAAATGCCATTGTATGAGGATTGACCTGCAATGCATGGCAATCATCTTAACACAACTGCAACGCCTTCCTTGGAAAAATGAGTGCAAGATGGAAACAAAGCGTTCAGTGGAACATCTTGTCATCTCAAATATTTGATGACTTACATACTGATGTGAAGTTAAAGATAAAAGTCATCTGTTGGTCCGTGATTATTAAATAAATCCGAACTTATATTTTAAAAGGGTAAAATGGTAAAGGATTTATATACGCTTTACGTGGTTTTCCTATATTATGGAGGGAAGATAACTACAAAAACAGAAACAGATGGCATCGGCAGACCAAATAAAGGAGAACTATTTTGTTCAGTTCAATTTTTAAGACTTCAGAAAATCTGTTAATAGGGCACATCCTTGCAAATGCCATATTGTAAACTGGGCTCTTTAAAATGTGAAAAGGTGAAAGTGGTCTAGAGGATAAGCCCCAAATTCAAGGTTGTGAGTTCAAGACCTCCAAGATACTTTCTCTTGACCTCAGGAAAAGGATGTCCATACTTGTTTCTTCTTAGGCAACAGACTAAAGAGTGATTTTGTAAGCTTCCAGCTTGCATAGCAATCTGATAAGGCATAAAACAAGATACTAGCTGACTTGCAAACAGTTTTTCCATTTGTGTTGATTTATTTTTCAGTCTGTTGGAATGTTTATTAGAAGTGATGCGCATTGCTTACTGCAACCAATATTTATTTCCTTTATTAAGATGAATTTAACGAACACATAACATGACTTGTGATTTTACAGATGCATGTTTATTTCGTTGATTGTATGAGTTTATTTTCTCAAATGATGTAATAAAAGTTATTCTGAATGACTGTCCTTTTTTGTTTGAAGAAAATGTTTTGAGGTTTTGGCATAGCATGGTGTCATCATCATCATAATCATTGTTGTGTAGAAATAAAACATTCAAAACAATGTATTAAAAACCAAACTGTCAAGCCAAGTACTCAAAGAGGCACAAGGATATTGCTAAAGAGACCGGTAATACAATTAGACAAATAAAATGTAAAGAAAGATCTATAATTCTGACACATGGTAATGCTTTAAATAGTCCTCTCATTGTGTGTTTATGGTTAAAGTGGAGACATACAGTATATTTTGTAATGAAGACTTAAATTTGTATGGCAACTTAAAGCCATATATGGAGATTAAGCGCCAGAAATATTGTGAAGTATCCCAAAAGACTCAATGCACTTAAAAGGGCTTGGCACAGAAATGAAAGTAAAAATGGGAGCAAAACCTAATTTATCATTAGTTTTACATTGGATTGCATACACATGGCTCTGTTATTACTTGACTAATATTAAGAATAAAATTAAGAGACATGTTGATCCAAACTGTAATTATTCTTGTTTGCATTTTATGGAGTTGGACATTAAAGAGTCATTTGGTGAAGAGTGATCTAAAGGCTAATTATTCAAAATAGATGATGTATTATTGAAAAAAGTCTGCTATACATTGCTGAAAAGCTTAGTAACCTGGCTAAATATTTGTTTAAGGCTTTTATTTACAAAAAAATAAATCAGTTGAGTATCTTATCAGTTACTCTTTTGTTGTTGTTGTTTTTAATAAAAAATGACAATTTACTCAAAGATATTGAGACTAATAATTATAGATTTAGACAAGTATAATGTGTAAGGAAACTTCTAATGAGTGGGTTTTATCCACAGCCTAGGAGGTAAAGTGAAGCATGATCTGCCTTGAACAAATACAATTTCAAGACAAGATCTGTCAACTTAGTGCACCAGTCAATTGTAACACCCCCCCCCCCACCCCAGGTCCGGGGGAATACTGGGGTTAACCAGGGGAAATGGGCCGTGTTTTTACCTATCAGGTGGCCCTGCAATGCTGGTTGAATGCGGTGGTTTTATCTTCGCTTAAAATATAGAGGGGAATGGACCTTACCTAGAGTCCCTGAGGTGTGGGGGCATTTGGCAGGGATTTTGCCATTGGATCGTCCGCGCAGGGTGGGGATTTTAGCCGGGGTTGGCTGTACTGAAAGTCAAAGTCCCCACTATTCCCCAGACCTGGGGAGGCTGTGGTTACAATTGTCTGGTGCATATCCACATAAACGTTGTATTGGTACTCTAACAATTGAGCTTACTGTGTGGATAGTCACCGCCCCACCTCAACCCCACAGAACTGTTTACACAAAAAAAATCTGCAGCCCAAACCCAATAATGCTGAAGTAAAGGCATGCATAGATTTCAGCTGGTAAAGCTCACTGAGTGCCAAGCTCACACCCATCCTACCACAATCCACAAAAGTCTGCACAATGCAATCAATGATTTTACAGAATAGTAATGTTGTTTTAATGGCAAGGCATGGTGTGAAAAATAACACGGCAAAGTATGACTTAAAACTTACATTTCATAGGGTATTCCTATAACTGTTGAGAAAATGTTGACATTTGGTCCATGCATGCATTTAATCCGATGTAATGATCATGCATGCCATGAACCGTATGATCATTTCAATGACTGTCAAGTACATTTTCTGTGTTCTCACCATTTTTCTAGAGGAAATAGAGTGCAGCTGCTTCAACTATACGAAAACATCTAAATATTCATAAAACGAACATTTTTTGAGGTTACAATAAATATTTTCTCTTAAACAAGCACATTTAATTTAACACAATCCATTTCCTTGTTGTTACAATGGGCCTTCTTTACGCGGATTGAAAACGGTGTTAATCGCCGGCAGCCGCATCGCACTTTCGTATATCCTTACTACTATTTACGAGGTCTATCTCGAAGCTTGCCGGAGATGGCCGAGTTGTTACGATTGAAGAGTTGAGTGTTCCGGTGGTTCCCGCCCTTCGGCCGCTTTCCCTAATCGATTAAGGCGAGCCGGGTACTATGTCATTTTGACAGAACAATGTCTGGCTAGCGCTTGTGATAATTCGCATTTTGAAGCATTTTCGTCGTATAGTGTTTCTCTCGACAAGAATACCGGTGTAAACGTGTATATAACGGGCCCCTGCATCTATGAGCCAGGTATTTTGTTTTGTATTTGCCGGGCGAACATTCTTCACTTGTTTCATATTACAGTATAGGGTTGTTGTTTTTTTCAAATATCATTTTATGTTTATGGCAATGTATTATATCGATAATATACATGTTCAAGTATGTATAAAATATAATTTTGGCTAGTTGAAATTATTTATTGTGACTTTAATGAGCCTTTGTCATCAAGCCACTGTGGTTCACCTTAGAACGGACAAAATTATTATTTGTTAATTGCATTTATTAAAGGGCAACAATTCTTTGTTACCCAATCGATCAAAACGGAACTTATCACGTGAGCCACCGCATAATACAAATACACAAATCCCATTATATATGTCGGTTAGGTATAAATATGGACACGGACAGATTGACCAAAAGAAAATGCCAAATTTATATTTCTCTGCTGATAAATTATATGGCGGATTATAAGCAA
The DNA here is from genome assembly GCF_026914265.1 of Mya arenaria. Lineage (NCBI taxonomy): Eukaryota > Metazoa > Mollusca > Bivalvia > Myida > Myidae > Mya > Mya arenaria. Next base: position 3,948,187 of record NC_069128.1, on the reverse strand, counting down.
CATGATATCAGAAGCAATACGGACTATGTGAGTGTCGCATTGGTCAGTTTTAAATGGTAATGTCGGGGGGGGGGGGGTCACCAAACAATGCTAGTGTATTACTGTCCAAAGGCTATAACGCGGAGTCAAGACATAAAAACAGCTCGTGGACACAGATTAATTGACTGGTTTAATTTTACTGAGGATTGAATGGACTGATAAGCCTTTTTCAAAATTATATTTCAGAGGAGGCGGGCGGGGTTAAACTGTACAGTTGAAACGATACAGTTTTCCTTTCATTTCATACAGGAGTGATTGTACATACACTGTCATTATCTTGACGTTCTCAATTATTTATTTCGACTTTCACTGGCCGCACCAAGGCGGTTAAAGTAACAACACAATTTAATATAGAGGAGAACTGTTTGTTACAGCGTAAGATCGTTGTATATTTCACAAATTCAGCACCATTACCTATATTTCACGAGTGGCGTTCAAGATTTCGGAAATAACATCGTTGGAATTGTGTCTCAGCCCTATGCTTTTGATCACGTTTGATTGGAATGTTAGAGCGTGCTTGATTTTCAAAACAGTGAAACAGTGAAAAATATCAAATTATTATGTCACTGTTTTGGAGAGTAAAATACCATTTTAAGTTCCCTAATAAATCTTCACAAACCACCGGAAAGCGTATAATAAAATAGGGTTATTAGTACTGCGTTTTGATCCGTGAGGGTGTATTCGACTCGAGTGGATTTTTGCAGATTCGGATTTCTCGAGGCGCTAGTAGAGATGTGTTTTTTTTTTCTTTTGTGGCGTTAAGTATCTCTCGTGTCTCGTATATTTGTTTATGTTCGTTGTGCCTTTAACGCTTCACTCTCACAGAGTAAACTATCTGCGCATGATATTCTTTAGACCGCAAAATCCGAGGAACTACTTCTTTTCATGTCGTTTTAACCCATTTTTGTGTCAATGCGCTCTATGTTTAGCAGAATGACGTCGAAACCATAAAGATATATTAGTTGTATTGCGGTCCGAGTATGAGCTCTTGTTTGTCTTGGAACGAGCCAATTTATGTGAACATGCATGGATACCATAAAAGCTGCTGACAAAAAATTAAATCCCAGATTTTTATATTTAAGTTAAAAAATTGATGTTTATGCATTTTTCTTAAACCGTTAGTAACGCTTTTAGCCATAAAACATTAATTTTTGAACGTAAATACGAACATTTGTGATGTGTTCTTTTGTCAGCAGTATTTTATCACTGGTTTGCAATAATTACGCAAAAATTGGCTCATTCTTAGACAATAAATATAAAAGTTGTAAAAACGGTAAACCTGTAAGAGTGCAGCTTTAACAAATCTTTGTTAAATAAAGGCTCTTGTGCGTTTCCCTGTTATTTGGTTTCCACTGTTAGTGATTTAACTAAACAAGCAAATATTTACGGTCAGTACTCACTAAGAGCAAGTGAAAAGGGGAGTATTGTTGATATTGTTGATGTTGTTGTTGTTGTTTTTCAAGAGTGTTGCGCAAACACCAACATAACCGAACATGTTCATTTATTAAGTGCACTTTCATTGAGATGCAATCCAGACGACAAACCAATACGATCAATATTAAAATCAAAACCGATCAATACTAAAATCAAAATCGATCCATACTAAAATCAAAATCGATCAATACTCAAATCAAAATCGATCCATACTAAAATTAAAACCGATCAATACTAAAATCAAAATCGATCCATACTAAAATCAAAATCGATCAATACTCAAATCAAAATCGATCCATACTAAAATCAAATCCGATCAATACTCAAATCAAAATCGATCCATACTAAAATCAAAATCGATCAATACTCAAATCGAGCGCACTGGGCTTGGTGAACCTGCCTTGCAATTTCATCGACGAGTGTTTTAAGGTCACCAAAGCCTGGGATGCTGAACAGATGGACACTCGGAGGAGTGGAAACACTGCCGGAAATCTCCTTCTGTCCCTCTGGACTGATGCTACCAATGGCAAGAGCGTAGACCGTGGCGTATTGTTGCAACTCTTTTGCCGCTTTGATCGTATCTGCCGGGTGGTTTGACTCGCCGTCAGTGATTAGTAGAACCTCTTGTTTGACGTCGGCACGGAAGCGCATTCCTGTTGAACAACATACATGATATTTAAACGAGATGTTGGCACGCCGCTAGATATTAAAATAAATTTTACTCTGATGATCATGTAAACAAAACCAAACGGCAAATTAATTGATACAATCGCATATGATGCCATTTATTTGAATGTATTGTATTCATTAACTGGTAAAATGGTTCACTTTTATAACAAGGACATAAGGACATGAAGTATATACAATTTAAAATTATCAACTGACATCTATCGCATTGTTAAAACAAATGACAAAAGATAAGTTAAATTCTTTGATAGAGAATTGCTTTACGCACTGTCGTTTTACATATCAGTTTGATATAGTATATCTCTGGACAAAGTAACCACAACAAAAGTAACAACATACTAGAGCTATACCATTCTCGAGCTAAACTCCATTTAATAATGTTAATATATAGCGGAGACATTTGATTGTCTTTACATTAATTATCTTATCAGAACGGTAGCCAGTAGTCTGAGCTCTTACCGTGCAATAAGTAATGTGCAAACAAATAACAATATTGCTCTCATAAACACAAGGAACTTATTGAACGATGACCATAGTAATATGGTATTAAACAGTAACTTCACCCACCCACGTGACTTAAGTATACGAAAAGTACTCCGAAGACATGGGTAGAAAATGTATAATTACCAACGAATTTGAACTATAGATTTATTGTCGCATGTATATATTCTAAAGCAAATTGTAGAGGGTATAATATATATATATATATATATATATATATATATATATATATATATATATATATATATATATATATATATATATATATACACACACACACCTGGCGCTAAAAGTTAGTTGAGGTTCCTACCTACAGTCTAACCTTAAATATTGCTAAATACAGAAAGTATGGCCGATGGTAAAAGTATCTGGGCCGAGGTAAAAAGAAGGGAGGGAGATGGCTAAAGCGAGCAGCTATTCAGTCTACAGATTGTATTCATTATCATGGTGAACTAGTATGACTTAAATGACCAAAACAACAAATGGTTTGTGTACAAATAAAAATAACATATATTGTTGCGTCTTTTTAACTGTGGAATGCATTTGTGTCCACGTAGCTATTAATTGAAAAACATATCTTATGTTTCTTTAATCTGTACACAATTCGTAAACCCGTTTACCAATAAATTAAACGTGAATTTGTTTAAATCGTTGAAAAAGTGATACCGATTTATCTGTTGTTTTTATTGTTTTTGTATATTCATTTAGTTTTCTATTATAAAACTTAAAAAAACACCCAAGTAGAAGTTGACTTGAATATTTGTGTTTCATAAAACGGAAACTAGGCACCATACAAAGATACAAACGTGTCTTTGGTGAGATTCGAACGCCAGTATACAACCTAATTTTATCTTTCAAAAAGCATCAGCATGTTCGTTTACGTCTTTGAAGTTTAAAATAATAAATCACTTTAGACACTTGTAGAAAAGAGAAAAGGCACCAAAAAAAAGTTAAGGAAACAATGATTAAGATTCACGTGACTTGAAATTTTGAGTTCTCGCATTCAACATGACTAAATTTTGTAGAACGACGCAACGCTGAAATTTTGGCAAAGGATGGCATCATTAGAATACAAGTATTCTAAAATAGTTCCCACGCGCTGAAGCAGAAAATAGCATAGTTTTTGAATAGGCTAAGATTTATTTTCACATCTTTTCTGTTAAAAAAAGTTATTTAGAAATTAATGTCACTAACTTATTTGTTTACGTCGGCTGTGACCCGTGTTGACCAATGTGAGAACCCCTTAGAAGTCACGTGATCCCACACCCCTGATAATGAGCCAATGGCTTCCAATATCAATTTCTTTACAAGATACAAGATACAAATATTACTTTAACACGTAACATACATTACCTTTATTCCGACTGAGCATATGAGTTCTTGCATACTCGAAGGCTGCTTCTGTCAAGGTTATACCGTCTGTGAAGGTGACACTCAGAATCTTTGCCTGCACCTCTTTTGTGTTGTGTAGATCATTAAAATCAAATATTTCATACACGCGAGAGTTGTACACGAGTAAAGCTGCCTTTTGGTGATCTCCAGCGAATGGATCTGAAAGGGAAAACATAAAGGAACGACTCTTATTGATGTATTCGCTGTACATGGAATTAAAGAACAATTAAAAATCATTGATACGTTTTAAGTGTATCATTGTACTGTCACGTTCGGACGTTAGTGGCAATCGGTAAACGGTGAAGTATAATCAAAACCTTTTGGTGCTTTGACACTTCATGTAGAAGGTACCGGGGGTCGTTTAAAAAAAATCTTAGACGATTTTAGTCGTAAATTGAAATTATCTTAGTATCAAAGTTCCATTATTTTACTTCAAATTTGAGGGAAATAATCTTTAAACATCATTAAAAAATGAACACAGAGAAATAAGAACAATTTGCTGTATCGCCATGTGTGCCCTTTATACAGATTTAAGATGATTTATGTCACGACTGAAAGCCTTTATTGAAACGCCCCCTGGGAAGTTCAAAAAAGACTTTCGTTTTATCATGCCATAGGCTATATTATTATGTTAAAGTGACACTCTTATTCAAAAATAAGACATACACATGTATAACAAACAATAATTTTGCCTGATAAACCTTTAACTACTTACTAAATAATGCATTTATGGAAAATATTAATAACTGATAACAAGATTGTAACCGTGTATTTAATAGCAGAAAGCGCAAAAGTATTAAATGATTGGTGAATGCTAAAAGATTTTCTGTGATATACTATTGTCATATCAGGTAGAAATACTATGTTTTATGCTCATTTCTCACAAATTAAACTCGGTATCCTTCGTAAGAACCATTGTTTTCGATATTTATTCATCCGTTTTGGAATATTTAAACAATATGATAAATTGTGGTCAATGTTATTTGGGAGTAAAAAGGCATCTTTAAATTGTATGATTGGTGGCTTCGTATCATTGTTACATGATGAGGTTAACAACATTGTAAACTTTAACAAACTTCTAAACCAGATCAAAGACACAAACAAAGATATTAAAAAAACATCATTCAATGGTCTTACCAGGACTAGGGCAAAACAGTGCGACGAGTCGGCTAAGTTGTGTTTTAGCATCGGTAAAGTTTTTAACACCGATGCTGGTAGAAGAGTCAAGAATGATCAAAAGGTCCCGTAGTTGTCCATAACCCGTTGAGCCGGTTCCCGACGGAGTTACAAAGCCGGACACCATGTTGGTGGCGGTAACAGGGACTGATGGGGACGTGGCTGAAAACATCACCCATAAAATGATGGTTGTGAAATAGAGGGGACAGGTCATGTATCAGTGAGGTCATATAGGTGGTTGATAAACAATTTCTTTTGTAAATTCGACCATTGAGGTTATAAGTACTCGAGTATTTATTAATATTTTTTTAATCTCGAAGTGAACAAATACGGACAGCTATGATGCTCACGGCCACGTTGCTAGATTTTAGTCTATATTTATTTGGCCAAGAAAGCACTATATATCAATATTATACCTTACATAAACGTGTCCCTTCTTTGTGTATATAAAGATGATCGGTCCGTATATAAATTTATTTTAATAAAATTTCCGGACCTCGCCAAAAATATAATATGGACCGCTGACGTCATATAATATGGACCGCTGACGTCATAAAACTGGTGAGTGCTGCTTACAATTTTCACAACGACATTTTTTTCGCAAGTAAACATTTTAAGATATGTTAAATAAAACACATCAAAGGTGCTTTAAATTTATTAAAGATGGTTAAACGTGTTCGGTATAATATAAGAAATATAACACACTACTTCGGGCCATATGGCATTATAAGGACCGGGCAGTCAGCCCCCGAAGGTGAATGGAGCCTCGGTCCATATACACCTTCGGGCGCTGACTGGCCGGTCCTTGTTACGTCATATGACCCTCAGTGGTGTGAAATATTTCTTAATTAACAAAACCCAAGGTCGACAAGTTATTGTGTGTGTGGGTGTGCGTGTGTATGTGCTTGCGTGCGTGCGTGTGTGTGTTTGCGGGGGGGGGTACAATGTCTACAGTGAAGATATAAATCTTCTGTCCGCTGTTTCTTTCAAAATCACCATGAGCTTTTTGTCGAAAATCATTACTATCATTGGTATAAAAAGAAGTATAAATCTCTTAAACATTAATTTAGTTGTGCATTCTTATTTTAGCCTGATATCACATCACAACAAAAACAAATGAAATTTTACATTTTCCTTACTTCCACTTAAAATAGACAATTTCTTTAAAAGGAAATCATTAAAGTGACACTCTTATTTAAAAGTAATACATCACATGTATAAGAAACATACATTTTGAGTGATTAATCTTTAGTTTCTTCCGAAAAAATGCATTTATTGAAGATATTAATGACTGATAACAAGAGTGTAACTGTGTATTTGATAGCTGAAAATCCAAGAATATTAAATAACTGGTGAGTGCTAAAATATTTACTGCGATACATGTATATAAAGGTAGAAATACCGTGTTTTTTTGCACCTTTCTTTCCAAATAAACTCGGTATCCTTAATAAGAACTATTGTTTTCGACATTGATTCATACTTTTTGGTATATCAAAACAATTATATTGTGATTAACTTTGAGAGTAAAAGTGCACCTTAAGGTCCTAGAATTCTAAACATTAAAAAACAGGAGGACAATACTCTTGTTATTAATTATATATTATATTCGGGTTGTCTGGTTGGCGCAGTTGTTAGCGCACGCGATTCTCACCAAGGCGACCCGGGTTCGATTTCCGGCCTGAGCGCATGTGCGGACAAGTGGTTTCTCCAGGTACTCCGGTTTCCCACACAACACAAGACCACACTCTCGCGCAACATCGTGCCAACGAGAGTGACTTAGTATTAGCTATCATAGCTTCCTTCACAATCGTTGTTAAATATATAATGGTTAAGTATTAATTGTATAAGCTACTATAACAGGTTAAAGGTCGATGATACACTTGTAACCCTATATTAATTATATACTATACCTCACATAAATTTGTCCCTTCTTATATATATAATCTCGATCGGTCCGTATATCACTGTTTTTTGATGAAAATCCAGTTTTATGACGTCAGCGGTCCATATTATATTTTGGCCGGTCCGGACCTCGCCAAAAATGTAATATGGACCGCTGACGTCATACGATTGGTAGTCCGGCTTGCTATTTTCACAACGGCGAAAACTTGCATCAAGTAAACATTATCAGGTTTGTTAAATAAAACACAGTGTTTTTTTTATAAGTCAGCCCCCGAAGGTGAATGGACCTCGGCTAACGCCTCGGTCCATATGCACCTTTAGTGGCTGACTGGCCGGTCCTTATAATGTCATATGAACACTTTTTTACCACTTAATAATTTTAAAGTGCCTTTGACGCGTTTTATTAAACAAATCAAATATATTTTTCTTGCGAAAAAAATGTCGTTGTGAAAATTACAAGCAGCACTCAACAGTTTAATGACGTCAGCGGTCCATATTGTATGACGTCAGCGGTCCATATTATTTTTTGGCGAGGTCCGGATCGGCCAAAAACATGATTTGGACCGCTGACGTCATAAACACTAAATTCTTATTAAAATATATTGATATACGGACCGATCAACTTTATATACGCAAAGAAGGGACACATTCATGTAAGGTATAATATTTCTTAAATAGCAATAGGTTACGTCTCAGTGATATTTTGTTACGTCTCAGTGATATTTTGGCTACTAACTTTCGTTTTTATTGACATTTAATCGAAAATCATAAAATTACAGGTTATTCGGAAGGTTTTTTAAGCGTATCAAGGTTAAGAACCTTACATTAATTTTATTAAAAGATCATTCTACTAAATATAAAATAGTTTATTAGATAATTTGATTTTAAGGTCCAACGCTCTTAAGAATGTGATTATTACACAAATTACACAAATGACACCAAAAGAAACGCTTAGCGTAAACCCTTTGTACGAGACTAGAAATAGTTAGATGACCTGAAGTCACATTTAAATGATTAAGAATGAGCGTAGCAAACGAGCCCTTCTTAATCAATAAAATATTACTTCAGTTCTTTTAACTGTCTAATAAAACTACCTCATTGGCTGACACATTGTCAACGCAAAATCTGAGGCAGGGATTTTTTATCGGATTAGTGGCTGTAGGCGGACCTTTAAACACGTACAAAAAAATGAAATTCTTTAAGATTATGCCTAGTACTTAATGAAAGCCGATCTGCAATATCATTGGCTGAAAATGGAGGTTATATTCTACAGATGTTAATTGGAATTGGGACCAGAGTATCATGAGAGGACGCTTACAATTTAGATAAAAAAAGAGTTTATTATAACATTTCATATAAGCCATTACCACTATTTATTGGACTTAAAACCATACTTGAAAAAAAATGTGTGTTGTGTTTTTTTGAATTACTAGAAACACATCATAAATCGTGTTATTGTGTAAATGCCACGTAAACATTCGGAACTTCTCGGCCATTTCCCATCTAAAACAACCTTGGATGTATATGGATGGTTTTCAGTGTCACTAATCTTTACATTTAACTGCGCTGCAAGTAGATCGCGTTGTGATTTCAATTTAGCAGTTAAGCTTAATGACTTTACTCTTGGGAATCTTAATAATTTATGCAATAAATAACTTGATTGACAATCAATTTAAACTTAGATATACAACATACATGTTAAAACACAACAATTATTTCATAATATTATTAAAAAAACGAAGTACTTTTACTGATACATCCGAGGTTGTTTTCGATAGAAAATGGCCGAGGAGATCCAAATGGTCAAGTAAAATGTATCAATACAATTCCCAAAGCGTACGTACTGGTGTGTCTAATCTCCGATAATGACGGGCACGGTTTGCCTCCTGACGATGGCGATGTTATCACAATCCTCTGCCGGTCCTGTGTTCCAAAACCTGAGACCACCGACCACTGTCCCCACGGACTTACAACGCAGTCTCCTGGGTTTATAATAAAGCCGCCGGAAGCTGAAATATAAGTGATGGATACATGCACTGAGGTTAAATATGTCTTAATCTGTGTGCCTATGTAATGTGCTCATAACGCAGTCTCCTTGTGGACATATGACCATCGTACACTGGGTTAACAACGCAGTCTCCTTGTGGACATATGGCCATCGTACACTTGATTAACAACGCAGTCTCCTTGTGGACATATGACCATCGTACACTTGATTAACAACGCCGTCCCCTTGTGGACATATGACCACCATACACTTTGTTAACAACGCAGTCTCCTTGTGGACATAAGACCATCGTACACTTGATTAACAACGCAGTCCCCTTGTGGACATATGACCACCATACACTTGGTTAACAACGCAGTCTCCTTGTGGACATAAGACCATCGTACACTTGATTAACAACGCAGTCCCCTTGTGGACATATGACCATCGTACACTGGGTTAACAACGCAGTCTCCTTGTGGACATATAACCACCGTACACTTGGTTAACAACGCAGTCTCCTTGTTGACATATGACCACCATACACTTGGTTAACAACGCAGTCTCATTGTGGACATATGACCATCGTACACTGGGTTAACAACGCAGTCTCTTTGTAGACATATGATCATCGTACACTGGGTTAACAACGCAGTCTCCTTGTGGACATATGACCACCGTACACTGGGTTAACAACACAGTCCCCTTGTGGACATATGACTATTGTACACTTGGTTAACAACACAGTCTCCTAGTGGACATAAGACCATCGTACACATGATTAACAACGCAGTCTCCTTATGGACATATGACCACCATGTACTGGGTTAACAACGCAGTCTTCTTGTGGACATATGACCACCATACACTGGGTTAACAACGCAGTCTCCTAGTGGACATAAGACCATCGTACACTTGATTAACAACGCAGTCTCCTTGTGGACATATGACTATTGTACGCTGGGTTAACAACGCAGTCTCCTTGTGGACATAAGACCATCGTACACTTGATTAACAACGCAGTCCCCTTGTGGACATATGACCACCATACACTTGGTTAACAACACAGTCTCCTTGTGGACATATGACCTCCGTACACTGGATTAACAACGCAGTCCCCTTATGGACATATGACCACCGTACACTGGGTTAACAACGCAGTCTCCTTGTGGACATATGACCACCATACACTTGGTTAATAATGCAGGATATATGACCATCGTACACTGGGTTAACAACGCAGTCCCCTTGTGGACATATGACCACCGTACACTTGGTTAACAACGCAGTCCCCTAGTGGACATATGACCACCGTGCGCTTGGTTAACAACGGAGTCTCCTTGTGGACATATGACCATCGAACACTCGGTTAACATCGCAGTCTCCTAAGGTCATTCCTACCTGTTGCTACCATACCAGTTGATCTATTTCATAAGGGGAAGAAGTGAATTGACCACCATCTTCGTTGGCTTCCTACGTATCCTCCTTGACCTTAAACTCGTTGTCCGTGTGTTTTATACATCAGTGGACGAATAAGTGAATTAGAGCTAAATTTAAACTTCGAAAATACCATTAAAAAGGAGCAGAAGTGTCCATAGTGTATTCGTTGCTGTTTCAGTTCAATGAATTAGCGACGGTTTCCCAGTGAAGTTTGTTCAAATCACAATGGTTAGATAAAATCTTATTACAGTTTACACACCCAAAGCTAGTGTATTATACAAACCTGTGGCACAGGTTACTCCAGTGTATCCATAGAAACACGTGCATACGTATCCACTGCCTCCCGATGCCCGAGCACAGTTACCATGGCCGCTACATGGATCCGGTGTGCATGGATCGTCAGCTTTAATGTTTATTTATTGTGATGTGAGCTTTATGATAATATGAATCTTTTTAAAGTTAACTAATAGCTTGACCACACACGGATGTAAATGATAATGAAACAACCCTCTATTATATGTTCTGGATTTAAACCAAAGGTAATATCTACTACCTATTTCAAAACGTAATGATTAAAGCATTAAGAGGAACTCGAACTCAGGATTCTTAGCAAAAAAACGTAGCTTTGTTACTTAAGCACCTGGCCCCAATTTCTCGAAACTTCTTTAGTCCCTTATAAAAGGATTAAGCTAAGCTCACTTTATTTGCTTAATATTTACTTCTTTGAAAGTTTTTTTTTATAATTTAGATAGGAATTATCTTTATGATAATCACAATAAACAATTTTTATCTATCAAAATCTAACTTAAGTATGTATTTTTACTTATTGAAATAAGCTACTGAAGCCTTTTAAGCTGAAGAAATTTCGTGAAATCGGGACCTGAGCATGTTTTAAGCTCCTACTAAAAGCTGTATTTTAAATAATTTCTCAGAACATCTATGGAATTGTTTGGCTGTAGCTACTTAAAAATATATACATACATCGGATATCGAGAAAATGTGTGAATTTGATTACGTTGGCAAAAGAAAATCTTTATTCACCTGTAATAATGTATGCCAAGAATAGCTTAACCCCTGATGCTTTTATCCCGACGTTTACTTACGTTGGTCACAGTTCTGTCCGGTAAATCCAGCTGGACACTGACACATGTAGCCAGACGCGCTACTGAAACACGATCCATGCACACAGGGATTCGAATAGCAGGGATCTGCAGCTAATATATAAATTAATGTCAGGACAAGCTACTGCGGCAAGATCCAAGAACACAAGTGTTCGAATAGCACGGCTCTGCAGCTAAAAAAACAGGCTTGAAAGTGCTCAGAATTGACACCTATTACCCTTTTAAACGATACATCACTAACAAGTTAGCTAGTTCTGGTTTGAGAATTCGCCTTAATAAGAAACATAATAATTGGATAACTAGATAAGATTGTGTAATTGAGTGAGAGTTTGTTTTCAAATCAATGCACTTGTACTGCTAGAAGGTCATGGCGTGAGTTCATCACCCTTCAGTAATTTTTGATAACAACAAAATATGTTTTTATGACTAGTACCTATAAATTGTTTAGATGGAGGTAAACGAAAATAACGTTTACGTACACATGTTTACGTCACAATCTTTTCCAGTCCATCCTGATTGACACTGGCAGACATAATCATGGCCGTGACTTAGGCAAGATCCCTGTCGACATGGACTAGAATCACATGGACCAATAGCTGCAATTGAAAAGCGTACTGTATTTGTGTATGTAGATGTAAAAGGATATTTGTTAAGGTAACCATGGACTGTATGTGCATGTTATAACTCATGCTCCAATAGTTGTTATGGTTACCATGGGCTGTGTGTGCATGCTGAAACACATGCTCAAATAGTTGTTATGGTAACCATGTGCTGTGTGTGCATGTTGAAACACATGCTCCAATAGTTGTTATGGTAACCATGTGCTGTGTGTGCATGCTGAAACACATGCTCCAATAGTTGTTATGGTAACCATGGGCTGTTTGTGCATGTTATAACTCATGCTCCAATAGTTGTTATGGTAACCATGTACTGTGTGTGTATGTTGAAACACATGCTCCAATAGTTGTTATGGTAACCATGTGCTGTGTGTGCATGCTGAAACACATGCTCCAATAGTTGTTATGGTAACCATGTGCTGTGTGTGCATGCTGAAACACATGCTCCAATAGTTGTTATGGTAACCATGGGCTGTTTGTGCATGTTATAACTCATGCTCCAATAGTTGTTATGGTAATCATGGGCTGTGTGTGCATGTTGTAACACATGCTCCAATAGTTGTTATGGTAACCATGTACTGTGTGTGTATGTTGAAACACATGCTCCAATAGTTGTTATGGTAACCATGTGCTGTGTGTGCATGCTGAAACACATGCTCCAATAGTTGTTATGGTAACCATGTGCTGTGTGTGCATGCTGAAACACATGCTCCAATAGTTGTTATGGTAACCATGGGCTGTGTGTGCATGTTATAACTCATGCTCCAATAGTTGTTATGGTAACCATGGACTGTGTGTGCATGTTGTAACACATGCTCCAATAGTTGTTATGGTAACCATGTGCTGTGTGTGCATGTTGAAACACCTGTTCCAATAGTTGTTATGGTAACCATGTGCTGTGTGTGCATGTTGAAACACCTGTTCCAATAGTTTTAATGGTGGCAACACATGGACAAATAGCTGTAATGATAATAATTGGTTGTGTTTGACCTTGGCAACACATGGACAAATAGCTGTAATGGTAATGATTGGTTGTGTTTGACCTTGGAAGCACATAGACCAATTGTTGTAATAGTATTGATTGGATGTGTTTGACCTTGGAAGCACATAGACCAATTGTTGTAATAGTATTGATTGGTTGTGTTTGACCTTGGAAACACATAGACCAATTGTTGTAATAGTATTGATTGGTTGTGTTTGACCTTGGAAACACATAGACCAATTGTTGTAATAGTAGTGATTGGTTGTGTTTGACCTTGGAAGCACATAGACCAATTGTTGTAATAGTATTGATTGGTTGTGTTTGACCTTGGAAACACATAGACCAATTGTTGTAATAGTATTGATTGGTTGTGTTTGACCTTGGAAGCACATAGACCAATTTTTGTAATAGTATTGATTGGATGTGTTTGACCTTGGAAACACATTAACCAGTAGATATAATGGTAACAATGTGCTGTGTGTGACCGTGGCAACACATGGACCAATAGCTGTAGTGGTAACGAATGGTTGTGTGTGACCGTGGCAACATATGGGCCAATAGCTGTAATGGTAATGATTGGTTGTGTGTGACCGTGGCAACATATGGGCCAATAGCTGTAATGGTAATGAATGGTTGTGTTTAACCTTGGGATGTCGTCGCATGTACAGTATACACAAACGAAGTTTGACATGTCTGTGTTAAGTTTGCCATGTACTAGTAGTAGAACAACGGCGTTTGCATGGACCATTTATGCTTATTATGCTATGCAATATTACTGCAAATTGGTATGCTATGGGTTTTTGAGATACAGAATAATAAATATACTCATTAAATGATTAAGTAAGCAAAATATGTTGCATGACATTTGTTGAAACCAAAATCACAAACGATAAGCAGACTTATTTCTTAAAACGATAATATTTCTTTAAATTGGCTAATGTTAACATTAAGTAATATGTCTTCCAAACTACTGTTTGTAAGTCAACCTTCTTACTACAGAAATATCGACCTATATATACTTTCAAGTTCTGTTCAATAAATGAAAATCATATTTTTCATAAATATTTTTGATGAAATAAATATGAACGTTATTACGCGTGTCACAATTCAGTCCCGTATATCCTGTCTGGCACGTGCACACGTGACCAGAGGTGCTCGCAAAACACGTGCCGTGGACACAAGGGTGGCTGGTACATTGGTCTGTATCTGAAGTAAAACAAGTTCAACAAGTAAGGCAATGTGTTAATAATTTTGTAAGGAACAGAATACGTTTATGTTAGAATAATTGCCACACACTACAGTTCTGTCCTAAGAAAGTGCACCGTTATGTCTACGATATTATACGAGTACAGTAAAGTTTTTTAATCGTTAGGTATACAACACGTACTCATGGTCAACATATATCACCCATTTGTCTCATTTCTTGTAACAATGTGTGCAAAAAAACGTTGTATTATATGTGTGTTAAAAATGTTTATTCAGTATTATAGACAAAATACCGTTAAATCACAGCAACAAGTAGGCTTCGTCTTTTATCAACACTGATTTTGTCACAGTTTATTACGTACGTTGGTCACAGTTTGCTCCGGTATAGTTCGGGTCACACTGGCAGATGTGACTGCTTCCGCTGGAATAGCATTGCCCATGGACACACGGGCTGCTGCTGCATTCGTCAGCCCCTTTGTAATATAACAATAACAATAAATAATAATAATAATAATAATAATAATAATAATAATAATAATAATAATAATAATAATAATAATAATAACCATAATAAAATAATAATAATAATAATAATAATAATAATAATAATAATAATAATAATGATGATGATGATGATGATGATGATGATGATGATGATAATAATAATAATAATAATAATAATAATAATAATAATTATTATTATTATTATTATTATTATTATTATTATTATTATTATACAAATAATACTAATAATAAATTAGTAATAATTATAATAATAATAATTAATTATAATTATAATAGTAATATTATTAATAATAAAAGTAAGAGTTGCGACAGTATGAATGACCTACAAGGATACACCAAAATATTACATGCAAACTGAGGCCAATAACATTCTACTCCCAGATGCTAACTAATATTATTAAACAGGTTACATGGGTCTTAGGTGTTAATCGACAGGTAAGTATAGGATAGAAGACATAAGTTTATACATGACTTAATCAATACACGACTTAATCAAAGGATTTTCAGTTACCGGTTCTACTTGTCACTATTTTTCAACTCATGGTCAAGGCACATGCTTCTAACGTTGAGTTTTCCGTAACCAATTTGTGTTCAATACTTTTTTTCTTTTCTAACAAAAACAACAAAACATGGATAAATTAATCGATTTAAAGTTTGAACTATTTTCTACGCTAGACCCACAAAATCCAAATGCAAGCAAAAAACGAATGGTTTAATGCTGCAATAAAATTGCAAGTAATTTAAGTGGAGTTAACGAGGAAATCAGGCTTAACATGTAATACAATTAGTAAGGTGTGTGATAATATAGCAGAGATTGCTTGGAATATTAACTGCAAACAGGTAGATAAATTTATAACGTGCTTGAGTTTCGGACATGCGATTCCTACATAAAGTAATTTATACTATGACAATATAAATGTTACCTTACTTATGCTATACATATTTTTGGCATAGCACAAAGTAACATTATGCCAAACAAATTATAACTCGATTGCTTACTTTGACTGCAGGTCTTCCCAATATAGCCTGTTGGGCACTGACATACAAAATCGTTGTTGTGATGAAAACAAACGCCGTTAACACAGGGGTTATTACTACAGGGATCTGTACCTGAACAATATACATGTAACATGCACCGTCACAGACAAATCTGGTTGAATATGCCTGTACAAAATAGGACAAACACACATTAAACATGGCTTTTATCAATTGTCTATGTACATGAAAATATAGGGATGCATGGAATTAAACAAGCGTATAATTCCAAAAGACAGAACTGTTAGGGTTTTTTGTTGATACCAGACCAGTTTCAGTTTTAGTTTCAATGGTTTCAACCGGTTTTGATAGTTTTTAGACTATTTGCTTGAAGTAACAAATGTATGGTATGTATGTATGGTACAATGGCGGAGCTACTGCATGTAGCCATTCTTTCTGAACTATTTATAGTAGCTCATTTGCCCATTGTTAGGCATTGTTTTCAAAAAGATTGTGTTTCACTTTCCGCCATGTCGTTTTCAAAGTAAACTAGTTTTCGGATGGAACGAACCGATGAAACCGCCTCCGGTTTGGGTTTTAATAGTTTCAAAAACCGGTTTCGGTTTTTGTTTAAAAAAAGCCGATAAAACTGTTTTTTGTTTTATTTGAAACTGTCACAATAAATACACAGTTCGTGAAACCGATATAAAACCGAAACCAGTTGATAACCAACAAAAACGCCCTTAATAAGGCCTTTGTAGTGTGCCCTTATTTTAAAACATTACTATATTTGTTGGAATAAAAAAACTCAATTTATTTTATGTATAAGGTGGTTTTTTGAAATAGAACGATGGAAAAATCTCGATAAACTCACCGTTTGAAACAAAAAATACAATGGTCACGTCATTTATTTTGTTTCTGGTATGACGTCATTTTGCTGAAATTGCTCGCTGTTTTCCTATTAAATATCAAGTATTGTTTGTATTTTTTTTCTGTTAAATTGTATGCATGAAATAAAAAAGTTGTATCTTTCAATGTAAGATAACAATATATATAAAAATTCGTGAATACCAAAATTAATATTTCACTCGTGAAATATTATTCTCTTTTTCTGTCACAAGTTGGCTCTGTGAATTTAAGTGTACAATGACAGAAGAATGGGTACCAGTACTGATTAACATACCAGTGTCATAAGTCATGTGTGACAGAAGAATGGGTACCAGTACTGATTAACTTAACCAGTGCCATAAGTAATGTGTGGCAGAAGAATGGACACCAGTACTGAATAACCGAAGTGTGCCATAAGTTGTGTGCGACAGAAGAATGGATACCAGTACTGAAAAACCGACGTGTGCCATAAGTTGTGTGCAACTGAAGAATGGATACCAGTACTGAATAACCCACTTGTGTCATAAGTTGTGCGTGACAGAAGAATGGATACCAGTACTGAATAACCCACTTATGGCATAAGTAGTGTGTGACAGAATAATGGATACCAGTACTGAATAACCGACGTGTGCCATACGTTGTGTGTGACAGAAGAATGGATAACAGTACTAAATAACCCACTTGTGGCATAAGTTGTGTGTGACAGAAGAATGGATAATAGTACTGAATAACCGACGTGTGTCATTAGTTGTGTGTGGCAGAAGAATGGATACCAGTACTGAATAACCCACTTGTGGCATAAGTTGTGCGAGACAAAAGAATGGATAACAGTACTGAATAACCCACTTGTGGCATAAGATGTGTGAGACAGAAGAATGTGTACCAGTACCGAATAACCCATATGTGTCATAAGTTATGTGTGACAGAAGAATGGACACCAGCACCGAATAGCCCACTTGTGTCATAAGTTGTGTGTGACAGAAGAGTTGGTTTCAGTACCGAATAACCCACTTGTGTCATAAGTTATGTGCGACAAAGGAATGGATACAAGTACTGAATAACCCACTTGTGGCATAAGTTGTGTGTGACAGAAGAATGGATACAAGTACTGAATAACCTACTTGTGTCATAAGTTGTGTTTGACAAATGGATACGAGTACTGAATAACCCACTTGTGTCATAAGTTGTGTGTGACAGAATAATGGATACCAGTGCTGAATAACCAACTTGTGTCATAAGTAATGTGTGACAAAAGAATGGGTACCAGTACTGAATAACTCAGTTGTGTCATAAGTTGTGAGTGACAGAAGAATGGGTACCAGTACCGAATAACGCACTTGTGTCATAAGTTGTGTGTGATAGAAGAATGGTTACCAGTACTGAATAACCCACTTGTGTCCTAAGATGTGTGTGTCAGAAGAATGGATAACAGGACTGAATAACCCACTTGTGTCATAAGATGTGTGTGTCAGAAGAATGGATAACAGAACTGAATAACCCACTTGTGTTATAAGATGTGTGAGACAGAAGAATGGACACCAGTATTGAATAACACACTTGTGTCATAAGTTGTTTGTGACTGAAGAATTGGTACCAATATTGAATAACTTACTTGCGCTACACGTTTTCCCCATGTATCCTTGTGTACACTGACAGAGAAAGTTTGCACCACTGCCGAAACACGTGCCGTGTATACATGGATTTGGCTGGCATGGGTCTGACACTGAAACTGATGACAACATTTGTAAACATGTTTAAAATATTTAGCATCATACATGGAGAAATATAATCGTCCATTGTATTTGTCAGAGAGATTTCACCAGACAAATGCTGTTTTCTCTTAATCTATTTGAAAAGATACTTCAAACTGAAAAACTTTTGCAAATGATGGTTTCTTTTTTGTGGTAAGAATAGTTTCATATCTTTGGCAAATTAGATCTAAATACAGTCAAATGACAGCTGCCTCTTGTAACAGCGTAGCGATCGCAAACTATATATATAATCAGTTAGTTTATTATCATTTTATATTACTTTAATTCAAATGAGAACCTTGGTCACAATTTGTCCCCGCCCATCCATTTGTACAAGTGCACGTGTAACTGCTGCCCTGGTTCGTGCACGAGCCATGGATACAAGGGGTTGAGGAGCAGGGGGCCGGGGTTGTTGCAGCTATGGAAAACATACAGAGTAAGCTTATCATACCAGAAGTAAATGTCATTCGAATGATGCAGTGTTAAAGCTGCACTCTCACAGATATACCATTTTTACAATTTTTTGTCTTGGAAAGAGCAAATTTTTGCGGTAATATCTGTTAAGTAAAGATACAAGATCGCTGACAAAAAAATCAGATCGTAGACTTTCATATTTCCGTTCGAAAATTAATGTTTTATGGCTTAAACCGTTACTAACAGTTTAAGAAAAATGCATAAAATATCATTTTTTGAACTTAATATTAAAATCGTCGATCTAATCTTTTGTCAGCAGTCTTATATAACTGGTTTCCATGGATTTTCGCAGAAATTGGCTCGTTCCAAGACAAAAAGTAAAAAAGTTGTCAAAACGTTCAATCTGTGAGAGTGCAGCTTTAAGTGACGGGATTCACCGATTTAATGCTCCACATTATTGGGCCTTACTATACACGTCCGTACGTCCGTACGACCATTTCTTACAAGAATTCTCGTATTAATCGCTCATCGTTGAAAAACATCGCAAAGGACTAAGCTTATCACGTTTCCTTTGAACTCGAGTATTTTTTAAATGGCAAGATACATGCGAGGGTTGTAGTTCGCGTCGATATCAACAGGTCGACGATATAACTCAGTTCGTAGCACCTCTAGCTTATAAACTGTGTGTCAGTGGTTTGGGCCCCACAGTCGGGACACCATTTGTATAGGCAAAATGTTTTTACATGAAACCCATTTGTATAGTTACGTGCTACATTACGAAATTGTCCGAAGCGGTGTGACTGGAAAGAGAGGTTTACATGTACTATACAGTTTCGAGTTTTCCTTTTTCAGTTTGTTCCGAATCAACTAGCCCTGAAAATGGACGCCGCTGAAGCATCGAGCCTATACCGGACCGTTGCTGCAATATGAGCCCATATGGGGCCAAGCGGTGTCGATTATGAGGGCCCCCGCGATGTGCGTGGGGGCGTTGGGCGTGAACCTGCGTGGAGCCGCCGTGGGTGCAGATCTTGATGGTAGTAGCAAATATAATCAGCATAATAAAACTACTTTACATATGAAAACTCCTAGTATTCCCCTTTTTTAATATAGACATCTACGTGAAAGAGTTCTAGGGGATGTCTTTAATAAACAACTTAAATTTTAGAGTAGAATCTGGGTGTTGTGATTGGCTTTCAAACTTGGCAAATATGATTATTGGAATCACTCAGGAGTGTCTGAGGTTAAGAATATATTTTCTATTGAATACGACCCCTGGGCATTGTCATTAGTTTCCAGAATGGTTCAGCGATGTATTAAACAAATGCCATTGTATACAATCTTCTTTTATTATACCTCACGTGACCTGCCCATGTTAATTTCTCATATACCCATCATGGGCAATTTCTTAC
This sequence comes from Mya arenaria, assembly GCF_026914265.1. NCBI lineage: Eukaryota > Metazoa > Mollusca > Bivalvia > Myida > Myidae > Mya > Mya arenaria. Next base: position 3,927,741 of record NC_069128.1, on the reverse strand, counting down.
TGTCACACACTGACATTACCGTTTTAACCGGTTGACATGGTACCGTCACATACCACGCGCGTCTAAAAATAGACATTCTTTGGTTTCCCAAGTCTGAGGTGGTAAGCGCTTATTAAAATGTGTTGTTAATTACCGGTGTTTGCATTATTTCTAAACGACATTTGCAACAAAATGACAGCTTATGTAAACAAGCAATAATTACAGAATAAATTGATTAAACTTGAAAGTTGTGTAATGGTAACAATCTTATTTATGTTTACATATAAATGTAACTGTGTTCGGTATAATAAAATAAATATTGCATGGCTTCCAGTGTGACAGTACATATTGTCAACATTCGGGTAAATACTGTTACCCTCGGCATCGCCTCGGGTAGCAGTATTTCCCTCATGTTGACAATATGTACTGTCACACTGGAAGCCAGGCAATATTTATATAATACTATTTCTTACTTTGCTATGGTCTGGATGTCACTTTCTATGATTGAATATTCATCTACTAGTGCAGGCGTTATGCCGAAACGTTTAGACATAAAAGTTATTGTTTTTTTAAACCGTGATAACGAGTTTGTGTGATTTTGTGTATATATTATTATCATTTATTATATATATATAAATATATATATATATATATATATATATATATATATATATATATATATATATATATATATATATATATATATATATATATATATATATATATATATAAATTATTCTGCAGAAAGACATACTGCTTTTTTAAGGGCAGCATGTTTAATACTTTGAATTATAACGTTTGATTTGCGTAAATAGCCCTAAACAAGCATCTGTATAAGGACTCACCTGTATTACACGTTTTTCCCGTGTATCCCTGCGAACATTGGCAAAAGAAAGTGCTACCACTTGAAAAACATGACCCGTGCATACATGGACTTGGCGTACAGGGATCCGACGACGTAACAACTGTAGCAGTCAATGTTATATGTATACAGAATGGCATGTTGAGCAGACATACAAAATAAACAAAAACTAAGAGCTTGAAACTTTAAAACAATACGTTTCTATTAAGGAAACTGTATGTAATATATGTCTACTTTGTTTATATAAATGTTTAATTAATTGTTTGTTAAGGTGTTATTGTTCTGATCACATGGTTGTAATAACCCACGATCTAAATAAATCTTGAATCTTGATAGCAAGCTAATTTTAACTGTTGTCTTGAAGCTGTGCTTTCACAGATCTACCGTTTTTACTACTGTTTTATTTTTGTCATGGAATGAGCAAATTTTTACGTAAATATCAGCAAGCCAGTGATAAAAGAGTGCTGACAAAATATAAGATTTCAGTTCGAAAACTAGTGTTTTATGGAAAATAAGAAAAATGCAAAAAACATCACGTTTTGAAATTAAATAGAAACATCTGTTACTAATCTTTTGTCAGCAGTCTTATATGAATGATATTCATGCATTTTCGCATGAATTGGCTAATCGCATAAATAAAAAGTTGTCAAAACGATCTGTGAGAGTGCAGCTTTAAGTCTATTTCTAAAAATGTTTGTTTGAATCTGAAAATAACCCGATTTCAAAATGTAAGAATACAGGGTGGATTTAAATATAAGGCGCATCGCACAATTTGCATAATAATGGGTGTTATATCAACTTCACCCATTACCCGAGTTATTTAAACTACAGTCGAACCCCGTTGGCTCGAACTCACAGGGACCGGTGAAAATACCTCGAGCCTCGGAAAATTCGAGCCAAGCGGGAATGTTAACGTTTAGTGTAAAGAAATCGGTTCTTTCCATCTAGTTCGAGCCAAAGAGGAATTCGAGCCAAGCGAATTCGAGCCAACGGGGTTCGGCTGTATGTAGTTATTGTTTTATACCATATTGTCAATTGGTCAATCAAAGTTTGTGTTCTGTACACAGAGTGATATTTCTTGAGAAGTTCCATGATGTTTTTGTACCAACGTGAGCTCAACACGTGCGGTTTCCAGTAGATTAACGTGTGTGTCAAAATCGCCTCTAGTGTACACAGGAATTAGACTCGGTGTTTGGTCTTAAATGATATATTAAAGTCATTATATGACCAAATACTGACAAAAACGGCAATTTTGGACAAAGACCTGGTCACTAATTCTATCATTAAAGAAAGGACCCGCACTACGGACGTGTCCAAAATCAGGTAGGTCAATTTTAATTTCTGTTTTCTTTTACACAAACGTCCGAATCTAGTAATATACGACACAGTATATATTCGGTCATATAATGACTTTAATTATCATTTAAGACCAACCTGAGTCAAATTCCTGTGCTAGTGTATGATAATACTAGATCAAAATAATGTTGTATCCATTGAAAATAATATTCAAGCGGGTAATGTAAATAAAAAGGACACTGCTTACAATGATAAACATTTTCCATTTGGCCCAATTTTTCGAAAAATCGTGTGATCATCAACAATATAATAACCAATGTTAACATCAAAGAAAGTTCTCATGATGGGTTTGACAATACAGTCGAACCTCTATGGCTCGAACTCCCAGGGACCGGTGAAATAACCTCGAGCCTCGGAAAATTCGAGTCAAGCGGCATTGTTTACCTTCAGTTTGAAGATATCGGTCCTTTACATCTAGTTCGAGCCAGCGAGGAATTCGAGCCAAGCGTGTTCGAGCCAACGGGGTTCGACTGTACTTACATCGCAGACAGGACCATTCCATCCGCATGTTTGTTAGGTGGTCCAACATAACAGTCTCTCATCATCAACAGTTTAAAACTTGCTGAACGATAACCATATTCACTATAGTTCAAATCCATATTCTTTCTAATATAACACAAGAGACTGTACCTTGGTTGCAGTTCGGACCTGTATAACCGCTTTGACACGCGGTGCACGTGAAATTCGTGCCATGTCTCGCGCACGTTCCCTGGGGACATGGGTTTGACAAACAAGGATCGGGAGCACTCGTAGTTGAAGCAGCTTTATAAAAACAAAAACGCTGTACATATAAATGCAGTGAAAACTAATGCTACTCCTACCCCACCCCCGTGTTACTTTTTGCTTTTTTGTGACTTGACTTACAGGGCCGATTGTTCAGAGCTTTGTTAAAGATAAAAACGTTGTTAAAGACAATCCAAAATATGGTTTAAAGGAGTGGTGTATAGTGGGATATCCGTGTATCCGCCTTCAAACATACCGATTTGACAGTCAGTACCATTCCATCCCGGCTGACAGACACATCGGTACTGCCCGTTAGGTCCACTAAAACAAGAACCATGCGCGCAAGGATCCGGAATGCAGGAGTCTGAAAACAGCTTGTCTGAATAAGGCAGGTTATCTGTATTTGACAACAATATGTCTGAATTAGTCAGGTAATCAGGGGCCTTTCAACATAGTGTGTGAATCAGTCAGGAAACAAAATGTCTGAATCAGTCAGGTGTCGTTACATAGAATGATTGTCTGATTCATACGGGTAAAAAGGGCCATTAAGGAGTATACAAGTGTTTAAGTTTACAAGTTTATTGGTACACTTAGCACATACATACATGTGAGATAAGGTAAAATAATGTATACTTGTAACTAAATAATGATGCTGTAGATTAATTAAAAACAGTGGGAATAGATAAGTGAAATAGCGTAAACACATAATTATATAATTATATGGATAAGTAAATCAACGTTTTAACAAATCTACATATTAGTAAGTTTTACGTGTTTAGACCTGCCGGGTGGATATTTAAAATGCTTCATTATAATAGCTATAAAGGTGCCTAATTGACAAACGTTTATTTTTTTTTCTCATTCACAAGGGGTTCGAAACTAAGGCAATTACTGTTTCTATGATATCGTTCTGGCATCAATTGAATAGGTAATGACATTCATCTTCGGCCTCACCAACATGACACATATTACAAATAATATCACTGCGTTGTACACTAACCCATCATTACACATTCTAAAATTAACTAGTTTTTGTTATAAGGCAATATTCCAAAATAATGTTCATATTTGTGTTCATTTTTCTGTGGAATCAGAATCACTGCAATGCCATATTTAGTGAGTACTGGTCTTAGAGACACGTTTCGATTTTCGTTCACAAAATATCTCTAGAAGCATCAAAAGTTAATTTATTTATACATAGCTTAAACCACATTCATCTCAAATTAGACTTCACAAACGTTAACTAACCATACATTTTAACATTGTTAACACAGTCAGAGTACATGGATTTATACAACAATGATGAAAGTTTAATAATATTTGACAACATGTTTTACCAGAAGCAAATAATTCGCCTTTTAAAAACAATATGAATGGGATATCTCTCAAGATCGTCATATAACATTATATGAGGAGTACTACGTTTAAAATGTAATACATTTTTTTATAAAGTCGGTATGTACCTTTTCTAACAGATTTATTATTATTATTATTATTATTATTATTATTATTATTATTATTATTATTATTAACCAGACTTCTCAAGCACTTTTTTCATGTACATTAACACGTTCAAAAGTACTGTACAGAATTACTAGAATGTTACAATATTTAAAAAGATAAAAATAAAAATATTTAAAAAATTAAAACATCAATATTACTCAAGTCACAGATTTAATTCAAATGTAAAATAAGAGTTAAAAAGACCCACATAAAAATAAGATACAGATAAGACTCAAGACTCTAAAGCGACAAGGTTATCAAAGTAATTAGTCCAGATAAAACTTCTTAAAAAAGTGAGTTTTAAGTGCTCTTTTAAACACTGGCAGAGTTTCACAGCTTCTAAGTGTTCTAGGTAGGGCATTCCAGAGTTTAGGGGCTGCCGTCATGAATGCACGATCACCATAAGTCACAGTCCTACTACGCGGTACAACCAGTGTTAAACAATCATTTTGGGACCTAAGTTGTCTGGATGGGATATAAATGTCTAGCATGTTGCGTATGTAAGTAGGGGCCTGTCCGTGAAGCGCTTTAAACACAGTAGTGAGGATTTTGTACTCAACTCGGATGTGCACCGGAAGCCAATGTAGTTCCTTTAACACAGGGGTTATGTGACTGTTACGTGGTGTCCTGGTGATAACCCGAGCAGCCGTATTTTGAACATTTTGGAGTTTATTGAGAACGTACTTTGGAGATCCACAAAGCAGCGAATTGCAATAATCCAGCCTTGATGTCACTAACGTGTTTATCAGGGTTCTGGTTGAGTCAACGGTCAGGTATTTCCGGATTTGACCTATTTGTCGAATTTGCATGAAGCATGAACGAGAGACAGAGTTTACATGTTGTTCCATGTCTAAGTGAGAGTCTAGTACGGCACCAAGGTTTCGAACTGTTGTCGATGGTTTTATAACAGAATCACCTACTCGTATAGTAAGGTCTTCAACTTTACTACGTTTTGGTACAAAGACAATCATTTCAGTTTTGTCAGCATTGAGTTTTAGAAAGTTATTGTTCATCCACAGTACGATGTCATTTAGGCACGATTCAATCCGTTGCAGAGTCTCATTGCGTGAAACAGCTTCCTTTGGTTTAAACGCCATGTACAATTGCGAATCGTCAGCGTAGAAATGATATTGAAGTTCATGCTTCCGACAAATCGCACCCACAGGTTTGGTGTACATGATGTAATTCTTGGGGCCAAGAACAGACCCTTGTGGCACAGAAAATGTCAAACATACAGGTTTTGACAGTTCTCCATCGATACAGACTGTTTGATGACGCTCGGATAGATACGATTTCATCCATCGTAGAGGTTTGCCTACTATGCAAAAGTGTTGTTCAAGTCGGCAAAGCAGGGTGCTGTGGTCAATCGTATCAAAAGCAGCAGATAAGTCCAACATGACTAGCACCGTAGCCTCATTCTGATCAAGTGAGCGGAGGATGTCATTTTGTACACATAATAAAGCAGATTCTGTTGAATGAAATTGCTTATAAGCAGACTGGCGTTCTTCATGAAGGTAAATCTGAATAACCCCACACTTTACACAAGTATGTAATCGGTAGGATAGTCTGCATATAATATACAAGGTAAAAAGTTTAACAGCTTATTCTTAACAGAAATACAAGATTTAATACCACTATACACCTTTTGATAAGTGTTAACATTTTGCTTTTAATGCTATGGCACATCCGTTTACTTAAAATACCGACTCTCAACAGGAATTCAAATGATTTCTGGAAATCGACAAAACAGCAGAACAGCTTCATATTTCTACGTTTTCAAATTTCAGCTAATGTTTGTGGTACAAAAATATGGTAAATATTTGAATGTTTTTCTTCAGACCTGCTTGGTTTTTATTAACAAATTATAACTCCTCATGTAATAAGTAAGCCTATTATTAAAAACAGCAGTGAATAGGTTTTCGACACAACAGTTATAGGCCTATATGTTCATATGTGTGTCATCTTTATCTCCTTGGTTTTTAAAAATCAGTACAATAGAGCCTATATCAAAACTTAGCTTGCGGTAAAGTTGCATTAACAAAATCAATGACAATACGCTTCAATATATTCATTCCATACGTTATCAAGGCCAGAAACCATAACAGATTTTAATTTATTTATAGATATAATTATTTCGTCAACTACATTTTCATTGTTAAGATTATGGTCTATGGCTGCTTTTGGAAATTCAGCTCAACATGTTCATTTGCACCAACGTTATTATCATCAAAGTTCTTAAAGAAATCGAAAAATACATCAAGGTTAACGTCATCCGACATATTTTTAGCATTTAAACCATTTGTTATTCCCTTTTGGAGACTTACTACGCATACTACGTATTTCTCTACGCATATCTCTTTTGTGTATTGTGCCAGGCTCAGTTATTACTCATTTCCCTAGCTAATGAGTAATCAACAAACGAACAGAATATTTTTGCAAATGGGCATTTATTAAATGCCGTAACAATTACATACATCGGTTGTATAAACATGGTACAGGTTGATGACTTATCTGGCAAAACAGCCAGATAAATAGAAAACAATACAATAGTATGCAGAAATGTGCAATTATGGAATCTGTACTGATAACATAGAAGACATATGAATTTGAAATCTCAATCGGTCAGGTGATCAGATGACGAAAAATGGAGTGTCTGCATTAGTCAGGTATTTATGGGTGTAAGAAAATGTTGCCTTACAGGGGCATGAATTCGTCAGAATATCAGGAGTTGATGACAGAGAATCTTAATTAGTGAGGTAAATGGGTCGGAAAACGGTGTTTCAATCGAAAGGGAATGATCATATTTGCCATTAACAAAACACAAATTTAGCCGTTCATGTGAGTATCTGCTTGCTGAAATAACATGTTTACGTATTTAAACCGAATTTAATAAAATTATTTTATTAATGTGCTTAAATAGAATTTGTTTTTGTGAACCTGAACTGTGTAAGCGAGTCTCTTTAAAGGTTGAGGGCTTTTAAATAAATCAAAGCATTATGATGGTTAACTCGTTTGACAATAATTATCAAAGCCAAAAAAGCATAATTACTGGGTATTTTTTGGCCACGTAGCAATTGAAAAAAAAACATATATAAAGACTAATAACTTTTTATGAACTGTTCACAAATGTAATTTCATTTTGACGATTGAAGTCAAATGAATTAAAATAATAATGCATTAAAATGCATGGACCTTTTCTGCGCCCATTTAAAAGAAGAAACTGTTACCTGCGCTTGACGCCATTCTGGTGACAGACGACACAACCATCAATGCAGTATAGAGAATAACGGGCAGTGACATTCCTCCGGAAGTCATGGTAACAAGTCCTTTAATCTACCACACTGTGTAACTACTTTGATAAGCAACAGGTATTAATCACCTTTTTAATGTTTACTGATTTGTTGGCAATATACTTTTGAAAATATGTATGAGCTTTGCTGAAAGCTTCCTAAATGACCTGAGAATATTTGAGAATATGTGACTGTGTGTCTTATCTTTCCCTAATTATCTAGCTCCATATAGTATTGAACGCTCTAAAGTAGCCATATTTAAGGAATTCGACCAACAAATGAAAAATCGGTAGTTTCATTAATAAAATTGTTATTTGTTGTTTATGCCTGGTAACAACATGTGATTTTGGTATCGCTTGGAAGGTACTGATCACTTATATGTAAAAAATAAGAGACCCAGCCTACAGTATACTTAAGCCGTGTAGTTCGTATTTTTGCTCTTTATTCCAACTCAAATTGGTTGTGAACTGACTAATTTATCACTGTTTTAAGGACAAAAAAGCTTGTTTATTGCATTATTAAAAGGTATAATATTTTTAAAATATCTTTTCTTCTGAACAGTAAAGCCTATAAATTGAATTTGATTGCTTTTACCAGCAACATGTCATTTTGATATCATTTTAAAGGTAGTTCTTGCCAATCACTTTTATATAAAAATAAATAACCACAGCCTAAGGCAAACAAAGTTCGTGTAGGTCGTTTTTTTGCTCTTTATTCAGACTTATATATGATGTGAAATCTAAATAAACGACTGAAAAACCGTTATACATTAACATTTTTAATTTAGTTTTTCTTTTCTGAACATTAAAGCCTTTTTAAATCAAATTAAAATAAAATGGGGCCACCATATATCTTAAAGGCCTAGTTTAAGCCTTCTATAAGTGATCCCCCCAATCGGTGTATAGTACACAACCTCTGCATATTGATCTTAATCTAATTGCCTGGTGCCTTCTTATCATGTCTCCTATCTGAGTATCCTGCTGTGCAGTTTTGGAGGTTTCATTATATTATTGGACCCTAAATGGCCCTTAGCCAATAAACCAATATACAGGAAATTGGTCCCTACTGTGACACCAGTGCAATTAGCAGAAGATGCACAGCTGGGGATTATCATGACAAACATTCCTTATACTAGGCCCTTAAATTAACCTAATAGTATATTGTATACCTTAAATACATGTTTAAAGGGAAGTTTAATGTCTTGATTGACCTCTGTCTTGGCCACAATTGTCGTACTAGATAAGTGAGTTCACAGCCTACCAAACTGAATGTAGTGTTATGCACAGCCTTAGATGTCGAGAGCAGTCAAGCGCCGCCGAGCGGCAAGCTTGACCGCGACACCGGAAATGTCCTGTCAGCTTCTAAGGCGAATGATAGCTCAAAAATACCCCCGCCGCATATGATTCAATGATGGCAAATTTGCTTATTTTAGAACGAGGACTGGGAAAATCGGCTTTACTTTTATCAACTATTTTCATTGTATAAATTCAGCCATTCGAAAATTATATGTTACGACTTCTCAGTATAATATTGCTGCACAGGCCAGTCGGCTCATCAATCGCCACTTGTCAATTTCCTTATCGATTCGGTAATGGAATTCGAATGTTGTCACTAGAATCTTGGGATTTTGAGATTAAGTAAGAAATGTCTTCACAAATTTCAGACATTATGTTGTCCGATAAACACTATTTGAACCAGTTATATGAACAATAATATGATGTAAAAAGCGTGCAGGTCGGTACTAGACCATGCAAAATATGGTTTCAATGAGCTGTTTATAGTGTAACTCATTAGGTAGAGAAGGGATATGTTTACGTTTTGTAGGTTTATAAGAAGTCCGTGTAAAACAGACGCCTTAAAGTGACACTTTTATTCAAAAACAATACATACACGTTTATAACAAATATAAATTGTCAGTGATAAACCTTTAACTTTTTACTATGCAATGAATTTATACAAAATATTAATTACTGATTACAAGATTGTAACCGTGTATTTAATAGCTGAAAACGCAAAAATATTAAATGATTGTTGAGTGCTTAAAGATTTACTGTGATCTACTATCGTCTCATCAGGTGAAAATACCCTGTTTTGTGCACCTTTCTTTCAAAATAAACTCGGTATCCTTAATAAGAATCGTTGTTTTCGACATGTATTCATCTTTATTGGTATATTAACACAATTGTATTAATTGTGGTAAATCTTATTTGGGAATAAGAGTGCATCTGTAAAACATACCGTTATCATCACAGTCAATACCAGTCCATCCCGTGTAACAGACACACCGGTACTGCCCGTTAGGTTCCGGATAACACGACCCATGCATGCAGGGATCCGGATTGCAGGGGTCTGAAAACAGAATGAGAAAAAATGTTATTGAATTGTTTATGCCTGGTAACAACATGTAATTTTGGTATCATTTGAAAGGTAGTTGCTGATCACTCATATGAAAAATAATTGACCTAGCCTACAGTATACTTAGTGAGTGTAGTTCGTACTTTTGCTCGAAACCTAAACATGTGAAATGTAAATCGACCGAAAAACTATTATAGATGAATATATTTCGGTTGATATTTTTTTTGATATTTAAAAAAAAGCCTTTAAATCATATTAAAATAAAATGGGGCCACCATGCATTCGAAATTCACCTATTGCTGGATTGTATACATTAACTACAGGTTTAAAGGGGCGATTATTGTCTTGGCCTCTGGTTTCACTACAATTGTCGTACTAAATAAGTGAGTGCAGCCTTTAAACTGAATGAAGTGTTATGCTTTGTTATTGTTTTTGTTATTGTTTTTATTGTTGTAATTGTTGTTGTTTATGTTGTTGTTAATGCTGTTGTTGATGATTTTGTTGTTGATGTTGATTGTGTTGTTTTTGTTTATGTTGTTGTTGTTGTTTTTGTTGTTGTTTTAACGCTAATGATTTAAAAAAAATCAGATATACAAAGTTTGAGCATAATCAAAGTATTTTTGTGACAATTAAACCTGACAAGTTGATATGTGATATATATGTTGTTTTTGTTTTTGTCGCTGCTGGTGTTGTTGTTGTTGTTGTTGGAGTATTTTTTTATTCGCTCGTATATAAATGTACGAATAAAACTAAAACAGAGCATGAGCCTATGAGACAAACAGAACACAAACATGGAAGACCTTCTTTAATCTTTATTTTAATTAAATGATTTTATTGTATGATAACTATGCTGAATGTATATATGCAATTGCAGTAAATACGCTTGCGCATTTGGTTACGTTTTAGACAAACATATTTTCTCTGACGAAATAGACAACAATCTTCCATACTTTATGGTTTGGTTTACAAAAGTTCTGCGTGTCAATGATGTCGAAAAATTTACAATATTAAATAATTCAGTTCCTCTGATACACTTACAACGAACTTGCAATATTTAATTCTAAGGTCTCCTGTAATAAAATTAAAGTAAAACAAAATCTTTTCATAGGATACGTGGAACAAAAAATCAGTGAAAAAATAAACTAAATAAATTTTGTTCTATATTTTTGAAAAGTTTTGCTATATAATCTCGTAATTATGGGGTCAAATATAAACTTACGAAGTTGGTAACACAGTAGTGTCCCCTGGTTGCAGTTATCTCCCTTACAGCATTCGTCACAAAGAACGTGTACTCCTGATGCACGCACCTTATGTGACCCGCTTTCATTTAATCGCTTTCCTATCAACGCAGTTGTACCAGAGTTGCCTCCCTTTGGTGGTACACAGAGCTACTCATATATACAATGAGATTATTGCAATTACATTAGTAATGCTGTCACAAAATGTCATCGGTATACAAAAAGTCTAACCCAGGATCTCCTGCTTGCAATGTATCATCTGGTGTATAGTCCCTTTAACAAAAAGTTCTTGCCAATTGGCTGACGATATAGAAATAGAGGGAAACTGCTGACCAATTACTGATCATGTAGATAAAGATGTTATTTCTTACAATTGAAATGAAAGTATTACGAAGAGTTATTTTATGCTTCATTTGTGATACTAATTTTATAATGATATATCGTTAAAGTTTATATCTTAATTTATATTAATAGATCGTTATTTTGCAAGCCACTTGCAAACTGGTTTACTACCTTCATGGTCGATTATTTAATATAGTCAAAATTACTGTATGCCATATATGTAATAAAATAACACACGGCGTTCCCTTACCATTTTAGAGGGTGCATTAAACATTACATGGCGTTTCCTTATCCTTTAAATAGGGGGTGAAAATATTTCTTTATTGAATAATAACACGTTTTTTAGTCAAACATTGTAATATTTTGTAATACTGTGCATAGTAATAATGATATTCCTTTCAAAAAGCTGCACTGACTCAGGAATAACCCAACAACAATTAAACCAAGAACAACCTTTTTTACGTTCAGATCATTCGGTCACTAGTCATCCCGTTGGTTTACTACAGCCGAATATACTTCTTGTTTGCAATACTCATGTTTTTTTATTTCCGTTGTCATGGTGAACTTGACAAAATATAAATAAGTTTATTTCTACTTGCTCTGCTGTCTTTGCATCCGAATTCGTGGAACAATGCGCCATCGGGCTGGTCAGTGTACCTTGCATAGCATTCCTGAAAAGAAACTCGCTATATCAGGATGAGAAATCACGTGACTCTAAAGGGGTTTTCACATGGGTCATCACGGGTAACAACCGATGTAAACAAACAAGTTAGTGACGGGTATTTCTAAACAACTATTTTGGTCGGAAAGGAAATCAAAATATTTCTTAGACTTTAAACGACTATGCCATTTTCTGCTTTTACCCGTGTGAAATATTGTAGACCTGCTTGTACGTACGTTAATGATGAAATCCTAGGCCAAAATTCCAACTTGACGGAATTTTGCAGAACGATGAAATGCTGAAATTTTGGCCAAGGATTGCATCATTATAACGCCTTTTTTTATAGCTTTTACTCTTAATAACTTTTAAAACATTTGGCAGATTATACATGTTGAACGTCTAACATCTGAGGGTGGGCAGGTTGTTGTCTGGTTACATTGAGTAGTTGTTCTCGTCATCGGACAGTTAAGGCACTCGTATGAATACACTGAAATAGAAATTAGGCGAATAAAACCGTATATATTTTAAGAATAAGGTATCATGTTAACTTTAAAGATTGAAGTAGCAGCAGTTTAATATGTAGCATACGAAAGAAACAATTTCGTAACAAAAAGACGCACTTTTACATACTGAAACAGTTCATCAAATTCCATGTTTTATCATAGCCAGAAAGTTATTGAGAAACAGCATCTAAAATGCATTCCGGGAAACGCCTTCGTTCATAAGTGGTGCTTTTCAACATTTTGTTTTATATATTTTAATAATCTTACCTTTAAATTTCATCAAAATGGTCCCCCAAACCAGTATTCGAAGTATTAACCTTTCTGTAAGACAACAGAAGCATGACTTGTAGTAAAACATAACAATAACATAGAGTAAAACATACGGTCGTAAATATGGTTAAATTTCAGACAAGACAAAAAAGAAGAAAAAAAACACCGTGATATGCTTTATTTTGTTATTGTTCAATTAATCTCTTGTTTACGTGAATGACAGTTTAATAATTGCACTTGAGCCAAGGGTGACAGTGTACTAAGTTATGCCCACTCCCTACTTTAGATAATGGTACAATTACGAGAATATATGTTGTATATGATTTGTAATGAAAATAAATACTTTATTGTGTTACCGTTAAAATATAAAAGCGTAACATTTAAAGCTGAAAAATGCATATACACTAATGAAACAATTTCTTGATTTCATGCTTACCAGACCAAAACATGCTGTGGACTTTCTAAATATCCAAACACAGCTGAAGTAAAGACAATACAATTATCAAAAACAATGTTAAACGCACAACATTTTCGTTTGCGTACTTCTGCATGTGAACATAATATTAAGAAACAAAAGGAAAAAAAAAATCATTATGTGCAACTAAATTAAGCGGTCTGTCTGTGTTATCTCGAAGAATATTTAGGACAAAGCACTTATTTCCTCATTTGCAATCACTTTAAACTAGTTTAAAGTTAAATTATGGAAATTAACTCAAATAGCTCCATTGCTATAAAGCTCAAAGAAAGCTATAAAGAAACAACTCTCTGTCTCAACAAAGTCTGTTCCATGGGGTGTAGCAATGTTATTTAGAAATAAAATCATTTAAATGTTTATTAACAATAAGACTGACATAGTATTACGCGTATTACGCAAGGGTGGATAAGTTTTGAACTTGCACAAAATACATAGCAATGCAGATGAAATGACCCAGCTTAAGAGCCTGCCACACACTATCGAGTTGCCTCGCCGGGACAAAACCGGATAACATAATTAACAACGGCGAAAATTGCCCGAGCCTCTTTGACAAAGCTCTTCTTAAATCACAATTGGTTGTCGCAATGCCGATGTAGTAGCGGCATATAAGCCGGTGTGCGACCGAATACCACTATTCTGCCATCGATGTTTAACCGAGGCGCCGCCGTTGTTCTATCGATGTGCCACCGCTGACCGGAACTATAGTGTAGTGATACCGTTGCGCTACCGTTGTTCTACCGATGGGAAATCGCTGACCGGAGATGTAGCGTAGTGATACCGTTGCGCTACCGTTTTTCTACCGATGTGAAATCGCTGACCGGAGATATAGTGTAGTGATCCCGTTGCGCTACAGTTGTTCTACCGATGTGAAATCGCTGACCGGAGATGTAGTGTAGTGATCCCGTTGCGCTACAGTTGTTCTACCGATGTGAAATCGCTGACCGGAGATGTAGTGTAGTGATCCCGTTGCGCTACCGTTGTTCTACCGATGTGAAATCGCTGACCGGAGATGTAGTGTAGTGATCCCGTTGCGCTACAGTTGTTCTACCGATGTGAAATCGCTGACCGGAGATGTAGTGTAGTGATCCCGTTGCGCTACAGTTGTTCTACCGATTTGCAACCGCTGACCGGAGATATACATTGTTGTAGTAGTAAAACCGTTGCGCTACAGTTGTTCTACCGATGTGCCACTGCTGACCGGAGATATAGCCAGTGTGCCACCGCTGACCGGAGATATAGTAGTAATACCGTTGCGCTACAGTTGTTCTACCGATGTGCCACCGCTGACCGGAGATATAGTAGTAAAACCGTTGCACTACAGTTGTTCTACCGATGTGCCACCGCTGACCGGAGATATAGTAGTAATACCGTTGCGCTACAGTTGTTCTACCGATGTGCCACCGCTGACCGGAGATATAGCGTAGTAATACCGTTGCGCTACAGTTGTTCTACCAGTGTGCCACCGCTGACCGGAGATAAAGTAGTAATACCGTTGCGCTACAGTTGTTCTACCGATGTGCCACCGCTGACCGGAGATATAGTAGTAATACCGTTGCACTACAGTTGTTCTACCGATGTGCCACCGCTGACCGGAGATATAGTAGTAATACCGTTGCGCTACAGTTGTTCTACCGATGTGCCACCGCTGACCGGAGATATAGTAGTAATACCGTTGCACTACAGTTGTTCTACCGATGTGCCACCGGGTAGTAATACCGATGCGCTACAGTTGTTTTACCGATGTGCCACCGCTGACCGGAGATATAGCGTAGTAATACCGTTGCGCTACAGTTGTTCTACCGATGAGCCACCGCTGACCGGAGATATAGTAGTAATACCGATGCGCTACAGTTGTTCTACCGATGTGCCACCGCTGACCGGAGATATAGTAGTAATACCGTTGCGCTACCCTTGTTCTACCAATGTGCCACCGCTGACCGGAGATATAGTAGTAATACCGTTGCGCTACAGTTGTTCTACCGATGTGCCACCGCTGACCGGAGATAAAGTAGTAATACCGTTGCACTACAGTTGTTCTACCGATGTGCCACCGCTGACCGGAGATAAAGTAGTAATACCGTTGCGCTACAGTTGTTCTACCGATGTGCCACCGCTGACCGGAGATAAAGTAGTAATACCGTTGCGCTACAGTTGTTCTACCGATGTGCCACCGCTGACCGGAGATATAGTAGTAATACCGATGCGCTACAGTTGTTCTACCGGTGTGTCACCGCTGACCGGAGATAAAGTAGTAATACCGTTGCGCTACAGTTGTTCTACCGATGTGCCATCGCTGACCGGAGATAAAGTAGTAATACCGTTGCGCTACAGTTGTTCTACCGATGTGCCATCGCTGACCGGAGATAAAGTAGTAATACCGTTGCGCTACAGTTGTTCTACCGATGTGCCACCGCTGACCGGAGATATAGTAGTAATACCGATGCGCTACAGTTGTTCTACCGATGTGCCACCGCTGACCGGAGATATAGCGTAGTAATACCGATGCGCTACAGTTGTTCTACCGATGAGCCACCGCTGACCGGAGATATAGTAGTAATACCGATGCGCTACAGTTGTTCTACCGATGTGCCACCGCTGACCGGAGATATAGTAGTAATACCGATGCGCTACAGTTGTTCTACCGATGTGCCACCGCTGACCGGAGATATAGTAGTAATACCGTTGCGCTACAGTTGTTCTACCGATGTGCCACCGCTGACCGGAGATATAGTAGTAATACCGTTGCGCTACAGTTGTTCTACCGATGAGCCACCGCTGACTGGAGATATAGTAGTAATACCGTTGCGCTACAGTTGTTCTACCGATGTGCCACCGCTGACCGGAAATATAGTAGTAATACCGTTGCGCTACAGTTGTTCTACCGATGTGCCACCGCTGACCGGAGATAAAGTAGTAATACCGTTGCGCTACAGTTGTTCTACCGATGTGCCACCGCTGACCGGAGATATAGTAGTAATACCGATGCGCTACAGTTGTTCTACCGATGTGCCACCGCTGACCGGAGATAAAGTAGTAATACCGTTGCGCTACAGTTGTTCTACCGGTGTGCCACCGCTGACCGGAGATAAAGTAGTAATACCGTTGCACTACAGTTGTTCTACCTATGTGCCATCGCTGACCGGAGATAAAGTAGTAATACCGTTGCGCTACAGTTGTTCTACCGATGTGCCACCGCTGACCGGAGATATAGTAGTAATACCGATGCGCTACAGTTGTTCTACCGATGTGCCACCGCTGACCGGAGATATAGCGTAGTA
Source organism: Mya arenaria (assembly GCF_026914265.1). NCBI lineage: Eukaryota > Metazoa > Mollusca > Bivalvia > Myida > Myidae > Mya > Mya arenaria. The sequence goes on along the minus strand of NC_069128.1, from coordinate 3,910,906 downwards.
ATACCGTTGCGCTACAGTTGTTCTACCGATGAGCCACCGCTGACCGGAGATATAGTAGTAATACCGATGCGCTACAGTTGTTCTACCGATGTGCCACCGCTGACCGGAGATATAGTAGTAATACCGTTGCGCTACAGTTGTTCTATCGATGTGCCACCGCTGACCGGAGATAAAGTAGTAATACCGTTGCGCTACAGTTGTTCTACCGATGTGCCACCGCTGACCGGAGATAAAGTAGTAATACCGTTGCGCTACAGTTGTTCTACCGATGAGCCACCGCTGACCGGAGATATAGTAGTAATACCGTTGCACTACAGTTGTTCTACCGATGTGCCGCCGCTGACCGGAGATATAGTAGTAATACCGTTGCACTACAGTTGTTCTACCGATGTGCCACCGCTGACCGGAGATATAGTAGTAATACCGTTGCACTACAGTTGTTCTACCGATGTGCCACCGCTGACCGGAGATATAGTAGTAATACCGTTGCGCTACAGTTGTTCTACCGATGAGCCACCGCTGACCGGAGATATAGTAGTAATACCGTTGCGCTACAGTTGTTCTACCGATGTGCCACCGCTGACCGGAAATATAGTAGTAATACCGTTGCACTACAGTTGTTCTACCGATGAGCCACTGCTGACCGGAGATAAAGTAGTAATACCGTTGCGCTACAGTTGTTCTACCAGTGTGCCACCGCTGACCGGAGATAAAGTAGTAATACCGTTGCACTACAGTTGTTCTACCGATGTGCCACCGCTGACCGGAGATATAGTGTAGTAATACCGTTGCGCTACCCTTGTTCTACCAATGTGCCATCGCTGACCGGAGATATAGTAGTAATACCGTTGCGCTACAGTTGTTCTACCGATGTGCCACCGCTGACCGGAGATATAGTGTAGTAATACCGTTGCGCTACCCTTGTTCTACCAATGTGCCACCGCTGACCGGAGATATAGTAGATATACCGTTGCGCTACAGTTGTTCTACCGATGTGCCACCGCTGACCGGAGATATAGTAGTAATACCGTTGCACTACAATTGTTCTACCGATGTGACACCGCTGACCGGAGATATAGAATAATACCGTTGCGCTACAGTTGTTCTACCAGTGTGCCACCGCTGACCGGAGATTTAGTGTAGTAATACCGTTGCACTACAGTTGTTCTACCGATGTGCCACCGCTGACCGGAGATATAGTAGTAATACCGTTGCGCTACAGTTGTTCTACCGATGTGCCACCGCTGACCGGAGATTTAGTGTAGTAATACCGTTGCGCTACAGTTGTTCTACCGATGTGCCACCGCTGACCGGAGATATAGTAGTAATACCGTTGCACTACAGTTGTTCTACCGATGTGCCACCGCTAACCGGAGATATAGTAGTAATACCGTTGCACTACAGTTGTTCTACCGATGTGCCACCGCTAACCGGAGATATAGTAGTAATACCGTTGCACTACAGTTGTTCTACCGATGTGCCACCGCTGACCGGAGATAAAGTAGTAACACCGTTGCGCTACAGTTGTTCTACCAATGTGCCACCGCTGACCGGAGATATAGTAGTAATACCGTTGCGCTACCCTTGTTCTACCGATGAGCCACCGCTGACCGGAGATATAGTGTAATACCGTTGCGCTACAGGGTTCTACCGCTGTAGATTATAAGTAAGGTATTACATCGCTCAAAACGGTTGTACAAGGTTAGTTCAGCGTCATGACTACGGTATCACATCGCCAAGAACGGTAGTAAAACGATAGTTCTTTGGCAGGACTACGGTATCATCTCGCCAAGAAAGGAAGTACATCGTTAGTTTATCGGCAGGACTACGATATCACAATTGTACCAGTACGGTTCAAATTGAGGCCATCGAAGAGCCGCTGATCCATTACGGAACCCTTCTGGTGCTCTGCCGACATAAATGAAGTATACAGGAGTACTTCCGTAATACTGTCGTCGTTGTACCGTTGCTCAGTCCGACAGCGCCACTGCAGAAATTTTTGAGCATGTTCAATGTCTTAGCGATTTACTACCGTTCTTATCAATGTGATACCATTGCGCTGCCATACTAGTACCGATACCCGAAAGTCGCAAAATTAGTGCTCCGTTGTAGCTCCGGCGAGAAAAATCGGCTAAGTGTGGCAGGCCTTTTACCAAGAAGTTTGAGTATAAACGTCAATATATCTTTACAAAATCTGAGGTATATATTAATGGATAATGATAATGGATATATGTTCTTCCATATAACATACAAAACTACTGAGTATGTTTTGTCCAATTAGCTAATTTGACTGCTAAGGCATTTCAGAAGGGAGAACACCGCATTAATTTGATCATGTATTGTATATCTGAGTTCCCTCCCCTGTAGTAAAATTTAAATTATTATGCAATTCAGTTACAAATGAGATCAAAACCAGAACTGCCATGGATTGTCAAGTTTAAAGGAGTTTTCTCTTTCAGATTCGTGTTTTGTACGTGTGTATACTGTTAATATACGTAAACTTGTACTCATTCTGACTTCTGGATAAACATGAACTTATATTGTAAATTTAATTATTCGGCACAAACTGAATTTTATTGAAATCTGGTACTTTTGAGAATGAATTTCAACTCCACGTGGACCAAGTTGAACTGTGTGGTCTATTACAAAAGTCTTGAGCTAAAGCTGAAGGCTAAAAATCCTTTAGAATGTTCTAAAGAACATCTAGATTATTTATATGATAATGGGGAGTCTAGGTCACCATTGATATTCGATCAATGAATAACTGAATTTACGTACCTACTTTCTTGAAACATCGTTTTTATCGTTAGAGCTTCCGTAGACCGGCAGCAACACTACCAGCACCACCAGCAGCGGCACCAGCAGCACCGGCAGCACAAGTTTAAGTACACCAGGTTGTATGTAGCATTTTTCGGTGGGTATTGGATTAGGACACAATGGCGCCTCAAGAATATACTGTGCATTACATACACATTTTATAAAAATTGCTATGTGAAGTAAAACATACAACATCCGACAGTGGAATTTCTAAAGATGAATGTTGTGCTGGATATTCAAAAAATGAATTGTCGTGCAAGAAAGGCATTCGTTAATTTGAACGTCCAATGTCGAGCAAGCACAACATTTGTTTTAAAATACCAAATGTCGTGGCAGCACGACATTCATTTTTGAATGTCCAATACCGTGCTAGCACGAGACTCAACTTTTAAATGTCCAATACCGTGCTTGCAAGCAACTCATATTTGAATGACGAATGTACTATGTCGTGCCAGCAGGACATTTATTTTGAATGGCCAATGTCTGGTGTGCACGACATTCATTTTTGAATGTTTAATGTTCAATGTCTTGTCTGCGCGTGACTCATTTATTTTTTAATGTTTCATGTCAAATGTCATCCCAGCACGACTGTCATTTTCTGAATGTCTGGCCCCAATTTCTCGAAAAATTCTTAAGTACGTTAAATGTGCTGAGCGCGTTATTAACGTGCTCAGCTTGATCACGTTAATTATTTGCATTTCACGAAAAAATAACTTGCTCAATAACTTAATTAAGTAGGATGTTGAGCACGTTATTTGAGTCAGGTAGTTGATTTAAGTCAGTTATTTCTCTCTCAAATATGGCCGCCATACATGTACGTGAAGTTAGCGGCCTAGCGGCGTGAAGTTAGCGGCCTAGCGGCGTGAAGTTAGCGGCCTAGCGGCATGGCGGCCTATTTTTTTCTCTATTTCCAAGCATTTGTTGATGCGTTTTTTAAAAAAAAAAGATAAATCAAAGTTTTTTATTCATACAGTTACATAGCAACCTTGTTTTCTATTCAGAACATTTTTCTATGCGTTTTAATTAAAAACAATTGTAATTATGTTTTATGCACATGTTAATACTCTGAAGCGTTTTTAACTTTTTTTTAAAAAAGTCGATCAAGCACTTCAGCGGCCTAGCGGCGTGAAATTAGCGGCCTAGCGGCCTAAAATTGAATCCTACTTCAAAGCATGTATACATGCATTTTCTTCTAAAACAATGACATATTAACTGTTTTTATGAACACATTAACACATTGAAGCGAATATCAACATTTTTTTTCAAAATCGTCGATAAAGCAGTCAGTTAATTCAAAGCATTGAACATGCCTGTTCTTCTAAAACAATGATATATTTACTGTTTTTATGCACAAATTATGCATGTCGATCGAGCACTTCAGCGTGCTTGATTGTTTTTTTTTTAATAGTTGAAAAACGCTTCAGAGTGATAATTTGTGCATAAAAACAGTCAATATATCATTGTTTTAGAAGAACAGGCATGTTTAATGCTTTGAATGCATAAAACAGTTAATTTCAATTTTATTTAGAATAAAAGGTAATGAAAAATGTTCTGAATAGAAAACAATTTAAGGCCGCTATGTAACTATATGAATAAAAAAACTTTGATTTATCATGGTTTAAAAAAAAAACGCATTAACAAATTGCTTGGAAATATAAAAAAAATAATTAGGCCGCCAGGCCGCTAGGCCGCCAACTTCCCGCCGCTAGGCGGCTAGGCCGTCAGGCCGCTAACTTCACGCCGCTAGGCCGCTAAGCCGCTAACTTCACGTACGTCTATCCGAAAGCTTGTTACAAATATCTCATATATGTTTGTCCATTAGACATCCAGTGCAATACAGATTTGAAAAAAACAACAACACTAATTAGTTCAACAACGCTCTTAACTTTACAAAATCGAACGATCGGTCTATGTTTTGGTCAGTTAACAGATTATTATTCTTATTAGAACATCATGTTGCAAGTAGAAAGTGAAGTTAAAGATGCACTCTTGCTCCCAGATATGATTTACCACAATTAATTATATCGTTTCAATATTCCAAAAAGGATGAATAAATGTCGAAAACAATGGTTCTTATGAAGCCGATACCGAGTTTATGAACCATGAGCATACCTAAAACACGGTATTTCCACCTTATGAGAATTTAGTAGACCATGGTAAATCTTTCAGCATTCAATATTCTGTGCGTATTATGGTTACAATCTTGTTATCAGTAATTAATATATTCCATAAATGCATTATTTAGTAAGTAGTTAAAGGTTTATCAGTCAAAATTGATGTTTGTTATACATGTGTATGAATTGAATTTGAGTAAGAGTGTCACTTAATTATCTCTAAAACTTCTTTATAGAATATTTCAATTTTGATATTAAATCTGCACTCTCACAGACTGAACGTTTTTCCAACGTTTTAATTTTTTTTTGTCTTGGAACGAGCAATTTTTGCGTAAATATCTGAAAACCTGATGAAAGACTGATGAAAAAAGATTGAATTTGGCTTATCATAAAGCATTCGACATTACACATTTAAAAAAGGTATACACGACATTTGCGACATTCGCCGAGTTTTATTCTCTGAGCATTATTCACAACAACCGCAGCACTAACAGCTTTCATGATATTATAAACATTGCAACATTTACAACATTCGCAACACTAAACTCATTTATGACATTATAAACATTGCAACATTTACAACATTTGCAACACTAAAAGCATTCATGACATTCTAAACATTGCAACAAGTACAACATTCGCAACACTAAAAGCATTCATGACATTTTAAACATTGCAACATTTACAACATTCGCAACACTAAAAGCATTCATGACATTCTAAACATTGCAACAAGTACAGCATTCGAAACACTAAAAGCATTCATGACATTTTAAACATTGCAACATTTACAACATTCGCAACACTAAAAGCATTCATGACATTCATGGCATTATAAACATTGCAACATTTACAACATTCGCAACACTGAAAGCATTTATGGCATTATTAACAAACATTGTAATAGTTACAACATTCCCAGCACTAAAAGCATTTATGGCATTATAAACATTGCATCATTCACAACATTCGTAACACTAAAAACATTCATGACATTATAAACATTGCAACAGTTACAACATTCGCAGTTCAAAACATCCGCAGCACTTATAGCATTCAAAACATTATAAATATTGCAACAGTTAAACAATTTGCGACATAGGTGGCATTAAAACATTCGCGACACAGGTGGCATTAAAACATTCGCGACACAGGTGGCATTAAAACATTCGCGACACAGGTGGCATTATTCGCGACACAGGTGGCATTATTCGCGACACAGGTGGCATTAAAACATTCGCGACACAGGTGGCATTAAAACATTCGCGACACAGGTGGCATTAAAACATTCGCGACACAGGTGGCATTAAAACATTCGCGATATTTAGGACATTTACAACAAAAAAACGACATTCGTGACATAAACTTGTTATGATTTGAATGTTGCTATGGTTGTGAATGTCGCATTGTTTTGAATTTTATGAATCTTGCAAACGTCGTGAATGTCATTAATGTGACCAATGTTTTATACTAAGTATATCGTGAATGACGTGACTGTCGTGAGTGTCGTGTATAATGTGAATGTCGCGACTGTCGTAACTGTAGTGAATAATGTGAATGTGGGGACTGTCGTGTATGTCGTGAATAATGTGAATGTCGCGACTGTCGTGAATGTCGTGTATAATATGAATGTCGCGACTGTCGTGAATGTAGTGAATAATGTGAATGTCGCGACTGTCGTGAATGTCGTGTATAATGTGAATGTCGCGACTGTCGTGAATGTAGTGAATAATGTGAATGTCGCGACTGTCGTGAATGTCGTGTATAATGTGAATGTCGCGACTGTCGTGAATGTCGTGTATAATGTGAATGTCGCGACTGTCGTGAATGTCGTGTATAATGTGAATGTCGCGACTGTCGTGTATGTCGTGTATAATGTGAATGTCACGACTGTCGTGAATGTAGTGAATAATGTGAATGTCGCGACTGTCGTGAATAATGTGAATGTGGCGACTGTCGTGTATGTCGTGAATAATGTGAATGTCGCGACTGTCGTGAATAATGTGAATGTTGCAAACGTCGTGAATGTCATTATTGTGACCAATGTTTTATATATCGTAATTGTCGTGACTGTCGTGTATGTTGTGTATGTCGTGAATGTCGTGACTGTCGTGAATGTCGTGTATAATGTGAATGTCGCGACTGTCGTGAATGTCGTGTATAATGCGAATGTCGTGTATAATGTGAATGTCGTGTATAATGTGAATGTCGCGACTGTCGTGAATGTCGTGAATGTCGCGACTGTTGTGAATATCGTGAATGTCGTGTATAATGTGAATGTCGTGTATAATGTGGATGTCGTGAAAGTCGCGACTGTCGTGAATGTCGTGACTGTCGTGACTGTCGTGAATATCGTGAATAATGTGAATGTTGCAAACGTCGTGAATGTCATTAATGTGACCAATGTTTTATATATCGTGAATGTCGCGACTGTCGTGAATATCGTGAATGTCGCGACTGTCGTGAATATCGTGAATGTCGCGACTGTCGTGAATATCGTGAATGTCGCGACTGTCGTGAATATCGTGAATAATGTGAATGTTGCAAGCGTCGTGAATGTCATTAATGTGACCAATGTTTTATATATCGTGAATGTCGCGACTGTCGTGAATATCGTGAATGTCGCGACTGTCGTGAATATCGTGAATGTCGTGACTGTCGTGAATAATGTGAATGTTGCAAACGTCGTGAATGTCATTAATGTGACCAATGTTTTATATATCGTGAATGTCGCGACTGTCGTGAATATCGTGAATGTCGCGACTGTCGTGAATATCGTGAATGTCGCGACTGTCGTGAATATCGTGAATGTCGTGACTGTCGTGAATATCGTGAATGTTGTGACTGTCGTGAATAATGTGAATGTTGCAAACGTCGTGAATGTCATTAATGTGACCAATGTTTTATATATCGTGAAAGTCGCGACTGTCGTGAATGTCGTGTATAATGTGAATGTCGCGACTGTCTTGAATGTCGTGACTGTCTTGAATGTCGTGACTGTCGTGAATGTCGTGACTGTCGTGAATGTCGTGAATAATGTGAATGTCGCACCTGTCGTGTATGTCGTGAAAAATGTGAATGTCGCGACTGTCGTGAATGTCGTGTATACTGTGAATGTCGCGACTGTCGTGAATGTCGTGTATAATGTGAATGTGAATGTAACAGTGGCCGTGGGTCAAATTCCAGAATGTTCGAGGATGAGATATGCCTGGGAGCTGTTTCTGGAGGGTATTGAAGGTAACTGTATTACTATAGAAAGTTTGCTTAATAGAAACCAATTTAAACTTATTTTTGAAGCTAATGTAACTTGCAATCAGATCACGCTCGCCAACGTCTGTATCTACTTTTGAAAATTAACCTCGGAAGTTTGTCAATAATTTGGAAAAAATAACAATAAGCGCAACTGAATAACTGATGATTCACCAGGATATGTAGATCTGTTCAATGCTCATGTAAATTTTCATAGACAATCAGTGCAAGTTACATAACTTTTAAAACAGTGAAAAATACAATCACTTGCAATGGGAATTTGTACAGGATATTTTCGCTACAGTGCCAGAAAAAAAGTACTGTGAGATACACCTGTTTAGCCCATTAAGACGTATATATGACTGTGATCAGAAAATCTGAATGATTGAGACTAGCTTCATGGGATAACTTCCCCATAATGAAGTGTCTTACTTTCTCGACGTATTACCTCCGAGGTATATTTTCACAGAAATAGCCGAGCATGGTCCCATTGGTTGTAAAGCTTATACCATTTTTAAGCCTGTTTCTAATGATTAGCCAAGACTACAAGAATATAAGGCACTTTGCTCACACGCAGGGGCAACAATTTAAGTATTTAGTTGTTGCTTAGGGCTATATATTTTATATAAGTAAGAGATTCAATATGATATCAAATCCTGATGAAAAAATTATCCTTTCAAAACTTAATATTTAATTATATATTTTAATATTCATAAAATGCAAAAGTTAACAGAGAACAATCTATAATTCAGATCAGCCTGTTCCTGCATCCATGGGAGAATTACTTGCATTCAAGTCCTGGGCGAGTACTATTCCTGCCTGCGACTTTCACAAGCCTAAAGATACCCATTTCTATACACCAGAATATGGAATGACCTGTCTATCATCTGTATCGACATGTTCTTTGGAGATGTGGCTGCCGAGGGGACAAGGACCAGAAACACTATCTGTCTTTCTTCTGCAGGAGTCACAGTTTGTTTTTAATGACATGTGTAGTACAAGTAACATAACTCAGCAGAGTATGGCTTTCATTTTGTAAGACTTACGAGCCTTTTTTGGACTTAAAAAATCCGAAATCTTGGTTAAGTTTTTTGTTTAGATCCATCCTTTCCTTAAAGTATCAAAGCTATGGCTGTCAAACTTAAAATATTTACTATCATAATTCATAAGTTGACTGTGAAGTGCAAGAAACAAAACTCTGGCTTTCATTTTGTAAGAGTTATAAGCCTTTTTGGGACTCAGAAATTGACTGAAACAAAATATTACCTCAACATTGTTACTGTACAAATGATATTGGTGAAGAATGTAGACCTGTTATTTTGATTGCATGAAAAGCGGTAGTCTAAAACCATTATAATAACAGTAAAAACATGCAATACTTTACTTGAACTTATATCTTTTATAAACATAAACAATATGTGTAAATCCCTTAAATATGCCCCTGTAAATGTTTGATGCCCTTGTTTTAAGCTAAAGTTTTAGACTTGTTTGATTTTGTAAAATGCACCAGTCATTTGTAATCACGGCTCCCCGGGTATACTGGGATAGTGGGGGAAATGGGACGTGTTTTTACCTGCAAGGTTGCCCCGTATGCGATGGTTTTGTTTTCACGTCGAAAATAGCGGGGAATGGGCCTTACTTAGGTGTCCCGGGGTGCGGGGGCATTTGGCAGGGATTTTACCCGGGCTTGGCTGAACCGAAAGTGAAATTACCCTCTATTCCCCGGACTTGGTGGGGGTGGGGGGGGGCGGGGGCGGTGGCATGGTTTCAATTGACTGGTGCATTCAGTTCTTCATTTGATAAAAAAAACATGGCGAGGTTCTTTAGTAAGCAAATGTGATCATATACTTGCTGTAGTTAACATGACCCCTCAAGGAAGGATCTTGTTATGTCAGCAGTGATATTTGTGATACCACAAAATGTAATAGTGTTGAGAATACATTACAGAATCTAGATGCATACTATTTAATGTTTGGTGGTTTTCTTGCTAAAACTGGAAAGTGATCTGATATTGTTGACTTGTACATTTGAACCCCGTTGGCTCGACCTCCCAGGGACCAGCGAAAATACCTCGAGCCTCGGAAATTCGAGCCAAGCGGGAATTTTTACCTTCAGTTGAACGAATTTGGTCCTTTACAACTAGTTCAAGCCAACGAGGAATTCCAGACAAGCGAGTTCGAGCAAATTGTATGTTGAGCATTTTCATGGGCATTGGGGTGTGTCTCATGTATTACATGTTTATATCACTGTTGATGTCGTAGGTTGTGCATTTTGCTTTAAAATTATGTGCCATTCTGATCTTATTGATTGATCTGTATGAGACATAGTTGTGTGCCTCATATTTTGTAATTAACTTCTTACTGTTAATGTTTGTTATTCATATGTTTGTTCCTTTACAAACATACAATAACTAGTTATTTCATAAACATTTGTGAGCAGCTTGTGTGAAATTATTTTAAGAATTTCGCAGGGTGTCCTGTCGCATCCCATTGCTTGTTTTCATAATTACAAGAGAACCCTTTGTCCAATCATTACTGAACTTGCACAACAGAGAGTTTCATTGTAGATGAAGATTGTTTTTTTCATTTTGGGTCTTCAGGTTCAAGGTCAAGTTCAATGTTACTAAAAATTGAAAAAATCAGGTCTTGTTTAGTAATTTGTGTTCTCAATTACAAGAGAACCCTTTGTCTATTAATTACCAAATTTCCACTACAGTTTTTGTGTCGCCTGAAAAGACGACATATAGGGGTTACTTTTGTCGGCGGCGTCGGCGGCGGTGGCGGCGGCGGCGTCCCCGTCCCATTTTCGCTTGTCCGGGGTATATCTCCTAAACTATTAGTGGTATCAACTTGAAACTTCATATGTAGATAGATCTAATTGAGGGCAAGTGCAGTGCACAAGAACTGTTACTCTTGCTTCCATATTTTTAAAGTTATTGCCCTTTGTTATTTTTCATGCTTAAAGTTTTGTCCGGGGCATATCTTGTAGAATATAAGAGTTATCAACTTGAAACTTCATATGTAGATAGATCTCATGGAGAGCAAGTGCAGTGCACAATAACAGTAACTCTTGCTTTCTTAGTTTTAAAATTATTGCCCTTTGTTAATTTTCATGCTTAAAGTTTTGTCCGGGGCATATCTTGAAGAATATAAGAGGTATCAACTTGAAACTTCATAGCTAGATATATCTCATTGAGGGCAAGTGCAGTGCACAATAACAGTAACTCTTGCTTTCTTAGTTTTAAAGTTATTGCCCTTTGTTAATTTTCATGCTTAAAGTTTTGTCCGGGGCATATCTTGAAGAATATAAGAGGTATCAACTTGAAACTTCATAGCTAGATATATCTCATTGAGGGCAAGTGCAGTGCACAATAACAGTAACTCTTGCTTTCTTAGTTTAAAAGTTATTGCCCTTTGTTAATTTTCATGCTTAAAGTTTTGTCCGGGGCATATCTTGAAGAATATAAGAGATATCAACTTGAAACTTCATAGCTAGATAGATCTCATTGAGGGCAAGTGCTGTGCACAAGAACCGTTACTCTTGCTGTCATATTTTTAGAGTTATTGCCCTTTGTTAATTTTCTTGCTTAGGTTTTGTCCGTGGCATATCTCGTAAACTATAGGAGGTTTCAACCTGAAACTTATTCCGTAGGTATATCTGATTGAGGGTTCAAATGCCACCTACAATTGAAAGTTAAATGGCAACATCATTGTCTATAAATGAATAAAATGCCAATCTAACAGCTATAATGTCGACAGTAAATAATTCGTCAGGCGACACATCCGACTCGCGGAGTTCTAGTTGTTAAATAATATGCTTTTGAAATGAGATGAACATCTGAAACTTGTTGTATATGTAGCTATGGGTAAGAGAAAGGTAAAGATGTACGAGGGCTGTCCCATTAAATCATAAACATTCCTTATTTTAAAAAAAACTAATGAACCAATTGTTGACAAAGTTCTCTGACGTTTTATTCATCATCATGTGCAAATACACACGAAATAACACTACAAAGTAACAAAAAATAAAAATTCTACAAAACATTTAATAATACCATGTACACTTAATTGGCTCAAGCCGACGTCATAATTGTGGCGGTAGACGTCATAATAATGTCACATATTATGCCTTTTCAAAGTATTCACCCTGATGTGCTATACACTTATGGTGGCATCTTACCTCGCATTCTCGTACACCACAGTGATGATGCTATGCGTACCACATGCGTTAGATTTTTAATTATCAAACCTCTGATGAATGAGAATGCTTACGCGAGGGTTGGGATGAACCTATCTTACAGCTAACAGTGGTCATGGTAATGCTTTTTCATCCACCTCAGTGGTTAAAATGTATTTTTTGCGGAACTCTTTTGTGCGTAGTGAAAATAATTCGTGTTTAAATAGAAGGAGAGTGCAGTTCTATGATGCTACAGACGAAGGTCTTCAACTACGATGAAGGTAAATGCGTGATGTAGGTCCATACGGGTATTTTTTATCTTTGACCGTGAATGGGACCAAAACAAATCCTTCTCCCAGCGCGTGGGCAAGCTACGGATTCCCAGCATGGCCAAATATTTCGATCTACTTATCTGGTGTAAAAAGTATCTTCACAATCTCAGGGGGAGGAATCACTTGACCAAAAGGGGTTCTCACATGGGTCACCACGGGTCAAAGCTGATGTAAACATACAAATGATTAAATTCTAAATGTTTTTGACAGAAAAGATATGAAAATATTTTAGATATGCTTGCATTTTAATATTTACATGATGCAATCCTTATCCAGATTTTCAGAGTTGCATCGTTCTACAAAAAATACGTCAAGTTGAAATTTGGCCAAGGTTTGCAAGCAAATCAAAAATTGTGTAGAAGCAGAAAATAGTATAGTCTTTTATTTGTAGTCTAAGAAATATTTTGATATCTTTTGTCACTGACTTGTTTGTGAACATCGGTTTATTATAATATTTTTATACGCCCATCTTACGATGGCCGTATTATGGGAACACCCATGGCGGGCGGGCGGGCGGCTCCACAATGTTGTCCGCTCTCTAACTTGAACATTTCTCATCCAATTTCCACCAAACTTCATGAAAGTGTTTGTTGGTGAAATATCTAGGTCAAGTTCGATAACCAGCCAAATCGCTTTAGGCACTCCAGAGTTATGGCCCCCTGAATTTGTCAAAATTGGCCATTTTAGCTTTGTCCGCTCTCTAACTTGATCATTTCTCATCCAATTTCCACCAAACGTCATGAAAGTGTTTGTTGGTGAAATATCTCGGTCAAGTTCAATAACCAGCCAAATCGCTTTAGGCACTCCAGAGTTATAGCCCCCTGAATTTGTCAAAATTGTCCATTTTAGCTTTGTCCGCTCTCTAACTTGAACATTTCTCATCCAATTTCCACCAAACTTCATGAAAGTGTTTGTTGGTGAAATATCTAGGTCAAGTTCGATAACCAGCCTAATCGCTTTAGGCACTCCAGAGTTATGGCCCCCTGAATTTATCAAAATTGGCCATTTTAGCTTTGTCTACTCTCAAACTTGAACAGCTTGCTTCTCAAAGGGCCAATGTGACAGTAAGTTGTCTTAGAATCCAAGAAATTATTGATGGGCGTATTTTGTGAGTGTCACTCTTGTTAAGCCTATTTACGATTTATAGGCATTTCGTACGCTGACCATTTCGTACCCTCCTAATTTTGGATATTTCGTACCCTTTCGATAGCCCTTTTGTACCCAATCTCATTAAAATCAGATCCCCAATACACGCTTCACGACGTTACGCTATGTACATAACGTAATGAAATGAAGTGAACGTCACGATATGATTTTAATGAGATTGTTTCGTACCCTACCTATTGTCATTTAGTACCGTATATTTTATTAATATTTTCAGTTATTTTTAAGGGTACAAAATGACTAGTTTCTCTAGTTACGACGTCTTGCCGGAAATGACTGAGTTGTTAAAAATCAAAATAATTTTCTCTTCAATATCCAGAATGGAAAAAAACAAAACAGAATAAAATCATGTTCATAATTTATTTTGAATAAAGTACAATGAAAATCATTTTTAGATCAAAAACAAGTCATATTGTTATAATAATAAAAAAACAACATATAAAGACCTTTTTCTTCATTATTCAAACGGTGAATAAATGAATTAAAACAATAATCTGTTACAAAAATAAGCCACCCATTGCCAAATAAACATCATACAGCACATGGAGTGAATGCAAACTGGTGCCATCTGATTTTTTATTTAATATCACAAAGAACCTTTACATGCTCACCCACAAAAATAAAAACAAATAAAAAACAACAAGAGCTGTCACAATAGGTGACGAATGCCCCCATAATAACATCCAGCCTAATAGAATATGCAATTACTAATATGCCTACATTCAGGAAATGCTAACTCAAATTATAAGCATATGCCAAACCCCATAATGATTGACAAGCATACACCAAACGCCATGATAATTGACCTCAAGTGAGAGGAGTCATGAAGTAGGACTGAAAAGTTTGGGCGGGGGTCTTGCACGCAACAGGGCATCTTACTGTACGCAACACAAGTAGTTTTAAAATCCCTCAAGGTCAGCCACGACCAACTCTTTCTATGTGCAAATATGCAGGGTTCCATTATAATTAAACACTTGAATGTGACCTTGAACTCTGACATAAGGATATGGGTCTAACCTTAATGCAAAGAACACATGAGCCAAAATAATTTAAAATCCCTCTATGCATGACAAAGTTATCGGCTAGCCACAGATATTCTATCTATGATCATATATGCAAAATTGCATAATGATTAAACTCTGAGTATGACCTTGAACTTTGACATAGGGACATGGGTCTTGCATGTGACACATCACCTTTTTGTACCAAACACATGTGAAATTAATTTTCTGTGACTGCCAAGGTTACAGCCTGGACCCAGCCAACTATATTTGTGTGCATATTTGCAGAAATCCATAATGATCAAACTATAAGAGTGACCTTGAGCTTTGATGTATGGTCATGGATTTTGCACCTGACTCATCACCTTTATGTACCGAACACATATATGCCAATGTATTTCAAAATACCTCAGTGCATGACAAAGTTACAGCCTGGACAGAGAAAACAACTATAAATATGAATAACAATTCAACCAGTTGAATTGATGCCAGACCACCCTGATATAAATATTTATAACTGTTTAACCAATGAAGAGATTAAGAAGTCAAATGATAACCCTGGACAATTTTAAAATAAATGCATGTTGTCTTGGAGTCAATATATTCTATTGCCAGTATTGTGAGTCATTGTCAAGATCAAAATCCGATTTCATTGTCATATCAATTGATATCATTATTCAATTTCCACTAATATCATTGAAATACAGTATCGCTACTAAACGCTCCAGCGAGACGGAACTCATCCTCTTCTATACAACAGTACATGCGTTGTGGAAGAGTTCGGGAGTACGGTGCTGGACGGGGCAAGATCGTTCGCAGGATATACTCGCGAGCCAAGGGGCGTGGGAAGTTTGGAACTGATGAATTGTGGGTGGAATCCTCTTCAGCCAGTGAAGGTTGTGTGGTCCCTGTGTCATCATCGTCAAGTATCATGTATGAAGCCTGGAATAATCAAACAGTGCAAATTTTGCATACAAATACATATATCATCTTCAATAAATTTGTCTATCATCAAGAGCTCTAAGATACCAAGCAACATTGGCCTGTCAACGAAGCCATCAGTACCGGTAAATGTCTAGGAACAAATTACAGACAATGAATTAAAATGACCTCCAGTTGTTTAATACACCTCAAACCAAAAAGCACGAATCTAAGAGATCATGTCACTCACCCTCATGGCAGACTGGAACAGTTTTGTTATCACAGAACCAGCTGGGCCCATTGGGCCTCCACGGATCGTGACCTCAGAGTTCTGAAGGACACTGCGTACAAACACCTGCAGTTCTGTGGTTGCATCACGGTGTTCAAGCAGTTCAGAGGTGAACTTAGTCTTCAAAGACAAGCTCCGAGCAATTATCACCTCCGCTTGCATAATCATCCGTATACACTCCTAAAAGGCAAGATTTGGCTCTATTGAATAACAAGAAAGGCGTAAAAAAAAATCCTGTTACCGATTTCCTCATATACCCTACAATTTTGCCCCAACACTAAATCCTTTTATTTCCTTGAGAAATATTTTATATCATTTATTTGATTTTTTTTTTTCCTTTACGAGTTAAAAAATTAAGTGTTTTGACTTTTAACATTACAAATGGTGCTAATACTGACTGCATAGATATTCTTAAGCATTTTATATATTTTCTATCTACAAACCTCGTATCTTTTCGCATCTTGCTGTGGTGCTCTTGTTACTTGGGATGCCTTGTTGCACGCTTGTTCAATCGCCTGTTTCAGTACAGGAATGTCTTTATCCTCTGCAAAAGAGAATTTCAGTATGTTTGTGTGAATATTAAGACAGAGAAAATCGTTTTTCGATTTTCCACCCATTTTTTTTATATAATTTATAGTATATATAATACACATCTTGTAACAATGGCAAAACATTTAATACTGGCCATGTGAATATCAGTTCTATTACTTTTTTCAGGAAGTATGGAACAATTCTTTCTAATTAAATTATATTTATTTAGTCTATAAGGATAGTGAAAAATATCGTATAAACTTATGCTTAGTCAACCTTCATTGCACGATGTGGCTTAAGAGGGTGGTTTTGTTTTGTTGGGAATACCAGAGTACCCAGGGAAACCCACTTATCTGGCTTTGTGACCACAAACCAAACGCACATATACCTAGGCCAGGTATCGAACCTGGGGCACATTGATTGGAATCTAATTAGAAACTTTATTTTTATATCACTTTACCATTTTCCATGGCCTTGAGAAGAGCAGCATGAATCAACATTGGCATCAACAGAACCACGACGTCTGACGGTTTTAAAGATGACAAGTAGTGCAACACCTGTAAAAAATAGACATTGTGTTCATGATAAGAAAAATATGATTTAAATGATTCATAGTTATTATTTATTATGGTTAAATGCAGCTTCAAGTTTTAAACAAACATCTTGGATAGCCTTTTTTCCTAGACAAACTTGCCTAGCCTTAAGTCCTAGTGATACAAACTTGCCTAGCCTCAAGTCCTAGTGATACAGCCTTGCCTAGCCTCAAGTCCTAGTGATACAACCTTGCCTAGCCTTAAGTCCTAGTGATACAAACTTGCCTAGCCGCAAGTCCTAGTGATACAACCTTGCCTAGCCTCAAGTCCTAGTGATACAGCCTTGCCTAGCCTTAAGTCCTAGTGATACAACCTTGCCTAGCCTCAAGTCCTAGTGATACAACCTTGCCTAGCCTCAAGTCCTAGTGATACAGCCTTGCCTACCCTTAAGTCCTAGTGATACAGCCTTGCCTACCCTAAAGTCCTAGTGATACAAACTTGCCTAGCCTCAAGTCCTAGTGATACAACCTTGCCTAGCCTCAAGTCCTAGTGATACAACCTTGCCTAGCCTTAAGTCCTAGTGATACAACCTTGCCTAGCCTCAAGTCCTAGTGATACAACCTTGCCTAGCCTCAAGTCCTAGTGATACAACCTTGCCTAGCCTCAAGTCCTAGTGATACAGCCTTGCCTAGCCTCCAGTCCTAGTGATACAGCCTTTCCTAGCCTCAAGTCCTAGTGATACAACCTTGCCTAGCCTCAAGTCCTAGTGATATAACCTTGCATAATCTTAAATTCTAGACATTACTTATTGTACTATTGTGATCAAGTCATGCAATTATATATTTTTGTCAAGTTGATTGCCATATTGCCTCTATTGATGTTTTTGCATGTCTATTGTTGTACTGTGATAAACTTTTATGACAAAAATATATTTCTTATATACGGGACTTTATATTTACTTGACTTTTTTAGCCTCCTTCTCATCTATAAAGAGCCAACCTTTTCAGCCTCCTTTGTATCATCGAAGAGCCTCTTCTGTCTGCGAGCTGGAACAGGTCGTGCTGTCTGCCAGACTTCTACCCACATATTCCCGGGTATCTGCATTCGCACGCTTAACTGACCTTAAAAAATGAACAATGGTACAGTGGAAACTCACTAAACCGGACAAGGCCCGGACTGGGCAAAATTTCCGGTTTAGTGAGGATTCCGGTTTAGTGGGGATTTGATGTACGGAGTAAGTTTACTCAAAATATTCACAGAGTTAACCTTTAAAGGGATGTTGAAAACTGGAATAAAATAAAAACACATAAAGATAACATTTATTTTACATAAACAATGGTTCAAGTAACTTAAAATAATGCATGGAATATACATGTATATTTATTACAGATACAGTTTATATCATTTCTGCGTTTTTATAATCATCTTTTTTCCGAGTCTTAAAAACAACTCGCGTAATTTAATGCTTGCTAAGTATGTTTGATAGTTTAATTAACGCACCGCTCTAATTTGATTCAATCATAGAAGTCTTTAGATAAAACAACCCTCCAAAATAATCACTTAATATCCATGTCCAGTTCTTTATTTTCTGCAACAAACACATTAATGTTTCAATCATTTTTCTTTTCACAAGTTTGATTATCATTTGTTTATTGTGCGGCAGTCAATCAACAGTGCAATCATCATTATCGATTATCGAGTTAACATCTCAGGGGCAATATTTAACGACGCGCCGGCTGTCAAAACAAAGTGACAAAGTGACACGCGATTCGCGAATTCCTAATACACAAAATCATTCTGACATGTTTGAACAAATATACGTCCGGTTTTGTGAGGTAAAATTACGTTGACAACTAACAAATTTTCTCGTTTTTTGTCCGGTATCCCGAATTCCGAGGTTCCGGTTTTGTAGGGATTATTTTACATTGAAAATAGAAGGGGAAAATCGGGACTCTGAAAAAAGTCCGGTATCCCGACGATTCCGGTCTTGTGGAGATCCGGTTTAGTGAGTTTCCAGTGTACAATATTGCTGAGAATCAAAGTTTAAAATATATGCAAGACAATGGTTGAAACTGTAAATTAATATCAATAAAATCTGATGAAAAGTGGACAGGATTACAGATAAATGGTGTCAATTTTTGTTCACAAAGACGCTTTGTGATACATGTACGACGTCTATTACTCAGGTGTCATGCCTGTTGAAACTTTTAAAATCCAGCTAATCAAAAATTACACACTGTCTAAAGACCTCTACTGTATGGCCTGCCATCAACTTTTAGAACTACTTTAACAGGTTTTGAACAAATAGGACTACAAACCTTAAGCTTATGGAAAGTTGTTTCAAAGATGTTTCAATTTTACCAAAAGCTTGCAAAGAATCATGACATCTTAAATTTTTAGGTTTCTGACTTTCGTTTATACTAATGCCTTTTAACTGGATTGTGAAGAGAGCTGTAGAGAGAGAATAAAAACACGCTTGATTCTTTTTCTTGGGTAGAAACCAGTACATGTGTGCATTTGGTGAGGCCATGAAAATGTTCCCCTCGTCTGGATTGAACCCCCAACCCCTATCAAAAGGAGCGGACATCTCATAAGTCCACTCTCACCCATTATTAGCTAACCTTCAGTTTTCAAGTTCCCATGTTCATCTTCAACTTGTTCCTCGATCCAGTCCCGGGGTGAATACCATCTCACAAAATCATCCAGAACACAACCGGGATTGGCTGCCTAGAAAAAACAAACCAAAAATAAAGCTGTGAATTCCCCCCCGTCTTTGGAAAATTGTTCAGCTCATACTCCATGATTGTATAAATAGCAATTTTTAAAGACAAAATAAAAGGTCATATTGCCTATATGACCAGAAACAGTTTATCATATGACGTCATAATATATCATGCTGTATCATGTAATGAAACAGTTATTTACTTATTATCTGTGAAATATTCAGTTCACACTGACAGCAAAATCCTTTTTACCTCGCCTATCTCCTTGGTCAATACTGACTTTTTGGTCAATACGAGAGCCTATTTCACAGACAATAAATAAATAATTTTATATTATCTCTATATATAAGAGTCAATAATTTAAACTGTCAACAAACCTTGAAAGACTCCATATCAGAAAGAAGACAGGCACTTTGCATCCGTGCCCTTAACTCCGCCCCTTCTGCTGATGTTCCCAATCTGAAGTTATCAAAATTAAAAATTGAAGGAAAAAGGATCAAAAAGCGAATTCATTTGCGTCCCAAAATAAAATTTGATCCGTAACAAGAGTGCTGTGGAGCAAACGCTTATCTGATTGTTGTATGCACCCAAACAAGGGGAATAACTCAATAATAAATTTTTAAATAGATTATTATTAATAATCAAAGCCAGAGTTATGAGCCATGCTTAACATCTGCATTTTGACTCTGGCAACATGTGAACCAAGCTTCATTTGAATGTCTTGGCTGTTTGTTGAGTTATGAGGTTTTTGCACTATAAAAACCAACATTGTCACCGGCACTACAATAAGCCTAATACTTTACTCCAACTTTTTCTCTTCAGAGACAGACAGCTTTAAAGAAACTTTGAACTACTAATGCTTTTTTTACCTATCGTCTAGAAAGTCTATGAAAGTCTACTACCTGAGCCACTTAAGTTTCAATTAAATAAAAAAGGTTAACAAGAGAGCAGCGGAGTGAACGCCAACATGTGTCTGTTCTTTATTTCATCAAACATGGACATAACAAATAATAAAGCCAGGGTTATGGACCATGCTGTTGGCGCATATATTGGCTCTGATTGCATATTTACCAAGTTTCATTTGAATATCATGAATAGTTTTCAAGTCATAGCCAAGGTTGAAGTTTTTAGAATGTTGCCAATGCGCATCAACAACAACTGGCAACAGCACCACGGCTGGGACAAAACCTCAAAGCTCAAAACAGACCATCCACAAACCAATAAACTACAATAAGATACTATTCTGTTTGCAGCTTGACAAATGAAACATTAAATATAATCACAAGTTGGCTTAGAAATAATAAAGCATTTATTACATACTTTGCAAGGACCTCTGCGTGTTCTTCTAGCATATCTTCAGTCATTGGTGCAGGCTCCTGGGTGACCGGTATGTACATTCTGTCATCACAGTTAATCAAGCGAAGATCCTGAAAATAATCAAGAATGGACAATGAAGGTTACATCTAGCACTTTTTTTATGAATATTTAATAACACTTCCTCTTATTCAAGGAGATATTTTTCGTAGTCTATGAAAGCAGCTGAAAATCTGCATGTCTGAAATTACTCTAACAGCATGGCATTATGGACTTTGAAATTAGTGAATGTAATTTTATTTTCAAATTGTGTGAAAACATTAAGGAAATCCATAAGATATTTTGAAAATCAGGCATAAGATTGATAAGACAAAATGTTCTACCTGAAAAGTAGCCAATCGCCCTTCTGGGGAGTGAGAGTAACTTTCCTTATACTGAGTGTCACTGACTACTGACACATTACTTAGACTATTTGTATCCTGTGTTGTCTGTGAACCAGTCAAATCAGGGTTTTCTGATGATGCTTCTCTATTTTCATCACCTTCTAAACCAGTCTGATCTTCATCTTGACAATCAATTTCATTTTCAGTCTGGTTTTCATTATCTTCCATCTCCTCACCCTCTGTCGTCTGCTCGCTGGTTGTCCCCTGTGACTTGTTTCTATTTTCTGAGGTTGTGTCTACATCTTTTTCATCTGACTGGTTTGCTTCATCGTCATTACATTCAAAGAATTCGTCATCACTGGATTCACCTGAACTTGCTAACCTCTGTGAATCTCTCTTCTCATTGGTTCGTATTGCACTTCCTTTATTTCTATTTTTAACACCATTTCTATTTTTAGAATAAGACTGGTTATTTTTATCACAAGCATCATTTCCAGTAACTTCCTCCTCTATTGCACATGCTCCAAGGGGGCTATTTATAGAAGTGACATCAGTTATATTCATACATTCATCATGTGACATTGACCTTGACACTTGGGAAGTTGAGGGGCCTCTGAAGGGGGAAGAAGGTGACTGGATTTCCCCTGTGTACCCCTTGTGTAGCTGTTCCCTCTTTTTCTTGTGTTCTATACAACAGTTCAGCATCTGAAAGAAAGAAATCAAAGAGCTTAAAGCATTGATAGGCTATCGGCCTGCTACGCTTTGTGAGTATAGTCATGTAATTGTAAAAGAGTCAAGAGATGTTTGTCAAACATTATGCCCCCCTGAGGGCCATGTTGTCAGGATTATATGAATAAAATATGCATGGACCGAAATGACAGCTGATTTGTCACTGAAATTGGATGCCGTTGAGGCAGTTTTAAGATTATGACCATTCAAAGTGTGAGGATGGAGTGTGTTATGACCATGACCTTTGGCTCTATAACCTCAAAATCCATAGGAGTCATCAGCTGGTCACAAAAAATCTAAATGTCAAGTTTGAGGGCCATGGATGCAGGCATTGGCAAGTTATCACACAGACAAGCTTTTTTCGTTCAAGGTCACTGTGACCTTGACCTTTGACCCGATGACACCTAAAATCATAAGGGGTCATCTACAGATCAGATGCAACATCAAGTCAAGTTTGAGAGCCATGGATGCAGGCATTGTCGAGTTATCACTCGAAAAATTTTCGCATTCAAGGTCACTGTAAACATGACCTTTGACTATATGAATCCTTAAATCAATAAGGGTCATCTTCTAGTCAGGCCCAACTTCCATGTCAAATTTGATGATCATAGGTTCAGGCATTGTTGAGATATCACTGGGAGAAGATTTGTTAACTTTTTTGCGTTAAATGTTACTGTGACCTTGACCGTGGCCTGATGACCCTAAAGTCAAGAGGGGTCATCTACTGGTCAGGCCCAACCTTCATGTCAAGTTTGATGACCATAGGTCCAGGAATTGTGGAGTTTGCTTTCAAGGTCACTGTGACCATGACCTTTGACCCCTAAAATCAATAGGGGGCATCTACTGGTCAGGCTCAACTTCCAAGTCAAGTTTGAGGGCGATGGGTGCAGGCATTGTTGAGTTATCACTCGGACAACCATTTATCATTCAAGGTCACTGTGACCTTGACCTTTGGCCAAATGACCCCTTAAATCAAAAGGGGCCATATACTGGTCAGGCCCAACCTCCAAGTCAAGATTGAGGGCCATGGGTGCAGGCATTGTCGAGTTATCACACTGACAATCCTTTACCATTCAAGGTCACTGTGACCTTGACCTTTGGTTCGATGACCCCCCAAAAAATAGGAGTCATCTACTGGTCAGGCCCAACATCCATGTCAAGTATGAGGGCCATGGGTGCAGGCATTGTTGAGTTATCACTCAGACAACCTTTTACCATTCAAGGTCACTGTGACCTTGACCTTTGGTTCGATGACCCCCCAAAACAGTAGGGGTCATCTACTGATCAGGCCCAACCTCCATGTCAAGTATGAGGGCCATAGGTGCAGGCATTGTCGAGTAAGCACTCGGACCTTTTACCATTAAAGGTCACTGTGACCTTGACCTTTGGCCTGATGATCCCCAAAAACTTAAGTGATCATCTACTGGCCAACTCCCATATCAAGTTTGATGACCATAGGTCTAGGCATTGTCGAGTTATCGCTCGGACAAGCTTTAAAATTATTTTACCATTAAAGGTCACTGTGACCTTGACCTTTGACCTGATGAGCCCTAAAATCAATAGGGGTCATCTACTAGTCAGGCCCAACCTTCATGTCCAGTTTGATGACCATACGTCCAGGAATTGTTGAGTTATCACTCGGACAAGCTTTGGTATACCGACCGACCTACCGACCGACCGATCGACATGTGCAAAGCATTATACCCCTCTTCTTCGAAGGGGGGCATAATTAACATTAGCAAATAAAGATAGAATTATAAAATGTGCAGCAAACCATCAAGATAATGATTTCCCTAAATATTGTAGTCCATTTCCAGCCCTTTTTTGCATTACACACAATCAATATTTTCTATTTTATGAGAAGATAACTATGTGCAATGTTTCGTTTGCGTTTTTTGTTTCAAACTAATATTAACCATGTGCAGATAAAGTCTTATAATTTCTAAAATCCTTACTACATTTCTTTAAAACTCCCTAATTATCTGTATACAAACTAATAATTATTTATAATAAGGCCATGTCTTAAAAAATCTGATGGTCATTCAGGCTACTAGTTAACTATCAGGCATTAACTAACCTGTAACTTCTGCTGAAGGATGCAAGAACCCAGGTTTGGTGGTCCCTGCTCGACTCTATAAATTCAATTTAGATTCAATATTAAATCTGATTTCCAAACAAAATGCTAGCAGTTATCAACTGCTGATGTATGAAAAAATTTCCTCTTTGTAGCTGTATAGAACCTGTGGTGTGTTAATCAATAAATTGGTCCACTCATGGCTTCAATATATCAATATACATTCTTCTATAATGTGAAATGTTTCACTATATAATCAACATGTGTCACCTAAATGATATGATAGGGAATTGAAGGAATGAATTGCAAGATTGATGTTTTCTAGACTATGTTCATATCCCGATGATGACATAAATCCCATAATTCATTAATTAACATACATTCCATGCACATAATTGTTTTAAAAAAACACACAATGGATCATTTTTAGCATATAATATAAAACTATTTTTTCATTGAAATTGAGTACACCTGCTCCATTATATTTGTGACTACTATGGCTTGATTCTCCATAGTCGCCATTGACGACAAAGAACATATAATTAGAATCTAACCCAACAACAGTGTGTGAGTGTTCCCATCTGTATCTCATTTCAAGGACAAACTCCTGCCACATCTGAG
This sequence comes from Mya arenaria, assembly GCF_026914265.1. NCBI lineage: Eukaryota > Metazoa > Mollusca > Bivalvia > Myida > Myidae > Mya > Mya arenaria. Next base: position 3,885,935 of record NC_069128.1, on the reverse strand, counting down.
CGACGGCCAGAATCCCCCCGTTGTTATGGTTGAGTACACACAGAGTGATGGCAAACCGGTAGAGGAGACTTTCCACTGGGGCAGATTTCAGCTGTCTGGGTAACTCCTGTAAAAACATGAATGAACATTACTTCCTGCCACATCTGAGTGACAGCCAGAATCCCCCCCCCACCATTATGGTTGAGTACACACAAATAAAAGGCAAAATGGCAAGACTCCACTGGGGCAGACTTTAGCTGTCTTGGCAACTCCTGCCGCATCTGACCAATGGCCAGAATCACCAAGCTGTTATTGTAGAGACACTAAGGCATAAGGCAATAATATGATACAATTGTTTGTTCATGTTTTTACTCGTTTTTTGGGTGAAATTTTGTTGATTTTGAATATGCTCTTTAGTATTTTTTCTGATAATTCATATATTGCTGTCACAAAAGTATCTGTTTTGATGTCCTTGTGTTCCTTTAAGCAGCATTTGATTTTCAAAGACAATTTTTAAACAATGATCCTGACCAGAAAATGGTGGATGACAACCATAACATATTTCACTGACCAGACGTTGTGTTGCAGTTTCCTCCCCTGATTCTTCGCTTGTATCCCCTGACATGGGTTTAACACTATCAGGGAACAGGTGCTGAAATGAAAGAAGTAATTATTGTAACAAAACTTCAATCAAATTACAACAACTACCTAATTTGTTCATCGAAAGAATATAGTGAACTTGATGCAAAAGGACTTGTTTGTCCATAATCATCATGTGACTAATAAAATGTGCAATTAGTGTAACAGCTTAACATAATAGTTATATTTTCCTTTGTTAATGTTGTTGCCAACATCACAAAACATACTTCCAGCTTTCACCATCCATCAATGTTGATTATGTACAGTAATTTTGGTATTTTTTTTTCAAGTCCCACTCACATTTTACTGGTGGGTCAGAAATGGGGGGATGGAGAGGGGATACATAGAGCCAGATATAATTCCCTAGAAATAGTGGCAAATCTGTGGTCAAGTGGTAACACACTTGAATGTCAATCCAGGGAGAATAATACTAACTGTCTTCTGGGAGGGACATTAACTGGGGGTCCTGTGTGACAGTGCTGAACACTGGTGCACGTTAAAGAACCAGGGTAGCTCTAACATGAGTTACATTCTGTCTGTGCACTATAGTCCAAAAAAACATAAAATGTCTAACTATCCTAACGGAGCACTCACTGAATGGGCCTTGCCCTAGTGCTAGCATAAATAAGCTTACACACCACCACATCCCATTAATAACTCGGATAAAGTCTCTCACGCCTAATGAATACTATGTCATACCTGTAATATCTGCGTGAGCATATCTCCCTCTATAGGAGTCAATGTGGGCTTGACAGCTCCTTGTTTAGGGGGATGGGCCACGTACGAGGACAGTGAAGGCATGTTATATGACAGTTGGGGTTCCGTTAACCGCTGTAGAGCTGTGCTGATGTCACCAGTGGAATCTGAATTTGAAATAGATAAATTATTATAAGCAATTGAAGTAAGAAAACGTCATTTATCCCCATTCTACAGTTTAAACATTCAAACTATAGAGCTGTTAAGTCTATTTAATTCAAATTTCAAAAGAACAGATTTGATTAAAACTGAAATTAATTACATGTGTTTACAACATGTTGTTGTTGTTTTTTCAATCATTGAGTGTAAGAGAGAAATTTCTGCATCACAGCTTTAGCCACTGAATTGATTAAGAAAGAATTTCAATAACATTTTATTGTAAAAAGAGTTTTATGCAATAGCATATTTTCTATACAGATTTCTTTCCCAAACAGATTTGAGAGTGATTTATATAAACTAACAGATCAAGCTAAAAAAAATAAGTTAAAAATTAAAGCATCAAGTTTGTTATCAATTCCTATGGCAACCTGTTTAAGACAAGTATTCCCTTTTTTCCAATAAAGTCTATAACCATTTGAAGTAGGTGGTTCAGTTTTCAAAACTTATTACAAAATTATTCTTTCAAAATCTGATATTTTTCGTTAAAATCTATAACCACACTAGAACTCCGCGAGTCGGATGTGTCACCTGACGAATTATTTACTGTCGACATTATAGCTGTTAGATTGGCATTTTATTCATTTATAGACAATGATGTTTCCATTTAACTTTCAAATGTAGGTGGCATTTGAACCCTCAATCAGATATACCTACGGAATAAGTTTCAGGTTGAAACCTCCTATAGTTTACGAGATATGCCACGGACAAAACCTAAGCAAGAAAATTAACAAAGGGCAATAACTCTAAAAATATGGCAGCAAGAGTAACGGTTCTTGTGCACTGCACTTGCCCTCAATGAGATCTATCTAGCTATGCAGTTTCAAGTTGATACCTCTTATATTCTTCAAGATATGCCCCGGACAAAACTTTAAGCATGAAAATTAACAAAGGGCAATAACTCTAAAACTAAGAAAGCAAGAGTTACTGTTATTGTGCACTGCACTTGCCCTCAATGAGATATATCTAGCTATGAAGTTTCAAGTTGATACCTCTTATATTCTTCAAGATATGCCCCGGACAAAACTTTAAGCATGAAAATTAACAAAGGGCAATAACTTTATAACTAAGAAAGCAAGAGTTACTGTTATTGTGCACTGCACTTGCCCTCAATGAGATCTGTCTAGCTATGAAGTTTCAAGTTGATACCTCTTATATTCTTCAAGATATGCCCCGGACAAAACTTTAAGCATGAAAATTAACAAAGGGCAATAATTTTAAAACTAAGAAAGCAAGAGTTACTGTTATTGTGCACTGCACTTGCCCTCCATGAGATCTATCTACATATGAAGTTTCAAGTTGATAACTCTTATATTCTACAAGATATGCCCCGGACAAAACTTTAAGCATGAAAAATAACAAAGGGCAAAACTCTAAAAAATATGGAAGCAAGAGTAACAGTTCTTGTGCACTGCACTTGCCCTCAATTAGATCTATGTACATATGAAGTTTCAAGTTGATACCACTAATAGTTTAGGAGATATACCCCGGACAAGCGAAAATGGGACGCGGACGCCGCTGCCGCCGACGCTGCCGACAAAAGTAACCCCTGTATGTCGTCTTTTCAGGCGACACAATAAAGTAGGGGGATCAATTTCCAACGTTAAATGTGAAATCGACATCAGTGTATTTTCTTTCAGTTCAGTTGAACTTACTTTTTACAATTCTCCCAAAATATTTTTTTACTGTCAATAGCAGTACACTTTCCTGACTTTATTGGTTCCATTTTTTTTCAGCTCTTATCAAATGAATTACTCATAGGACACGGTATGTCATTATCCTGAACACCTTTCTTCCACACAGCCTCCCTAAACAGTCATGATCATCAATTCCCTGAGACACTTATTGAGTTTTAACGCAAAAGTAAGTAGAAAACGGAAAGTACTTACCACTCTGCCTCATTTCCTGCCCTAATCCTCCAAGCAGTTGTTCCAGGGTCTCCTGTCTGTGACACAGGGCTAAGAATTGGCTTAGGTACTCTCCTGTAACACAATTATGTACCTAATGAAAGCGTGGTTAGATTTTTTAAAGAAATTTCTCATAAATCCCATTTTTTTCTTTGCATCAAACCACTCTAAACATGAAATCTTGGAGCAAAAATAATGTAACTAATTTGGATTTTAAGCATATACCCCACATATTATTCATTTAATATAAATATTTCAGTACCCCATGGGTTCTCAGAGACATAAAAGAAAGAGCTCCTTTTTGGTCATTTTACAATTGATGGGATAAAATAAGTCATTTTCTGCAAAATATGTGTGTTAAATACTCCAAACATAACACCAAAATGGTTCTGCCAAATTGTGATCATGAACCTATTTGGATTTTTCTCGATTCAAATATTTCACTGAGCAGCAAAGAACAAAATGTATTTCTGCTCATGGTCACTCACCCAGAAGACACTGTGGGTCTTCTGTCATCTGAACCCTGACTGACCAGAGTGGGGCCTGAAGTGGGTCCAGGTCCCTGAAATGGTACAAAGATTATACATTTGTATTAACTTATCAATAATTTCTAACCCAGGGTGGTGGGCATTGGAGGGGATTCAGTAACCTAGACCGTTCTGACAAGTGTGGGCTCTGAAACGGGTACAGGTCCCTGAAATGGGACAAAGATTTTCAATTTTATCTTGTTTATTAGCGTACTGATATTTGCTAACTAGGAGGGGGTGCACAGATGGCAGTATCAGTCAGAGATGGTTTGGTTGTCAAGTGTGGATGGTCCTGAAACACATCACACCATTAAATCAAATAAAATCAATTTTCAAAATCAATTAAATCAAGCAGCACCATACGCGAAATAGGCCAAAAAACATAACTTCTGCTGCCCACTTAAGTGCCCCTGAAACCTTTTAAAACTAATGAACACTAATGAAGTTTAAATGACTTGTTTGATAGGAGATTGATGCATAAATTATAGAACTAAAGTCAAAAAATATGTTTAACTATCTCTGACTAATATTACTGCCATCAATAATGTGGCAGGAATTTGGTTGACTTCAGACATTGTTCAGGGTCAGCAGGATAGACCCTGCAACACCACCACTAGTGATATGGATGAAAGCATATCTCATTTCGCTATCTATTGGTGCCTCTCTTACATACCCCACACCCGAGTTTGAATCAGAAACTGCCCTTTCAGAACAGGCTTCGAAATACATATTTTGAAGTTTGTTTAAATCTCTTGACGCACCATCATAATCTCATAAGGCAAAGCTTTTTTATTTAATTTTTTTTTTAAGCAATGACACAACATTTAACTGGAATTCATTTTCACATGTATAAATTGAGCCATTTCACAGTATGTTTATTTTCATTAAGCTGGTGCCAAAAGATGAAAGTTATCAATAAAGCAATCTTTGGCATTCTGTACCATAAAATATCTGGAAAATTAACTTACGAGTAGACCTGGTTTTCCACAATCATATCCTCGGACAGGCTCGGCCATGTGCAGTACAGGTTCAGAGCACTGAAAGGTATCACAGTAAATATTTCGTTAGTCTTTTAATCTACAGGGTTGTTTTACTTTAAATTGCTTGCTTTAAATCCATATCGCAAGAGACCGACGTTTCTTTAAGCAGGCAATGATAAGAGATACAATCCCACACATCAACCAAGATGATGCCAACAATATCAAGTCATAACATTATTTTTAAGAAAGAGAAGTATACATGAGATGTGCTCTTAAGTTGTGGCCAAGGTCATGGTTTTTATTGGAACAAAGTTTAGAGCTAAGAAAATAGACCAATGATAAAGACCCTGGCACATAATCAGGGCATGTGCATCTAATAGGACATTTACGGTATGAGTGTTGGTACCTGACGGGATCTTCACAGGCTCCAAAAGGCAGCTTGTCAAATCCTGAACATCCCACCTCGCCATCAAAGTCTGAAACAATGTAATTTTAAAGATCACTTCATTTTATGGCAATATATTTTATTTCAGAACTCCTATTCCAGGGTTTTCCCCTTCATTATCAGCATGCTCCATCCAGTACTAATAATGAATATTGACTATACGAGATCTCGTCAGCAAAATTGAATCCTGTTGTCAAGATAATGAGATGTTTTAATTTTGTTTATAGTGCCTTATAAATATTGTGTGCTTATCTTACTACTAATAGAAACTTTTCTTATATAAGTCTATAAGAAACTTGTAACCCTTGAGTGAGGTCAGCTTTGACCCCAAGGCCATGATTTGAATAAATTTGATAAATGACCACTATATGATGATACAAATGATTAAAATATTTAAGGATACACCTAACAATTTCAGACAATAAGATTTTCAAAGATTTCCCTTCATAAGTATTTAAGAAACATGTGCTCCCCAGGGTGGAGCCAGTTTTGATTCCAGGGGCATAATTTGTACAAACTTGTTAGATGACCACTGGACAATGTAACACACCAAATATCTTGCCTTGGAAACCAGACTTCTGCATCAAATCTCCTTTCCTAAAACAATCTTGGAAAGGCATCACCCAAGGAACATCCCTGTGAAGTTTTATCAAAATTATCCAGGCGTTTTAGTAGCAGATGATTTTTATAAGCATTTTTAATGCAGGACACTGAACAATGGACAAAGCTGATCACAATAGCTCACCTTCAGCACTTTGTGCTCAGGTGAGCTAAAAATGTATGAAAATTTTTGTTGTGCAAAAATGAAATTTTACAATAACATGCAAAAAACATACTTATTTTGTGCACTCACAACACTTTGTTTTTTTCCTGACCATTTTGGTTCTGAAATTCAGTTCCATTCCCCATGCTACAACATATTTTTTCCCGAATGTGTAAATACATCAAATATGGGGTTTTTTCAGTCAAATTTTGAAAAGCATTATTATTTATTTTTAAAAAATTGGAATTCCCAGTCACAATGACACAATTTTCCTGATCAAAAAGACCCTGGCTCCCTTCAAAAATAGTGAAAATACACTCTGCATATATATACACATATTCTTCATTTATACTCATTTCAAAACTATTCAAATATATAATATAAATTAATTTGTTTTAAATTATCATGCTTGTTATTGCACAAAACACAAATTTAAAACAAATGTTATTATGTAACTTAAAGTATTCCAAATTCCACATTATTTTAGTAAACAGTATAATGCTAGATTAAATATTTCTTATTTGACGTATATATAATGAAACATCAGATTGCAACTTTATTGAAACACATTGAAATAAAGACATAGAATGTAATGTTTCTCTCCGAATAATTTTGAGTAAATTACCTTTGATTTTTTTCCTATAAATTAATCTTCGGTATTTTCTACGTCTGTTAAAAATTGAATGAAAAGTCCTCTGAATAGAAAGTTTCTTTTTCTCAAATTTCTCAGAGAGCTCTTTACTCCACATTTTATAAAAGCTCCATCATTCCCTTTCAATAAGATTACACTGACATCAAAAGCCATAACATAATGAATTGTTCAAAAGCACAGTCATATTCCAATAAAGGTTAGCAAGTAGAGAGAAAAACATAATCAATAGCATATTTTATGTATACATACCGTAACTATCTTGATTTAAACATTTATTATATTGGCCGTATTAATGACAAAATTTACCCCAGTGGGCATACTTACCCCTGGGGAAAATATGTACATATAAAACCGAAATGAACTAGAATTCTTTTTAAAAGGTAAGGTTTGGTTCTTTAAGAATTTTTATTTAGATAAGTAAAACTGCAATTGCTCAAGGACTCCGGGGTCCAAGCTAAAACCTCGAGCAATCTGATCATATTCCGAACAACCCAAGTTTCCAATTAAGTCTGTTATAAAATGTACTTTCAAAGTTTCAAGTCGTCATACCCAAATTTAATTTCAGCACCATTTATTATAACGTTGTTGCAATCACTCATATGATCAAAGGCTGTCATAAACTAAAATGTGATAATGAAAAAGAAAGACCAAGTTTAATTTTACAAAAAAAAAACTTTTCTAAAACAAGCAACATCGGAATATCAGTGGTCTCATTTACACAAGCCCTGCACTGGTAAACTGCCTTCCGGACTTGTTCAAAATCTGAATTTTGAAAAATTTGATGCCAAGCAATCGTTTAAAAATTTGGGCTTGTTCATCCAAAAGTCTTATTTCGATGACTGGAGTATGACAATGCATATCATAGCATAAGTCAGATTTAAGTTTTGCAAAATCCAGGATGGGTAATATTTGGCACATCTTATTTGTCTTGCGGAACTGTTGAATTATAAGAGGGAATTATTTTCAGAGATTCCTATGTTAGACTGTTATGGTAGTGCTTTCACACATTATCAAATTTCCTTTCATCTGTTATTTCGAAAAATGTGTGAAATAATGACCTTGAGGGAATCAGGTTCTTTGCATGATTTGTGTACTTGGAACTGGCAATGGTGCTCGATTCTATGACTTATTTAGGTTCCGATCCAGTGGCAATATATTTTATATGAAAAAAGAAGGAATAATGGTCGGGACTAAGCTTCGAGCTTAACTGACCGCCAGTTCTCGAATGAATGCCTGTTCGAAAGACCGCAGTTTTACTGTACAAGTATATACAGTTTATGATCATCAAAACAATCATAAAGCATGCACAACTGCATGGATAAATTATTTAATTTTTTAAGAATACACTAGTCTAATTCTTCCATACAAAAAAGTTTTTTTGGGGTCCAATTTTTATTTAAAAAATATATGTTTATTTTTTTTATTATTCAAAACATCAAAATGGGATTGCATTTTCACTTTTGGGATAAAAGAATATGTTTTAGCATTGGCAAGAAAAAGTACAACACTGAAAATGCATGTATTATTGTAGAAATGAATAATAAAAATAACGGAACCCCTGTGCATTTATTGGAATGTGGGAGTCATGTATTATATTGCACTTAACGGAATGTGTGCGTCACATATATTACATGTTGAATTCTAATCAGCTGTTTCACAGCCATAACTAAAACTCCATTATCTATTTTCATAAAAGCCATTAAGGATGATTTATCCTTATCACACTGGAGTCAGCATTATTATATATGATATAATTAAGTGTTCACATTAACAGCTTTAAAATTGTGTGAACATTGGCTGCCTTTGGTGACCTTGTATCATTTTGCTGTCAAATGAATGATATAATATATGAGAAGAGAAAGAATATATAAAAAGGCAAGAATGTCTTACATTTTTGTAAGAATGCTTTCCATATATGGAGGAAATAAAAGATCTAAAGTGGCTCATGTCAATTATCTTATTTAAATAATAAGAATGGCCCCTAAAGTTTGTGTTATTGAAAGTAAAAAAAAAATAATGAGCTGAAAATTCAATGATATTTTAAAAGCAGTAATTAAACCCAAAATGCCTTTAACATATAATCACAAAACACTGTTCGGATGCAAGTTTACTTACATCACATTATATATCCATGGTTTTTATGTCAAGGTCATTTTAAGGGTCAAAATGTTATTTTGGGAACTAGCTTCCTTCCTTATATTTATTAGAAAGTAAGTCAGCAAAACTGTTCATTATAGAAAGCACTGGAAAAATATTTGTTTATATATATTTCATTAGAAAGATAATATTGTTTTCATAGCATGCACCAAATATTAATCTACATATTCTTGAATGAGTTCATTGTGTAGGTAAATCCAATAGATTGATAACATATTCTTCAAACACTACACTTACTTTTTAAAGCTGAAATTTTCGTCCAACACTGTGGACATCATCAGAGTAACTGGCCTGACTATCGCTCACTCGCAGCTCTGAAACTTTCACGTTGGCTATCTAAGAAAAAGGAGTCATCGGAACCAGATTTATCTGGTAGTCAGCTCAAAAAATGGGTAAGAAACATTTCATCCGTTACACTTTCCCCCACACAAGAAAAAGTACTGTCTAAAGGTCTGAACTTTGCAGTCTCCCCAGAAAATGTACCGGTGTCAGAGTACATTTGTGCCACGGAAAAAGTATGCTCATTTCTTGACAATAATGAGGCGGATATTGTGCGAACTGAGGTTGTTGGGTTACTAAAAAACGCCAAGTTGTCGAAAGGGAACATTTCTAAGGAGGAAAGAGTGGCTTTGAGAGAGTTGTCAAAAAATAAGGATATCACTATTCTCCCAGCCGACAAGGGTAAGTCCACCGTTGTATTGGATACCACTGACTATGAGGGGAAGGTGAGAGTGATGCTAGGTGATGAACGGACGTATGTGAAGTTAGATAAAGACCCCACATCAAATTATAAGAGGAAGTTGGTCTCTATATTGACAGGCTTCAAAAAAGATGACAAGATTACAGAAGGACAGTATAGACATTTATACCCTACAGCAGAGCAGGTACCTAGAATGTATTGCACTCCGAAAATTCACAAGGAGGGGAACCCACTCCGACCGATCGTCGACTATACAGGATCTATCGGTTATAACAGCTCGAGGCTGTTAGCAGATGTATTAGGTCCACTAGTGGGATTAAGTGAGTACCATGTGAAAAACTCTAAACATTTGTCAGACTCGTTGAGTACAGTGATGATTGAAGACAACGAAGTGTTTGCCTCACATGACGTGGTGTCACTTTTCACCAACACCCCCATCGACAAGGCCCTATCAGTCATAAGAGACCGCCTAGAGAAAGACAAGACCCTAAAAAATAGAACCAAGCTGAGTGTGGATGACATCATGAATCTAACAGACTTTATTTTGACTACAACATACTTTCAGTTCAGAGGTGACATATACCAACAAAAGTTTGGCACCGCTATGGGAAGTCCAGTATCTCCGATAGTGGCTAACCTGTATATGGAGTTTTTGGAAAGAGAAGCCATTGCAACTGCTCCGGTGACATGTAAACCAACCTTGTGGAAACGCTACGTAGATGACATATTAGAGAAGATTCAGAGAGGACAACTACAGAACCTCACTGACCACCTCAACACTGTAGACGTTACCAATAACATCAAGTTTACCCACGAAGAAGAAAGCAACGGGGCCATTCCATTCTTGGATACTCTCATCACCAGGAAGGAAGATGGTAGTATCAAACTGCTAGTATATAGAAAGAAAACCCACACGGACCAATACCTGAATTTTTCATCCCACCACCCATTACAGCACAAGCTGAGCGTGGTCAGAACTCTATTAGACAGGTGCTACAACCTCGTCACCGAAACTGAAGATAGAGATATAGAGGAAGAACATGTAAAACAAGCTTTAGGCCAGTGTGGGTACCCTGATTGGACAATAAAGAGGGTTAAGACCGAGATTTTGAAAAGAAAAAATGAAAGCAAGGACAAGAAAAAAGTGAAACATACAGATAGAGACAATAAATCTAAAGGGATGGTGGTTATTCCGTATGTGAAAGGGCTATCTGAAGCAGTGAGCCGGGTGTTTAATAAACATCGAGTCGCCACGGCCATGCGCCCACATCAGACACTACGCAACATCTTAGTGCACCCCAAGGACAAACAGGAAACAACAGAGAAAGCAGAAGTAATTTACAAAATACCTTGTAAAAATTGTGATAAAGTCTACGTGGGAGAATCGGGGCGAAAATTTGGAATAAGACTGAATGAACACAAAAAAGATTGTGAAACAAACTCAAATAAGGCATTTACTAGATCAACTAGAAAACAATCAGAATCGACAATAGAAAAAAGTGCAATCACAGATCACCAGAACATAAATAATCATGAAATAAACTGGGAGGGGGCACGCGTAATAGAGAGAGAATCAGACTGGAGAGTGCGAAAAACGAAGGAGGCTATTTGCATCAAAACTGAGGGGGCAGTTATGAACCGGGACGAGGGGGCCTTCCTTTCTGGGATTTACAACCCACTTTTCGCCGGATTACGGAAATTCGGCGGGAAGTCCCGAGTGTCAGAGCTGCGAGTGAGCGATAGTCAGGCCAGTTACTCTGATGATGTCCACAGTGTTGGACGAAAATTTCAGCTTTAAAAAGTAAGTGTAGTGTTTGAAGAATATGTTATCAATCTATTAATCTACATAACAAAATGCACAATTCAATACAATTAGTTAAATAACATTTATTGTCAAATGCAAGTTCATTTGCAAAACAAAGGTTTGTTTTCTTTCTCAATAACTTTTTTCGGTAATAGCACTCACTGAACTTATATATGTTGGAACTTGCTTTACCTACATATTTATAGCAGTTGTTCTTAGTTAATTAGATATAAACAAACAGTATTTGGGGCTATTGAAGCAGAAGAAAAATATATCCCCATAAGCCACACAAAATCTTGATGTATTAGCCAAACCTATTTTATGAACATACAACCAGTCCTACTATTATTCTAAAAAATCCAAAACATGCCAAACAGTGGTTTCTTGAAAAGCTGTGTTGCAAAAAGCAATGCATAAGCTATGTTAATTACATTCTGAAACAACTATGAACAGTAAAACGGGCGTATGAAATGAATATTGCGTTGGGTATTTCCTTAAACTTACACTTGGAAGGGTGAACCATTTTTTCATGTATAAATTCTGGTTTATGATTATTAATATTAATTATATAGAATTTAAAAGATATCGCCTTGGCACACTCTTCTATTTTTAAATGGTAATGGAAAGTGTCTTATATTTAATTTGTATGGACTACCTATATTTTTTCTATAAAATATGTCCAAAAAAATAAAAATAATGTGCACTTAAGCAAACATGTAACTATTGATTAAATATATATATCAACACATTTACATTCACATTCAATAGGAGATTACTCTACAGATGGCAATATTCAGCTATAGAAAATAGCATGGCACTTTTACAAGATGATATTAAAGCTGCACTCTCACAGATTGACTGTTTTGACAACTTCTTTTTTTTGTCTTGGAATGAACATATCTTTGCATAGATATCAAGAAACCAGTGATATATGACTATTTAATGTTCTTGTTCGAAAACGTTTTGTGCCCTAAAGTTTTCTTAACGCTTTAGCGATTAAAAATGCTAAAAGTGATAAAAGATCCCTTGCCATCAGTCTTATATCTCTGATTCTAAGATATTTTTCGAAAAAATCAGCTCATTCTATCACAAAAAAAAAGAAAGTTGTCATAACGTTCCATCTGTTAGAGTGCAGCTTTAACATGCTCGATGCACATCAATAGCATATATCCATCCGGATGGAAAACAGCCTTTCATCCACTAATGCATTCCGTTTTTAGATCATTCATTAATTGGTTTGCAGGCAAGTACACATTCAAACAAAACAATGCATTAGCAAGGGTCATTTTAAACTTCTACCTTACCATCACGTTTTCTAACTTTACTGGCAGACACTATAATAATACAGTGGTACAACATCTAATTTACAACTAATTTAGCTATTCATCTAGTTTATGCAATATAATCATATAATGCAGTGGGTCCCATGCATTGCCAAAACATTTCATCAGTTGTAAAACTGAATTTTACTATTGATATTCTCCCCTGAATATGATTTTAATATTTGCCTGAATACAGTATTTCATTTTAAAGGACTAGACACCAGATGGTCCAAAATCAGCAAATTACAGTATTTTTTTAAAAAAGGCTAGAAATGTCAATGCCTAGTAGGAGGCAAATATTACATCATTTTACATGAATCAAAGAATAAACACAACAATCATGTTGCTGTCAGATTTGAGTTTCCCTGTTTAAAAATAGCGCATAATGGTTTCCCAGTTTAAATCAAATCTGTTTATTAGTACAGATAAATATACCGCAGCCATTTTTGAAAAAAAAATCATGGTTCACATGGTAGACATCTCCATAACGTTTTGAATTAGAAAAATGCTCTAAAACTGCAAAAGATACATGTGTCATAACAATATGTGTCATAACAATATGTGTCATAACAATATGTGTCATAACAATATGTGTCATAACAATATGTGTCATAACAATATGTGTCATAACAATATGTGTCATAACCAATGTGATACATCAGTTAGTAAGATTAAATGTGTTGTACTCAATGTAAATTATCTGTAAGTTTTTGACAATTTTCTTTCAAATGTATCATCTAGTCCCTTAAATGGAATTGGAATAAATTATTTCAGTTTTCCCTTATCCCTGTATACCATACATAAAAGAACAAGTTTTTACCCAATTTTCCCCCCATTTTCCCCAAGCATATTATCCAAGCCGAGTATCGACAGTTTAATTTGGTGATTGATTTTCATTTGTCAATGCCTGACCCTCAACAGCACAAAAAAAATATAACTGAACACAAAACAATTCACTTATATCCCACTTTACTAAGACCAGTTAGAACAGATTAGGTTATATAGAATTCAAAGAAAGGATTTTATTTCATACATATATCAGAAATGAATGGAAGTATTAGATTTGTATTCAAAGTGATATTACCAGGTAATGGCTGACTCCAGGGTGCATTTACCCACTCATATAGCATGTACAGAAACCTCACAGCCACTGACACTGGGGGCCTGTGATCAACTACAGTGCCCTAAAAATAAACCAGAGTTATTTATAGAACATGATGTCATATCTAACAATAGGACAAAAAAGACACTAAATTCAGTCATACAAAACATAGAGAAATCTCATAGCCTCTCCCACAGACTTATGGATTTGGACAACATTGCCCTAAAATGAGCAGAAAATTAAACGATATTTTATCTCGCTTCACATTGTGTGGTTAACATGGGTAAAATAGTAGCGTGCATATTAAAATTCAACCATATTTGATCGGTCACTTATAGCCATGGCTTGAATCCAATTTATTCAGGAGTTATGTAACTTGACTGAACAACACACACTAACCAGTTTGGCTTTAAACACATCCAGCAGCCCAGCAAGATGATTGTACTGCGGGGGGGTACGTTTCAGGTGAACCATCCCAAACTCCACAGATGATCCAGGCAGTATACAGGTACCCTGGTAGAGCCGGCGCCACTTCTGGTGTATCTGAACAAACACTGGAACAATACTGAAAATAGAGGATACATGTTGGTAAATCCTGGCAAGTGTGTTTAAGGTGAACCATCCCAAACAAATATGTTTGCTTCACATCACCATGTATTACAATCATGAAAGTATCTGCTATGCCACTTTAGCCACATGACCTCATAAATATCGACCGATTATCAAGCAAATAGACTCTTATAACATCTTTTAGCTTATAGCTCTCTTTTCTATTCCGTTTCTTTTTAATCAGTTAACAGATATATACATAAATGTATCATATATACTGCCACATTGAAATGTTTCTACATTGTATTCACTACGATTAAGTGTAATGTTTGTGTGTGCTCTTTTCTATTATTATTTGTATTGAAATAAATATTGTTTAAACTGACAGACCCGATTAAAAGAATTTCTAACACTCCCTCTTAACCGCAACCTACCAGCCTGCATCACTGAGCGCTATGTTGACAGATGACACAAGTATTTTCATTCGACTCTCCCCCAAGACAGCCTCTGTGTTGCCTGCTGGAACCAACGTCACAAAGTCTTGTACGCCATACCTGAAATAAAGTACCAATTTTAATGCAGATGGCGGTTTTCTTCCCCGAATATGATTAATAAGATTGCCAGCTAGCAATAAAATTGTATTAATAGACTTATATTAAATTACTTCAGTTTTGTTTTTTCCCTGTGTTCTAAATGAAGCATAGGCACTATTTTCCCCCTTTGTAATATCTATCCTAATGTATTATCCACTGTAAGAGAAACAGTTCAACAAATGTTACCATACCATATCATATCACCATCCTGACAAACATTTATTGTATGGTTTATCTTTGAAACGCTGAACAGTACAAAAAGCAAAACAATTTCTATGGCAAATTCATTTGGCCCCAAATTCAAAATTTTGCTTAATGGTATATGAAATTCTTACAACCAATAAAAAAAATAACAAGAGGACCATGGAGCCAAAGTTAGCTGTAGTTATTTTCAGTCAAAAAGGGGGATAAAAAAAATGCCAATACCATCTGCAGACACAGTGAGCCCTGGACGGAAAGTCATTATCCATGTTCATCAAGTCCCCATACACTGTTGGGGTCACCTCTGAAAAAGAAACAGTTTCTGAAACAGTCAAAAGATACCCGGTAACACTTATACATGTTATTCTTTTGGAAACAAGTGCTGTGATTTACCTTGCTTAGCTTATTTTTTATTATGGCAAGGGAAGTTAACCCTGTTCAGTGTTTTTAATCAATTAAGTCCCGTGTTTGCACTTCAATATGCCAGTAGACTTTCCATTTCACTACATATGGGCATTGAATACCCTTTAATTAAATGATTAATGACTTATGAGATATGACCAAGAATCCAAACTTGCTGAAAAAACATTCACAAAACTAGCAAAGTCAATCAAGGGGCATAACTTGCATATCAAGTACAGCTAGTCAAATGAATTGTCTGATGGACCTGGGAAAGTAAAAAAGCCATCTATATTTTTCAAAAGGTCAATCCCAATATACTGATTTGATATTTATAAGGCATGTCATATTTCTTCTGCTGACTTTCAACAGTTACAAGTCAAAGACAAGCACAAATTTTACGCTTAACCTGCCCTTACAAACTGATCAATGATAACAGAGTAGTGACAGAAAGACCTATGTGTCAGTGTCCAGAAGAGGAAAGAAATTCCACTAGGCAGAACAGAGAAGTTCTAAAAAAAGGTTAAAAAATGCTAGAAATGCAATCTTGTAATCAGATAATCATAAAAACATAACAATATCTAAAAGACATTTCAATCTGAGTGATATTCTGTAATGAAACAAACTCTTTAAGTGTTGACAAAGGAATTAAAAGTCAGGTTTCGAAATATCACTTAACTTGTACAGGTAGGCTAGGTGATATTCACATAAATCACTATCATACATTTCAAAACTTGTACAATGTACACATACCTGAATAAGTGAATGATGCAGTGCACAAAGTGTTACCCACATGTTCATGTTCACAAAAAATATTTCAAAAATCTCCAACTCCACTCACCAATGTCACTTTCATCCTCCTCTTCCCCGCTCTCTTTTTCTGAAGATTTCTCTCTTCTTTCATCGCGCCACTGTAGCCAGATGTGAGTCAGTGTAAAATTGAAGTCCGCAAACTTTAAGCTGGATGTCTTCTCCTCCCAGGCTCCCGTTGTATACGATCCCTGAAAAATACAATACAATCGTAACCTCTTCCTTTGGCAATTTTTCCTGACATTTGTCTGCCAGAATTAGATCAGCATTAAATTGAAGTAATGTTTGAAAAGCTGTCTTTTCTTGTGTTTTTTTCAATATTTTGTGAATGAGGCTGGGGCCTCATTATTTGTGAAATTCACAATTTTAAATTGTGCAAAAGCTAGTTTTTTTGTTTTTTAAATTATGATGATTTTGATAGTTTGAAAACAAGTGCTGATAGCCTTGGCAAAAGTGACTTATATGTTAAAATCAACGTATAGAATTTACAGTAGTCCATTAACAAACAAATTAAGGGAAGATCTTATGAGTGTCAACAATCATTTTTCTTTTAATTTGTGAATTTTGCTAGTATATTTGTGACAAGAAAACCCCACAACAGATTTGGAACTGTAGATCGGGCCAATTTTCAATTTGACGGACTGTATTCATGTTTGCCCTGAAAAAGAACTCTTCAGAGCTAATGTTACTTGATTATCAGTTTGATGAAATATTAATCTGACCAATAATTTTAATTTGAAAACAAGGCCTTACCTTTGGGGCAGGAGATTTTGGTGTGGAGGTAACCAGCTTCCACTCATGTAGAATTTCTTCCACCCTGGATATGAACCTGCAAAAGACAACATAAAGTTACAAATTAAATTCAAAGCTTACTTCTCAAATATCATAAGGTCAGAGATTGAAAGTTTGAATTTTGTGTGTGAACTTATGTGTAAGTGACAACAATATTGCGGTTATGGTAAGTAAAGATTAGAGTTTAAAATAAGAGTCTATAATTGTTAAAAAGTATTTGAAAATGTGGCAGACATGGCTTCATCATAGGAATACCATAAGTAGTCAGTTATGCTAAAAATCTGTTCAACTAAGTCTAAAAAAAAAATATTTTTTGATTCCAGTTGCACAAAAATATCCTGCCCAACTCTTATTTTTTTAATAACATCAGACACCATTTTTCAAACTGACAAGTTTATCTAAAAAAATTTATCTCGACCGACCAACCCTTAGCTTGGGAGTCAGTGGAATTAATTCTTTTAAGTGTTTATTATTGTTTCTATTCAGATAAACTCAATTGTGTCGGATGATATCTAACACACAACTTTACCTTTCCCATTCAGAAGCAGTTGTGAAATCTGTTATTTCAAACACATCACCATCCTGAAAAAAATGTTCTAATAATGAACTATAAAATAAAAACTATTAACCAATGCTAGAATTGTTCATGACAACCTAAAAATAAGAAATTTCATTACAATGAATAATGTTTATTCAGGGTACAACAATATATATACACTTGGTAATACTTAATTCAGTACATGTATTTCGCTACTTAGATGAACATTATATAACTATGTGCAGTATTTCCGTTGGAACAAACAGCAAATCTTAAGAGTTCAGATTAAATATTAGTCGATATAAACAGACTCATCAGAGTCTTTGACAATTGTTGTTTGGCGACGTAATGAATGTCCAAATGTTAACGAGTTCCCTTAAAGGGACTGTGTCACAGATTGTAACGAATCTCAGGAAAATTATCTAATAGAATGTGTTAACTTGATATCATAATTGTAAAAAAAAGTACCAAAATGTAAAAAAGAAAATTGTGTCAGAGACCGGGTTTGAACCCGCGTCGCCAAAATTGAAGTCCAGCGTCTTACTGACTGAGCTATTAAGGCTTATTCTATTTGGGTGACATAATTGAGCTATAAACCTACCTCGGTAATATCAGGTGATAACACCGACTAGCCAATCATGCATAAGTAATGAATTCTACCTGGTAGACATACCCAGTAATCTTTTTTACTGGAAAAATACGAAATAACTGCTAAACTTAAATAAAATGTAAACTATGTGGTACTTCAGTTAGTAAGTTTCAATGCATTGTACACATCGATGCCAAGTTTATGTCAATTTTCGACAATTTTCTTTTTTTCCGCTATTTTATCATCTGTGAGACAGCCGCTTTAATGTTTATTGATGCACGCCTTGCTCATGGTGCAGAATTGGAAAAAAATGACCCACAGAAAGACCCCTAATGCATCTATTATGTCATGCATGTTTAATAAGACATTAAACGGTAATACCAAAACTTGCTGTTTGTTCCTTCACACTAAACTGGCTTTAAAATGTCTTTTTTAATTACAAGTCTACACAATTCGGTCAGTAAATGCCAGATCTGTCAATATAGCAAAATTGGACAAGTTTCACCAGCCTTTAAGTGTTAATACACCAGTCAATTGTAACGACAGCCCCCCCCCCCCCATCCAGGGGTATACCGGGGATAGCCAGGGAAATGGGCCGTGTTTTTACCTTCCAGGTGGCCCAACAGTGCCGGTTGAATGCAGTGTTATTGTCATCCCGCCAAATATAGCAGGGAAAGGGCCTTACCTAGAGTCCCTTGGGTGCAGGGGCATTTGGCAGGGGTTTCACAAGCAGTTCATCCCAGCAGGGGCACCTTGCCCAGGGTTGGATGGACTGTAAGTCAAAATCCACGCTATTCCACGGACCTGGGGGGGGGGGGGGCGTGGTTACAAATGACTGGTGCATAATACATAATAACAATAACAATCTGTCTGTCACTAGTGTCAGCTTCAGAGAGGCGGTAGCCATTCACACAATTTGACAAAATAATGTTCACTGTTATTTTCATATGTGCTTTAAATTATTTACATATATATTTAGAAGTTCATAGTAAATAATTCAGTAAATGTTATTTTATTATTTTGACAAAACAAAACTTACATCGTCAGCTGCCATTTTGGACTTTGCTGTTTTGACAGACAAAAATATTTGTAACACCGAAAAGAAAATAAACATGGAGGCAGTACCACGAATGCCGATGATATCTTTCGAATTAAAGCATAGTCCCGAATATGTCGAGTTTGGACCAACACTGAAAAAGGTGGCTTTTGATGTTCACTATTGTTTTGAACTGAAAATGTAACGAATATTATAGCAAACTGTGTCAAAATTACCATTTATCAGGGGAGGTAATTTGTAAACAAATACCTGTCAAAATTTTGAAATGTCAAAAATTTAATAAAAGAACCCACTATGAGTACACATATGCGTTGTTGCATTAATGTAGTTTATAATGTTCATGTATCAAACATATTTAATACATACAGTATTCAATTATTGATACTTAATTAGTTTGGTGATGAGTCATTCTCACATGAACAAAAACACAAATATCATATAAATATAATCTTGGAGTAGGATTTTTTAAGGCTTAGTTTAAGAAATGTTTGGAAGTATAATCCCCTGCTTTAATGGAAGTATTCGTACATATTATGCTTAGCTCATATTTATTGAGCTGAATGAAACATCCAACCAAAGGGTCAATGAAGTCTATTATCAATTTAAAGTTTGAGTAGCTTCTGATTTTGTTAAAAGTTAGACCAATCATGGCACTTAAAATCAATGTGATGCACCGCTGAATTTACGGCAGGAATTATGTCAAGATGGAAGCATCGTCAGTCACCCAATATTGTTGTAAAAACATGCACAGGCATTCATTTTTATAGACAAGTTTAGTTACACCATGGGCACTGCCACTTTATCTAGTCACAGATATCTTCGTTATATTTCCCACTCATGCCTTAAGGCCCATTTCTGCTTGTCACTTTAGTTAAGGTTGTATAGATCTTGAATGTTTGGCTTAAATAAAATACATTTGGTTCGGGTTACTCTACCTTACCTATGAAAGGTGCCAAACCCTACCCTTTTTTATTTGTTTGGGGGGGGGGGGTAAGTGTGTGTTAAAATCTAGTTTAAAACATTTAAACCTTAATGCAAAAGATTATTTTAACCATTCTCCAATGATGACAAGAACATTGTAATATACAGCATAAGAAAAAAAGCCTACCTACCCTACCTGTTTTTGAATACCGGATGTAACCCGATCAAAACCAATTTTTTATGGCCTTGTGAATTTGATGGAAAATTATAGGGATTGTGTTTCATTGGTTTAATATTAAGTCTCAAGCCAAATATGTACATGTATGGAATTGTAATCCTATTATAAGTTAAATAAAAACAAAAGACACATTCGACAGACTTAATTATTTAATTCTGATGACAGAAGGGTGGCATGAGAGCAGAATGGTGCTACAAAAAAGGACAGGGTGCAGCACCTTCCATAATTCTTTTGTTTAAACCCTGTCACTAAAACACATATTATATTTATAAATCAAATTTTAAAAAGATAGAACAAGACCACACATTTTTTGTTTAATTGTGTTTCAGTTTTGTGACAATGTAAATACTTCAGTTAATCAGTTTAATAATCATTTATTTTCAGTATATTCATGATCACTATGGAGAAGATCCAGCACATTACAACAAAAGCTGCACAGAACTGGAGTCACTCAGACAGGTAATCAATGTCGCTGCCTCAATGACAAACTTGGAGGAATATTTGTGGATTAAGTTGATTTGGTAGTCCAGTGTCAGGTAATCATTGTAGCTGCCTCAATGACAAACTTGAAGAAATATTTGCGGATTAAGTCAATTTTGTAGTCCAGTGTCCATGTTTACGAACAGTCTCATAAACAGTCTCATAAGACTAAAAATAATAAAGTACAGAATCTGCAATTATTAATTTTATTATAATTTTCAGACAGCTATTTCTAGCAGAACCTTCATGGGGGAATATCTGATCTCCTTAATGCTTGACTGTTTTATTTGCCATTATTAAATAGGATATATATATATCTATATATATTAGATATTATATATCCATAGTATGGATATAAAAAGTTGATTATAAACTACGTATCAAGTTTTAAAGTTAATGACAATCATATTTAGATCAAGGCAAGTTCATGTTGTCTTGCCTCACTTCACAAAATGTAATGTATTGTTTTGTTTACAGAGTGCAGTGCATATATCACATGACTTCATGGGCTGTAGTACACTCAAGAAGTACTATGCCCAGCTGCAGTTTCTACAGGGGCGATTTCCCATGACAGAAGGAGGAGAGGCATCCATTCCCTTCACTTGGTAAGGTCATCCAAAATTTATTCCTTGTTTAGAGTTATCGGGACTTGAGGGACTCAGCCTTCATTATTTATACCAAATCTAAATCAGGAAGAAATATATATGATGCTTTATAATTTAAAATAACAAAAAAAATAATAGTTAGACACAAGTGGAAATATTGTGAGGTATTCCAAAAACTTTATATTCAACATTTATGTGAAAATTGATGGCAAGGGATGTTCAAAGTCTCAAATTGTTAATAGAAGCCCTGTTTGCATTCAAGGGGCATGCTTTAGATAAGCTACCATACTTATTTTTCAGGGAAGAAGTGCACTCTGGCCGGGAGTACTGTTTGAATGACATCAAGTTTGAACAAGCATGTATCCTGTACAACATTGGAGCTCTACATTCCATACTGGGTGCCATGGATACCAGACAGAGTGCTGATGTAAGAGTTTGGGGTTTATTAGGTGCAGCCAGGGGGGGCCACCCCTGATTGCATATAGTATTAACTTGTGTAAATACATCACACACATTGGAGGTAGTGGATAAATTAGTTAGATTGTTACATACATATAAAGAACTGTTTTACAACATGCTACTATCCAAAAATATTTTATTCAGTGAAATTATATATCTATATGCAGTTTTAATAAAATACATTTCAAAATGCTATAACCAGAACTGTACTGTCCAGTTATATGATAGCCAATATACCACCAGTATGGTAACGTCAATTGAAGGAGGTCTTGCTAAATTTATCTTGATCAGATGCTTTCTTTAATCAATGTTTATAATATTGAAATGCAGTATTTTATCTGCCACAATTGCACACAATGGTCGTGTTCTTTCAACATCTCAAACCCACAGTTCTGTCTTGCCCTGTTGTTTATCTAGAACAAATGTGTGTCAGTTTGTGTTTTTATCTCATGTATTTTATGTCCTGATACAATAACAATTTAAAAAAAAAGAACTCTATCTTTTGTGCAGGGTATGAAGGTCTCGTGCACCCACTTCCAGTGTGCCGCCTGGGCATTTGAGCATCTGCGGGACCACTTTGGTTCAGCAGCAATGAGCCTCGACATGGCACATGAAATACTGACATACCAGGTCTTCTTCATGCTTGTAAGTAATTTATAGTACTGTTAGCGGGGTTTTATCCATATAAGGTATTTTGAGCACTTTGCCTCAGCCGCAATGAGCCTAGACATGGCATATGAAATACTGACATACAAGGTCTTCTTCATGCTTGTAAGTAATTTATAGTACTGTTAGCGGGGTTTTATCCATATAAGGTATTTTGAGCACTTTGCCTCAGCCGCAATGAGCCTCGACATGGCATATGAAATACTGACATACAAGGTCTTCTTCATGCTTGTAAGTAATTTATAGTACTGTTAGCGGGGTTTTATCCATATAAGGTATTTTGAGCACTTTGCCTCAGCCGCAATGAGCCTCGACATGGCATATGAAATACTGACATACAAGGTCTTCTTCATGCTTGTAAGTAATTTATAGTACTGTTAGCGGGGTTTTATCCATATAAGGTATTTTGAGCACTTTGCCTCAGCCGCAATGAGCCTCGACATGGCATATGAAATACTGACATACAAGGTCTTCTTCATGCTTGTAAGTAATTTATAGTACTGTTAGCGGGGTTTTATCCATATAAGGTATTTTGAGCACTTTGCCTCAGCCGCAATGAGCCTCGACATGGCATATGAAATACTGACATACAAGGTCTTTTTCATGTTGGTAAGTTATTATACCCCCGACAAACAAAGTTTGAAGGGGGTATATTGGAGTCATCCTGTGGTCGGTCGGTCTGTTGCAATTTACCTTGTCCAGAGCATAACTTGATTAAACTTCATTCAATGGTAGAGCATAATGAGAGAAAGTGCAGTGTACAATAACCATAACTCTATTCTTGCTTATTACTGAGTTATTGCCCTTTGTTACTTTTTTTTTGTCCGGAGTATAACTTAAAAAGTACTGGATGGAATTCATTGGAACTTCATACAATGGTAAAGCACAATGAGAGGAAGTGCAGTGTTCAAGAACCATTACTCTACTTTAGCTAATTACTGAGTTATTGCCCTTTATTTGTTTTTTTGCTGTCAATTTTTTTTCCATACATAAACTTGCAAACTACTTGATGGAATTTATTGAAACTTCATACAATGGTAAAGCACAATGAGAGGAAGTGCAGTGCACAAGAACCATAACTCTATTTTTAGCTCGACTATTCAAAGAATAAGGAGAGATATCCTAGTCAACCGAGCTTCGCATCGGCGCCACTTATGCTAAAGTTTTTGTAAGAATTTGTGTACCACCTCAAATATTGACATATGGCTTTGAAACTTTGCACACTTGTTCACCATCATGCCCCCACCCTGTACACAGGAGGAGGTAAATCTATCAAGCATTTTGACAAAATTATGCCCCTTTTTATACTTAGAATTTATGTTAAAGTTTGCGTACCACCTCGAATATTTTCAAAGTCCATTGAAATCTGGCTTTAAAACTTTGCACGCTTGTTCACCATCATGCTCCCAACCTGTCCACAGGAGGAGGTAACTCTATCAAGCATTTTGATAGAGCCTTTTTCGATGTTTCGATGTTTAAGTTTGCGTACCACCTCGATTTATTTTCCATTCAATTTATGTAAATATCTCAGCACATCATGTACTGCAATGAAATCTAATCTAACAGTGATCCATGCAGGTTTCGCCAAAACTTTTCAATCCATACACCGAAAAGCGGTGGAAAAGTCAAGCGCACTGTCTCTGTGACAGCTCTTGTTTATAGTACTGTTAATAGGGTATCATAAAAATTAGGTAGTATGTTCCCACTTTGGCTCAGCAGCCATGAGCCTGGACATGGCACATGAAGTACTGACATAGCAGGTCTTATAGAACTGTTTGACGGGTATTATCCATGTAAGTTTTTTTTAACTTTTGGGTTGTGCAGCTATGAGCTTTGGCATAGCGCATGAGATCCTGACATACCAGGTGTTCTTCATGCTGGTAAGTTTAAACTGTCTGGTTGTATCATTTTGATTAATATTTTGGTGGTAAAGGTTACTGACGCTACTACTAGTCTAATGTGATTACCCAAGTTATTGAAATTGTACACAACTAGCACAAGTTACCATTAATTTCAACCATGCGAAAGAAAGCAATCAATTCCCTTGTAATTGTTTATGCTTAAACCCAGTCTACGGGCTCGATTATCACAGGGAAATTTTTTGGAGGACACCCACATTTTTTTACAGGTAACCAAATTTTCTAGGTAGGTGTTCTTGTGGGTCACCAATTAAAAAAGGAAATGTTGCGTCATGACCAACTGTGCAAAATTTTTGTGGCATTATGTTTCATCCATTTTCCATGTTATTCCAGGCCCAAGCACAAGAATGCATTCTGGAGAAATCAATGACAGACAGCCGTAAGAGCACAATTACAGCCAAAGTTGCGGCCCAGATTGTGGACTTCTACAACACTGCGCTGAAACATCTTGAGACATGTAATCAGCTTGAGCTGATCAGCTCTAAACAATACAAGGTATGATCGGTTTGGTATGTGTATCTTGGCAAATTTTTTATAATGTACTAAAAACTAGCCCACTTGCATCAATATAGTTGTATCAATGTTTGGGTCACTGCCTTGGAATGGTCGAGATATTATTCTTTATGGTAGCATCGTATTTAAGAATGGTATAACCATTAAACTCATCAAATATTGCTGTGGTATATTCATGTTATATTTTAATGTAAAAAAAGGTTTATAAAGACATTAAACACTGTACATTATGTATGTGAAACATGTCTTACAATAGACCATAGCTGATTTTTAATTTGTCCTGCGTAAATCTAAACTGCATCAGATAGAGATATCTTAAAAGAACATTTATTAGCTGGACTAATTGAAGAATATGGAGAGCTATACAACTCATCCTAGTATCGGTGTCACCCCTGGGTTTTGCATGTAAGCACCTTTAAGTCATTAGACATCTTAATTTGTTGAATTAGCATGTTATAAATATATGAGTATAAATTGTAGATATTTGTAAGGTAATCAAGGTTTATTTCAGGAATGGAAGAAGAAAATTGATATCAAGATGCTGTTTTACACTTGTATCACACATTACTACATGGGACGGCAATCAGAGGATCAGCAGAAATGGGGACAGTGTCTGGCATACTATACTCTGGCGCTGGAAAAACTGACAGAATGTGAAAAACTGGCCAAGGTAATGTTTTAGATATACCTGATCTGGCCTACTATACACTAGCCCTTGAAAAAAATGACTGAATGGGAAAAAACTGGCAGAGGTAATGCCCTTGTTGAACAGACCAAATGTAACAACGAGGGGAAAGGTAATGTTTTAGATACACTTTACCTCTATCAATGAGGACTGCTATACCATTGCCCTTGAAAAACTGACCAAATGTGAAAATCTGCTCAAGGTAATGTTCTAAATATACTTGACCTACCAGTTGGGACTGTGTCTGGCCTATTGTACTCTAGCCCTAAAAAACTAACTGAATGTGAAAAATGGCCATCATATTATTTTATATATACTTGATCTCTATCAGAGATAACTGTGTTCTGCCTACTATTCCCTAACCCTGGAAAAGCTTACTGAATGTGAACATCTTGCAAAGGTGATGATTTACATATTCATACTCGATTTCTATCAATTGGTATGCCTGCTTTAAAGGCTGTTGAAATGCATTTAAAGCTTACAACAGACCATTTGTTAAATAAGCATGCTTTTTTTTCAAATGCAAGTCTGTTTCTCCTTTTCCTTCCAGAATGAGTCCACAGACATTCAAGATTCATTGAGATTCACGCACGATGTGGTCGGTGGCAAGTAAGTGTTCATAGGGTTTTAGCAGAAGAGTTATGGAAGGGTGCTGTTTCCTGTCCCTTTTTTGCAACCCCCTTCTGGCTCATGGGAGACCAGCATGTGCACCTTCTGCCTTTTAAGAATTGAACGCTTTAGAGAGTTACAGGTTTCCTTTGCTTTGTTTTGTTAAAATGCTTATTGCATGAATATAAATACATAAAAAGTTCATTATGCTCACCCTTATTTTGAAAAATGTTTATCTTTCATCGTAGCTTTAAGCACTGTGCTTAAAACTATAAGGTGAACTGAGCTGTGGGGGTGGGGGGGGGGTCCAAAGAAGATGGTCGCTTATTTTGAATCCTGACAGTAAAATTTAAATAACTGATTAGAAAACCAACATGGTTTATGATTTAAAATCTGAAACTTAACATTTTAGGCCCTGATTTCTCGATAACTCTAAAGCATAACAGATAACCTTTAAGAACCTTATTTCATTTAATAGCTTACACCTGATATAACCTTACGAAGAGTCATTTTTCATGATTATATTATAAATAATTTTCAACTTTTTTAAAGGAGAAAATTACACAATTTATACCAAAACAAATGCAGCTAGTTAAGCTTAATACCGCTTTAAGGGACTTCAGCATATTGGTTGAAGAGTTAAATTGAACTGTTAAGTGTAAGTGTTGCCATTAAAAGTTGTTACTTGTGACATTTGACCATTGATATACATCGTTACCGTTACTGGCAATTTTTTTATACATGCATATTGCTGATAATCTTTCTTTTACAATACATGCTCAGCTGCAGACTATTCAACTCATTTTAAATGGTGATGAAAAATTATTTAAAATATTAAAATAAGGATTGATCATATTTTTTTTGCTGTATACTGTGGAATCATTTATATACTTTGGCATGAAATTTCGTGGTTTGTTGAAAACTTTCGTGGGTACTTGAATTCGTGGTTTTTCATTTAAAAAAAATCGAAACTCCGATCGTCCTTGATCGACTGCATTACCTACATGTGCTGGCCCTTGGTTTTGGTCTTCTACGTCACTCGCTAAAATGGTACGACATGCAAATTAGTGCATATATCCATGTCAATTATTGATTTAGTTGGAAATTAAGGTCATTAAAGAAGATGTAACCTGATCCTAAATACAGATAGGCAAAGCCATTGAATGCCAATTAAGAATTTTGCAAACTGAAAACACCGAGAAGGTTGGTATATTAGAGTAAACAATCCCTAAAGATAGCTGATGTTTACAAATTAAATCAATTTTGAATATCATCTCATTTCAATATTTATTTACACGTTTTTTGTTTAATAAGTATATTGAACTCGTTGTTTTGTACATTGTCACATTGGGTGCTCAGTAACCTCCAATGTAATCGATTAAGGTAATTATTTCATTAAAGAAAAAAAACGAGAACTGACACTCATCACTCACATCTTTTTTTCATGAACAGCACATGTTTAGGCACGTGGTTCTGTCATTTGGTGCATGGAAACACATTTAAATGATTAGGTTTATTATTTGTTAAGGCAGATATAATATATTAACAAAACAATGATAGTAAGATATACCGTGAGACGGATATCTACGATGTATACTGCGGCCTCTGTAACGATTAAAAAAGAGTATGTACATAACATGGCAATTGAAAATATGAATAAAGGGTCTATATTTCGTGGGATCTTGAATTCGTGGATCACCCAACCCACGAAAACCAAGAACATTAACGCCCCACGAACATTAATGATTTCACAGTAATTTATTTTTGATTTCTTCCCTAGACACCAGTCAGCCAAGAAGGACAATGATTTCGTCTATCATGAGAAGGTCCCTGCCGCTGACACACTGCCAGAAGTTAAAGGTCAGTATAATTACAAGTGCTGCTGATGCAAAAAATAATCATGTTAATGCATTATTGTGTTGAACTGATTTGACTTTAACAATCAAAACAAAAAATGCATGTGATTTGGGTACAAATATAAAAATATTGGCTTTATCTTGGCGCTTTTTTGAACTGGGGAATTTGTGGCCCCATAACTATTTATTAAAAATCCTACTTTATAATATTAAGGCTTATACCTCTACCTAAATCATATTAAGCTTTTTTGTTTTTATCTTTTAAGTCAAATGAGTTAAACTTGATAATGAATTAAAATCGGAAAACAATTGCATCAATCTATAATCTGTGCCTTTACGTGTAAGTATGGTAAAAATCATTTTGCAAGAGCCTTAAAACATGTATGTGATCTAGATGGCTTTGATTGTATGAATGTATTGGTTATATTTTTTAGGATGTTAAATTCTGTCTTCTGGCAAAATATTTCTCAACCTTATTGTTTGAGTCTGGATTTAATACTTTGCCAGTAGATGAAACATTTTATAATTGATTTTTCACAGGGGCATCGCTGGTGAAGGGTATACCATTCAACCCAAATGACCCAGAAATATCGGGCCCAGACATTTTCAACAAACTTGTGCCCATGTCTGCACACGAAGCAGCCTCCTTATACAGGTAAAGAATAATCAAATTAGACATTTTAAACATAGTTTAAAAAGTGGACTTCATTATGCATAACAGTATCAGAAACAAATTCTTTTGTGCACACAGTTTCTCATGGTTTTATTAAATATAAGTTTTAACAAAGGGAGCCTTTGTCATCTTTGAGTTTAATTTCCTTACTTGTCAGTGCTTTAATATAACCAGCAGGGCTCTCCCGAGAAAAAAAATCAGCAAGTTTTGGAAAGGGGTGGTAGGGCGTTTTACCTCATTCTGCATACCAATTTTTTATTCATTTTTACTGCCAAATAATAGCACATTTTGGGGTACCCTAAGTGATGAATTTTGAATAGGGAAAAGGAGACAAGTTTTAAACATGAGCCATTTTTCTGCTCTGTTTTTCAGTGAAGAGAAGGCTACATTACTGAGAAGAATTGCATCAGAGATTGCTGAGAGGAATGATGAACTCAAGTAAGATATAATATCAGGATATTCTGTAATAAAGCATTTTAGACAACTATGATAATGTTTCATTTGTCATAGAAATTTGACAATTTGAGTCCAAAGGTAAAGATATGTGTTAGTTTTTAGTCAATTTCATGTATATATATATATATAGGTGACCAATAACAAACCTGGGGGCCATTTAATCATGCATCCTAGGAGCAATTTTGTTTTTAGGGGAGTTTTTTCAACAGTAATACTTCATTGTTTTAAACCCTTCCTAGGTTCAAAATTGCTCGCATATGATGCTTGAAGAAATTTACCACGGGTATATTAATTTATTATCTTCATAACTCATATCTTTCATACTATCAACACATGCTTGCAACGAAGGAGATTTTGATTCATTGGAAATGATTAAAAATGTCATTGTAATAACAATACACCATGTAGATTTTAACCTGTACCTGCTATCCTGAAAACTGTACCAGACAACGTTATAACCCTGAAAGCTTACCTTAACAGTTGTTGAAGAAAAGTGCCACCCTTAGTGTCAAATCCACGGCTGTCATAAAAACTTGTGGTCTTAATAATTTACTTTAATATTTCAGTCAGTACCTGGCATCCCTACAACTGGACCAGACAACCTTAAACCCGGAACCAGAGAGGCTACCTCAACAGTTGTTGGAGAAATGTGCCGCACTTAGCGTCAGACCCACAGCTATCAAGGAACTTGTGGATTCAATGACAGGTTTGTGGTTTAGGTCAGGTTTCAAATAAAAAAGGTCACGGTATTGCCTCAGCCTTTGTGGTGTTAGCGAGGTCAAGTATTGCCTCAGCCTTTGTAGTGTTAGCAAGGTCAAGTATTGCCTCAGCCTTTGTAGTGTTAGCAAGGTCAAGTATTGCCTCAGCCTTTGTAGTGTTAGCAAGGTCAAGTATTGCCTCAGCCTTTGTAGTGTTAGCAAGGTCAAGTATTGCTTCAGCCTTTGTAGTGTTAGCAAGATCAAGTATTGCCTCAGCCTTGGAGATTTTAGCAAGGTCAAGGTATTGTCTCAGCTTTGTCATGTAAGCAAAGTAAGAGTAAGCAAAATCAATGTATTGCCATAGCATTGGTGGTGTTCGCAAGGTCAAGGTAATGTCCTGGCCTTGGTGTGTAAGCAAGGTCAAGATTTTGCCTCAGCCTTTGTGGGTTAGCAAGGTCAATGTAATGCCTCAGCCTTCGTCAGATTAGCAAGGTCAAAGTGATGACTCTGCCTTTGTGGAGTTAGCAAGGTCAAGGTTTTGCCTCAGCCTTTATGGAGTTAGCAAGGTCAAGGTATTGCCTCAGCCTTTGTTGAGTTAGCAAGGTCAAGGTATTGTCTCAACCTTGGTGATTTTAGCAAGGTCAAGGTATTTGTATTGCCTCAGCCTTTATGGAGTAAGCAAGGTCAATGTATTGCCATAGCATTGGTGGTGTTGGCAAGGTCAAGGTATTGCCTCAGCCTTTGTGGGTTAGCAAGGTCAAGGTAATGCCTCAACCTTTGTCAGGTTAGCAAGGTCAAAGTGATGAATCTGCCTTTGTGGAGTAAGCAAGGTCAAGGTATTGCCTCAGCCTTTGTAGAGTTGGCAAGGTCAAGGTATTGCCTCAGCCTTGGTTGCATTAGCTTAGAGGGATGAAATTAGATTTTTATCATATTCTGTAAATATCTGATAGAGTATATTTTATTCATTCAGTTTTACTGTATGATGTTCATGAAGAATTTAAAATGTTGAAGTTTTATGAATGTTATATACATGGAATAGAATTAGACGTCTAAGGCTTGTTTTTCATTACAGCGGTGTCCAGCGTGTCAACTGATGTAGAAATGGGAATTAGGGACATTCAAGAAACACTGCAAGAAGAAAGCACAGCTGAACTGGAATTCCAGGTTAGATTTGCAAGTTAAGATTGTAACATTAAAACAACAGCTATAACTCTGTAGTGTTTTTCAATGAAATTGATTAAACATGACAAACAGGAAATTTGTCCTTCCAAAAGGCAAAGGTATCATTTTTACATTGCAAGGAAATTGCATAGATATACCAAAGTAATTAATATGTTTATGTAAATGTTATGTATAATACAAGTATATCCTTATGATCATCTTAAGATTTGTACAAAGTAATGTATCTTATTCCATCAGGATATGTTTGGCAAGAGAAACCCAAATGCCATTTTGTCCGAGATAGCCCAGGAATGTTCACGTCTTGAAGAAGGTCACAAGAAGGCCAGCCAGTCCAATGTGAACCTCCACACGGCAATGAACACCCACATCAACAATCTGAAACTGTTGGCAAGCCCACTGGAGGAATTGCAGAAGTTGCTGCCTTCACTTGATCAAGAAAGAGGTATGGTAAAAAGTAGTTCACAGTTTCATTTTATTTCAAATGACTAAAGCTGAACTTCAATTTAGGACTACCTTTACTAACAGATTTTCCTAGCTGTCTAGTCAGAAACTGTAGATCGGATATGGAATGTAATATGAATCAAGTATGGTGGTGAAACTGTGGTGAGCACATTTTCTTTTCACTGAGTTATTCAGTGTTTAATTGCCAGTGGGGGGCAAGTGAGTTTGGTTTGAGGTCACCAAGCCGAATATATGGTAATTAGTTTTTACCGACAACCTAAGATCATACTCTCATGTAACATTGTGTCAACAATCATGATTTGTATATTGCGGTTAAATCCTTTTCAGTCATGAAACATATAATTTTAAGCTAAATGGGAGGCCTATATCTTGCAGGACCAGAGAGTGGTGACATTATTAAACAACTGAACTTGCTGTTGTCAAAGATTGAAGAGATGAGGACCCAGCGCCAGTCACTGGAAGACGAACTACGGAAGTCAATATTGGAGGATGATATTACAGGGGCACTTTGTAAACAGGAGGGGGTGAATCGGGAGGTGAGAAAAGTAGTTCTAATGTGTTGTTTGGTGTTGTAGGTTCGCATTACCCAAAGCCAGTTGGCTAGGACCATTTTCCTAAAGAAACTTTGGTTAAGTTTTTCAGTCTTAGCTGAAAAAAGGTCTTTTTATTCACTCTCCTGTTCAGAAATTGAATTTCATTCAAATTTCAATCTCAAATTTTCAGAAGTTGTTTTCGGAGCAACTGCAAAAGCATGACAAGAACGTCTCTTTGATCAAGCAGAATCTTTCTGCCCAGGGCAACATTTTACGAGCCTTGACTGATGCAAATGCCAAGTATGCAACCGTCAGAAGGGCCACAAGTGACGCTTTGTCGAGGTAGGACTATTTATTTTGGAGTTCAGCAATGGAAACCTTTTTAGCACATTTCATTCTGCTTGTGTCAATAGTGTAGATTGTTGAAAATATTTAATTTTTTTCTTTTCAATAATCAATTTGATCATCAATTTAAAACCTTATGAATCAAAATATTATTAAATTTGTGTGTCAATGATGAAATAATGGTGTCACAGATTTTAAATGCCTTTTCCTAAAAATAATGTAAAAGCTAAAAAATACAGCAGTTGAGTATTCTTTAACTCTGAATCAATTCATTCATTTTTAACAGTATTTGAAAAGAAGTCACATTCTATGGTCACAATAACATGTATTTCCATTGCAGAAGAGAACAGGTCATTCGAGATCTCATCAACTCTTATGACGTCTACGAAGACCTTAAAACCAAGAGCCAAAAGGGGCTTGACTTTTATCGGAAACTGGAAACCAATGTAGGTCGTCTTCTACAGCGTTGTAAGAATGTGTGCCGAGTACAGCATGACGAGAGGCAGAAAATGTACGACAAGTACAAACCTAAAGGTACGATGTTCTATGTCTGTATTAGCTGCCCTTGAAAAAGAAAAGGTATTATCATAACCTTTGTGTAATTGGCAGCTGTGGCTGTGCGAGAGCTTTGACCTGAGCTATAACTAAAAATCATTCAAAATGTTAACATGAGACTTTGCGTAAATGTTGCTAAAAAAAGCTCATATCTCTAGCAAGGCCTATTACTCTGGCTATAATAATTGTTGAGTTATGCCACTTTTAGACAACATGCAAGCATTGGTGTTCCCTCAATCTCTCTCTTGTTCCTCATTTTGGAATGCTTGATTTGAATAACAATTACTTTTTTTCTTTTTCATTCATAACCATTAAAGGATACCTCTTCCAATCAACATTGGCTATATGCTGTTGTTATATTATAACTTTATTA
Source organism: Mya arenaria (assembly GCF_026914265.1). NCBI lineage: Eukaryota > Metazoa > Mollusca > Bivalvia > Myida > Myidae > Mya > Mya arenaria. The sequence continues at coordinate 3,852,290 of NC_069128.1, read as the reverse complement.
TCAAATATCCTTTATCTCTACTGAAAACTATAATTTGAACAAGCGCATTATTTGGCATTTTAGCCCCTGCCCCAGTCAGACCACAAATTCAGAAGCCAACAACAGTCCAGGGAAGCAAACCCAGTACCGGGGACATGCCTGACAGTGTTTACTCCCTTGGCTCAACACAGCCACCGGTTTCTAGTTTGCCAGGTGACACAACTCTTCCACATGTGGCGGCCATGTTTGATGGCCCAAAGTTAAAGGATTATCTGCCCTTTATGAAGGTAGGCAATGTTGAAGTTACAACAGTTCATTCAACTTCACTTATGTGCTTTTTTGTGCCCTATTTCAGTATTGAAGTCATCATGTCTATCATTCAGTACTTTCATACATGCTGTTCGGCTCAATGCCTGTTAATTCTATGACTTGTTAACACATATCATTGAAACTTTTTAGATAAGACTTGTCAAGTCTATTGAATCATTTTTCAGAAAATTGATTGCTTGGTATCTGATTAAGTAAAACTCAAATTATTGGGCTTAACTCTTAAAGCTGCACTCTCACAGATATACCACTTTTACAACTTTTATATTTTTATACCCCCCAAAACAAAGTTTGGGGGGGGGTATACTGGAATCGGGTTGTCCGTCTGTCCGTCTGTCTGTCTGTCTGTCCGTCTGTCCGTCCGTCCGTCCGTTTTTTTTTTGTCCGGGATTCATCTTTGTCGTTATTGAACAAATCTTTTTCAAACTTTCAGATATTAATGGCCATGATGTAAACTTGCGCCTCTGTGAAATTGGTACGGGTCACATGACCCTGACCAGAGTTATCTCCCCTTGATGTGTTAAAGTAGGCAAAATAAGCCCTGTCCGGGATTCATCTTTGTTATTATTCAACAAATCTTTATCAAACTTTCAGAAATTAATGGCCATGTTGTAAACTTTCGCCTCTGTGAATTTGGTACAGGTCACATGACCCTGACTGGAGTTATCTCCCCTTGATGTGTTAAAGTAGGCAAAATAAGCCCTGTCCGGGATTCATCTTTGTTATTATTCAACAAATCTTTATCAAACTTTCAGAAATTAATGGCCATGTTGTAAACTTTCGCCTCTGTGAATTTGGTACAGGTCACATGACCCTGACTGGAGTTATCTCCCCTTGTAGGCAAAATTAGCTTTGTCCGGCCTAACTCCAGGGCAAACAACCTAGACATGGAGGGGTGGGGGGTGTTCGTTAGCCTATGGCTTACAGTTCTAGTTTGTCTTGGAAAGGGCAATTTTTTGCATAAGTTTCTGCAAACCAATGATTTAAGATTGCTGACAAAAAATTCCAGTAACTCATAACCATCCTATTGTACAATACTTCCTCTCCTCACAGACTGGTTCCTTCTTTTTTCAGCCCAAGACCTTTGGTAAGAAGGATGGTTCCCCACCAGTGACTGGTACCCATCCTAGTGTACAGGGCTACCTGGCTTCCCAAAGTGGTTCCCTGCCACCAAGCGGAACTGCCTCCCCCATACATATGCCTCAATTGCCAGACAGCGTGCCAGCCAGCCCAGACCATCATAGGTTAGTTGAATGCAGAATGACACAGTGTATGACTGTGGTGTATATGTACCACATATTACATTTGGCTCTCATGCCTTAAATTTGTACTGTGACTTCTGAACAAGAAAGCTTTTATAAAAGATGTCTACTTTTATTTGTTGTTTTAAATAACTTTATGAAATCTTCACCATTATCCGTACATTTAAACCATGTTCAAACTGACAATGAGAATGCGAATACAATTATTAACATAGATATTTCTTTGTTTAAAGATTTGACAGAAGATTAGGACCCACAGATCCTAGGCAACCAGGTCCTGACCTTACCCAAGGTCATTTGTACAGACCAGTCAGTCCTGCAGGTCAAGGTCAAATGAGAGGTCAAGGAGGTCAATCTGACTTTATGCCAGAAAGGAGACATTCTCCCTCCCCAGGGGCTGGAAGTTATGGTGGTTCAGGCCCTCAAGGTCAGATGCCACAATATCAAGGCCAAATGCCGTCAAATCTAGGTAAAATGCCACCAAGTCAAGGCCGGATGCCACAAAATCAGGGACATATGCCACAAAATCAAGGCCAGATGCCACCAAATTTGTCTGATCAGTATGTTCCACTAGATCAGAAATGGAAACGAGAAAAGCCAGTCCAACCTCAGCAGCAGTCATTTCCAATAGATAATCAATATGTTTCGAACATGCAGCCAGGTCAAGGTCAAAATGGAGTAATGCCTCAACAACCAGGAAACCAATCAGTTACTAGTTTGGCACAACAAAGAATGAGACACTTGCAACCAATGCAAGTACCCGGAAACAATGCCACCCAAGGACAAAACAACCAGAACCAATTTCTAGGAAGTGAGGGAAATTTCATGCCTCAAGGTCATGCACAAGGTCAAAATATTCCTTATTCTAGTCAGAGCTACCACACCAGTGCCCCTACATCTGCTTATATGCCACAACAAGTTCCTCCACAAGCTCAGACTATAACTCAGTTTTCTGGAGTTGAACAGCCTATGGGAAGCATTTCTGGGGGTCATATGACTTCTTTGCCATCACAAATGCCTCCACAGTCCATGGCATACACGAATCAAAGGGATGTAACTAACACTGTTTATGCTGTTGGAGGGCCACTTACTTCCTCTGATAGTAACTTTCGTCCTGGAATGGCAGGACAAAACTACCAAAGTCATCCAAGCCAGGGCATGCAAGGTCAGATTAATCAACAAGCACTGCATCAAGATCAAGGGTATTCTCAAGGTCAATATCAGCCTCCAATGAGTGCACCCCAGACTTCAATGTACCAAATGCCACAGTCTCAATATCAGACTCCTTCTCTGGCTGGTTCAAATCAGCCAGTTCAACCAAGTTCTCAGCCCCAGCACTCAGCTGTACACAGTTTTCCTTTCCAACAGCCAAATCAGGCATCTCAGTTCAGTCAAGGTCAAGGCTTTCAAACTCAGCAACAAGGTCAAGGACAACAACAGAATGGTGGTCAGACAACAAATCCGATGGGAAGTCAAGTTCCAAGCCAATATGGACCTGCTGGCAGTATTACTTCTAGTCAGCCCAGTGTATATGGACAATCAAGCTACACTCCACAAGGTCAAGGGCATTCACAGCAAGTGCCATCACATGGTCAGCAACAAACTTTTACAGGCCAACAACAAGGTCAAGGTTTCCCTCAACAGAACTTGACCTCACAACGCCAAACCCCATCGCCTCACATTCATGGCCAAGTGTCACAAACTTCAGTGGCACAGCCTAGCCAGTATGTGCCAAACAATCAGCAAATGCAACAACAACCACCAGCAAACCAATTCCAGCAGCCTACTTCATCCCAACAGTTCCTTTCTAGTCAATACCAGCAGGTTAGACCTCAAGCACCACCGAATCAGCAAGCCCAGTTTTCTTCACAAGGAGTTCCCTCTCATGTCCAGTCTCAACATCTACCTGAGCAGAGATTTCCTTCCCCAGCCCCAACCCCAACACATCATGGTCAAGGTCAAGGCTATATGCCACCTGGACCCCAAGGTCAAATGCAAGGTCCACAAATGCAGAATCTGCAAGGAATGAAAGGGTACATTCCACCAAATTCACAACAGTCACAGTTTTCAGTTGCACAGTCTTCTAGGCCACAAGGGTATATTCAAGGTCAAGGTCAGGGACAGATTGCAACATCTCAGCAAAATTATGGCCAAGGTCAATTTTCGCAAAGTCAAATAAATCAACCACAGAGACCACCAGCTCCAAATTACTCAGAGACAAATATCAACAGAGCGATGAGCCAGCAAATAGGCCATGGTCAAATCAGACCGATGGGTCAAAGCCCTGTACCACAGCCTGTTCAAGGACAGTTACCTGGTATAAACCAAACTCAAGCTCCTGGTGTCCAGCAAATTCAGCCTACTTCACAAACCCCGATTCCAGGACAGCAACAAACCTTCCAAGGTCAAAGTTATCAGCAGAGTGTTGGAGGAGGTCCTCAAATAAGACCCCAAATGCCAGCAAGCCAATTCCAACAGATTGCTCATCCAACACAACAGCCACAGATGAGTTATCAGCAACCTGGGGTAAGACCTCCGGCATCCCAAGGTCAAGGCTATCAACCTTCAGTTCCTCAAGGTCAAACACTTCATAATCAACCAGTTCAAAGGCACCCAACTCCAAATGTCATGAATCTCAATCAGCCAGTTCTGCAACCCCAAATTGTCAGAACTTTAACTCCAAGTGAAGGACCAAGTCCAGCAACACCAGTTCAAGGCCAAGGTCAGATACCTCAAGTTCAAGGTCAAGTACCACAACAATTACCAAGTAGCCAAGCAGTAGGTCCCTCCAGGAGTGCACTACCCATTCAACCCCAAGGTCAAATGAAACAGAATTATCAGCCAGAATCACAAGGGAATTTCCCCCAAGGTCAAGGTCCTACCATGGTGACACAGTCATCACTACCACCAAGGGGAGTTTCTCCTGTGGAAATGAAACCTGCACCACCAGCACAGCCATACCAGCCACCAAAACCGGTGAGTATATAGAAATATTGTAATTCATTAAGGATATTAATGCATTGTATCTGTATTCTGTATTTGTGTTCTTTCTTGAAATTTATGGTAGATGGTTCTAATGGTCCCAAATATTAGTTGTCCGGTAAGCTTAGTGGTTAGTGCACTCACTTCTCACCTAGGCGACCCATGTTCAATTCCCGGCCTTGGCCCATGAGGGTTTGGTTTTTGTTCACCAAGTGGGTTTCCTCTAGGTACTCTTGTTTCCCCCACAACACAAGACCACACTCAAGTGAAAACAAGAGTGATTAATATAATGTTGTAATAACTTGTTTTACAATTGTTATTAAATAAATAGGTTTAAACTACTTGTTAGGGTAAACACCACACAACAGGAAATGAATAAAAAAGTGATTAAAACTGTTTTCGGTTGAAGATGTTATATATTGTGATAGAACTTCTCATTATTGAAAACTCGTCCAGACTTGAAGTAAGACTTGGTATGATTTCTGATTCTTTATGTTATCATAAGTTTGCAATTATTAGATATTTGACAAAATTATCTCACATTAACACTTTTATTTGACCCAAAATATTTGTCATGCATGTAAAGTATAAAGATTTTAAAACCAAATGATAAAGTTAATGAACTCCTTGATTGAAATAATTCTGTCAGAATTGAAGAAAAACACAATATATATCTATATTGAAACTTCACAATACCCTTATCTATTCTTCCACATTTTGCACACATGAATATTAGGGATGGAAACTGGATACCAAATCGATATCCGGATATTCGTATCAAGTATTCAAATACTATCCGGATACTCGTATCAAATTGTTTTCATAATAAGTAAATTTTCTATTATATGTCACCCACCTTTTGTTATTTGACACAAGTGTCCACTTAATTTATAATTCGTCATATGGCAATTTCACTTTTTCATTCATTCTTTCTCAGTCTTAATAATTTATAATGTATTAATCAAAGCTAAACAACTCATTTTACGTCATAAAACTCATGATGAATACCACATAAACACCTCGCGAATTTGATAGTCACTTCGGCCGAGGTGGTTGCTTGGTTACTGCCACGTGCTTTTGAGTTTGTTATTTATCAGCAGGTTTCATGTTAAATGACGCTTTGATTATTTGATTAGTCGATTGTAATTTTATTTCATTATATTGTTTGATTTAATGCAATACCTACAATTTCTGCGGTGTTTTTTTATGAAGGATATAATTGCGGAAAAGATAAGAAGACAAAAAGACGATCTGATTTTTAGCTCCACTGGCCGAAGGCCATGGAGCTTATGTCGTCACAGATTGTCCGTCGTGAGTGCGTGCGTGCGTGCGTGCGTGCGTAAACTTTTACTTTAAACGACATCTCCTCTGAAACTGATAAGCGGATTTTGACAAAACTTCACAGGAATGTTCCTTTGGTGGTCCTTTACCAAAATTGCTCAAATGGTTCCGGTCCATTGCACAATATGGCCGCCAGAGCTAAAAATAGCAAAATCTTTAAACGATATCTCCTCTGAAACGGTTCGGCAGATTTTGATGAAACTTGATAGTAATGTTCCTTGGGTGGTCCTTTATTAAAATTGCTCAGATGGTTCTGGTCCATTGCACAATATGGCCGCCACAGCTAAAAATAGCAAAATGTTTAAACGACATCTCCTCTGAAACGGATAGGCAGATTTTGATGAAACTTGACAGAATTGTTCCTTGGGTGGTCCTTAACCAAAATTGCTCAAATGGTTCCGGTCCGCTGCACAACATGGCTGCCAGGGCAAAAAAATAGAAAAACCTTTAAAGAACATCTTCTCAGAAACCGATGATCAGATTTTGATGAAACTTAACAGAAATGTTCCTTGGATGGTCCTTTACCAAAATTGCTCAAATGGTTCCGGTCCATTGCACAATATGGCCGCCAGAGCTAAAAATAGCAAAATCTTTAAACGACATCTCCTCTGAAACGGTTCGGCAGATTTTGATGAAACTTGACAGTAATGTTCCTTGGGTGGTCCTTTATTAAAATTGCTCAAATGGTTCTGGTCCATTGCACAATATGGCCGCCACAGCTAAAAATAGCAAAATGTTTAAACGACATCTCCTCTGAAACGGATAGGCAGATTTTGATGAAACTTGACAGAATTGTTCCTTGGGTGGTCCTTAACCAAAATTGCTCAAATGGTTCCGGTCCGCTGCACAACATGGCTGCCAGGGCAAAAAAATAGAAAAACCTTTAAAGAACATCTTCTCAGAAACCGATGATCAGATTTTGATGAAACTTAACAGAAATGTTCCTTGGATGGTCATTAACCAAAATTTGTTAAATGGTTCCAGTCCACTGCACACCATGGCTGCCAGAGCTAAAAAATAAAAAAAACTTTATACGACTTGTCGTCGAAACCGATGACCTTTTTTCGATAAAACTTGACAGAAATGTTTGTTTGGTGCTCCTTTACTCAAATTGCCCAAATCATTTCGGTCCACTGCACAACATGGCAGCCAGAGCTATTAAAGTAAAAAAATTTTTTAAATAACTTCTTCTCAAAAATTGATGATTGTATTTCTATGAAACTTGACGAAAATGTTCGTTAGGTGGTCTTTGCTTGAACCTTTTGGCCAGTGGAGCACAGGCACTGATGTGCCTCTTGTTCTTTATTTACATGCGTGTACTTTTTTTATTTATCAATAAACTAAACATGTTTACATATCGTATAAAAAAAAAATAGTGGACATGGTGACGTCAAGAGTTGTCTGCCTCATGGTGGACTTTGAAGGCGTAGTCGGTGGACTGCATACGGGGTGTTTTTGCATGTGATTTCTAAGATTTGAAGTTCCACCGCAATATACCAGTTTAACATTACACAGTTGACACACAACACTTTTACCATCCTCGGATTTTGTGAAATACTTCCAAAAACTTGAAGTCAATGTTGGAGGCATATTTCCGTTGTCATGATACAGGAATAACGATTAATAATTCAAAACACAATTACAAGATGGAAATTTGATTGAAAAGTGAAAAGATAAACAAATTTGTGTTTATATTTATTGTTCAGATAGCAATAATTTCTTCATGCATATTCATCAAAAATACGATTGGTCATTAATAGCTTTGATTGCACGACCCTTATCTTGTGATTGGACGATCAATTCCTGCGGATTAATGATCAATCCGTTTAATATCAACTAGTGCCAATTAGTGTCAATTAAGCACATCTGATATCATAAAACAACACTTGTCATTGTAAACAAGGTCATAGAACTTCACAGGGTGCTGGACAAGGACACAATATCACGCCTTGTACAAACACCAAATTAGCAGACGATTTGTGACACATACCCACTTCGCGACAGACACTGTTGATCACCTGAAATATTTCATCTGAAAAGTTTTATAACAATTGCTATGTCTCTGCTAAGCTATTTCATTGAAATTTTAATTCTTAACGAATATTCAAATACCCATTTTGGTATCCGAATACTTGCGATACTCGGATATTCGCTTCCATCCCTAATGAATATATATATCACTGTTCACATGCGTATTCCAGCCCTCCACCCCCGTACGAACGATCCCTACAAACAGACAACTGTCCACCGCCTCCTCCCTGGATGAGATCCTTTCCTCCAGCCCCGATGCTAGACCTGATAACAGGGACAGTCTCTTAGCTCCAAAGGTAATTTGCTTGTCATATGAGGTTGTTTTTCAAAAGAAAAAAATCAAGCTATTGTGATAGCCTGGGTTTTGTTGGTGTCATTTTCAGATTTTTAAAGCATGTTCATTACTCAAAAATTGTTCCATTTATTCAATTGAAACTTAAGACAATACACACACATATATATATATGAAAGTGCACTACTCTGGCTCTAATAATTATTAAGTTCGGCTCCTCGTTCCACTGCTTATACAAGAAAAGACAAGCATATGCTCTGTGGCACTCTTGTTAATGGATTCACTGCTTCTTTTCTGATTAAGATCCCACCCTTATGTCTTAAGGCAAGATATGAGTGATGATGTATTTGTTTCAGAGGTTATTCAAAATAGACAGATTGATGAGTGACGTTACAATTCATATGGTAATTGCCATCCAGTTATTGATTGGTTGATAATAATAATTCATTTATCTCCCTTTATTGTATAAATTAAAACAATATCTTCCCTTATAGGTAATGACTGCCCAAGACCTTCAACAGCAGAAAGAGGATCAGATGAAGGCCTCTCACATGCCGGTTCAGCCTCATGATCCATACAAGGAGAGATCTAAACGGGACAAGTTTGTAGATGAAGTGGAAAAGCTTGCCAAGTTTATAGATTGTCTTGAGAAGCCTTCATGCAGTGGGCCAACACCTTTAGATACCATTTGGAAGGTAAATGGACAATGATTTGTTTTCTCACATTGAGTTTCTCATTCACCATATTTATGTATTGAACCATCTGTTTTTCATGTTCAAGTTTCAAGAACATTACAATATGTATGTTTTGAACACAAAACATTTCCCATGTTTATGTATTTAAAATGAGTAATTAGCAATGTGCTGGTAGCATTTCCAAACTTAAATTTTCCATGATAGCATTATTTCCAATGAATAAATTTTATAAACCTAATATTTTCCATGTTCACATCTTCTACACTAAACATTTTTCATATTCACATCTTGTACAACTAACATTTTTCATATTCACAACTTTTACACCTAACATTTTTCATGTTCACATTTCCAACACCTAACATTTCCAATGTTTACATATTGTATACCTAGCATTGTTCATATAAATATGTTAAAATCTTGTACACATAACAATTATCTTGTTTATCTAAATTTTATCTAATATACAACTTATTCTCTCATATTCACTTCTTGTTTATCTAAATTTTCATTGTTAGCATATTGTACACCTTACATTTCCTATGTTTTTGATTTGTAAAACCTTACATTTCCCATGTGTTCTTTTGGAAAACCTAATATTTCCCATGTTTTTGATTGTAAAACCTGACATTTCCCATGTTCACCTATAAACGCCCAGTTATATTATTCAGGAGCTAATGGAAGAACAAGAGAAAGCCAGCAGGCACCAGAAGCTGGCCATAGCCCGGTGTTACCCCATGAAGAACAGGGACCAGGATATCATGCCTTGTATGTAACCGGAAATTATGAGATTCATTTGTATGATCATATCTGATATTATACAAGCTTTATAAACTACTAATGAGATTGTTAGTTTGATTAAATTGTTACCGGGGTATTGAAAATTGTGTTTCAAAATGTTATACTTATGATGGATTTGTTCCATGAAGGTCTTGTTGACAAATTTTGAGGAAATTGTGATCTTTGCCAATTTTTGGACTTATAGCTTTGTTTTATTCTTCTATTGTTTAAGCCATACTTATATGTTATTAGCGATGCCTTACTCTTGAATTTTACTGAAATGTTAAGATGTTTGTTCTCTTCCATTTCAGATGATAATACCAGAATCCTCCTGACAACATTGCAGGATGATTATGTCAACGCCAGCTGGGTCAATGTAAGTGTAACATATGTAAATTGATAAGTGTACAAGTACGAATAACTGAAGGCATGTCATTTAAACTATGTGATATCCTACACATTTTATGCTGAAAATCACTGTCAACAATCCAATTATAAACATATTTATTAAACTTGAGTTGTCTTCCCACTGAACTACTTTTTGACACGCAGTGGTCAGACTACATGAAATTAAACTGCCTTCGCGAGGTGTTGCTACTGAGTGCCTGAGAGGCAGTCACAAGGGAAGCACTACAAATACTTGGTCACCCTAGAAAGGACAGTTTAGAGGTCGCAGAACCACGGGGCCTAAGTCGTAACAATATTGACTTTCTTTTGGTTGATCCTGTGAACGGATGAGAAGGGATGATATTAATGATGAATTAATGTTTTCAGGATCAACTTCCCACTTGCTTATAGCTTTAGGCAGCTCAAAGTTCCTGTGAAATATTTGGTATATATTGTGATTTTCAGGAACTTTTGCTAACTTTTCCAAAGTTCATAGAACTTAAGTACCCCTGCCGGTGAACTTGACCCATTTTTTTATTGCAATGTTGATAATATGTGTGTTATATAATGACAAAATGTGTGGGTTAGGATAACCTAGATATATCGAATCTTTTCAGGACCTTTCACCAACTTGCCCAAAGTTCATCGCAACACAAGCCCCTCTACCTGTGACCTTGACAGATTTCTGGCTGATGGTGTGTGAGCAAGGCGTTGAAGTTCTCGTGGCATTGTCTTCAGACATTGAGACAGGGAAGGTAACTAGGTTTTTTTTCTTACATAATTTCTGAACTAGTTGAATAAAATGAGGTGTTATATGATGATGGATGTCGGATTCTTTTTATCACATGCTTTTTCTGGTAAAAACAGTATTCATAGTAAGCTGCATGTCAACATGGACAGCAAAGTGTTCAAAATTACTACGGTACTTCACCTTATCATGGAACATGGGTCTGATCAACTGACAGTGCAAAGTGTGAAGAAACATCATTGAACATGAAATATAACCATCTTCATTGATTTATATTTAAATTCCCGGTTTATTTCCCGGATGAGAAAGGGGAAAATATGGAACACAGGCCTGCCAAGTGTGAAGAAACATTGTCTTACATGAAATAACCATCTTCATTAATTTATATTTCAGAAATTCATGGTTTATTTGCCGAATGAGAAAGGGGAAACTATGGAATGTGGGCCTGCCAAGTGTGAAGAAACATTGTCTTACATGAAATAACCATCTTCATTGATTTATATTTTAGAAATTCCCGGTTTATTTCCCGGATGAGAAAGGGGAAACTATGGAATATGGGCCTGCCAAGTGTGAAGAAACATCATTTAACAAGAAAAAACAAACACCTTTAATGATTTACTTTTAGAAATTCCCAGTTTATTTCTCGGATGAGAGAGGGGAAATTAAGGAACACAGGCCTGTTCAACTGACAGTGCAAAGTGTTAAGAAACATCATTTTACAAGAAAAAACAAACACCTTTAATGATTTACTTTCAGAAATTCCCGGTTTATTTCCCGGATGAAAAAGGGGAAACTATGGAACACGGGCCTGTTCAACTGACAGTGCAAAGTGTGAAGAAAAAGCCATTTTGGACAGAACGGATATTGTACCTTAAGCATCATGAGGCAAGAGGCTTTATTGCATACCTCTTAAATATCTGTCCCAAATAAAGCATTATTTAAAGAGAAAATATGGGAAAAAATCTGATTTTTTTATATTTTCTTCACACAAAACTCTTTCAATTAGACCGAAATAAAACAAGGTCATGAGGCATCATCTAAAACTGATGTATTTTGGTATCAGACACCTGAAGACATAAGACCTGCAGTCATGCTAAAAATAGTAAAAATAAACCCTGCTGACAGGGAGAATATTTTATGTAACACAGCATGTGGCAATTTCTAGTTTTCATTTTATTTTGGAATATTGAAGTCTTTCAGGGCTTTGATCCTAGAAATAGATGTGATAAATTTGTTCCCCATTTATTTTCAGACAAACACTGGAAGAACCCTGGTTCATCTACACTACAATGCCTGGCCTGTCAGGTGAGCAAAGATTTCCCTGACATAGAAAACCAGAGTCCCTTACTCATTTTTTTAAGACAAATACCACTTGTACTGTCGTCCATGGCCAATAATTACAAAGGGGCAGAACATTTATGAAAACTTATGAAACAAAATCAAAGCACTGAAGGCACTTATAATTTAGCACAACATTAACAGCAATTGAATAGTCAGGAACCCCCTTTTCCAGCTTAATGAGTCTCCCATGCACCCTAGAAATATGTTTTGGTTAAAATATTAACCCTATTGTGAAACCCTGTAAAATTAGCAGGGATACCCAATTTTTCAACCAGGAGGGTCCAAGGATACATTCAAAGTTGCTATGTATGACTTACCTTACAGGTTTATCTTCACTGTATTACCTGGCCTTTGAGGTAAGGCATACATAGCACTTTTGAATGATTTAGTTTAGGAGATAGGAGTATAGGAGTGTAATTTGTGTGAAACTTTGAACATTTTTAGAGCTCATGCAGGTTCACATATTTAAAACAATAAAGTTTGATTTTGGTTACAAACAGCTAGGTCCCCTTTTCAAACAAATAGTTTACCATTGTGGCTTGGAGACATGTTGGGGTATTCATCACTCCTGAGGCAGCTCTAATTTCTATTTTAATTGGTTAATATACTAATTGTTTTATTTTTTTCTGACGAATTTGGGATGGAATCTATTCTTTTATACAAACATGTGTTGTTGATAACATTTCTTGAGCGAAAAATACTCACCAGCAATTTTTGTTTCTGATTTTTTAATTGTGATGAATCATTAATTAAATTTTAAATATATAAGATATATTCATTCTGTATAAATGCAGGTGGGCATGCTTGCTAATGCACTTCATGGAACTTGTTGCTTACTCTCCTGCGTTTATACAGCATAAAGACATAAAACATTGTTTTTCAATCTGTAATTTAATGCTTTTGTCCTATTCTCAAGTGGCTTCCCAGACAAAGTTTCCCACCTTCTCCAGTTCATCACAGAGGTGCACAGCTTCTACAGACAACAGAGAAGTCTCATGAAACCCATTGTGATCCACTGTAGGTAAGTGTGACAGGTCATCACAGAGGTGTGATCCGCTGTAGGTAAGTGTGACAGGTCATCACAGAGGTGTGATCCGCTGTAGGTAAGTGTGACAGGTCATCACTTCTACAAACAGAGAAGATTCATTCATGTCCATTGACTGAACAGTGGGTCATTTGAATTGTTAAGGGTTCACAATCCACTCCAAATAGTAGAATTTGGTACAAATGCTTTTTTAAAACAAGGTACATGCCTTATCCAGGCATGCGTGTGTTTATCATCAGTGACATAATTGGTGTTATAGTTCAAGAAATTCATAATAAGTGAGGCAATCTGTGAAAACCAGACCTTGTGTTAAAATGATGTTATGCAAAAATGACATGCTTTTTCAACACTTATATTTGAAGCGTGACAGTGTTGTTGTTGTTTTTGCTGTCAGTTAATAAAGAGACAGTTAAACTTAAACCAATGTCATGCTGAAAATATTGGTGTGTTGAAAAAAGTGTTAACTTGCATTTTATCAATTTGAACCTGTGGCCTGATTTTTGCAGATTGCATCACATATATCAATTTGCAGGGTAATTTAAAGATTCCCATTACTTTGCTTATTTCAGCAATGGTGTCGGTCGCACAGGAATGTTCCAACTGATTTACGTGGGCATGCAGGAGATTAACCATGGTCACGGCATTGTAAATATCCCAGAAGTGGCGGGAAAACTACTCTGGAAGCGACGCAATCTTCTACTTAAACAGGACCAGCTGAAGTTCTGCTACACAGCCATTCTGTACTATGCACAGGATGTGTTGGCTAAAGGTATGACAAGTGTTTGATAATCATATAAAATTCATAATGGATTATCCCTTCCAATAGACAGCCAAGATCAGTCATTGAATTGGAAATACTCCAAAGACTAAATATTGCTATGAAATATAAATATATTAACAACTTCTTTGTGATATATATTTTAAAATTGTCATGCATGTGTGTTAAATGACAAAATAAAAATAATAAAACATTGTTTTTGCACATTCATAGCATCAGTATGGATATTGTTCTTTTTAAGTAAAATAACATTTTATGAAAAGAAATTATCAATGAGCATTATCAAGTATGGCCTATGCTTGGCATTCATAGATAATGATTCCATTATGTATTCCATCATCACGCCATGACTAGGTATTATTAATATTCTTTTGTGCTTAGGGATAACTTTCATGGGCTTTATTTAGATGTACTTGCATGTATTAGATCTTCTCAAAACTTCGGCATTAAATTTAATATTAAATTTTGCCAGGATTTGTAAAGCTTTAACACACTACCACTTCTGAGAATATTCGAACCTTGTATGTTTAGAATTAATGTTTCTAAATTATGTAAAAGCTGAAGCATATCCATTTGTCATTGTACAGAGTTTTGTGATTTCATCATGAAAAACAAACCCTGAGAACCTGTACTTAACTTCTTTGTCTAAGAAATCAGAAAATGAAGAGAGCAAATATGAACAGGTGTCCTAAAGTATAAATGGTATTTCATTCTCTCTATTGTGGAATGAATAAAATCACATAATTTCTCCTTTTTCAGAGGGCATCTTGGTTCACAAGGCATCATTTGGTGATCAACTACCAAAGCCAGGAGTCAAACCACAAGGCTGGGAACCTGGAGAGGATATCTTGTTTGGTTCCCTCAGTTTTACCAATCTACAGTCCAATGTTGCCAAACTGAGTACCAGAAAACCTGTTCAAACCGGTTCAGAGATAAAATTGACCAATCAGAGTGGTCTACTGGAGAAAAATCAGGAGAGAAACACTTTGGATGAGAAGCTTGCTGCTCTAAAGCTTGGGACCGATGAAAATGAGGAAATTCAGCAGATTACTGGAGGTTTTTCTGAATCAGTTGAACTGATGAACACAGGAAATCAGTTGACATCAAGTTTGCCAGATGTTGTTCAAAATCCTGGCTTAACTCTTGAGAGAAAGCATGATATTGTGCTAGAACGACATGATCAAGCGCCAGAACAAATTTCATTGGATACTGCCAAAGGTCAAGGTCAAAAAGGTGATTTGTTAAGTGACCTTGACTCTCTGGTTGCAGAAATGAAGGGGTCACGTACACCTTCCATACACAGCATGGATTCAATGAATTCTAAAGGATCAAAGTCAAGCTCTGTAACAGCCTCACCGGCTCATGTAAGTCGGGACATTTCGCAAAGTCCTAAACTAGGTCGGGATTTTTCGCAAAGTCCAAAACCAGAAATGTTGTCCTCATCTTTAGCAGAGCTTCAAGATCCTACAAAGTTTACTATCGGGACAAATGAAGGATCTAAGAAGAAGATTAAGAAGACTGATTTTACTGATCCAAACAGACAACCTGCAGAAAGGGACCCTAATGATCCTCTGAGTTCACTGGATCCCTTCTGGACTGTCAAATGAGGAAGGTTGGAGTGAACTATTCTAAATGAGGATTTATGAATCATTCATTTTAATTATTTTGCTTATGTGATTATTCTGGATTTAATGAATCGTTCTTTTGTTGAAAATATGAATATTTGTTTATAAAATTGAATGTGAATAATTTTAATAGATAAAAATGCTATTTGATATTTTGTTTATTTGAATAGTTTGGAAACTTATTTTAGAGTTAAATATTTGAAATTAATGTTGAATTATGGGGAAATGCAATCTTTAATTTTGTTTGTCATAATATATTGTTGTAATTTATTTTTTGAGGTCAGTGCCACTTCTGGCAAGAATTAATTCAATTTGCCTGTATATTGTGCATGTGTATTTATATTTTTAGTGAATGTTAATTTTTCATTCCATTATTTTTCAATTAAAACAGTAACAAATAGTTAGTTGACATAAAGTAAAATCTTAATGATTAAGAATGGGGCTATTGAGCGTACCTTTTAACACCTTCGATAGTTGTAGCCTTGTACTTAATTATTGCCTATCTGCCAATTCATTGGCTGAAAATGTAGGTTGAATTATAATTGTGAGTAAAATTCTTTGGAAATTAGGTAATTATTACTTGTGTACTTGTTTTGGGCATATTTCATCAATGTTACAAAATTGTTTAAAAACAGTTATCTCTGACATACTGTTAATTGGTAAAATAATAATAATAATTATGCCAATGGAGTAAGACAATATAAATCACAGACGATGTATTATTTATTGAATGATTTTAAAATGTAAGAGGGAAACTGTTTGTGTATGAGAAGGAAAAGCTTCCTAAATTTTGCATTTTTGACAAAAGCTTTATGCATTGCATTTGCACTTTCCAGTTGTTGTTTTTTTGCTATTTTGGGAATGTTTGTAGGTGCCTTTATGATAGGAAAAATGGGTTATCATGACTAAAATTTTGAATTCCAATTTTGCATGAAAATGAAGATTGCTTTAATTAAAAGTTACAGAAAAGATAAAAAAAAAATGAGATAAAGTTTGTTTCTTTTAGAAATCACCAACTCTTCCATACAGAAACAGCCACCGCGTCAAATTATTTGATAAAAAAATTAACATTTTATAAAAAATCAACAAATTGTTACAAACTTTTCTTGTTCTTTTAATTTGGGGAAAAAGTACCATTTATGTTTTAGTATTTTAAATGGTTAAAAAAACTGCATTTGATACTTTAATTTAAATAGTATATGTGAATTTGTATGTTTGATGAAATATAATGACACTAGATTAAATTATTCGCATAAAATGTATAGTTAAGTATTAAACAGATTTTCACTGATTTTCTTATATTGCACCGCTTTCATACCTTGTATTATTATTTACTGTCGTATACACGAACAATGCAATTGTTGAGTACAGTCTAAATAAATATCGTCACTGTATGTTTCTCTTTGCTTTTTATACACCAATTCATAGAACAGGAATTGTTATAGCTTCAACTGGTATGGGCAGGCAACGTTTAGTGTGTTGTCCGATCAATTACTTCAGAAGTATTCGTCCAATAATCACCAAATTTGGTCAGACTGTGTATGGGCATAAATAACAAGAGATGTTTGTCAAACATTATGCCCCCTGAGCGCCAAGTTGCCAGAAATATTTGGACAATTGAATGAAATATGCATGGACTGAAATGACAGCTGATTTGTCATTGGATGCATATGAGGCAGGTCATCTACTGGTCATACCTAATCTTCATGTCAAGTTTGATGACCATAGGTCCGGGAATTGTTGAGTTATCACTCGGACAAGCTTTGGTCTTCCAACAGACCGACCGACATGTGCAAAGCAATTATATAACCCCTCTGCTTCGAAGGGGGGCATAATTAAACTAGATGTTCACTGAAAACTGATACTTCAACTCATGCATTTAGTGACATATAAATTTCTACTGTCTACTATATAAGAAAATAAAATATGGACAATCAGAAAACCTTTTTTCAGCTTACAGTCACACTGACCTTGACCTTTGACCCACTGACCTCAAAATCAATAGGGTTCATCTGCTGGTGATGACCAATAAGCCTACCTAGTATGAGGTCCCTGGGTCAAAGCGTTCTCAAGTTATTGATCGGAAACCGTTTTTCATGTTAAGGTCACACTGACCTTGACCTTTGACCTCAAAATCAATAGGGTTCATCTGCTGGTCATGACCAATACACCTACCAAGTATGAGGTTCCTGGGTCAAAGCGTTCTCAAGTTATTGATCGGAAACCGTTTTTCATGTAAAGGTCACACTGACCTTGACCTTTGACCCACTGACCTCAAAATCAATAGGGTTCATCTGCTGGTCATGACCAATAAGCCTACCTAGTATGAGGTCCCTGGGTCAAAGCGTTCTCAAGTTATTGATCGGAAACCGTTTTTCATGTTAAGGTCACACTGACCTTGACCTTTGACCCACTGACCTCAAAATCAATAGGGTTCATCTGCTGGTCATGACCAATACACCTACCAAGTATGAGGTTCCTGGGTCAAAGCGTTCTCAAGTTATTGATCGGAAACCGTTTTTCATGTAAAGGTCACACTGACCTTGACCTTTGACCCACTGACCTCAAAATCAATAGGGTTCATCTGCTGGTGATGACCAATACACATACCAAGTATGAGGTCCCTCGGTCAAAGCGTTCTCAAGTTATTGATCGGAAACCATTTGGTATTCCGACCGACCGACCGACAGACAGACAGACCGACCGACCGACCGACCGACATGTGCAAAACAATATACCCCACTTTTTTCAAAAGGGGGCATAAATATCATCACTGTAGATTTGTCTTTGATTTTCGCTGGTTTGTTATCAATCCAGCTCTCTGGGAACACAGTATTTAAATAGTTCAAGAACACTTAAAACAGTATACCTGTATAACTGTTGCATAGAATCTAAGCTTTTCAAGGTTTTTAAGTATTTAGTAATTGTAGCTTTAATCTTCCGCTCAATCCAAACTGAATATCAAATCAAGTGCAAACCTCTTAAGGCTGCTGACGATAGGCGTATACTTCTTAATATCTATCGTGCATAAGTAATTATTGATGAGCCAAGCAAAAACACCTGCTATGTATCTTTATGATGATAAACAGTTTGCATTGCTCTCACTTTAACCAGACAATTCAAAAGAATGGCACAGTTACTATGAACGGCTTTAAAGTCATGTTGAAACTGAATGTTCCAAGCAGCTAATGGCACAGTAAAAGATAACATTTCGTTCAATGCAGAAAGACATTGCTAGCATGTTTTCTCTGATTAACAAGTTATTTCAAGATTATCTTTGCGTTACTCTAGAAAGAGTGCTAGAAGTTTATAGTGAGTGACACTCTTGTCAATTTCCAGGATAGAAAATTGAACTGCTCTGGTATTCATAAAACATCTGAGAACACTTGGTGATACTCTTGTCAATTTCCAGGATAGAAAATTGAACTGCTCTGGTATTCATAAAACATCTGAGAACACTTGGTGACACTCTTGTCAATTTCCAGGATAGGGAATTGAACTGCTCTGGTATGCATAAAACATCTGAGACCACTTGGTGACACTCTTGTCAATTTCCAGGATAGGAAATTGAACTGCTCTGGTATGCATAAAACATCTTAGAACACTTGGCGACACTCTTGTCAATTTTCATGTCTTAAATTGAGTATAGCAATGGTGATTTGATATAATTCCTTGATAATTTTTGAAAACTACATTCATCAACTTTTGCAAACTTTTATGTTAAAAAACCTCTGTCAAGCCACTGGGGCTACGTATCAGTTTTGTGGACTTTTAGTTGTAAAAAGTCCAGCAATGAACAAAGAAAAAATTCAATTACTTTTTACATTTTATTTCAAAGTTGTCTCATTTTTCAACACAGTACATGTATATATATATATTGAAATGTGTTACTTTAGTACATGTATGAATTATTACACATGTAACTTATCTTTAATACTGTACTTCACTCTACTAAACCACACAAAAAGGTAAAAACGACATATATCTCTGAACAGAAATGTCTATATCTGAGATTGTATAACAGAATTGCAACTACATTTTGAGACATAGAGTGACCTAACGCATGGTCTCATTGATTTCAAGTGCCGTATAAAAATGATTAAAACATAATATTAAGATAAACACGTAAAACTCATGAATACTTGTATACAATACAATAAAAGAGTATTAGTTCATCGTAAAACAATATATCATGACATTGAAATATCAAAACAAGTTAAACTGAGCGTAGAACTAATATAACAACAAAAATCATTAACAAGTAACACTCTATCAAATTAATAGTGAGGTTGCAAAACGCTAATTGTACTGGTACGTGTACTTCCGGCCATATTGTTCAGGTTTAGAAGGACATGTACAGTAGCACTACAAAAGTTGATTTATACAAGTATCAGCAAGCCTGCAATGTCAAGTTTAAAGTGAAAATTTTGCAAACAACTCTTTAACATGTATGTTTGGCTACAAGTACAAGTACACATACAATTTCAGATACAGGTACATATTTTGTTTTGCAGCCTCTTTTATTTTTCTCTTAATGATCTTGCTTACAACCGTCTCAAGTCTAAGTTCAAACTCTAAACTCAAAACAGTAAATCTTCATTGCATTGTTCTTCCAGCACGGCTTAGATGGTGAACTTCCCTGAATTCTATTACTATGGGAAAAATTATCATTGCTTACTTATACCTTCGTAAAATAAATGGAATAAAGAAGACTTTTTGTTTGTTGATAAAATTGCTTTTCTAAGTCTGAGTCTAGACCCAGACTTGAGACTTTTAGTAAACATAGACCCAAGGGCAAGGACAGTGAATACAAAAAGTCTCTAGTCTCAGTTCAGACTCAAGACTCAAAATTAGTTGAGTATTGGTGATATTATTTGCTGTATGTCATCATTATATGAATTTGCTTAAAACCTATTATTTTTGTAAAATGAATAGAATAAAGATGATTTTTTTGGTAATTGAGTAAGTGCTTTGAGTCTGAGTCTGAGTCTGGACTCAGTTTTTAGACTGTTCGTAATCATAGGCCCAGGATTTCATGTATTAAGCACCAAATCTTTATAATAAAAAATGGCAACACTCAAAAATAAGTGTTTCTATCATTGTTTTAAATACTGTTACTAGAAGCCCAAATCAGAGAAACCAGTTATATGTCACCTGACAGGATTTTAAGCAACCTCAGACCCCTCGATTTAGGAAAAAATCACTGGTGATCCTGTGATGTGAAACTCAATATGAAACAGTTTTTCTGTATCTATTCTGTTTTCCATCAACACATGTTTCAACCTGTTAATAACAGTAGTGGGCAGCAAAAGCCTCGAATGTTATGCCCATGAGTTTAACAAAGTTTTAAAAAATATAAATTTCCTTATCTACGGAGGTAGTCCATTTTCAATTGCCCTTGATTCAACATTTTAAGTACATAACATGGAAGAAGCGCCATGACGGCAATGCCCATCAATTTGAACCAAGTTCTAAGGGCGTTGGAAAGTTTTTGTCAACATTCAAATGCCCCTGTGTTCATATCTAGTCAGTTTTCAGGCGCCCCTGTTTCAGCCTGTTAATAACAATACCAGGAAGTAAAGCTACCAGGGCAATACCCAGTAGTTTTAACGAAGTAGCGAGGGTAAAGATATTGTCGGTGGAGGTGAGATCTGACAACATGCTTCCCGTCTGGACACAGATGAAGTTGTACGGCATCAAACCTGGAAGAAAGAGCAATAAGTCAGAGTGTGGCTTAAAAATCCCATTATAGGGAAATTGTGCCTATATTTTTTTAAAACAAACAAATTTACTACCTACAGTCACTTAAGGAGGTTTTTGGTAAGCCCAGTAGCCAAACAAAACACAGACACTTAAAACAAGAAACATACAACGTACAATAAACACTGAAATAAAATAACTTGATCAATAAATATTGGAACAGTCAGTGATACAGGAGTTTACTGCTGCAAAGACAGAGCTTTCAGATCTGTGTACAGTTACCTATGGAATTAGTCAATAATTTTTACACAGTCAATACTCCACAGTGCTCTTTCAAAAAGTTTACAAGGCTAGGAGCAACTTCATACCTAGTAATGATATTCAGCAGTGCAGGGGACTGTTACTTCAACAATCCTACTAGAAACAATATTGTTCAGCGCTAAACAGTGGTTAAAAATCATTACAATATGGATACAATACTTTCTTTTAGGCGTCCCTCACCTCATTTTAAATTTTATCGTGAAGAGATCAGAGATTACTAGCTTTCTGATTCTAAAAATAATTTATATACTCCTATTTAAAATGTGTGACCCCTGAGGCGTTGACCCCTGAAGCGGGGTCACCATTTGAACAAACTTCATAAAGGACAACTAGTTCACTAGACATGCTGCAGAAAATATACAAAATATGAAAGCTGTTGCCATTCCCAAGCCAAAAAAGCCCCTCTAAAGCATTGTTGAAGCTGTGCTGGAGTCCATGAAGAGAAGAGTTTGCAAGGTTTTTCTATGCAAGTCGATCTAAAACAGGGGCGGTTTCATTTATACCAGGGTCACTATTTGAACAAATAGTCTTAGGTTTCAACTACTAAATATGTCAAGTTTGTTTGAATGCATAATCAATTTTTTAACAAAACAAAATAAATATTTGAATACTGGTATCCTAACCATTTCATTCTGTGAAGGCAGAAGGGTGCCCATGCTGGTCTTCATGAGGGCAAAAACATGCTTCCCAAAAAGGACAGGGTTCAGCACCCTTCCATATTTACCCTCTAGCGTAACCTTAAGTAAAAAAGATGTTCCCAGACCGTATCTGTCCACATCATTGCTTACCTATGAATACTGATATGAAGAAGAGATGGAGTGGAATGTCCAGTATGGGCGACACCATGTTGAGGAACCAGTTTGGAGTCATCGGGAAAAACCTCAGGAATAACAGGAAAAACAGCAGACTGTCGGAGTTGTCGGAAACCTGAAAAAATCACATCATAATATCTTGTTTATAAGTATTACCATTATAATTTGTAGGAATGCCTTGGACATTTATTTTTTTTATTTAATAATACAATATAATTATTTGAATGTTCAAGTTTTTATTTCAGGAACAGTGTTTTTTTCCTGATATTTCATCAGCAGAAAAAGCTATTGGAATAAGAAATTTTAAAAGAGATTAATTTGAAAATGATATAAGCAGAAAGCTTCAAAGACTAAAATTACACATGAATTATTTTGTGTAATTTACTACACATAAATGAGACCATGATCAAGCAGGGATAACAAAAGACCAATAATCCAAAACTTTTAAAACCTGACAATTTATATCGAGTATGAGAGATTCAGTTCAAATGGGGGATTAAGGGGCTTACATCCCTATTGAATTTGTTTCAAAAGCAGTTTTTATCCATTTAAGTATATTTGTTACCATTTTTTAAACAAGCAAAAACCCCAACAGAAACAACATTATGATAGTCTGAAATTGAAAGGTTTCAATTGAATCCTGATTACGGGATTTCAACTGAGCATTTTCATCCCTGTTATGATAGTGGAAACATAATGATACAATGTTCTCATAGAATGGAAATTTTATGGAATACTTGGCGTTTTATGAGCAAATATCTCATAGTTTTCCCAGCAATTGAAGGAAGAATAGAAAATCAACCATATTGAATTACGATGTGAAATAAGAGCGATAAACCAACTACATTTCATTTACTTTAAAATAAATATATTCCTACTTCAGTTTTAAAAGAAGTTATTTATAATGTTTTTAACAAGCAATACTATTATATTCTTTTTTTATTGCATATAATAATTGTGAATACTTGGCAGTTAATCATTTCCAGATCTGAGTAAGTTATTACCTTGGACGCTCTTATTTTGTAACAATGAGTCATTTCTTGGTGCACGTATATGTTAAAAATAAAATATACTTATAGTACTATTGGGTCCTCAAAAATAACACGGAGTAAAGAAGGACTCATGTACACAGCAAAGTGAAATTCTGACTCAGTAATCACTTCATAACCATACCTTTTTCTGCATGAATTCTACTTTATTAGGAAAGTATTTGATCACATAGGTTTTCCCGAAATGTTTTGAGAGCAGGAAACAGCATGAGGCGCCAGCTGCAGACAACAGACAGGCAAGAGGGAATGATTTCCATAGACCAAATATTGCACCGCCCAGTAGATTCTGAAAGGAACAATCTCAGTATAAAAATACATTTGTATAGATACATAACTCTTCATGTTGAAAAATATGATTTTCATGTATGATATATATATTTATTGATTTGTTACATATCATCCCAGTAAACGATGAAATAATTGTCAAAGGGGCTTTGCTTAAGATTTATGGAAAATGCTGCACCCTGTCTCTTTCTGGACGTCATGGACCCCTTCCGCACTCATGGAGACCAGCATGTGCACCCTTTTGCTTTCAAAGAATAACATGCTTAAGATAACCAAATATTTTTTTTGTTATTATTGGAACTTAAAAAATGTCTATATACATTTATACAAACCTTACATATTTTGCAGTTGAAACATGATATTACTTTGAATAAGCACAATTCCAAACATTGTCTGTGAAATTCAAATTCAAATTCTTCACAGCCCGACAGTTTGCCTTTTTTCCCCTCAGCAACCAGTTCCTTTTTGGCAGCAGTAGTATAGTTTAAATTGGTTTCACCCAACTTACCAATTAAATTTGAAGCTTTAAATAAATATGCAAGAAAGCCAAGAACAGCACTTTCATAAACAAAATACATTGTACTTTGAAGTGTCAAATCTGATTGCTTGAAGCCACTTATTTGATCCTTTCTTCAGTGCAAAATGGCATTGCCATTGCCTGTTTTTACTAATAGACAAGCACTCTTCGCTAAGTTTATTTGCAAACAGTACTGTATCTTCTTGTAGCCTACCATTAAGAATTTCTGCTCCCAATCTACATGTAGATTACCATAAAGAAATCATGCTACATAATTATGTACATGTAGCTTACAATAAAGAAATCATGCTAACTTTCTACATGTAGCTTACCATAAAGAAATCATGCTACCTATCTACATGTAGCTTACAATAAACAAATCATGCTAACTTTCTACATGTAGCTTACCATAAAAAAATCATGTTAACTTTCGACATGTAGCTTACAATAAAGAATTCACCTTATCATATCTACATGTAGCTAACCATAAAGAAACCAAGCTAACTATCTACATGTAACCTACCATAAAGAAATCATCCTATCTATCTACATGCAGCTTACCATAAAGAAAGACCCCGGTATAGCAAAAGTTTGCTTGAATAAATAAGCACAGCTGTACAGCAGGAGAACGTAGCCCATGTTGTCATCATGGTAGTCATCCAGCAGTACGGCTAGTGCCTTTAGTTCATCCAGGTTGCGAGGGAACTTCAGCGCTGATCTATGAATGAATATATGTTAGAATTTATAGTAATAATGTGGATTGACATCACAAATGCAGAACATGTACATTAACTTTATAGTGTGTAATTTTTGACATACTGACAGCATGACACCCATTGCCATTTTATCTTTGTTGAACAAATATTACTGGAATCTCAAAAACAGCAGGAATTATGACTAAAAAAGTTATATCTGTCCTATGGGAGTACGATTTGTTATTGGTCCCAGCTGTCTTTCACAAAGTAAAGTTGAAAAGAAAACAAATGAAAGCTTTTTTATAAATTGAGAACTTAAAAAAGCAAAACCAAGTGAAGCCTGTGCTAGTAAAATGCTTGATAAATTTAGTTTTGCTTAAAAAGCGCTGTAATTAATAAATTACAAATACATGATTGCGTGTACATGTACTTGTCACAAGCTGCAGCGCCAAATTTTATTACACATGAACAAATTTTTATTTTTATACAAAATAAGAAAATGGGAAGCATTTACCTGTCTGCGCCTGTGTGTTCTGGCAAGTTAACTGACAGTGTATACATGAGCAAACATGACAAGCTGAATATTACAGGGATCCACAAAATAGATGCCATGATTCGACGCCTTTTTAAACTTTTCAAAAAGAAATAAAATGTTGTTTTATCCTTTCGTGTATGAGTTCAAAATACGAAGGATCAGAGACTACAATAAATTTGACCAGAAAGCAACCTAAATACACGAAAAGTTTTTGAAAAACATTTTATTTTCCATTTTGACAGTTGACTTTTGGATTGTCGCAAAACTAACAAAGTTCATTAAATATAATGCTCAAAATTTCGCGTTAATTTTATATTATTGTATTGAAGAATGTTAACATTAAATGTTAACACAATGTATAGTTACCATTTTGGGTATTCATTACCAAACTTTACTTGTAATACGTAAACAAATATTTTACGACATTTTCTACCGATTTACGGTAATAAATTGAATCTACTCAAAGAAATGAGGGCCTGTCAAGGACTGTGAATTGTATTATTCTTTCACTTTAAGTGTATGTTGATCGAACGAAAATACTACTTTTTTCTTGAACGTATAGGAAAACGTTTGATCTGAGTTAATGAAATGGTTTCTTGAAACATTTAGTTTTTGTTTTGATTTGATAGTATGTTTAGTACTGGTAACGTTCGTACCACTGTATTATAAAACAGTGCACAAGTGCAAGGTGCGTTGTTTTGACACACCCCTTTAACCGAGATGACCAAGAGGCCATTATCTTCTAAAATCTCAACCAAACTACAATTTTGGCTTTCCTTGTAGATTTATACCAATCTGAAAGAAAATGTACACTTTTACCAAAAACAAATGCCATTTCAAACCGAAAATGCAAAAAATATGCTACTGGAGAAACTAACTACCTGCTTATTGCATCCAAGTTTTCCAGCATAAAATGCATTATCCAGCTATTACAAAAATATTACAATATAAAATACTTTTTTTGTATGTTATCACTTCC
This sequence comes from Mya arenaria, assembly GCF_026914265.1. Lineage (NCBI taxonomy): Eukaryota > Metazoa > Mollusca > Bivalvia > Myida > Myidae > Mya > Mya arenaria. The sequence continues at coordinate 3,825,784 of NC_069128.1, read as the reverse complement.
CCATCATTTTTAAAAAGCCTGGTTTTGTTTTGTTTTAAAATGCAGGGGGAGGGGGGTGGAGGCTTGGTTAAAGGGGTGTGTCAAAACAATGCACCCTGCTCCTGTGAACAGTGCACTGTTAGTGTACTGTTGATGTCCTCTGTAGCAATTTTCAAAATAGATGACTTTGTAATTGTTTTGTTAAAATGTAAGTTGTTCTATTGCTTAAGATAAAATGACTATTGTCTGTGCTATAATTAAAAAACTTAAATAGTAATCATCTTATAAATTAAGTTTGTCGTATATTAATTATTTATTGCAGATCTTCAGTGGAAAATGGCATCTATCATAACTGGTTCGCAAAAGATGATGTATTGTAGAAAGTTGTTCTTATTATCAAACCAGCCACTGAACAGATACAGCTGTGTAAAAAAACCCAACAAATATGGAAAGGTTCTATGGTCAAAGGGAAATTCAGAAAGATTACATGGACAATCAGCAGTGATGCACTTTTCAGTTAGACATAATGCTTACAACCTTAGAAATAGCTTTTATGTCCTTCAGTGTAGCAAATATTCTTCTAATTCTGATTCATCAGATTTTAAAGATGACACTCTTGTGAAATCTTGGGTTAAACAGATGAGAGAGGACTTTGACCATGAAGCAAAGGCATGTGGTGTTAATGTTGATGCTGATGCTGATCAAAAATTCATAAATGAAGCTAAGGAAAGATTAGAAGCAGAAAGTGTTGAACAAGGTGATTCTGAACAATTGGAAAAACTTGGTTACACTACTGAAGAATATTTAGCAATGTTGAAAGATACTAGCATGTCGTCTGGCCAAGGTTTGAATCCAAGTGATGGGGATGAAGAAAATGATGATTTGTGCAGTGACTCATCCAGCAGTGACAGTGATAGTGACAATGAAAGTAGTAGTAGTAGTAGTAGTGATGATGATGACAATGATCAAAATGATGGTGATGTTAACAACTCATCAAAAGTCAGTCCAGGAACTAGAAATAGTAGGTCTGGAAAAATATCTGTCAGTGAGAGTAAAGGAATCAACAGTAAAGACTCTGTAAACTTTCTTGATCAATATAATGAGACTAATGAAAGTGAAATAAATAATAAATTACAATTGGAATCTGATGAAGATGTTATTATCCTTAATAGAGGTGATGGAGTTGTACGATATGTTGAGAGAACTGCTGACAGTCACAAGGGAAATAACATGTATGCTGAAATTGAGGATAAAATCGTTGATGACATTGATGATTTTGATGTCGGAGAGTCACAATATGCTGATGGAACAGAGCATGGAGATTCTTATGTTACCCTCATCAATGATGATGAAGAATATGATGGAGATGTTATAGATGTGTCTCAAGGTATTGCTCATACAGCAGAGTAATTAGTATTTTAAAACAATTTACAATATTTAAAATGACTGAAAAGCAGTAATTTTGTGTAAGGTGAAAGAAGGCAAAACACAAAAAAATCATTGATGTTCTTGTAACTAAAAAACAAACTGTATTTCAATATAACAATGACATATTTAAAAATTAAAAATTTACAGTTCTATTTAATTGAATTTGTGTTTACTGTCATGTTTTACCAGAGACATAGAATATTAACTTACAGTTTCAGTCGACAGAAATGCTCCAGCAGTGATTCAATCTGAAGAAAACCATCTGTGGTCAGAACTGGAGATTGAAGACTTTGTGAACATTGCTCCAGCTGAATCAGCAGTGGAGCCAGCTTGGATCCCACCAATACCACTCACAAGTAAGAAATCACTGATCTGTGCTAAGTATTGTTTTATCTGGAGATTGAGAACTTTGTGAACATTACCCTAGCTGAGCCAGAGATTGAGTCAGCTTAGACCTCACCAATACCTCTCACAAGTAAGTGTTAACTATATGGTAAGTATGGTTGGGTTTTGAGTTTGAGAACTTTATGAACTTTGCTCCAGCTGAGCTAGAGATGGAGGCAGCTTGGATCCCACAAATACCCCTCACAGGTAAGTGTTAACTGATCTGTGCAAAGAATGGATGGATCTTGAGATTGAGACCTTTGTGAACTTTGCCCATGCTAAACTAGAGATGGAGCTAGTTTGGACCCCTCACTACCTCTCACAAGTAAGTTTTCACTGATCTTTGCTAGGTTGTTTCATCTTAAGGCCAGTTTGTATTGATAATATTTTTTTTTTCTCATAGGACAATTACATTTCTATTTCATATAAGATGTATATACCTTAACCTTTGTATTCGACAGGGGGAAAGTCAGGAGTGTTTGACATAGAAGAGCTGATCACCCTGCTGGTATCCATCAACGCTAAAGATCATGTGACAATACGTATACCACCCGTGTACAGCTTTTCAGACTACATGGTGATAGTGAGTGCTAAATCCAAGCGCCACCTTAAAGCCATGACTGAGGACTTGAAATGGACAGTAAGTGATCAGACGATTATGGTTCCTTGTATGTCAAGTAAATGTATGTCAGACAGGTTTTTGGGTGTCTGCAATTAGATTTAATCAGATCATGGTCATTGAACTTTACAGAGTAACATAAATCTCTTGAAAGAAATATGTACATGTAGTAGAAAGTAGAAAAAAGATACATGTAATGTGTCATGCATAACTGTTCATTTCGTATTTCAAATACATTGTATATTGGTTATTTTCCAAATACATTGTATATTGCTTACACATTTTCATTTTCTAAATACATTGTATTTTGGTAATGCACTCTTTTATTTTCCAAATGCATTGTACATGTATATTGGTTATGCATTATTTCATTTTACTAATACATTGTATATTAAAAAAAACCTGTCCATTCCATTTCCAAATACATTGTATATTAAAGGGACTGTACACCAGATTGGCACCAAAAAAAGTTTTTTTCTGTAACGAATCTCAGGACAATTAAGAGAATGTGTTAGGCTTTCATATTATGATAGTAAAAAGTACCCAAATGTAAAGAAAAATTGTGTCGGAGACCGGGTTCGAACCCGTGTCACCAAAATTGCAGTCCAACGTCGTATCCACTGAGCTATGACGGCTTACTCTAATTGGGTGACATAATTAAGCTATACACCTACCTCTGTAATATCATGTGATAACACCGACTAGCCAATCACGCATAAGGAATGAATTCTACCTGGTAGACATACCCAGTAATCCTTTTAAATGGAAAAATACAAAATATCTGCTAAACTTAAATAAATTGTAAACTATGTGGTACTTCAGTTAGTAAGTTTCAATGCATTGTACACATCGATGCCAAGTTTATGTCAGTTTTCGACAATTTTCTTTTTTTTCGCTATTTTATCATACAGAGTACAGCCCCTTTAAAAAACCCTGTTCATTTCATTTTACAAATACATCGTATATTGGTAATGCACTGATCATTTCATTTTCCAAATACATTGTATATTGGTAATGCACTGTTCATTTCATTTTCCTGATACATTGTATATTTGTAAAAAAAACCTGTTCATTTCATTTCCAAATACATTTTATATTGGTAATGCACTGTTCATTTCATTTTCCTGATACATTGAATATTTGTAAAAAAAACCTGTTCATTTCATTTCCAAATACATTGTATATTGGTATATGGATTTGTGTGTAGGCGATTTTAGACTTTGGTTTTTTTCTTCTTCTTTCTGCATTTGATAACCCCCAGACTGCAATGACTCAAAATATCAAAAGCGTATGTGTCATAAAAGGGTTAAGTACATTGTATCATGTTTCATTTAACAAAATTTCTTCCTTTAAACTTGATTTTAGAAAACGAAACATAGCTTATCATGATAATCTTTGAAATAATTTCCTTTCAAAGTCTTTAAAAAGAAAAAATTACTAAATGAATACCAACAAAAATAGTGAGCTTAGCTTGCTCCTGTCATAAAGGCTTAAGATTGTTAATGACATTGGGACAAGGCCCCACCAGTCTGATATAAGCACATGAGCTTCCAATGCATGTTGGGCAGAATTGACAAGCAGATTGTAACTAAATTGTTACTATAAAATGGATTATAGATTATTTTAGTCGGAGATAGTTGAATCTTTCACTGTAAGAACAAGGCTGTTACAGATTATTTTGACAAACTCACTTGAATTAAATGTGTATCCTCCTTGTGATTAAACAAATATTCAGATAAACATGGAGTTGTCAATTGTATAAAGCTTTTATAAGTTGCCCACAGGCTGTCTATGGGCTAATTTGCACTTTAAAATAATTTGATTGCTGATAGTAACTATTTGATAAATATTTACTGATCTGTAAACATTTTGGTTAACTTTGACCGAACCAGTTTTATTTTATGAACATTTTTAATTCCAGTACAAGCAAAAACGAGGTTTGGGAGACAGGCGCTACCTGCGAGTGGAGGGGGCAGACTCTGACTGGGTCGCCATGGATATAGGTAGGTTAGCTTGTTTCACTGGTGTAAACCAGTCTGTTACATTTTTCAGTGGAGGAGGCAGACTCTGACTGGGTCGCCATGGATATAGGTAGGTTAGCTTGTTTCACTGGTGTAAACCAGTCTGTTACATTTTTCAGTGGAGGAGGCAGACTCTGACTGGGTCGCCATGGATGCAGGTAGGTTAACCTGTTTCACTGGTGTTAACCAGTCTGTTACATTTACCAGTGGAGGGGGCAGAATCTGACTGGGTCGCCATGGATATAGGTAGGTTAGCTTGTTTCACTGGTGTAAACCAGTCTGTTACATTTATCAATGGAGGGGGGGTAATCTGACCGAGTTGCCTTTGATATAGGTAGGTTAGCTTGTGTCACTGGTGTAAACCAGTCTGTTACATATACCAGTGTAGGGGGGACAGACTCTGACTGGGTGACCATGGATATTGGTAGGTTCCCTTGTGTCACTGGTGTAAACCAGTCTGTTACATATACCAGTGTAGGGGGGACAGACTCTGACTGGGTGACCATGGATATTGGTAGGTTCCCTTGTGTCACTGGTGTAAACCAGTCTGTTACATATACCAGTGTAGGGGGGACAGACTCTGACTGGGTGACCATGGATATTGGTAGGTTCCCTTGTGTCACTGGTGTTAACCAGTCTGTTACATATACCAGCTTTTATTTGGTATATTTCCTGGGCCAAAAACTGTACTATGTCCTTTTTTGAGAAGCTGAGAAAATGTTCTTTAAGTGGGGCTTGAACAAACATCTGAGGTAGGAGGCAGAAACCTATACCACTTAATGTGTTTGGTGTTAACCTTTAAAGTATGTTTAAGAATCTTGATGAAATGTTCAGTAAGTAATTAAATGTAAAAGTTGGTGTGAACCAGTACTACATTGTGGCTGCTAAACATTCCTCGAGCCCTCTCATCTGTTCCAATTTAAACTTTCTGTGCATAACTACTTTTTGAGAGACAGAGATAGACAGTTGGCAACATGCACATTCGGCTATTAATTTCAAGAATCTGCCCCTCTAGAAGCGTTCAGTTTGTTACTTTTGTCTGAAACCTAGATGGTGGAATATGGTCAGCTTATCTCTGTAAATTGTTTTAGTTTGTTGGAGTTAGTCTGAGGGTTGTCTTCTGCCAGATGAAAGTTTTTTTCTGAAACATGGATGGTTTAATAGTTGTCACATATATTTCCAGGTAACATAATTGTGCACATGTTTATGCCTGACGAGCGAGAAAAGTATGACCTGGAAACTCTATGGACTGTTGGTGCAGAGTTTGATCCTCAGTGTACAGTGGAGCGTGATCCGTACACATACACCACAAGTGATCTACCTTGGCTGCAGGAACTTGAGGATCAGCAAGGGACAAATAACATTGGGGCACACCATGGGGAAAAACTGAAAAAGGAAATTGGGGAACCCCGTGGAAAAAAGTTGGGTAAAAAGAACAAAAGAGCACCCCATATGGAAGTTGACGTTGGGGTACACCATGGGGAAATGAACAATGATACCCATCAGACTGAGGAAATCATAGATAAGCAATCAAGTTCAAATGATTTTACAGTGAGGAACATAAGGACACTTGGTGGGAGGAAAAAGTCCTGGTAATGCATGGCATGTGATATTCCATATTTGGTATGCAAATTCAATGAAAAATAAAGTTAAACTTAAAAATTGAATCTGCAGATTTATTTTTTTATGCCCTCAAAGTTGGACATATTAAAATCGCATGGTCTGTCTGTGAGTCCGTCCTGTTTTCCCTGTCCTGGCTGTGACTTTGTCATTTAGTGAGGGATTTTAAAATGACTTGGCACATGTGTCCAATATATAAAGGCAACGTGTCTCATGCAAGACCCATGTCCCTACCTCTAAGGTCAAGGTCACACTTACAGGTTGACCATTATGGAATGATGCATATATTCATATACAGTATAGCTGGTTGTGTACAGAATTTAATTTCGTCATGCAGGGAGGAATTTTAAAACAAATTGGTACATGTTATCTGACAGTGCATAAAGACAAAGTGTTGCATGCAAGACCTACTTTAAAGTTTGAAGGTCACACTGACAGCTGAAACAATGAAATGCTGCATATAATAAAATTATGCATCTGGAGTATCGGTGTTCTAGCTGTAACATTGGCACATGCATTTGGTACAAATAGTGATGTGTCATGTGCAAGACCTATGCCTCTTCCTCAAAGTTCATGGTCACACTAGAAAGTTTTATCATTATGGAACGCTACATATATGTACACAGAGTATAGCTGGAGTGTCTGGGCTGTAACTTTGTCATTCTTGAAGAGATTTGTAAAATTACTTGGCACATGTGTTCGGTAAATAAAGATGCCATGTCACATGCGTCACCCACATCCTTATCTCATACTTAAAAACATGTACGTACTTGAGGTCAACACATCATTGGGTCTGGCACATCCTTACAATTTAGCCCTTCCTGAATGTAGGCATGTTAGTTATTGCATAAGCTGTTGAACTGGATGGCACTAAGTGGCATTTGTCTCTTACTATCACAGTTCTTGTTCTTCAAGCTTTCATCAAAAACGATAACACTGTCCGATATCTTGAGGAGAAAGTGCCATAAACCTCATGAAACTTGTGTGAAAAGTATGGCTTTTATATGAACAGCAAGGGTTTTCATAATACGCTACATTCAGGAAAAGCTGAACTATTCTGACTTAATATGGGGATGATTGTTATTGATCTGAAAAGACTAATTTTAGGTAATTTCTATAATTAAGGGGCAATAACTCTTGAACGATTCCAGAGATACAGCTGGTAATCAACCTTATCTGAGATTTGACCACTCATTCAGACCAAAATTGGTGTTGATTGGACGAAGGATTCTATAATAATTGATCAGACAAGACAGATTTAATTTCTGTAATTAAAGGGTGATAACTCTTGAGGGACTATCCATGAAGATTTAATGTCCATACATGTTCTGACCAAATTTGGTGATGATTGGATAAAGGCTACCAGGGCGATAACTGTCAACTGACTAGAGCGATATGACTGGTTATTCATCTTGTCTAAGATATGATGCCAACACACATTCTGACCAAATTCTGTCGATGGGAAAAATTAAGGGCTTTTCAAGTTATTAATCGTACAACATACTGGATGTCGTTCGTACCCAATACTAGTTCTATGAACAGGGGTATAAAAAGGCATATATTTAAAAGAAGGGTTTATAAGCCCTTATTCTTAAACTGCTACTTGGTTTTAAGTATTTAAACAAATTGAACGAGTAAGCTTTGAGCAAGCCCGTCAGATTTTTATATCAGTGTATGGCTGGCAATTTGTTTGACAGTTATTGAAATACACTCTAGCCTGCAAACTTGGTACTTTTCGGGCTTGTTTGAATTCTGGCGTATATACAGAAGGGTTTGTTGAAATTTCTTGATTCCATGCACTATAGTACAAGAATTCAGGCTTGTTCATTCAAGTCTTACCCTTCTCAAAAATGTGTGTTAAATGCACATTTAATCTGCATTAAACTCAGCGTTATTGGCACCCTATATTTAGCATATTTTTCTTAACTGAGTGAATTAAAAACTAGAAAAGGTGCACTTGTTGCATCCTCGGCACCCCAGCATATCATAACCTATATGATATCATATAGGTTATGATAAGCTGGGGTGCAGAGTATGACTTTTTCTGAATAATGCACTTAAGTACATTTTTTCTGCATATTAAATGCATGTTTTTTCTGCATTTTGAACACAGGCTGTTTTTTTTTTTTTTAGAAAGGGCATTTCAATGACTTGTATGTGCCAATTTGATTCCTGTATTGATTGTGTATTCTGGCAAGCAGGGAGCTACCTTAAGACAAACACATTCTGGTGAGACAGGGAGCTTCTTTAAGACAAACACATTCTGGCGAGGCAGGGAGCTTCCTTAAGACAAACACATTCTGGCGAGACAGGGAGCTTCTTTAAGACAAACACATTCTGGCGAGACAGGGAGCTTCTTCAAGACAAACACATTCTGGCGAGGCAGGGAGCTTCCTTAAGACAAACACATTCTGGCGAGACAGGGAGCTTCTTCAAGACAAACACATTCTGGCGAGGCAGGGAGCTTCTTTAAGACAAACACATTATCAGCATGATTATCATTTATTTTCATGTTAAAATCAGAGGAAATACAAAATACTTCATATTATTCCCTCAATATATGGGCTTAATATGTGATAAAATGTTACCATCTAGTATATTAGATACATTTATAAAAACACTATAGGTTATATACACAGTGATGATAATGATGATGGTGGTGGTGGTGATGATGGGGATGAAAATGGAAGTAAAGGTGACTTAATAATGATGATGACATATGATAAAGATGATTAAAGCAAGTACATGTCTAGTCTCCATTTCATAATAAAAATTCAATAAAATCATTCTTGCCAACTTCTTAAACATGACTGTATATAAATCATAAAAGATTGTCAAAATACATTTTCCTAAACTATCAAATGAGTTCTACACATCATATAAAATATATAAAAAGTATCATTCTTGTTGTTTAAAATTTTCAAAACATCCTTCTGTTCAGTTATCAGACTTTTCCTGAAGTAAACCCCCTTCTCAAAGGCTGGTCTTCAGATCAATTATTATTCCTTGATAAAACATTAAAGATTTAATCCATAACTCGATTCTATTTCCGGGAAACTTGCATGTAAAAAAGCTCAACCATAATGATTTCCGGGATGGGAAAATGCATGCCAGTATGTATATTTGAAATGAATTGAAATGAAGATCATATCGGATAATATCCACACTCAATAATTAATAATATTAATCACAAAGGAATCAATTTCTCAAAACTACTTAGTCACTTATAACAAAATTAAGCTAAGCTCACTATTTTCATTTTTCTAAATTTGTGTTATGTTTACTTAGTTAGACTTTAATTTGAAAACATTTTTATGATCACTATCAACCATTTTTTCGTTTACCAAAATCTAATTTCAGTATGTATTTTGGCTAATTGTAAAAAGCTACTTAAGCACGTAAACTTTGACAAATTGAGGGCAGGGCTTATCAGCTAATTATATTGTTTCTGATCCCCCCCCCCAAAAAAAAAAATTAGGTCAGTAGGTCGAGACATTCTCAATTTAGGTACGGCTGTGTCTGTGTATAATATTTTGAAACACTTTTAAAATCTCCATTTAAACTGGGTCAATTGTTAACTTGGAGTGCTCTATAAAAACAGTATGTTGACATGTCTTGCCTGTACAAATGAGAAATACCTAAAAAAATACCCATAAGGAGAAACAAATTATGGCCAGTAACAATTTGTCCTGTAGAAGTAATTAAATTTTGGATCAGTTAAAAGAAATTAAGTTGGCCGGGCAACCAGAAACAAACTTTTTTGTAATGCCGATATCATCCAGAAATACATTACTGTGCAAAACAAGAAAATGAAATCCAAAATGATTGATTGGTACCAATAACAAGTTTTATATGCTTAGAGATGCACGGATATTACAGCAGCAGGTTACTTTTGTTTGGTATATTTGCTGATTTTGTAAGGATTTTATGGCAAAGATTTAGATGAATTAATGATATTACATACTAAATACAGAAGTGATGATATATAACTGTGCTCATACATTTACACAAACACAAATCTTTCTTAACACCAGAAATGTTCAACACAAATGATGATGCATGATTAGGGTAAAAAAAATGTTTTTCATCTCAGCCAATAAATAAACAACACTTGCTAAGCAGTTTCTTGCACAAAACCTTTCAGAAATTCTCTCGAAGACTTCCAAGTTTTCCACATTTGCTTTTAAAATGTATTCAAATATTGTCATTTTATTAAGTACAATGTCAAAAAATACAAATAGATAGTCAATTCATAAATTCCAGTTTGCATTAATCCAATGTCTAATAATGTTACTGATCCAAATTTTAATAGAGTGACTAACATTATTTTTTATTATTCTCTGACATATTTTCGAATATTTTTAAAGCATCAAAACTCTTGTTTGAACTGCAAAGTAACTATTTACCATAGTTTAAAGCAGTATGTTTACATTACACATAAAAATATAATTGTTGATGTTCACCTTATATACTTGACAATCCCATTTAAAAAGTAATCCCAACATTCACGTGTTACACAGATAAAACCAAAGTACAAAGGGATAGTATTATGTAAACACAACCAAAACCATTTATGACTTAACACTGCTGGACAAAAATTCAACATGACAATTCATTGACAAAGCATCCATGAACTATATCAAATTGACATAATGGGCCGATTGCTTAGAAATTTGTTTAATTTAACAAAGTTGTTTAGGTTATCATTGTAAACTTTAAAGATTTTAGGAAAGAGTTTCAGCTGTACTTGTTTGAATAAATTATACCCATCAAAATATGTTTCACGTTCAAAATTTAAGTTAACAATTACGAAGTAAAAGTTTTGTCTTTCAATCAAACATGCTCTAATGGGTCACTATTTTTTCTCCCACCTTATTGAATATACAAAATGTCTCATTCAGGCCACAAATAATCAATTGTTTGTTTGACCTCACCCGACCATCTCACGCAAATACAAGCAACCCTAAAGACTTTAGTCTCTCTGGCGAACGTTTCTTCTTTTTGTACTAAATTGAGATGTTCGGCACATAACCTTAATATTAAAGAAGGAAGATATAGAAATATGTAATAGATGTAATATGAATGTTGTCGAAAATGACTATCACCTGGTCCAGCAACCCAAGTGTTTAAGGTTTTCTGGTGGACACATTCAATTTTGTTCAACATGGAAAAGGGTAAGGATGTAAAAAAACCTATCATCATACCAACTTCTAAAAAGGTGAGTCGGGTAAGACCAAATTAAGTATTGTTTTAATTGTGACCTCACAAGAGAAAGTTATGAAAAATTGACATGGATAAATGTGATCATGAGATAGTTCTATCATTTCATACGTAACAAAAATATGTTCTACTCCGATTATGTACTAGAAATATGATTTAACTATCTACAATTTCATAACAAACAATTATATACACTATAATACAGATTTTATAACAAATGCTTTTAAAATCAACAAAAGATCAAAAAGTGAATGCATCCTAAATGTTTGTGTTTAATACATGACATGTGAACCTTTTTGAAAGGCGTTTAATCATTTAATTTCAAAGAAAAAAAAATAATTATAGTAATTATTATGATTATTGTGAAATATTTATAAATCACATTTGGAAAAAAAAATGGTAAAAAAATAATTGTCAAAAGTTCATTTGTTGCCAAAACATTAATTCACAGCATTAAACACAACACCATCAGCAGCATTTGATAACAAAACATAAAAAATAACAGATATTATACAAGTAAACCCACTCATAGTATTGTTGTTTTAACCAAAATAATATATATTATTTTTCTACAAACAGATTACCATGATTTATAATGTACGCAAAATCAAAATTTCATTTCCATGATTTTTTTGGCAAATTATCATCAATTATTTGTTTGCATTGCAGGAATATTTAATTTAGATAAATATGTCAGTTACACTGGATTTTTCAAAGTCAATTTCATCAAAGTTAACCAAATAAATATTCATATAATTATAAGCATAAACGGTAATGTCACAACAATGTCTATCAATACCTTTATCCAAAAACTCAAACAAATTAAAGCAAATGCATGCTTTTTAAGTAAAAACTATAAAAGAAGAGTAAAAAAATGAACAAAATAAATTGTTTCAAAACTTAAACATGCGTGTATAAACACTCAATTCGACAAAATATGATATAGTTCTTTCACCAGAGTTTAACATGTACAAGTATATAATAATAGCTATATAGTTTATTCTATTTTCTTCATAACTACAGATGACATTTCAGAGACAATTTCACAAGTATTAAATTACAATTAAATCTTGATATTTTCACTGGGGGGGTCAAAGAGAGTTGACAACTGTTTTTCAGTTATTTTTTTTTCTCCATATTTCTGTTCAAGTCAGTTAAAAAATAGTATGAAATTGTAACTTAAAATACACATATGCAACACTTAATGAAGCTTAAAACATAGTTTGTCAACAAAAAGCACACACTTGCAGTTTCCCTCTATTAGCAGGCTTAACTTAAGCTTTCCCTCTGTGAGCAGGCTTAACCTAAGGTTTTTTTAAGAAGCTTAGCCTTTAGGTTCCCCCTCTATTAGCAGGCTTAACTTAAGCTTTCCCTCTGTAAGAAGACTTAACCTTAAGTTATTTTAAGAAGCTTAACTTTAAGGGACCTCCTCTATTAGCAGGCTTTACTTAAGCTTTCCCTCTATAAGCAGGCTTAACCTCAAGTTTTTTTTAAAAAAAGCTTGACCTCAAGGTCCCCCCTCTATAAGCAGGCATAACCTGAAGTTTCCCTCTATTTGAAGGCTTAACATTAATTTTTCCTCTATTAGAAGGCTTAACCTCAAGTTTTCCTTTCTTAGCAAGCTAAACCCTTAGTGTTCCTTTATTAACAGGCTTAACCCCAAGTTTCCCTCAAGAAGCACCCTTAACCTCAAGTTGCCTTATAGAATCAGGCTTTACCTCAAGATTCCATATATAGAAGCAGACTTAACGTCAAGATTTCCTCTGTAAGCAAGCTAAATAGGGCACTACATCACACATCATTTCAGGCAAAACTAAGATAAAAGCATTTTGGAAGCCACTGTGTTTTAAGTTAAGTACAATCCATATACCAGAGATCTTTTAATTCCGAAATCCCTTCTTTGAACTAGCTTGTAGCAGACACTGTTTGCGCTACTTATAAATCAAGGGTTTCTCATATTTTAATGGAAATTGTCTCATAATGTTACAGCTGTGAAACACAATTCATGTGTGAATAATAGTCTACTGTTTTAAGTAACTGCAAGTTAACTTTGCAATAATTATTACAATCCATAAACTGTGTTGAATGTCTAGTTCCACTGTACACATGTATAACATTAGTGCTTTGGAGCAAACACTCATCATTTTCTTGTTGTTGTATTTTAGTCGAAAAAGGGGCATAACTCTTAAATTTTCAAGAGTTAAGGCCCATGCTATACATGTGCCTATTATCTCTGGCAACATGTGAACCAAGTTAAATCTGAATACCATGAACGATTTTTGAGATGGCAAAACATAAAGTTTGCAATAGGATGCTGCAAGCGACAAAGGCTAAGCCGCTATGTCAACACTTTGATATTTTTTTCTTCCTAAGTGAATGATTTAATTTCAACGTGGTCAATAACAAGGCAGTACTTCCAATATATACATACATAGATAACACTCCAACCAAGCTAAGTCATATAGGAGGAGTTACATCTCCAGAATACTGTATAAATCAAAACCTGTGTGCAGTAAAGAATACAAACTGGTGTACCAAAAAGTGAGTAAAGAAAGCGAGCGTCAATTATATACTTTTTATACAATGTATATAGAGAAATATAGATTTAGTGGATTTCCTTTCTAATGAGCAACTGATTACTGTCATCTTATATTGTGTTGGTAGTGTCAGGCCTAGAGTAAAAAGTTACCTTAACAATTCAATAGAAAATTCCTCTTGTTTGTTTTTCTTTATAAAATGAGATCTTTTAATACATGTTTTAATGGAAACCACAACAAGTATTTGAAATGAATTAGTATGTCTTCAATTGAGACTTTTCAGATGTAAGTTTCTTTCAAAAGCCAGTTAATTTGTAGAGTTAATAACAGAAGGTATCAAATCTTTCTATATTTTAATGTCCATTGCTACTTTCTGCGATTAACCCCCGAAATTATGGCTGCAAAACTTTATCTGAATGTAAGTGCAGTACCATACAAAAACAATATTAAGGAACTTGGACATTATCTATGTGAATCCTGGCTTTTCCGTTGACCAATTATTCAATAATTAAGCTCAAGTATGCTAAAATTTATTTAAAAACATCTGTATTCATGTTCCATCCATACATGTGTGCAATTTTAGCGTTGTTGTCATTCCACCATATTCAAATAAATCTTATATATATACCTATTGTGAAACATATCTGTTAGAATTACCATAAACATATTTAAGTTATTCTGAATATTTTACAAGACTTAAGTTTTGAATCGCTCTAGGAAAACTTTGTTTCTTTTTCATATGTAACTAAGCTATTAGCTTAAGGGTTACAGAGCATAATATTGTGCAAGTTCATCTTTCATAATCATGATAAGCCAGTTCAGATGGACAGATAGTGTCCGAGGTCCTTTCCATTTTTTTGTATACTATTCCATGTATGAAACAGCAGCATTCGACTTAGGAAGTTGCGTTATAAAGCAACATAAAATACATTCGGTTATGTACATTCAATATAAAGTTCTGTCTTTGCTAGTAAAATATAAGCACTACATGTATTACTATGAACAATACACACATTATTAAAAGGATGAAACATATTAACAAAATGTATTTGGAACTGTTCCATCATTTAAAAATCTGAAAAAAGGGGAGATAAATACAGCGTATGCCATCTTCTCTAAATATGATGATTTCTAACATAACAGAGTAAATATTGAGCAGAAGAAGTTTGGTCACATGACCAAACAGTCACATGACAGTGTCACATGACATGACTGATGCTCTGATTTGCATATTATAATGCTGGATACATATTACATGGTTGTAGTGTTTCTGCATACCAACTAGGTCTTATCTGAAAGCAGGGGTGTATATATAGGACAATTTCACCCAACCCCAACAATTTAACCTTTATCTTTATCATTAGTCCCTTGACAACAATGCCCAGTAATACATACATTGTGCTATCTATTGATTAATTTTATTATATTTCACTTTTTACTTTATAAGAAAACGCTGGTATATTTAATAATCCTAGGCCATATTAAAAAGGATACTTGAAAAGCCTGACTCTAATTGAGCGGTTTCTTAAAGTTGAATGTTGATATCAATGATTAAGACACGTTTTATTTCTAAGGCCAAAAGACTCTTTTAAATAAGTTTCTGTATATGCGCAAAACAAATGATCGAAAACATTTGTGACAAATTTTTACATTTCTTCTATGAAAGAACTTCAATGATTGATAGTTTTATGTATGTCCTATATAACAGAGATGAACTCTTCCGATATCAAAAATACTGAATAATGTTGATATTTAGTTTTGGTGTACAGTGTGGTTAAAGCATGATGTTCCTTGTATGTTTATTCATATAAGTTCATGTTTATTCATTAATATATTTATTTCTTAAAAAAACATGATTTTCATAAGTTTCCCTACCAGTAGCGCTTTCCTTTGTAAATTCCAAATGACTGAAATTTATGATTACATTTCCAAAATTTAATAAAACTCAATTCCTGAGCAATACTTTGACCTACATAAATTACAAATTCCCACTTAAAGACAGACATTAAATAAACTTAAACTAACATACTAAATGCCAGCATATGTGAGCTTTCGATGTTTTCTGAATCAGCTTTACTCTCCCAAACTCATGATCCAGAGACCAGCATTCACAATTCCAAAATAGTTCTAAAAATCTGAAGACAGGTTTTTAGAATATCTATGCAGTTAAGTAACAACATTTCACCTGTACAATAACAAATTAATGCACTTTAAATTTCTTGTCTTTAGTGTCACTAAGATCACTGCGAGCAGGTTTTCCATCTAGGAACAGGCAGTTTCATTGCAGTCATATTTCCACGGGTTGTTGTGAAGGATTCCATTCTGAATCAGGCTTGAAAACTTCTGCATTGTCGATGAGAAGGAAACTTTCAATCACGTAGATGCCTCTCCAAAGACGATTAATACTTCAGGTTGAATTACAATTTTCTGTTTTTATCTTCTTGTTTTTTTTCCTTATGATTTAACTCTTTCAATAAAATTGAGCTAAATATACTTACATGTGCTTAAGGCTTATTTATAGGATACTAGGATAATTCACAAGCTTAAGCAGAACCATTTTTTTATGTTCTTTATCTTTAAAACCTTCAATAACTATTCCAGGCTTCTGTTTGGGAATTCATAGGGGCTGGTAAAAACATGCTTATCATTTACCAGTAAAAACTTCACACTGGTAAAAACCAGTCTCAATTACTGGTAAAACCAACACAAAACTGGTAAAAACCCAGTACACATACAAGACTGGTAAAAAACGGTAAACACACATTTTTTCATGCCCTAGACGGTCCAAGCCTAACACCATATACCCGTAGTACACCACATAGCCTCTACTAGGAAGAGTCAGTACTATTCGTGTTTCGTAACACGGAGTAAACGTCATCAACTTTTGCGAGTCCTTCAAAAAACGGTATCAAGTCCAGTAACTCCGTATCCTGCATGTCATCGAACCAGGACTGACACGGTACCTGAAAATCAATTGTAAATTATGAAGTCTGTACATACTACTTATGTTGATTTTCTGTTTAAAATCAGCAAGCAATGAGCTATTAAAGCTTTGAACCCGATTTTTTTAGTGTTTTAAGTTACTAGTAATTTTTATCAAGCAAACGAGAATTGTCCCATTCTGAATTAAATATGCTGTATTCGCGGTTGATATTAGGGAATATCGCAGTGATACATCTAAAACTGATGCCAAGTGTACACATTGTGTTCAAGGGCACATCACTTCACAACAAGAAGGCTATACTTCACTAAAAATACGGCAGGCACTACTTCCTTTAAAGGAGGTAATGTGTACCAAGTATTAGAGTTATACCTCTTCATCTGAAGGAGTACTTTGCTCCAGAAATTTTTTCAACAAAAGACCACCCGCGTTCAAACATATGGTGACTCCTCCAATATACAACAATCCAAACATTGTTTGTAACAATTTGCAAAGCGATGAACAAGTCAGACAAATTCAAAGCTTTGAGGGTTAATTTCCCAATGACAATGGATCATGATAGTATATACATAGGACTGATTACTAATTTGGACATTTACATAATAGTTATTTTGTATTTCCACTTTCTTTTCACCAAGTAAATTAAAGCTAATCCTCAGCATTTACTTATTAACATACCCAATGGCCTTTTATAGGAATTTGGAAACAAGTCTCTGCATCAACATTTGGAAAATCACTGAGTTAAAGGTGACTTGACAAAATTGGGAATTATGCATGATTTTAAAGAATCTCCCTTTGGGACAAGCACAGAATTTTGGGCACTAATGACTCTATATCTAGGAGGCGGGACTTACAGCATTATCTGTATCAAAGATATAGGAGACAGGAGACTTGTCAATTAGGATCACTAGATACAGCTTAATAAAGATATACAGCGTTTTCTGGATAAAGACGATATAGCAAGCGAGAGACTCACCTAAGATTAAAGACTAACAGTAGTATCTGGATAGAAGATAAAAGAGAACTTACAGCGTTAGCTTGATGGTAGATATATGAGCAGGTGTCACTTGATTACGCTAAGATAGAGACTCACACGGTTATCAAGATGAAAAATATAGGAGAAGGGCCAGTTGTCAATACTGATCACTTGATCCAGCTAAGATCAGGACTTTCATCCTTATCTAGATGGAAAATATCGGAGGAAGTGGGAGAGTTGTCAATGCAGATCACTTGATCCAGCTAAGATAAAGACTTACAGCATTATCTGGATGGAAGATATAGGAAGCGGGAGAGTTGTCAATAATGATCACTTGACTCAGCTCTCTTCCCAGACGACTCAAGTCCTGAAAACAAAAAAAACATTAATATTAGTCTCAGTATATTCTCTGAAAATTAATATTATTAGACACTCTTGAATTTGATTTCAATATAGTACATACTAAACAACAGGGGTCAACAATTTGCACTGTCTCATCAAACTGCATTCCGCTAAATCCTTGTGATGGCAAAATGCAGTTTCACTCTCAAGATATTTATAAAACATTTTTCTGCTGATGTTTTAGTAATAGCCAAGGGATCCATAAAAGGACATATTTGGAAGTATAGTGCTCCCTTAACTTCGGCTAAAAGTTGAGACCTTGGAAGTATAGGAACTTACATCATTTTTGTTTAGTACTAAAGACAAAATGGAGACAATTTTGTTCAGTAAGGACTGCAACTTCCATGTCTGAGTAGCAAACTTTCAAAGTTCTTGCAGTAAAGAAGTTCAAAATTTTCAAATTCTTATTGGAAGCGTTGATAGTTATTGTTGTTGCTTTTTCCTCTATTGAAGCATTAAGTTACATAAGCCAGACGAATAAATATAGCTACAACAATACCAGTCAGCATTGTTTCATGAGTTATTTCAAGAGAACAATTTTACCTATCAAGGGCTCAGCGACACAACTCTGTATATATATAATAGACTGAGTTACAACTGCTTAGTGAGGAGCCCTCTCTGTGGTTCTCCTCTTTGCCAAGGCCCCAGGATTATGCTCAATACTTTCATTTACGTATGCTTACTGTAATATTCACATTCTGAATGAAATTCGGGACTTTTAAAAGCAGGGTTGTCAATAAGTTTTTGTTGAACCGACTGAAACAGAAAAGTAGGCGGCCATCTAGGGGGATCCGTTGGATTGCCCCACCCCCCCACCCTCGCGGAAAATTTTGAAATTCAGCGCTTCATTTCCTGCATTCTGGGGCATTTTGGGAGTATATTAAGTAAACCCTTCACTTCATAGATACGCAATTTTACTTATCTATTCATAGCTTCATAGATACGGAGTCGGAGATACATGCTTTATCGATAGCTTCATAGATACGTGATTCTACGTACTCGTAATGTAGGGTCATTTATTTTCATATCTGTTGCTTGTTTGTTTGCTATAAATTCATTTCCATGAAGTATAAACATCGATAAATACAATGCACTAAAAAAGCAACAACACTAAGTTACTATTATTTTAAGATTTTTGGAAAATCGCGAAATAAGGTCATTGTTATCAAAGATGCGTAAAACGTTGACTGCACATGTTTGTAGGCATTCCTGTCTCGTGTTCCTCGTGGAAATTTACATAATGCTGCAAGTTATAATGAACTACCAATAATACAACTATATCTTATTGATCACGCGCCTGACGTCACAGGTCATGGTTCAGAATCGTGTCAAAATCTTGGCAATGTTGGATAAACAAAAAATCGTCTACTGTGTATACCCAATACTGTACGCCGAATCGTAAGATAATGATTCAGATTATCAGAAATTTTGAAACCAGTCAAGGCGATGCTCTTAACATTGAAAAGAGATGTTATAGGCGAAAAGGGCCGGTTTTAGCGGTAAGGAACATTTATTACCAAAAAAACTCGCGATCAATTTTTTTTCTTCCGAATTTGAACCGGCCCAAACTCAATTTGAACCGTCCATTTGGGCCAGCAGCCGGTTCTTATTGACAACCCTAAAAAGGACATTATTGCCATGATGATCACAATCAACTTAAAAAATATATTAAGTAAAATCAATATTAAGTTAAAATCAATTTAAAATTTGCTTAATAAAATAAGCTACGTAAGTTTGCTATTATGAAGAATTTTCAAGAAATAGGGGGCCTGAAGTACTTTATAAGAAGTTCGATCAAATTTCAGGCCTTTCTTTTCAGCTAAATACCCTTTTATCATCACAAAAAAAGAAGCTAACATCATTTTAATCTCAAAAAAATAATAATATTTTGTTGACCTTACAGTCTTATAACATCATGAGGAAGTAAGATTATTTTCCTTAAATCCTCTAAAATAGTTCTTATTAAGCACCTATCTTGCAGTACATATGTTAAGTATATCAAGTCACTATAATACTTCACTGCCATAAATGAAAAATTAATGGCAACAAAATAATGGCAATACAGGCAATTTAGTGGCCACCATTGGGAAAAGGTTAAGTTGGCTGCTTAAGACAGGTGGCCCTTTAAAGCAGGTTGGGAATTGCTGCCACTTAAACTTTGCTTAAACAAAGGTCTAATATAAATCTTTTAAATGGCTATCTTAACCATCACCCTACACCACCATCATTTTCATCATTACGCTTCATAGTTAAAAAGTTAGGTAAAGATAATGTCATTTCCCTTATAATATTCAGTATGATGTATAAACCTTCATGTACTGTGCATATATAACAAGTGGTGTTTACAGACAAGCCAACAGTTATAACACGTTCTATGTCTCCAGGCATAAATGTATTTGAAACTTCACCACTCATTTATATATTTCCGGTCTGTGATATTTGCTGGTACATCGTAAAAATCTACCTTAGTTTAATAGCCTGCGGTGCCCTTGTCTAATTCATTACAATCTGGTTTATGACCTATATTCATCATGTTAACAGAGCACAGCGTCGTTAAAATATATTTAGAATGGATGTATGCACAACTGTAACCTTTGTATACGAATATGTTTGTTGATATACATGTACAAGCATCCTGATATGGTTCGTCAAGTGTCCTTGTGTTTCAATAAGCGCAATAACACACTGCAGCTATAATATATGTAACCTTGTACGACATGCCAACAAAAACAGAATCGTAATAAGTGTTGTTGACCTATTCCCTAGCAATAGTGTCCTCAAATGTTAAAAAAAAACCTTCAATTCTACATAAACTTTAAAGATGCATTCTTACTCTCAAACAAGATGTACCAAAATTTAAACAATTGTCTGAAGTTACCGAAATGGATGAATAAATATTGAAGGAAACAATGGTTCTTATGAAGGAAACAATGTTAATTTTGAAAGAAAGGTGCAGAAAAGTGGGTATTTAAACCTTATAAGACAATAGTTTATCACTGTAAATCTTTTAGAACCCTGTAACAAATCATTTAAAGTGACACTCTTATCAAAAATCAATACATACACATGTATAACAAACAAAAAATTTGAGTGACAAATCTTGAACAACTTACTTAATAATGCATTTATGGAAAATATTAATTACTGATAAAAATATTGTAACAGTGTATTTACTAGCTGAAAACCAAAACATATTAAACGATTGGTGAATGCTAAAAGGTTTAAAGTGATCTACTATAGGGTCATAAGGTAGAAATACTGTGTTTTCTGCACAATCCATTTAAATTAAACTCGGAATCCTTTATAAGAACCATTGTTTTCGACATTTATTCAACCTTTCTGATATATTTAAACAATTGTATTAAATGTAGTAAATCTTATTTGGGAGTAATAGTGCATCTTTAATAATTGTGGAATTTCAGCTATTAAATCAAGGTAACAATCTTGTTATCAGTAATTAATATTTTCCATAAATGCATTATTTATTAACTATATGTTAAAAATTTATCAGTGGTCGAAGTCAACACAAGCCCACAATCCCTGCCCTGGTAAAACGTATTCCCGACTGCTCAAATTCTGAGTTTTATAAAGCAGGGCTTGTTTTGATGCCAAGTCGTATTATAACAATTTAGGCTTGTTCAAAAGTCTAATTACGATAACTGGTTTATCACTCAAAATTTATGCTTGTTATACATGTTTATGCATTGATTTTAAATACAAGTGTCACTTTAACCTAGACTATGCTATAAGTTAAGTTATTTCTTGACATTTCAACTTTATTTTCTGTGTCAATTTCACGTCTGTTCACTATGCTATCAATCTTATGTCACCGGAAGATTTTTTACACTTAACGCTTCCTGTCTAATGAAACTTTCAATTTGACCAGCATAAATGATTACAAGTAGTACTTCAACAACATAATTTAAATATCTAGTGTCAAAACTGTGTGCGCTAAACAAACTAAAATTTTAAATGTTAAATAACGTGTCTGACAACTGGTTGTTGTTTATACATGGAGAGTGATCTGCTTAGACATCTATATTGTGTCGGCAACATTGTCTAAAACGAATGCGTAAACAAGCCTTCTCATACACAGTGTAAATCCTTGCTATGATATCAACGTGTGTGTACAACAAATTTTGTATAATCAAGAATATTAATTGACTTCTTAGTATCACAAATTGAATATTAATCGATTAATTAGTTAGTATCACAAATTGAATCGCAAGTTTTAATTATAAAATCAAATAAACATTGCCTACACTGACCTATAAATTGAGTGACAATACATTCAGTTATAAGATAGTCTACGAGTATATATATTGTATTCATTGATTTGGGTTTAAAGTAGAGAGTAACAGAAGGATGCTGGACCCTGGCCTGCTTTGGTATCACCCTTCTGCACTCATGGAGACCAGCATAGGCACCCTTCTGCCCTCATAACATAAAATATTCAAGACTGTCAAAATCTTTTTTCAGGATTAATATGATTCTTAATACATGCAAACTAAACATATTTGGCAGTTAAAACTGCAGTGATTTTTATTTAAATTTTCAAAACCACCTGTGGCTTTACAATTGGGAAAATAAGCGCGTTAATTCCCAAAATTGGGAAAATACAATGAACATTAAAATGGACATTTAAAATAAACAGTAACAAAGACACCTATTAAAACTGTTTCAACTCTCTTTAATGACCGTTACTATCATCAAAACATGTAAAACATGATTTTTGTGCCAAATAATCCCTATCAATGTTGGGAATTTTTTCATAAATAATTACAAAGGATATAATTTATATAATACTATAGTGAATAGCATTGGTATTTTCATCATAATATGCACTGACTCTGTTAACACCTTACATTGTTTAATCCCTTGTTTTAACTCTTTGAAATAGTCAATTGATTGATTAACAAGTTCTTAAAAATTTCAGAGACAATTTAATGGGCTTATCTTCCTCTTAAATTGGATACAAAATCTGCTGTCTATTAAAAATTATGACTTCCACACTCATAGAGAGAATGGAATGAATATATCAATATATTTTATTTTTTTTCCAATTTCCAAATAGTCAGACTTGTTTGCAATTGATCATAAAACAAATGAATGAATTTTGTAGGATTTCATCAACATGTTTCCTTGGCATTCATCAAAAAGTAAATACACCATCATTATAATAAATAAATACAGTTGTCTACTTTCAGTTTCACTTCTCAGTTCTGTCATTTTCCGATATTGGCAATGAAGGTCAATGTCATGTATGTAAACATGTAGTTTAGGCATGACAAAGAACAGCATTGTCTATTAATTATTTTAATCCCCTCCTGCAACGAATAATTTACTGTTACTTTTAAATTAGTAATCCTTTTGTTGTTTTTAACACAATGATTTTAACTCTTAATTTGTTACATGCTCTCTGATTGGATGAAAAAATGGAGTTAAACCAATGAAAATCCACCTTTCACCATGATGCGGATATTACATCATTGTATGTTTCTGTGAATAGACGCTTGCATGTAGGGGAAATAACTGTTTTGTTTATATTTCATCGTCTTTTATTCTTATTTTCTTTTGAAGTTTTAGAACTCCAGATTGGAAATTTTTATTCAGAAATGGGTAAAAGGGTACTTTTTGCCATTGGGAACATGACCGAATACCGGCTATAAATATTGCCGCAAAAGACCCAGACAATTCATAATTGTATTTTTTATTCATTTATGAGGGAAATTGATTACCGATTTTTGGGAAAATATGACTATTTTTTGGGAAAATTGTACGATTTTCGGCGAGGGGAAACAGCCATTATTTGGCTGTAAATTTCACGAAAAAAAATCACTGTAAAACCATATATTAATTCAATCAAACATAATTCTGAACATTTTCTGTCATTTTTGTAATGTTCAGGTCCTTATAGCCTGATATAAAATGCCCTTTTCTCCCTTAGCATCCTGTTCCCCTTTTGCAGCACCCTGTCCCTTTAAAATCCTGGCTTAAAACCTAGTTTTAAAACCCAACAGTTCCCTTGCATTTAATAGAATCCAAAACAAAGACAAACACTGTTGCATAAAGGCTAGAAATGTCCGATCCTTGCGCTTACTTTAACGTAGTTTCCCCGATGAAAGACACAGGATTCCCTGAAGAGTCTGGCCCGAAATACCCCCCACTTGTCCAACAGATCGGCAACCGGATCTGCATACTGGAATACAGACAGATCATTGTATATTTATGGCAAATACCCCCCCACTTGTACATCAGATCAGCAACTGGATCTGCATACTGTACTGGAATATAGAAAGATCACTGTATAATTATGGCAAATACCCCAACTTGGTTTACAGATCAACAACTGGATCTACATACTGGAATACAG
This sequence comes from Mya arenaria, assembly GCF_026914265.1. NCBI lineage: Eukaryota > Metazoa > Mollusca > Bivalvia > Myida > Myidae > Mya > Mya arenaria. Next base: position 3,801,284 of record NC_069128.1, on the reverse strand, counting down.
ACAAATCATTATATATTTATGGCAAATACCCCCCCCCCCCCTCCAATTGTCCAGCAGATCAGCAACTGGATCTGCATACTGGATTACTAACAGATCATTGTATATTTATGGCAAATACCCCCCCACTTGTCCAACTGATTGGCAACTGGATCTGCATACTGGAATACAGACAGATCTTTTTATATTTATGGCAAATACCCCCACTTGTCCAGCAAATCAGCAACTGGATCTGCATACTGGAATACAGACAGATCATTGTATATAATATTTATGTCAATTCCCCCCCACTTGTCCAGCAGATCAGCAACTGGATCTGCATAATACCCCCCCCCCACTTGTCCAACAGATCAGCAACTAGATCTGCATACTGGAATACAGACGGTTCATTGTATAATTATGGCAAATACCCCCACATATCCAACAGATCGGCAACTGGATCTGCATACTGAAGTAGAAACAAATCATTGTATAATTATGGCAAATACCCCCCATTTGTTCAACAGATCAGCAACTGGATCTGCATACTGGAATACAGACAGATCATTGTATATTTGTGGCAAATACCCCCCTAATATACAACAGATCGGCAACTGGATCTGCATACTGTACTGGAATATAGAAAGATCACTGTATAATTATGGCAAATACCCCCACTTGGTTTACAGATCAACAACTGGATCTACATACTGGAATACAGACAAATCATTATATATTTATGGCAAATACCCCCCCCCCCCCCTCCAATTGTCCAGCAGATCAGCAACTGGATCTGCATACTGGATTACTAACAGATCATTGTATATTTATGGCAAATACCCCCCCACTTGTCCAACTGATCGGCAACTGGATCTGCATACTGGAATACAGACAGATCTTTTTATATTTATGGCAAATACCCCCACTTGTCCAGCAAATCAGCAACTGGATCTGCATACTGGAATACAGACAGATCATTGTATATAATATTTATGTCAATTCCCCCCCACTTGTCCAGCAGATCAGCAACTGGATCTGCATAATACCCCCCCCCCCCCACTTGTCCAACAGATCAGCAACTAGATCTGCATACTGGAATACAGACGGTTCATTGTATAATTATGGCAAATACCCCCACATATCCAACAGATCGGCAACTGGATCTGCATACTGAAATAGAAACAAATCATTTTTTAATTATGGCAAATACGCCCCCACTTGTCCGACAGATCAGCTGGTCTGTAATTTTAAATGAAGAAATAGTCATATAAAATCTCATTAAAATTTACTCCATTAAACATTATTATCTTCCTTTCAATATGAAGGCTAAAAGCAGAATTTTATGAGCCCCACACATTTATATATGAAGTAAAGCAGGCCTTATCAATTGAAGTAGACAGATTCTATAGAGTTATTAGACAAGGAAGCTTTAGATATTAATATAGGGAGCTGCTATGTTTAGTAAGGATTTATAAAGACACCATAATAATACTTTTAAGATATTTATGCATAAATTCCATTACTTCCACTTACCTTCGCAAGACTAGCTGTAAACAGTACACATTCAAACAGTTCACCCATTTTCTTTAAGAACTCATCCACAAACGGCCGCTTTAGAACATACACTTGGTGTACCGTACCATCTATCTCTACAGGTACTATGAAATCTGCATTGCTGATTGGCTGAAAGCAGAAATAATGAGTTTAAACTGATTGGCTCAATAAAATCCAGCTAGACTGTGATTGGCTGAATACACTTGGTGTGCCATACCATCTATCTCTACAGGAACAATGAAATCTGCATTGCTGATTGGCTGAAAGCAGAAGATAATGAGTTTAAATTGATTGGCCCAATGAGAACCAGCTATATTGTGATTGGCTGGCAGCAGAAAACAGTGAATTTCAATAAGCTCTATCTCTACATGTTCTACAGCATTTTTTCAAAATGATGGTAAATATAGAAGACCAAGTAAAAAATAAAAGCAAAATAATTCAATCACTTCCTGCAGGAGAAATAAATCTTTTTTAGCAATTTGAAACAGACTAAATATGCTTTAACAGACTTCACCATAGGAAATTACAGCAAAACATTCTTAAATAAACATCAAATAAAATGTTTACAAAACATCAGACATTGAGTGTCAAATAAGTGTAGTAATATATGGATTACTAGTGATAAATGCCCTAAAAGCTTCCTTCTTCTGTTCATCATGATCATGTATTATTGCTTTTAACTGCAAAATAAGATCATTTTTCAGGCCACTGAACAAAAAAAATATACCCTGAAGAGCCTAAATAAGTTTACATTAACACTTTGAAGTGTGATACAATATGTGTACACGCTTTTGCACCTAAAACTGTGTGCATGAATACTTAACCAAGATTCGTTGCTCGACATTTGAAAAACATCAATAGGTAAACGGCAAACAAGTTTTTCAAACACTGATAAGATCTTCAAGTTGAATGAGATATATTGAGTAATATCATTAGTGTACATTACCCAAATACAAGACCTTCAAGATGAATGAGATATATATACCAAGTTATATCATAAGTGTACATTCTTCATACAGCTTTGTATACAATTATTGTATCCACCTTTATACCCTGGGCCACTTTTCATTAAACATCTTAAGTCATTTATTAACTTAAATTCAAATTCCTTAAACATTTTATAGTCAAATTAAAATTTAAACAAGAAATGCCGCAATGCGACGAAACCAGGTTTTCAATAATTGACAGAAGAACTTCAGCCTCTAAAGTTATTCAGTTTCAACTGTTTTTCTATTTTTAGTAACAGTGACCTTGACCCTAGGGACCCCCAACACAATCCCATGAAAGGTATCCATAAAACTCTTCCTTTATACCAAGTTGGGTCAAGATATGTCAACCCTGACTAAGTTATTCAGTTTCAACCGTTTTTCTATTTTAAGTAACAGTGACCTTGACTCTAGGGACCTCAAATGCAATCCCATAAAAGGGATCCATAAACTCTTCCTATAGACCAAGTTTGGTTAAGATATGTCAACCCTTGCTGATATTATTCAGTTTCATAGGTGAGTTTAATGCTGCCCGGCTGCCTGCCCAAATAACATCATTCTAATAACCAGGTTTCACTATATGTGAAAACCTGTTTAAAAAATATGTTCACATCAGAGAAAGTTACAGTCCGGACGCAGCCACCTATATACTCTTAAGAAGTTCTAATATGCCAGACATCGCAAAAACTGTCGGTCTGACAGTCCTGACAGGTAAATTTTGACTCGGTCTGACTAAATTTGTGATGGTGTCGGTCCGTCCGACCGACAGTTTTCACGGCCAGATGTAAAAAACAATGAAGATTTAATCTTTATCAATTATCTAACATCGCTTAAAAGTAAGAATAATTTATTTTAAAAATCAGGTTTTTATCAATGATATTGTCAAATAACCTGTTTACGAATCCGATGTCGTTTTCCGGTAGTGTAGATGTCTTAATGCGTACCACACTAAGTCAAACACCATGCAGCATTTGCTTCCCCTTGCAATACATAACCAAATGATGTTTACTACTGTGAATAATACGCAATGTTTTGAAACGCTAAAATGATAAACTTTTGTCATGAACATTGGAATGTTTTAAAAGATAGTTCCAAATGTTCCTAACAAAAATCTTATCCATTAGAACATGTTGTTCGTTTACAAAACCGGTACCAGGACGATCCAAAAAATACAAATTGCAAACAAACCGATCAATCAGAATTTTCATTACGATTAAGTGTGAGTATAAAAAATGGCTAACTTATCTTTACACGAGAGTGAACTGTCTAGTTGATAGCAGAAGAAATTATGCTGAATTTATAATATTTTGCCAAATAAAGCTCTGTGAACTGTTATTTGTGGTCAAGCTTAACTGGTTAATATCTTAATACGTTTTTATTTCTTGTAAATGTAAAATTAGCAACAAAGGCTTTGATAAAGCAAGTTTTCAAACAAAAAATTGTCAGACCGGCAAATATTCTTTCGGACCAATAAAATATCAGAGGCTGTCGTTCCGAATGACCGAGACTTTTTTTAAACATTCGTGATGTCTGATATGGAGCATTCCATAGTAAACAAACTCTAAGTATAACCTTGACAGAGGCCGCGCAGGCAACAGGTTGTACACACAAAAGGTCTTGCAGCCGACACATCTTCTTGGTTTCATCAGTCAAACACATGTAGAAAGTTATTTCAAAATCGGTCCATACAAGTGACTGTTACAGGCCAGACACAACCACCAATTCTCTATGCCACATTCTTATATGCAGCATACCATAGAAAACTAACATTAATTTTGACCTTGACATTTGAGGTAGGGACACGTTTTGTGCACGCAACACGTTGTCTGGGTATGTCGAACACATGTCATTATGTGGCAAGGTATTTTAAAATCTGTCTATGCAAGAGAAAGTTACAATGCAAAAAATTGAGTCGGACAGACAAACAGAGGGACAGTATACAAATTAAATTTTCCCTCCTTGGGCATGAATATATATATATATATAAAGAAAAATATATTTCTGCCTGGCAAAGAGAATCAGACCTGCCTGCAAATTATTCTGCTTGCAAACAAAATCAGTTTTTCAAGAAAACTAAATAAAAACTCATCACCAGAATCTTACCTAAAAATGCCGCAGCTTCTAAACAATTGCGTCTACAAAAATCAGTAACATAAACAACACAAGTGCCAAGTCAAACAGTTAGTTTTTTTCTTTCTTGGGAAATATATTTTTACCCCAAAAGAATCTAAACTTGTGCATTTTTCATTGCCCAGGTAGGAGGTACCTGTAAATAATTTCTATTTATCAATAAAGACCATCACCATGTATTTCAGGGAAATTGGCACCTTTTTTTCAGATTAAGAAAAGGCGCTCTGCACTGAATTGATAATTACCTACTGTTTTTGTCCTTAGAAATTTCCAGGGAGATTTTTTGTGTGTGTCTGAGATTGAAACCTGAACAAATCATAGCCAAACTTTAAACATTAAAAGTGCATTTTACACCACTGTGTCGTGCACCAAAGCCCTTCTATATAACCCACAGCTCTACTCACTATAATACAGTAGGTTACACAGCACTAATTTTACTCAACAAATAATTGCTTCATAATTAGTGGACCGGAGGGTTTAATTTTTCCTAATACAAAAATGGTACATGGTAGAATAAGGATTATGATTAAATACAGTTTAAGAACCTAGATGAACCTAGTCGTTCTGATTCTTTCAGTAAACATAAGAACAATGACCGACCTTTCTACATATCTTTTAAACTAATCTTATAAATGTCAGTCACCTGTTACCATTGCCAATGTTTTCTTGGTACAAACCACCTACACAAAGAAACAACAAGTATTGTAGCAATTAACAGTCAGAGATGTGTTTATAAACAAGTTGCAAAATAACACTTCACATAACCATTATGCAACAGATGGTAGTTGCTTATGTGTATAGTTCTGCGGGTCTTTAGAACCGTGGGTAAATGCCAAAATCTACCAAAATCCTTCCATATTTTAATGTCTAGGTACTTCCTGGAATTAATAGTATTAATGCTATCAGTGTGTGTATACCACGTGATATATTACGTCATATATGCTATATCCGAAGGCAACATTTTGCTTAATTTGAAGACTTAAAACAAAGATAACTTTTCTTTTACTACACCATTTTCATTTAAAATGGTGAAAAAATAGTGAAGTTATCTTTGTTAAAGTCTTCATTCGAAGCAAAATCTTGCCCTCCTACGTAGCATTTATGACGCAATTTATCACATGGTATACACACTGGGTTAATACCATGATAATATTTAGGTAGTTTTGAATACTGGGTAGGCTATCCAACAATTTTGGTTACCTTTAAAAGTTAAAACAGGGGATTGTCTTCGATTTGAGCAAAGCAAGGGGCCAATGACCCATAAATTCTACATAAGGCAAAAAAAATTCATGATTTTTATTAGACTTTTGTAGAGACGTTATTGTCATCATCGGAGAAATCTTCTCTCAAGTTCTCTTTAAAGCTCTAAAGGTTTTAAACTATGAGTCTATGTATTTAAACACACAGAAAATACCTTTAAAAACAAAGCATTTTTTTTTATCAAAACAAAGCATTTGCAGACATGCTGTTTTTACAACCCTATCAAATATGTATTTTACAGAAAAAAATCTTAACACAATGCCCTATCTATTTCGGATCTTCTCTATTGGAAACTTCCGATAATATCATTATTCAATTGTTATTACAATTTGATAGGCCAATTCTATAAACAGCAGTAACAAGAGTCGACATTGTTGTATCCTATTACAGAAGTATTAAATAAAGCGTAAAAGCTTAAAAAGAGTATCAACAGATTTAACAACTCATATTGGTAATTTTACAAAACCGTGTTAAGATAAAGTGTGGGATTTATTTAATTATGACTTGCATTTTTTACAGTTTACAAAACAAGTATCTTGTAGTATTAATATACTAAAGTATTTTGTAGCGCATCCCCGGCACCCCAGCGTATCATACAACCTATATGATACCCTGGGCATATCAGCTCGTACTCATGAATAATTAATCAGGTGAAATCCAGCCGCTTGATTGGTGCAGTGCGGAAATGGCCGTGAAATTACAGATGCAATCTTGGTTCGAAATAATCCAATGAGATCACGGCTTACAAATCATTTTAGACAGGATATTGTTAAATATGCTGATAGCTCTTCACAAAGGAGATTCTTTCCTTTTTGTTATCGGCTATTTCATTGGTAAAATGCTTATGAATATTCAAGATTTACGAAGTTTCCCTAGCCATATTGCCGAGAGTATCATATAGGTTATGATACCCTGGGGTGCCAAGGATGTTTGTAGTGTTGCCTTGTTACAATCAAATGGTATTTCATAGCATCGCAAAAGTTGTCACTTAAATCGGTAAAGGCCCACATCTTTATTCTGGGATTGTCAACAAACCATATGCTTTCCGACAACTTAAAAATGCAAATCGAAAAATACTTCAATGTTTTTATTTACCTTTACGTAAATGGGGCCAGGCAATTAGAATTGTGAAAATAGTGACAAATCACATAATCTTGTGGATTAATGTAGTGCCTTGTTTGGGGGCACAGGGGGCAAAGCCAACTTTAAGGTCTGGGCTTTAAGCATTTTAAGATTACATTTAAACATATCTGTACAGCTGGATAGTTGCTGGATTAAAAAAAAATGATAATTATGAGGCAATTTTGTATAAATAAACATAAGTATACTTTTTGGAACTGTATATCAGACTGAAGTTTGGACCCATTTCCAGTCAAAAAAACTTTGTAACTTGAATGTCAAACACTTTTTAACCCCTTTTAAGCTTACCTTAAATGAGCTATGTACAAGGGTTTCATCTAAATCTATCACAACACATTTTTTGCTGGAATCCTGCGGTCGTATGGGTGGCAACAGGTATTTTTCATTTGGGTTCTGAAATATAAAAACACACATACAAAATGATGGCATCTGTACAGAAAACGATCACTTGTTGCGATCTGAAAACTGCAATGGAAATATCATCACGAGGCTCATGGTCAAAGATACATGTACATATGTGGTGATATGTTTGGCATTTGAATGTTTTCTCATGTCACCATTAATCATTCAAATGTAACTAGATAGTTTTAATATGTTGTCTTCATCTTTCCAAAGCCTTACGTTCAGTTCACTTACGTATGATATTTTATTACCGGTAATGAAAAATCTTTTCAATTCTATTTTTTTTTAAATAAAATTGTTGTGTTATTGCCAGAGGGTCATCATCACCATCATCACCATCATCATCATCATCATCATCTTCATCATCATCATCATCATCAGCATCATCAGCATCATCATCATCATCATCAGCATCATCATCATCAACATCATTATCAGCATCATCACATCACTATCATCCTCATCATCATTATCATCACCATCATCATCATCATCATCATAATCTTAAGAGATCGCCTCACTCAACTTAAGCATTCTCGCAAATGTGATAAAATACTTAGCACACGCAGCAGTCCGAAAAGCTTTTTACATTTAAAACATTCATTGTTTACACTTTCTTTAAAAGAACTGATTAAAAACAGACACAGAGAATTTTAGATGCCTCCCAGTCTCATAATTGTACCAAAACCTTCAATATTTTAATGTCACTTGGTAAAGTTCTTCTGGCATTAACACTACAAATTTTTTTTTAGAAGCGTGATGTCATGTCACAGTGTGTTCCCCAGCTTGGTCATCAAATGGTGAAACAGTAGTTAAAACAAGGCCAATAATTGCACGACTTAATTTAATTCTTCCATGAGCTCCCCGAGAGGTAGTCCAAATAATTGTACGTTGACGGATTTTTTTTAAATTTTTGATATATGGCAAATCCTTCATGTACAAATTGTTTAGTATCAAAAGTGGGTAGTTGTTCCGATCAGGATTACGGGTTAAAGCATATAGCGTCTATAAAATATCATAAAAACAAGAAATATTACCAGATAATGTTATTTTATATTAGTTCCGTACACAAAAAAATAAATATCCAACTTATAATTATGAGTTTGACGGCTTTTTTTCATTTCATTCTGTCAAAACATAACGATATATACATGAAGGGCACCTGCAAGGCTTCAGGGCACAGTTTTAAACCCTTGGAACATTTCGGCCATGGCCGAGTTGTTACGATTGTATAACGAGGTCTATCTCGAAGCTTTGTCGGAGGAGGTCGAGCTATTACGATTGTATCGAGTTGTTCCCCTTCGCATAATTGTTGTCTGTGTCAGTCAACTTTCGTTTTATAGGAAAGGTAAACAACTTGTTTTAATGCACTAAACGCTTGTTTAGTGCAAAATAACATTTCACTTACATGGTAAAATATGAATATAACTCTTTATGATCAATTTCAACCATAAAATACTTCACTTAAAACAATTTCAATATTTTTAAAACACCCCCGTTTTTTGCACATTCCCGTTTAGACGTTAGGGATTGGAAGAATCCCGTATAACACGTCTATTATTTTAGACTACCCGAGAGGATGCCAGGAATTATTCTTTGTGTGTTTGTAGATGAATTCTACTCCTATCTCATCAATCATTAAAGCAAGAATTCTTGGCCTTGTTTAACATAAACATAACGTCACTAATATTCAGTGTACAATGTTTGATGTTAGAAGATATTAAGGTTTCCACGTTAAGACCAACACGGATGAGGACACCAACGCTATGACAATTCAAGCATCATTTTTCTCAAGAAATCGATATACTATCGTTTGCAAGTAGAGTAATTAACATACCAAAGCATGCTCGTCCATCAATTAAGCAAAGCATGATGGCAAAGCCATTTTGCACAAAAGAACAGTCAAACACTAGCTTTGAGCAGTCAGTTTCAAGGGAGTTTCGTTTTTCTTGTGGGCTGAATTTAAAGCTCTAATTTAATTGGTTGGTTGAAGTGAAATCGCAAACTACATGTATGGATTCTTTGCGAGGGTATGAGCCTGCCCCATCCGAAGTAAGTTCCACATGATACATAAAAGTATACACTATATCATTGATGGCAGCAGCCGATTTCTTTGATGTGTAAAGATGATGGACAGGTATCAGATCTTTCACCTTACTTAAAATTCACTTGATAGATTGTGGCAGAAGTAACGCCATGATTATTAATTGCTTTAAAACCTTGAAATGCTAAGATCATTCGCAAACAGTTGTATAAGCTGAAGATGAAAAAATCAATGACTTACTCGAATAACCTCTCCTGGGTTCCCATTCTCTTCTCGCACTGACGGCGTGTAGGCACTTGAGTTTGAGTTATTGTTCTTGTTACCGAAGCAACAAAAGAACGAGCTGAGGATACCACGGTTCCGCTTCTTGTTGTTCACCGTCGTCGACCCTGAAAGTAAAGAGAAAATGTTTTGTTTTTTTATTATTTTACGTCATTGGCACAATGGAATTTTTAAATGTACATCATAATCTCAGAAAACCAAGGGCCCATCCTTGCTTCTGCCCTTTCTGCAACACAGATGTTTTATCAACTGAGCTTTTACCCAAGCACGGATAACTAAAGTCTTTCTGATGTTTGAGTGTCAGAGCTTATAACTATGGACAATCAACTCTTCCCCAAAAAGTATATGGTTTAAATAAAGTTTGGGGGATTTGGGGTCATCTTCCATGAAAATGTACATATTTTTGCTATAATATTTCTGCTTGTAAAACTAAAAGCTCTATGCTAGGCATTTACACATGTTCATTTGATATAGTCCAAGATTTTTAATCATGACCAAATATCTTACACTCTAGAGAGTTTAAAAATGTTGTAATATCTACATGAACTTTACTACCAAGTGCTTCACTATTTTCTTATATTATAATCTCTAGCTTAAACAATGTCAAGGCTTGTAACAGCCTGGATCAAACATGGAACAGTTTTTACAATGAAGGGAGAAATTTCCATTAAGCCATGTTTTGTCCTATAGTTTACAGAGAGAAAATCTTCTCCCTCAGCTCAAAATAAGAAGGGAAACTTTCTCAACCAAGACTTTATACAGCTTTTTCTGTATCTTTAAATCAGTGAAAACCCAAATATTATGAAATAATCTATGATGTAAATTTCTGAACTTTAATATCAAAAATAATTATGATTAAAATAAAATTTATTTTTAAACTTGTGCCTTAAAAATTGAGATCCAATTATCTGGAGTTGTAAAAGTCTTGGATTTCCCTTCTATGTGATGTTCAGCAATTCCGCAATTTTATCTTAAAAGCATTCATATGTATTTCGTCCAATGAAAGCCAATTGTATTTGGTAAAAGGCAGAGTAAATGGACAAACTGATAAGGTGTTTTTATTATGAAAGCAAATAAAGCCATTTTTTCCCATTTTCATCACTGTTGACTAATAACGTTTTATTAAGTTCACCTCTTCAAGAAAGCCAATCAGAGCCAAGAATTTCATGCAGTTTATTGTGGTAATAGGTGTACGTGAATGAGTCAATTCATAGTGGGGCCAATGAAAATTACTCAAAGGCTAAATAATACCTGAACTGATTTTCTTCTTCGAAGATCAGACACGCTATTTCTTCACAAAACAGACAAATATTAAACGCAAAATCAAATCAATATGACAAAAAATCATAAGGTTAATTTTGCAAGGCAATACCAGATTTTTTCAAAATAGAATACTTATGAATATATATATATTATATATATTATATGGCCCCCATGTAGCACTTGTCCTTTATGATGCGAGAATTTGTTCAATAACCTGGAATGTCCATAAATGCAAATCAAATTGTCGAACCAATGCATTATTTCGTTCTCTGATGGGTTAGCGAGTCTATAAATAAACCGTCTAACAAGACATTTTCTTAGGTATAATAAGATCCAGTAAACAGATTAGCCCACACATCAGTAATATATTTACATATGTGCATTGATTTTAGGAAGCTAGACTTATGACTAGAACTGTAAGCCAAAGGCTAACGAATACCCCCCAACCCTTCCCTGTCTAGGTTGTTTGCCCTGGCCTTAGTTATGGTATCATTAGAAAGCACAAGGCAATACATTTATTTAGTTTATTTAGAATACCTAAGGCAGGATATTCCAAAATGAAGGTGGACGGGTGAATTTGGCAGTCTGCCAACCCAATTTCTGTTTACCCACCCCCACCCCCCCACACATGAGTACCAAGGAAATAATACAGGTGTAAAAAATCACATATACAAAGGTTCACATAATGGTCATGGATATCCATGGATATCTGAAAGTTTGTTGTTTCTCTCATTTTCACCATAAAGGGGTCATGACTCCTGGCAGGATATTCCAAAATGAAGGTGGACGGGTGAATTTGGCAGTCTGCCAACCCAATTTCTGTTTACCCACCCCCACCCCCCCACACATGAGTACCAAGGAAATAATACAGGTGTAAAAAATCACATATACAAAGGTTCACATAATGGTCATGGATATCTGAAAGTTTGAGAAAAATATATTGAAAAATGACAAAGGAGTAGGCCACCAAAGCGAATATTACCACACTCCCACCCACCTCAGGGGAGATAACAAACCTGTTTCTCTCATTTTCACCATAAAGGGGTCATGATGAAAAATGACAAAGGAGTAGGCCACCAAAGCGAATATTACCCCACTCCCACCCACCTCAGGGGAGATAACAAACCTGTTTCTCTCATTTTCACCATAAAGGGGTCATGACTCCTGACAGGATATTCCAAAATGAAGGTGGACGGGTGAATTTGACAGTCTGCCAACCCAATTTCTGTTTACCCACCCCCACCACCTCCCCCCCACACATGAGTACCAAGGAAATAATACAGGTGCACAAAATCACATATACAAAGGTTCACATCATGGTCATGGATAGCTGAAAGTTTGAGAAAAATATATTGAAAAATTACAAAGGAGTAGGCCACCAAAGCGAATATATTGTAACAAATTTAAGGCCTGTATGCACCTAACTTCAGGACTTTTGATGGTCTTTTTAAGGACAAAATCAATTAAAGGTCTTTTTAAGGCCATGCAAACATTCTGATTAATACAGGTGCACCAAATCTCATATTCAACAGTTCATATCATGGTCATGGACATCTGAAAGTTTGAAAAAGATTTATAGAAAAAATGAGAAAAAATGACCAAGGATTAGGCTAGACAAAGCTGTATAATTTTTGCCTATTTTAACTTATTCAGGGGCCATAATTGGAGACATGATCATGTGATTCCAACCACAATCACAGGGGCAAATGTTCTCACCATGGCTAAAAGTTTGAAAAAGATTCATTCAAAAATGATGAAGGAGTAGGACGAACAAAACTTATTTTACCCAATTTAACTCATTAAGGGGCCACAACTCCACTCAGGATCATGTGACTCCCACCAAATTCATGGAGGCAAAGGTTTACATCATGGCCATTAATATTTGAAAGTTTGAAAAAGATTTGCTCAATAGCTTCAAAGAAGAATCCTGGACAAAGCTAATTTTGCCCAATTTAACTCATTAAGGGGCCACAACTCCACTCAGGATCATGCGACTCTGACCAAATCCACGGAGGCACAGGTTTACATCATGGTCATTAATATTTGAAAGTTTGAAAAAGATTTGTTCAATAACGACAAAGATGAATCCCGGACAAAAAAAACGGACGGACAGATGGACAGACGGACAGACAGACAGACAGACGGACAGACGGACAACCCGATTCCAGTATACCCCCCCCCCAAACTTTGTTTTGGGGGGTATAATAATTATAAGAAACGACAAGGGAACAGCAAGTGGTCGGTAACACTCCTCCATTATTTTTTGGGTCAAGGGCAAAACTCAACCATTAGTTAAGCCAGAGTTATGTGCCTCGCTTCACAAAATAATAGTTATATACATATTTTAATTGTCAACATAGAACTTATTTGTGTAAACATCATGACTGGATTTTGAATCATGGCCAAAGACTATTGTGACCGAACACATGAGCTTAACAGATCAGGTTAAAAAAACTGTATACAACCAATATATTCTAATATATAGGACTTTTTTAAAGTTCTTAAAAAGGAAGAAACCAGATCCCCAGAATTAAATAACTATCCTAGTGTTCACTATCAAAATCATGACACCCGTTACAACAAGTTTTAAAGTTAGAGAGGGCACACTTAAGGGGACACCTAGAGATAGGATCTAAATATGGCTAAGGGTGTATGGTTCCCCCACCCCAAACAATTTTTGTTTTGTAATTTTAGTCTTTAATTGTGCATTTTGAGGAGACACATTTACATGAAATGATCACTTGGAACGTTTTAGTGGGAAGGGGGAGCATCCGGTGTCCCCCCACCCCCTCTCCTGATCATCAACATGTCGCTTATAATAACAGGTTATCAAAATGGATAAAAAACTTATTTCAAACTCATTATTTTAATAACAATATCTTTTCAGTTTTCAACAGCATAACACATTGTAACAATCATCTAATCATCATGTCAAAACATACAAAGAGGTCATACGAAAAGGTCATACAGGCATTGGTTTATATATATATATCAGAGTAGACATTCCATTTGTTTACCCTACAGTAACTATCATATGTACCACGGTTAAACTAATACAGTACATTGGCAAACTGTAATCTAGGTGAACTATTTAATATGCGGTTTGGGCTAGGTCAACTGACGCTAAACATTATACACCCCTATACTAATGATCAAAACTGTATTCATTACCTATTGAGGCACAACGGTCATAATAATTTATTAGGTCGGTCGATAGATGCCCATAGTATTGTACAGAAAGTCTTCATCAATAAGAAATTAATGTAAGTAATGGAGTATTAAATAAACAATATTACAAAAATACAATTTTTAAATAAAGATCATTGTTCAATTAATAATATAAAGATTAAAACTAGCTTCAACATTCCAGTAAAATGAAACAATTAAGGATTTATCACATTTTTTCTTGTGTTTATGCTGTTTGAATGCAGTAGGACACGGGAGCAAATTTCATGAAGCGAGTTAACGCTTCTTGGTCATTCGCGAATGTAAATATAACAAAATTTTCATTGCTGTTGTGTTTTGATGTAGGTATGTTATGAAGACACTTAAACTTTTACTACATTTATTCTTCAAGTGCATCGCATGTGAGAACTTCAAAATAGTCTAAATCATTCTACCTATCATTAAATCTCTCTAATACTTTCAGGGGTTCCACTTTGGTGCCTTACCCGGCCGGGGACTGATTTGCATATCGAGGCGGAGCTTCTAAGCTCACAACATTACAATTGCGATCATTGAATTGGCTACCTGTTGGCATATACATTATTATACTTACATTTATTATAAGTGTTTGTTTGTTTTTTGCTATGACAAAAACTCCTTGTCTAGAAGTAACAACTTCTGGCAGGGAACAGAGTTTATAATTCAACAAACCACGGGATGGATGCAGAAGTTGGTACAACTCCAAAATATGCATAACATGCGCGTACAGACAATACCAGTTCTAAATAATCTAATTCTTTAGTAAAACAACGAACATAGAAATTAGTGTTTATTGGTCATTAACAATGGTTAGTTGGTCATTAACAATGGTTAGTTGGTTATTTAACAATGGTTAATGCTGGACTTGAGGGTCTGTTTTCATAGATGAGTCTATTAAGGAGATACGATATCTCACAACAATGCTGAACAATCTCTTTAGTCTAGATTTCCCCTCTCTTGAACCTCTGCCAAAAAAATATAGCATGAATGTTTGTATAGTTCAAATGTTTAAATGTTTTGACTAGGTTAAGGTGGTCACACTGTTGAAGACCATTCTGAAATCAGATCTCAACTAACTGCAATCAATGATTTAATTCTTAAAGAAAATATATTGATACAGTATATTAATTGTAAATTTCAGAGTAGTTTAGATTTATGCATCATTGATTTCATATTTAGGTCAGAAAGCAAATATAAACATTATATTTGTGTTTTAACCTATTTAGATGTTTACTTTACTTTGGCATCTAAAGTAAATCATTACACAATCGGCTCTTAAATGTTTTATTTGATTTTATATAAACTTTCTATATGTGTTTTAACCTAGACGTCTAGATGTACCGTAGACTTTACATCTGGCATAGAGAAAATTTACATTTCTAATCTGATGGTACACAGTCATGAAATAGACACTTCTATTAATTGGAAATCCAGCTATCTGATTGGACAAAATCTGGGGCAACATAGTAATGTATTGAAACTTTCAAAGAAGTCTTAAAGGCACTTAAAAACAATTCTGTCATGGATTAAATCCTCTAAATTGGCACTGAAAACTGTGATAGTATTAGTCACAAAATTTGATGTGCCAAATCTTAATGTTAATTGAAATTCATCCAAATCTATCCAAGTTGCTTAACTCTGTATGGAAACCATATTAGTCCTTTCCAACCTCTTCCAACAGAGTGTTTGTGTCATTTTTTCTCTCACCATTTTGGGAAATGGGTTGGGGCCTTTCTGACTGGGAAAATCCATCATTTTGACTAAAACTGGGAATTCTAATTTAGCCTAGGATGGAAAGGAATGCATTAAAAATGGACAGAAAATATAAAATAATGTGATCAAGTTCATTATGTTAACCCTTTAGTGCATGTATACGAGATAGGCCGATATAGCTCATTACCAGATGTATGTATATACGCATTTGGCCGACCGTATCCATTACTGGATGTAAACGCATGGCCCGCATATTTCAATAGGGTCATTTCAATTTTTCAATTTTGCATCTTTCTTTTTGTAAACAATATCCCAGATGTTTATAAAATTAAAGTTTAACCTTTTGTGTATTGATTTTCCCTTGAAAATATCGTCTGCTAAATTGAGAAGGTGTTTATACTCCCAATCGCAGGTGTGATATCCCATTGTGACGTAATAAGACCACGAGCTAAGTACTGTATGGAATTTCCCCCAAATTCATTGATGCGTAAATCATTAAATATATTACGTCAGTTCAGTTTACCATTAAAATCAATTGAGATTATATTTACTTAAAGGTAATATTTTGTTTACAAACAAAAGAAACAATTAGTAAATGAGAAAATGATGGGTAAATTTTCTGTGAAGCTTATATAATGTCCATCATAGTTTTGGCTGTAAAATAGGTCATGTGCAAGCGTTTTGTTTGATCTAGATCTTTTTATTCATACCGGAACATCATTTATCGGCTTTCTTTTTTTGTAAACAATTTTATGAGGGGGTAATAAAGTTAAACAGACACCTTGGACTGGATCTCTCAGCTGGATGACACCGGATATTCCTGACATATTTCTGTGTATTAATACACAAGAACATAAATTGTAGGCTTTTTAATCCAGATGGGTCTTTTTTATGATAGGGGTAATAAAAATTAGATCGATCCCAGCATTTTATTACCCTTTGATTTACTGCAATTATGACATTTCAAAGAAATTTTACAAATCCATCTTGAAAATACATTCACAGCTGAAATAAAATAATTTAATATTTCATCATTGACACCATTTATTAGATAATTTAATTATCTATAAAAAATGAATTCACATAAAAAAGATTTGGACACAATTATTTGGAGTAACATTGATTTTAAGGTCATACTGCTGTATTCATTTTCTCATTTTCAAATATCCAGAAAAGTACCTATGCACATAAGGACTGCTTATCAGTACGATGGCTATTGACTAGGAGGTGTAATCTGGCCACTTGTCTATGTGCTAAAGGGTTAAGACCACATAAAGCCTTCCATACAAAAATGTTTTGGTGGTCAAAATTTGATAAAATATTATTATTTTTGGAAACATAAATTGTGATTTTTAATTTAAAATGTGGGAAAATGTATAGGATTCGCATTGGAATTGGTCAAAGAAAATAACAACACTGAATTTTCCAGAAAACTTATCCCTGCCATCAAGTAAATGGAAAAATAACACTCATAATCAGTGTTCTCAATAAGAACCGGCTGCCGGCCAAAATGGACAGTTCAAATGTCAATAGGACTGGTTCATATTTGGAAAACTAAATGAATTTTCAGTAAAATAAGTAGAAGCTGGTCGGTTACTTAACTATTTGAGCGGGTTCAACCGAAACTTATTGAGAACCCTGCATAATACAAACACTCAAAGAATAAGAAATTAGATATGATTTTTGAAAAAAAAAATAACCATCAAAATTGAGCATTGATTGATTTTCAGCTGAAAAACAATCATTCCAGTTTGAGATATTTCTATAACAGCACTGAGTTTGGTTCAATCCCGCAGTTTGGCAATGCCTTATTCAATACCATAGCTCGAGTGCACGAGATCTCAAGGAACTCAAGACACTGTCCCATGACAAACCCATGATATAATGTAAGAATCAATGACAGGTAGTCCAGACTGAACTAACCGGAAACAACAATGGTAAGGCATGGTCTCCATTAATCCATTAATATATAGGTACAGTAATTGCTACAACTGTATAACAAGAAAAATGTGTTCAGTGGGTTGGGGGTGTTGTGTTAGGTACAAATGCCCGGCTATTCCAGAAACATAAATTGTCACCAGCAAGATCAGGTTGGGGGAGGGGAGTGGATATACAGGGGTTTTTAGACAGCATGATTTATGGCAAGGGGTCTTTTGGACACACCCAAGCTGTCGGGCAACCAAACTATATGAATATATGTAGATTGTGCAGGATTTTACATGCCGAAAAGACAAAGATGTTGATGCATGGAACATCTCCATACCTCCCTGCGCCTGGGGCAAAACCCAAATATTACAGTTTCAGATCAAGTTTGTGAAATCCTAAGGGTGCCTTTACTTTACCCCACAACCATTAAATGCAGTATTGCTGTCCTGTTGGATTTTTGACCCTGAAGATGGCTTTACTGCACAGGATGAATCTCACAATATCTTTCAGGATCAAAAAAAAAAATTCATCTACCTTTTATCCACGACACAAATTTTCTCAACCGCCCGACAACAAAAGTCCACACTGTTAAACCATTTGTTTTCTTAAACGCTCCCATCTCAAGTTTTTTAGTCTTACATAGATCTTTTATAATAACTCTTATTCAAAACGTGCAAATATTAGTACATGTCAACTTTGAATTGATATTGTCAAGCAGCCATAGCAAGAAAAATCCTTTTAAGACTGTTTCAAAAATATTGACAATTAGATATCAATAAATCTAATACCGCAGTAGCAAGTACAAGTAAGCAACTGTTCAAATTGTGTCAAAGTTTGAAAATGAAGTAACCAGTCAGGCCATACCATTCTGATGCTTCGATTGTCGGATTTACTGCAGAATAGGATATTTTTGCAAAATTGCCAAAAAAAAAGCACATTCTTGTGAAGCCCCTGAAATCAAATAATGAAGAACAACATTCTGTTATTATAATTTAAGCCTCTGGCAAAATCAGGAAGATTAAAACAGTATTAATATAAATTGAATACTTCATGCTAGCTCAAAGGGTATTTTGAGCAGGGAAAATAAAGTTAAAATTGTTCAAGATTTTCAAATATAAAAATTATCACATACGGGAAGAATAGTTTTAAGTATTAAAACAAAACATAAAAAATCTAAAAAAAAAATATCCGTTCACACCAATGTTTTCCAGCAAAAAACAATCTAACAAAAAATTACATTGGTGTGGCCCTTATTAAACATAATTTTAATAATCACGATCATGACATTATAACCTGACGAACTAACAAGATAAAAGTAGCCATCCAATTTCTGTGAATGATATAGTTTGTATCATTTCGTACTATAATTTAATATGTACATGTACCATATCTGTCTACCTGACCTAACTGTGTTTAAATGTATCCTAATGTTGTAATGACCAGACCGACTTTAATTAAAACAGGACGCTAAAGTTAAATATAATCACAGCCCTCAAACATGAATGTGATCTTAGTACAATACTAAAATGGGCATAATAATATCAACATACTTTAATAGCTGCTACGTCAAATAAGGTGATGAGAGATGGAAAAAAATATATGTGCCAGACAGTATTAGTGACAGAATTAGCAACAACAAGTAACTTCTAATATTCGTATTATATTCGTCAGATCAATATTTCAACATCTGAACGTGGTCGGGATGTGAAGGGGGAGGGGATACAGTCATCGAAATAAGACTTTTGGATCAACAAGCCCGAATTATTATACTATTGCTTGGCATCAAATTTTTTAACAAGCCCTGCTATATAAAATTCAGAATTTGAGCAAGCCCGAAAGACATTTTACCCGTGCCGGGCTTGCGGGTTTGTGCTTATTTTGACCACTGGGAGTAGCGGCTGTGAGGCATAATAGGGACATCAGCAGGCAACTGTGATTCCTAATCCTAACACATTTTTTTTGCCCTGATAGGCCACCTGGGAAATTACCTTTACTTAAAATATTTTCAAAGGATTTTGTATGCCAAGAACACTTCTAACACCAGGGAGATTGACAATATTCCCTGTTCCAAAGTTGAGATTTCGACAACGAAATTTGCAGTTTGTCTAAATGCCTGGTAGTGTCCGTCAGCACCTCCCTCGGGCATATTATTGATAGGTGCAATACCTACATAATGCTATTGTATTCAATTTAAATTAATAAGCACATATTCAACAACAATTTATCATTCCTGATCTTGATTGAACAAAAAATGTGCAAAAACTATTTTTAAGTCTATTTTGCACCATCAGTCTGAGTTATTCAATTGAGTAAACTTTTTCTGACAATTCTATTAATTAACCTCAATGTTAATGATAAACTCGATGCACCAAACATTGTAATCATTAATATCAACAAGTCCTATTTTGGGACAGATTTGATAAATCTGAAAGTAACATACATGATGACGTGATATAATAATTATCATTCTATCTTGGCAAGCAATCTTATCATGAAATGGAATTCAACTGGTAAACAAAGATATTTCAGCAATACATATGATGCATTTTCAAGATAAACACTTATGTCATAAGAATAACAAATGCTTATGGAGTAACGTAATCCACTTTGAAATGGCAGCCACAAATATTGAATTTGTACTACAGTAAGTACTACTAGTACATGCATGAAAGGCTAACCATAGCATGTTAATTATCGGGCATAGAACAAATATAGGTGTGTTTCTGGTTTTGGCCTGTAAAAAATATAGGTCAGTAGGTAGGGTAAACAGAAGTGAAAACACTGAATTAGTTATTACACTAGTTCTTCTCATTTCAGGACTGATTTTAATTCCTATTTGGTTTACAGACTGAATTTTCTTTTAATTATTAATTGATGCCTCTCTATATATAAATGTTCGCTCTGGTGACCACTATATGATGTATTCTAAGGCCTTCCTTTATTTATAACTTAAACACATATCATAGTATGTATTTATTATAAGACAATGCTCTGAAATAAATGGCAACATCAAAGCTTAACATTTCAAACATCATTTTAGTTTTTAGTAATTTTATATATATATATATATAGGATATTACATTAGAAATATATACCTAATATATACCTAACTTTCTAAGGGAAAGGTTTTCCCTTGAATGTTTTAGCTAGGGTTGTTTGAGAAATGGTTTAAAAGGATTCCAATAATGACTAAAAATATTATAGTAAATAATATTATTTTATTTGGAGGTGCAAGTGATGCACAGTAAGTTGTAAATGAAAATCCCTTGCAAAAAAATAGAGTCAGAGAGTTGTGGAGCAAATATCTCTATTGAGCGCTAGCCTTGAGGGACTCAGGGTTTTTAAAATATGTTAGTTTTTGAGCAAATATCTTCATTCTAGGCTAGCGTTCAACAGAGCATGCTGAGCTACATGTACCAAATAACCACTAATAAAATCAATTTTATGACATAATAACTTGTTCGGTATTTGGTCTAAATAATATACATGTTGGTGAACTTATTCATCGAGTTTAAATGTTTGTTATTGATAATTAGTCACCTTAAATGTTCTTTTATCAAGGTTTCACAATAATTAATCTCATCCTGAAAATGCTACTATACTATTTAGTCATTTCGATTTTATTTCACTTATTTTTTTTTTTTTTTGGGGGGGGGGGGCTTAAAAGGAAACAAATTGATATTATAACAAATAAGTATCTATCATCAAATTCATATGACTTGTTTGCTGGGCGAATAGAAAATTCAAGGCTTGCTGTGTTTCCAGCAGCAACGCAGCGTGCACTGGCCATAAATATTAAATGATCAATTATCTAGAATAGGTAAAACTTCAAAAAATTCAACAACTTCAAAAGTTTGATGTTGTTCAATAATGCTTTTCTTATACGCTTCTTCAAATAGTGTGTGCCCAGTTGTTAACAAAGTTCACCATCACAACGCTCAAAATTTTAATGTCAACGTCAAATAGTTAGCCAAAAAATAACTGTTTTGAAGTTTAGAAATTGTTGGGTAATAACAACTGTTATAAGCTTGTCATATTGTGACAATGCGTTTCTCAAAAAGCATTAACAATTAAAATGTGAATCAATATAAAATGTATTAGAATATTGATTAAATTCGCTCCCACCAGTGAGTTGGTTATTTATTTCGGGCATCACAGTATACTAGAACGCCTGTATTGCCATGCCAAAAGATCAACTTGTGGAATTCCGAAAATGGCTCAACAGGCCAGACCCAAAGTAAATAAGTATTAACCGAGATTGAAAATGCCAGGGTCAATTCTTTGTACAATAATTAGTTAGTGCAAATGGCTTTCAAAAGTTAAACTTTTGTTAAACTTTGAATAGAAGTGAGTTACAGGGAAATCCTTTCCTAAAAATCTACATGACTACGACAGCATTTTAGTGTGTGAATTGTTAGCCACATTTTTGGTTCAATTAGGTTACATTCTACAGAACTAAGTGGATAATGACGAAAACATCTCACAATTAAACCTTTAATATCGATAAAATTGCAAATGGAATCGCTATAGAGAGGCCAATGCTTTAGAAAGGTGCTCAAAACTTTATAAAGCAATAGCAACTTGTTGACATGACAGAATGTACAGTACGATGCATTTTTGCTACTTTTTGTGTGGCATATTTTTATGACCTTCACCTTAATTTACATGTAAATAATGAAATTTGGAGTCAGTAACTATCTGACAATACAGATCAACGATGAATTTTATTATTTTAAGCGAAAGTAAGAATAATCTTTCACAGTTTATCGATATAATAAGCCTCAAAAACGCATTTAGTAAGGCAGGTGAGGCGCTACTTTCTATCGCGTAATAATATTTGGCAACTATTTTACGCCATTTTCGATACCACTTGCAAACATGATTTCTTACCTTTTTCCGTCGAAGGAAATGTGTGTAATTGCTCGTCATCTCGTGACACTTGAGTTATTATGGACGGTGCGTCCATCTATATTCCAAAAATGTGATTAAATCCGTGGTTTTTGTTTCGCCATTTGTCCGATATATGGAAAGTAATATACACAAAATGGAGCCTAATAACCACTACCGCATGTATTACTACTCTGTTTCTATCCATTATGAATAATAATTGGGTCAATGTAAACTAGTAAGATACCGTACATACTACCTGTAAAATACGCGGGAAAATGAACGGCGCTTTAATTAATGACTTTTACAAGTCCCTTGTCGGCATTTTGAAAAGGAGTTAAACATGCCTGAAATTGTTATTGATTCATCAATGTCATGGCAATATATTCAAAGGTATCCCTTTAGGGAAAGACCTACTTGCACGTGAGAACAAGTTGCTTTATACTTTGTTGACTATAATTTTAGCGTATGGGGGGGGGGGGGGAATTGCTACTAGATCTACATGTGCAAAATATAACTATGCTGCAAAAAAACCTGCCGACAAAACTACAGTACAATATTTTTAATCGTACACGAACTTCATCATGGCATTGTTTTAACGAAATAAAATGATTTAAAGCAGAGGCGGTTCCATTGATAGACGTTCGAGGGGGCGACACTTGTGTGCGCAACTCATTTAATATGCGCCCCTCCATCAATACCGATTTGTTATGGTTTAGAATGTTGGCGGGGGGGGGGGTACACATCCACGAAATTGTTCAACAATTCAGTCAGAACAGTCAACAAGTCAGAAACTGGTGCATTTTTGCGTAGTTGTTTCCTCCGGTATTCTTGCACCCCCCCCCCACCCCCTAAAAACACACAAAAAATCGACTTATGTTAAAAAGAAATAAAAAAAAGTTTGTTTTTTCTATGCCATTCTGCTTGAGGCGGTCAAGTGGTGCCTTATCCTCACTCGGACTGCTGGCCCAACCTGGGACTGACCACTGCTGGCCCAACCTGGGACTGACCACACACCCTCAACCCCCCCCCCCCCCACACACACATTTAGGAAGAAGATAATTGCGCACTCGGGGCAAGTTAGCGCAGTCCGCCCACTGGGCATCGTCGGATATCCACGGTTGACACATTCTATAACTCTCCATTCATGTAAATGGAATGGGTCAGTTGTTGGAATACCGGGACAATTCATACTGGGGCTCCCCCACCCCTGTCAGTTCTCATTGAAAACTACACCTCCACTTAATATTGGCTATGGAAAGCTCTAATGTTTGTTTTAAGTATTTGGAAAAGGTTGGCTTCCGAATTTTAAGACATTTTTTTTTACAATTTTACGATACTTTTTGTTCAACAATTACATGTACATGGTCCAATGAAATAGCATTATGAATCATGGCCTCCCTTGGTAGACTGGAAGTCATTTTAAACCGACATTAACATGCAATTAAGATAGATAGATAGACATAGTGAGTTTCGGATGAGTGACTTTTTGAATGCAACCTACATGTTCAGTCAATGAAGTACTAGACTTAATCATTAATGATTTCAAATTTTGGCGGGTGTTTAAAGGTCCACATACTGCCACTCCGACATGGTCGATACACACTGTGTCAGCAAATGGGTTAATATTCTAAGTCAATTAGGTTATGTGAATCAAAATCTTGATGATTAAGAAGGGCTTCTTCGCTACGCTCACTCCGCCCGTTCTTTATCACTTAGATTTTACTTCTGCCATCTTACTATTACTGCAGTTAAATAAACAATTACCCAACTCTCATCAGCGAGGCACTGTGGCGCAACGGTACATTTAGTTCGTCTGACCCCAGATCTTAAGATTGCGTGTTCAAATCACGACAGGGTCACTTTTGGTATTAGAAGAAAATTACTTTAAAGTATTAAATGATTCTTTCTTTCTTTCAACATTAAATACGTTTTGTTTTTATGAAAAAAAATATGCTTAAACAGCTTGAACTACCCTTTTTAGGTAAACTAAAAAATGCTGAACAGTCAGAACTGTTCGGACGGACTAGACAAACTACATAGATATAACTTAAGCATGTACATTTCTATCAAGGCCCTGTGGCGCAACGGTAGCGCGTCTGACTCCAGATCAGAAGGTTGCGTGTTCAAATCACGTCGGGGTCACTTTTTATTTGGAATACTTATTTGTCTCATATTTACAGAAAAGTTAACTTTCATTACGTTCCACTCAAATTAAAGCAGCTAGAACTACAAGTGCAGTGTTGTTTTTAAAATGAAATTGGGAACAAAGTCAACTTAAAATCAAAACACCACCGGCACTGATCGTAGCGTGGTTAGTGTCAGCTGAGATCATGAGTTCAATCACACAGTCGATTTCCGCTCGGATCGTCTATGACAATACTGGTCATCACTTAGGACTGGCCTTTGAACTTGGCGTTTCATAGCTCGGTGTTTATTAGAAAACAAGTTTCGTTGAGTATTTATTTCGATGTATGTAATACAATGACCATTTTCTAAACGTTTTTAAATTTCTTTATATGTATTCAGTTTCTTATGCAAGTTTATAATAGCTCTTAGTAGTAACTTCTGAGTATGTAAGATTCCTTTGTTACCGACACGGAGCGCCACGTGGTTTACGTCCGACCCTTCTGATAATGTAAGGTTCCCTTGTTACCGACACGGAGCGCCCCTTGGTTTACGTCCGACCCTTCTGATTATGTAAGGTTCCCTTGCTGCTGACACGGAGCGCCACGTGGTTTACGTCCGACCCTTCTGATTATGTAAGGTTCCTTTGTTACCGACACGGAGCGCCACGTGGTTTACGTCCGACCCTTCTGATAATGTAAGGTTCCCTTGTTACCGACACGGAGCGCCCCTTGGTTTACGTCCGACCCTTCTGATTATGTAAGGTTCCCTTGCTACTGACACGGAGCGCCACGTGGTTTACGTCCGACCCTTCTGATAGTGTTATTTTGCCTTGTTACTGACACGGAGCGGGACCACTTAGTATATGCCCGACCGCCTGAGAATGAAAGATTGCCCTTTGAGTGACACAGACCACGTGGTATAGCCCGACTCTTCTGATAGTGATAGGTTGCCTTGTTACTGACACGGAGCGGGACCACGTGGTATACGTCCGACCCTCTGAGAATGAAAGATTGCCGTACGAGTGACACGTACAGACCACATTGTATACGCCCGACTCTTCTGATAGTGTTAGGTTGCCTTGTTACTGAGGCGGAGCGGGACCACGTGGTATACGTCCGACTTCCTGAGAATGTAAGGTTTGCTTATAACTAATACGGACCGAATGATATTCGTCTAACACCTTGAGAACGTAGCATTTCCTTTTTACTTACACGGACCACAAGGTATAAGAACGTAAGATTTTCTAAAACAAAAACGGACCAGATGGCATACGTCCGACCCCCGGAGAATGTAAGTTACCGTTGTTACTGACACGGAGCAGGACCACATTGGATACGCGACTCCACTAGATAACGTAAGGTTCCCTTATTACTAATACAGACCAATGATAAAGGTCCATCAACTGAGAATGGAAAGCCCCCTTGTTACTGACACGGGTCACAATGTTTTCGTCCGACCCATAATATTGTTAGGGTCCCTTTTAACTGACACGGGCCGCAATGTATACGCCCGACCCATGGAAATGTAAGGTTCCTCTGTTACTGACAGGACCACATGGCATACGTCCGACACATACGAATATAATGTTTACTGATAACTGATAACTGACACGGACCACCTGAAAAACGTCAAACCCCATTGAGAATGTAAGGATCCTTTGTTACTGGCACAGAGCACAACGTATACGTCCGACCCCACGGTATTGTAATGTTCCCGTATTTATGACACGGATCACGTGTTATACGTCCGACCCCACGGTAATGTAAGGTTCCCGTATTTATGACACGGATCACGTGTTATACGTCCGACCCCACGGTAATGTAAGGTTCCCGTATTTATGACACGGATCACGTGTTATACGTCCGACCCCACGGTAATGTAAGGTTCCCGTATTTATGACACGGATCACGTGTTATACGTCCGACCCCACGGTAATGTAAGGTTCCCGTATTTATGACACGGATCACGTGTTATACGTCCGACCCCACGGTAATGTAAGGTTCCCGTATTTATGACACGGATCACGTGTTATACGTCCGACCCCACGGTAATGTAAAGTTCCCGTATTTATGACACGGATCACGTGTTATACGTCCGACCCCACGGTAATGTAAGGTTCCCGTATTTATGACACGGATCACGTGTTATACGTCCGACCCCACGGTAATGTAAGGTTACCGTATTTATGACACGGATCACGTGTTATACGTCCGACCCTCGGTAATGTAAGGTTCCCGTATTTATGACACGGATCACGTGTTATACGTCCGACCCCGCGGTAATGTAAGGTTCCCGTATTTATGACACGGATCACGTGTTATACGTCCGACCCCACGGTAATGTAAAGTTCCCGTATTTATGACACGGATCACGTGTTATACGTCCGACCCCACGGTAATGTAAGGTTCCCGTATTTATGACACGGATCACGTGTTAAACGTCCGACCCCCGGTAATGTAAGGTTCCCGTATTTATGACACGGATCACATGTTAAAAGTCCGACCTCTGGCGAGTGTAAAGTTGCCTTGTTACTGACACGGACCATATAATTATGGTATATGTTCGACCCATTAAAAGTTTCGGATCTAGGCGGGATTGCACAAGGCCCCGGGCCCCTACCCCCGTTTGCATGCACATGAAGTAACTATAACAATTAAACGCTGATATATATATATATACTTTTTAGTAGGGATGGAAACCGGATACCAAATCGGTATCTGGATATTCGTATCAAGTATTCGAATACTATCCGGATACTCGTATCAAATTGTTTTCATAATACATGTGTAAGTAAATTTCCTATTATATGTCACCCACCTTCTGTTATTTGACATAATTGTCCACTTAATTTATAATTCGTCATATGGCAATTTCACTTTTTCATTCATTCTTTCTCAGTCTTAATAATTTATAATGTTATAATCAAAGTTAACAACTCATTTTACGTCATAAAACTCATGATGAATACCACATAAACACCTCGCGAATTTGATAGTCACTTCGGCCGAGGTGGTTGCTTGGTTACTGCCACGTGCATTTGAGTTTGTTATTTGTCAGCAGGTTTCATGTTAAATGACGCTTTGATTATTTGATAGTTGATTGTAATTTTATTTCATTACATTGTTTGATTTAATGCAATACCTACAATTTCTGCGGTGTTTTGTAATGAAAGATATAATTGCGGAAAAGATAAGAAGACAAAAAGACTATCTGATTTTTCTTTATTTACATGCGTGTACTTTTTTTTATTTATCAATAAACTAAACATGTTTACATATCGTATGAAAAATAAAATACACTACACAAAATTAAACGTGAATAAATACTAAATAGTAAATAAATCATTTATATATTTATAGTTTTTAGTAATACATATGTCCATTTTGTAAGATGTATACAAGTATTATATAATGAGGGGCTGAAATGCATCAACGATTTTAAACGTGTCATTTCATACCTAAGTGAAATAAAAGTTTCAGCAGGTTGACGGTTATGACCCCCAGTTATGAATTCCTAGGAACGCCACTGCATATGGTAAACGTTCGACTCTGTGATAATGTTTATAGGTTTCGTTGTTTCTGACACAGACAACATGGTGTATGTCCGACCCTTTGAGTATCTAAAGTTCCCGACTTCCTGAAAATGAATCGTTCCCTTATTTCTGACACGGGCCACATTCTTTACGCCCAGACCCTCTGAGAATGTAAGGTTCCCTTGTTCATGACACGGGCCACGTGGTTTACGTCCGACCCTCTGAGATTGTAAGGTTTCCTTGTTCATGACACGGGCAACGTGGTTTACGTCCGACCCTCTGAGATTGTAAGGTTCCCTTGTTCATGACACGGGCAACGTGGTATACGTCCGACCCTCTGAGATTGTAAGGTTCCCTTGTTCATGACACGGGCCACGTGGTTTACGTCCGACCCTCTGAGAATGTAAGGTTCCCTTGTTCATGACACGGGCAACGTGGTTTACGTCCGATCCCTTGAGATTGTAAGGTTCCCTTGTTCATGACACGGGCCACGTGGTATACGTCCGACCCTCTGAGATTGTAAGGTTCCCTTGTCCGTGACACGGGCAACGTGGTTTACGTCCGATCCTCCGAGATTGTAAGGTTCCCTTGTTCATGACACGGGCCACGTGGTTTACGTCCGATCCTCCGAGATTGCTCTGAGATTGCAAGGTTCCCTTGTCCGTAACACGGGCAACGTGGTATACGTCCGACCCCCTGAGATTGTAAGGTTCCCTTGTTCATGACACGGGTCACGTGGAATACGTCCGACCCCCTGAGATTGTAAGGTTCCCTTGTTCATGACACGGGCCACGTGGAATACGTCCGATCCTCCGAGATTGTAAGGTTCCCTTGTTCATGACACGGGCCACGTGGAATACGTCCGACCCCCTGAGATTGTAAGGTTCCCTTGTCCGTGACACGGGCAACGTGGTTTACGTCCGACCCCCTGAGATTGTAAGGTTCCCTTGTTCATGACACGGGCCACGTGGAATACGTCCGATCCTCTGAGATTGTAAGGTTCCCTTGTCCGTGACACGGGCCACGTGGTATACGTCCGACCCCCTGAGATTGTAAGGTTCCCTTGTTCATGACACGGGCCACGTGGAATACGTCCGACCCCCTGAGATTGTAAGGTTCCCTTGTTCATGACACGGGCCACGTGGAATACGTCCGACCCCCTGAGATTGTAAGGTTCCCTTGTCCGTGACACGGGCAACGTGGTATACGTCCGACCCTCTGAGATTGTAAGGTTCCCTTGTTCATGACACGGGCCACGTGGAATACGTCCGACCCCCTGAGATTGTAAGGTTCCCTTGTCCGTGACACGGGCAACGCGGTATACGTCCGACCCTCTGAGATTGTAAGGTTCCCTTGTTCATGACACGGGCCACGTGGAATACGTCCGACCCTCTGAGATTGTAAGGTTCCCTTGTTCATGACACGGGCCACGTGGAATACGTCCGATCCTGTGAGATTGTAAGGTTCCCTTGTTCATGACACGGGCCACGTGGTATACGTCCGACCCCCTGAGATTGTAAGGTTCCCTTGTTCATGACACGGGCCACGTGGAATACGTCCGATCCTCTGAGATTGTAAGGTTCCCTTGTTCGTGACACGGGCCACGTGGTATACGTCCGACCCCCTGAGATTGTAAGGTTCCCTTGTTCATGACACGGGCCACGTGGAATACGTCCGATCCTCTGAGATTGTAAGGTTCCCTTGTTCATGACACGGGCCACGTGGTATACGTCCGACCCCCTGAGATTGTAAGGTTCCCTTGTCCGTGACACGGGCAACGTGGAATACGTCCGACCCTCTGAGATTGTAAGGTTCCCTTGTTCATGACACGGGCCACGTGGTATACGTCCGACCCCCTGAGATTGTAAGGTTCCCTTGTCCGTGACACGGGCAACGTGGTTTACGTCCGATCCTCTGAGATTGTAAGGTTCCCTTGTTCATAACACGGGCAACGTGGTATACGTCCGATCCTCCGAGATTGTAAGGTTCCCTTGTTCATGACACGGGCCACGTGGTTTACGTCCGATCCTCCGAGATTGTAAGGTTCCCTTGTTCATGACACGGGCCACGTGGTTTACGTCCGATCCTCCGAGATTGTAAGGTTCCCTTGTTCATGACACGGGCCACGTGGTTTACGTCCGATCCTCCGAGATTGCTCTGAGATTGCAAGGTTCCCTTGTCCGTAACACGGGCAACGTGGTATACGTCCGACCCCCTGAGATTGTAAGGTTCCCTTGTCCGTGACACGGGCCACGTGGTATACGTCCGACCCCCTGAGATTGTAAGGTTCCCTTGTCCGTGACACGGGCCACGTGGTATACGTCCGACCCCCTGAGATTGTAAGGTTCCCTTGTTCGTGACACGGGCCACGTGGTATACGTCCGATCCTCCGAGATTGTAAGGTTCCCTTGTTCATGACACGGGTCACGTGGTATACGTCCGATCCTCCGAGATTGCTCTGAGATTGCAAGGTTCCCTTGTCCGTGACACGGGCAACGTGGTATACGTCCGATCCTCCGAGATTGCTCTGAGATTGCAAGGTTCCCTTGTCCGTGACATGGGCAACGTGGTATACGTCCGATCCTCTGAAATTGCTCTGAGATTGCAAGGTTCCCTTGTCCGTGACACGGGCAACGTGGTATACGTCCGACCCTCTGAGATTGTAAGGTTCCCTTGTCCGTGACACGGGCAACGTGGTATACGTCCGACCCTCTGAGATTGTAAGGTTCCCTTGTTCGTGACACGGGCCACGTGGTATACGTTCGACCCTCTGAGATTGTAAGGTTCCCTTGTTCGTGACATGGGCAACGTGGTATACGTCCGACCCTCTATGATTGTAAGGTTCCCTTGTTCATGACACGGGCCACGTGGTATACGTCCGACCCTCTGAGATTGTAAGGTTCCCTTGTTCATGACACGGGCCACGTGGTATACGTCCGATCCTCCGAGATTGTAAGGTTCCCTTGTTCATGACACGGGCCACGCGGTATACGTCCGACCTTCTGAGATTGTAAGGTTCCCTTGTTCATGACACGGGCCACGCGGTATACGTCCGATCCTCCGAGATTGTTAGGTTCCCTTGTTCATGACACGGGTCACGTGGTATACGTCCGATCCTCTGAGATTGTAAGGTTCCCTTGTTCATGACACGGGCCACTTGGTATACGTCCGATCCTCTGAGATTGCAAGGTTCCCTTGTCCGTGACACGGGCCACTTGGTATACGTCCGACCCTCTGAGATTGTAAGGTTCCCTTGTTCATGGCAAGGGCCGCGTGGTATACGTCCGATTGCCAGAGAATGTAAGGTTCCCTTGTTCATGACACGGGTCGCGCGGCATACGTCCGACAACCTGATAATGTAAGGTTGCCTTGTGTTCCCACGTGTCACGTGGTATACGTCCGATCCCATTAGATCGTAAGGTTCCCTTCTTCATTACACGGACCATGCGGTATACGTCCGACCCTCTGAGAATGTTAG
The DNA here is from genome assembly GCF_026914265.1 of Mya arenaria. NCBI lineage: Eukaryota > Metazoa > Mollusca > Bivalvia > Myida > Myidae > Mya > Mya arenaria. The sequence goes on along the minus strand of NC_069128.1, from coordinate 3,769,377 downwards.
GTTCCCGTGTTCATTAAACGGACCACGGCGCGGCGGTTTACGTCTGACCTCCTGATAATGAAACGTTCTTTTGAACATTACTGAAACGGGCCACATGGTATACGTCCGATCCCCGGGGAATGTAAGGTTCCCTTGTTTTAGCTACCTTTATACTTTATTGTGCGGTAGTTTATATACTGAGTGAAGCTCTCACACACGGGAAGGGACACCCGCCCATCGCGGTTCTTTGGATATGAAATTTAACGAAACAATTCACACTACCACCACCACTCTGAGCGGATCCCGGGGTGGGTGCACCTTAAAACGTTCAAGTTTACTTTTTATTTTAATAAAGCAGAAAAAAAGTCATAAAATACGCCCAAAATCCACCATTTCGGACTAGAAACTCTTTATTATCGGGGGGGGGGGGGTAATAAAGAGTTTACGTCGATTCCTGGATCCGCCTATTGTTGATGATGATGATGATGATGATGATGATGATGATGATGATGATGATGATGATGATGATGATAATGATGGTAAAAAAGGTGTCCAGCTTATTGTGAGATGCTGATCTCATTTCCTTTATAAGTCTCTGGCCGACCAGTACGCTGACGACCACGACTAACGTTGGCATTCGTACATTAAAATTTAGTAAACAAAACAGGTGGCTGTAAATTTGAAAAAGTTGAAGTTTCAATTAACGAAAGTCTGTGTTTAGAAGGTAAATACCTTAACTGGAAACGAATGCTCTGTTTTGTTGCCCCAGTCGTACTGAAATTGATCATAAACATCAGCAGTCTGGTTTTAAACTGTTTACATTTTAAAAGAATAAACACGTGCATTTGGAAAAAAATCGCGTATACAAAAGCAGGCGAGTGCAGGACGAAGGGAACCATTTCACTAGTGAACCAGTTCCTAAGTGTACCATTTCAGGACCAAGTGAACCACATATGCATTATATAGTGGCTATTGTGTGATGGCACACCTTTTGCCTTATAGGTGATAATAACTAGTAATTATCGCCATTTGATTGCAATACTTCACACATTTGGTACACTGTTAAAGATGTTTTTCTCTCACCTCAGATAAGTAGATCCAATAATTTAACCATGCTAGATATTCTTATCTTGCCCACGGGCGAAGATAAAATGCCCGGATGGAACTCCTTTTTCATGGTCAACACATTGTAATTACCTCCCTTGTTGAAGACTGTCGTCTGTAGCATCAAGGAAATCTTGTGTTATGGTAATATTTAGAACACTTATTAATTATTTCTCGCTTCAAATGTCGCCATAAAACAGTTTTCACTCACCATTAAAGAAATAATGCTTCATTCTCCTTAGAACTATTTAAAATGACCGATTTGAATATCTGCAATAGCCGCTCGTGTAAGATAGGTTCATCCCGACCTTGCGCAGGGTGTTTTGCGGAAACTCGGTAAACCTCGCTTCCGCAAAACACCCTACGCTCGGGTCGGAATGAACCTATCTTACACTCTCGGCCATGAAAGATACTTATAATCTAGCTGTTAGAAAATGAAAAGGCATGAAACCTAAGACATTTAAGCTTCATGACAATTAAAATATTAGCTATTTTCACTTTATGATAGTAACAACACATGTTACAGTACAAATAACTGATGTTAATAATAAAGCACATGATACAAAGCACATGGTTATAACAAAACCACTATATAAATAAATTAAATGCAATGAAATACAATACATATCAACAACATGAACATGATACATGGTATGAACAAATACACAATGCAATACACAACATGTAATGATATGGGCATAAAACATGGTGATACATAATTCATAATCAATACACAACATGCGAAAATATGGAAACATACATGAAATACAATACATATCAACAAAATGAACATGGTACATGGTATCATATGAACAAATACATAAATAATAATGCAATACACAACATGTAATGATATGGGCATAAAACATAATAAAATACACAAAATGTAAATGCTTAGAATAGTCATATGTCACTATGTTTGTTCCAACTTCTGTAAGTGAGCTGTTTAATTAGTAATTACCAATTAATAAGGCCAATTAAAATTAAAGTACAATTATCCATTAATTACATCCAGACTTATTGTTATTTCATATAACCTATTAAATCATTTATAACCAGGAATATAAACTCTGAAACATAATACATGTATAACATTAAGACAAAATTCCCTATATAACATTTAGATGATTCACCAAGTCTCACCAAGTGGTTCACTTAGTCCTGGTTCACTTGGGAAGTGGTTCACTTAGTCCTACATTCAAAGCAGGCCATCAAACACAAAGCTTGCCAAATCGTTCCTTTACTCTACCCTTTTATCCGTCCAAGCTTTTCTCACTATCTGTATTTCCTTTAAATTTCTCTTTTTTTCTTGACCTTTGTCAAGACCACCCGTTGCGTAATAGTCAGGTGTGACTGCGTCAACGTATGATGTAGATGTAGATGCATCTTCATTAAAATATCATAGACTTCCGCCTAGCCTTTCTATTTTGAGACTGTTGAGTAAAATAGTAGGAAAAATGTTGCATTTTGAGCATATTTTTACCTTTTTTTGCTCCGATATTAACATAAAAAGTAAACCTGGACAAATTTAGGGGTGGGGGAGGGGGTGCCAGTTGCACCCCTGCGGATCCGCTAGTGCTATTCTGTTACACCCTGTTTATGATGAATACTTATTTTACAGCCTGTCAGAAGTACTTCTAAAACTGTCCAGCGATGGGGATGCATCCTTAACATGAACTTGTAAACGTAAAAAAAGACAAACACCTAATCATGAACGCTTGAAAAGAAAAGGTAGACTTGACACTGAGGACACAAGGGTCAACATCACAAGGGTCAACATCTACCAGAGCTGCATTAATGCCCTGTCATCCAAAAGTAAGAAAATAGGCCCATTGAGGTTTTTTTATTTATTAAATGCAGCTGTATGGTAAAGCTTAGTCTTAAAGTGCACAATACAGACTAGACTAAGACCTTAAAAAAGAAAGTTTGTGAAAAAATAAATATTTTTTAATTACATGGAAAGTTTTACTTGCAAATTTATTAAAGCTTGGCCTAAAATAACCTATAACCTACAACCTAAAATTATTTTTCATAAAAATATATCATTCTAAGGATTATAAATTATACAATACGTCAACTGAAAAATTCTGGCCTGAAACAAATAAGTGGGGACCAATTAAATTTGAAAAAAAATATAAAATTGTCGGCACAATGGCATCACTCTAGATTATACTGCATAACATCCAATTAAATAATCTATTCATTTATTATTTAACTACAGGCTTCTGCAAGTACTGGTACAACCAACCATGCTGGCGGCACTCTAATAACCACAACATGAACTTGTGGGAACAACATCGTGGGGTGAATGCGAAAAGGTTCTAAGTGACATTAAATAAAGAAGCAGATAGAACCTTTTCGCTTTCACCCATCGACATGAACCCTCCAAGGGCAAAGAACTTGAACTTTTGCTTGATTCATCAATCAATAGTAAGTTAATTGTAAATCAGTATTATTTCCATGATTTGAAAGTAGATGATTTATATGATTTTATGGTAAATATTGTTATACAGTTTCGCTGAAAATACACAACAAGAAAATGATATTTAATCAATTAAACTATCACCAATAATATTTACATTCCTCTATTTTTGAAAATGCCTGATTGATTTAATAATTAATTGTGTATGGTAGTACTAAATTATAGTCGGATGTTGAAATGTGAGCTGTGACCCTTTTGACTAGTATATTGTAATACACCAAAAATTAAAGATGGGGTAAATCATTTTGCATGATTATCTTTCAAGAGTTAATTAATCCTTTTCAACACAGTTATTATTTAATCTTAATGTATTAGCTTTTTGACAGCAGCATTTGTAGCACTGAAGGCGAATTGCTGAACTATGAAGCTGGTCCAGTATGCAGATTTGAAATGAGGGCCTCGCAAATAATGCAGGTGCCCTATAATAATCACCCTGTCCGTCCATCTGTCTGTCCTTCCACACTATTTTTTGTCTTGATAATTTAAAAACAGTGTCAGTTTACTCACAGTAACATTACGGTCTTCTTTGATAAGTTATGTAACTCAAACTTAAAAAATATAATATTCTTAGATTTACAGCTCTTTGTAAACTTATTAAAGTTCAGCCAATCAATATTCTTTTCATATTACTTGAAACCATTCTATTTATCAGCTTCAAATCATATGAGTTTGCCCACAATAAAAAATACACTATTTTATGACAAGTTTTGTAAGTGTAACTGATATATTCTCAGATTTACAGCTCTTCGTAAACTTATTGAAATGCAGCAGATTTATTACTTTTCACATAGATTAGACAGTTGTCAGAGGATTGTATTTACTTATCAATATACTTATTGCAATGTGAATGTTTATTTAGTACAAACCCATAACTCTGAGACACATTGTAACAAAATTGCCTCCCTTGATCAGAATAAAATGCTAAAGCATAATAAACAATTATATAAAATTAAAAGTGAATGGAAATTAAGGAAACAATAAATAAAAAAACATGCATCAATAGATGGAGATTTAACATTCTGTTTTGTATAATAATCATAACTCTTGGACTCCGTAAAGATACTAAGTTAAGTTACGTTAGTATCAATACATTTCGCGCCGATACATTGTGTTATGTTGTGTCCCGCCAAAATCCCAACAGACAATTTTGACCATTGCTTCTTCTTTTTCTTGGTCGTCTGTCTCATCTGTCTGTTGATGGTCGGATTTATTCATGAATTCTTCCCAGATGGCGTCATCTTCTGTTCCGTCTATGGCTTTCAAAATACAACAGTTACAGACAGAGACACTATATGTCTGCCAACAACTATTTACTTCATCCTATTAGATAGTACCTGATGTACATTAACACAAATTTACTCTGTATTTCTTTGTTAAAACCATATGCAACTGATGCCTGTCAACATTTACTCTGTTCTTCCCAAAAAAAACACTGACACTATACATTGTATGTCTGCCAAAAGAAATTTATTCAGTCTCTCCAGATATTACCACAAGCACCTGAAGCCTGCCAGCACCAGTGATATCTGTTCTTCCAAACAACCCACAGACACTATGTCTGTCAAAAGGACATCGACTCTGTCTTTCCAGATATAGCCACGTGCAACCAGGGCTATTATGTTGAAGGAAGTCACTAGGGTCTTGTAGTCTTATTTTGTGTAGAGGTAAACAGTAAACAACAGAAAGCTTGCAGATAAATGGCAACATGTCATTATTATCTTGCAGAAATTAATTATACATAATACAAGAGTACTAATCAAACAATAATATGTAATAAATCAGTACTCAAATACTAACTTAATCAAACATACTGGCAGCTTAATATTATCTTGCGAGAAGGTCTAAGTGTATTACTGACAATATTATATTTGTCTGTCTTATACGATAGTCATAACCGGACTGAAATGCTGGAAAAGTTAGCATTAGGTAAATGGATGGTAAGGAAATAGCACTGTTTATAAAGCTATATATATATCACTCACATAAACTGAGACCATACCGTAAATGACTGGTTATAAGACAATAGGGGTTATAAGACGAAAGGCAAAAAAATCTGTGAAAAACTCGAGAAAAAACTTCTATTTTTTGGGTTTTAGGACGCATAGAAAAATATAAAACATACAAATCATTTAAAATGAAATAAATTCAATATCCAGCACATAAACAAAAAAAAACTGTAAAGCACATGTAAACAAAATGTCATTCTCTGAACCTTATGACACTTTCTTCAAACCCCTCAAACTCATCTTCGCCATCGTTGCTCTGAAAGAAGCGATCCATTTTTTCTTCAGTCATTTCTTTTGCCGTCCTGTCTGTAGTTAGCTCATCCATTGTTTTCTTCTTCGTCGGCTGCCTCGTCTGTCGGTGGATGCACAGGTTTCTTAACGAACTCCTCCCATATGGTGTCCAAAGTTTTTGAAATGGAACATTTCTTAAATGTATATACAATGATCTTTGGATCCAGCTCTTCCCAGGCGTTCACGATCCAAGTGCAGATTTGATCTAGTTCAGGTTTCTTTCTCCGTCCGGTCTTTGTGCATGAGTGTTTTTCACCAGCCATCCAGTTGTTCCATTTATATCTCAGTGCCACTTTCATCGGCTTATGAATGGAGACATGTAGGAGCTGTAGTATAGATGTCAACCTGCCAGGAATGCAGCGGGTGTTGTCCTCGACTCTTTCATCAACTCTTTCATTCCAGGGGTTGTGTGTGCCCTGAAGGCGAAGGCATCCTGGACCAGTATGGGGCGGTGCGGGTCTGCTCCCGGTCTTTTGTTCCAAACGGTTTTCATCCAGTCATATATAATTTTTGACATACTATTTCTTCCTGATCAGCATTTAGAACTAAGGAGAACTCCTCCGCCACAAGTATTAAACCATTTGCTCTACAAGAATTATAGGCAATGATGACACACAAATTCAATTTCTTACAAAAAATTGACTCAAAAGGTTTTGACATATAGTTTACCTGGAATGTTGTGTTAAAATTGGTCATCAGGGGGATGGTGTACTCTAGGAAGTAACTTGAAACTTGTTTATTTGCTTAAACGCCTATTTCTACATATAAATACATATTCAATGGCGTTGTACAATAATGAATTATAAGATAATAAAAGCAATACAGCAATACAGACACAAGAATTAAATAACCAATAAGCAATGAAAAAAAAAATCACGAATATACAACATACATAGTTCAATGAATAGTATATAAATTATTTACAACATGATGGGTGTTCACCATCGTGTAAACAGACAACAGCTCATCAATATATTGGTAAATAGTTCATGGGTATACAATGCATAATAATCTCTGAAAAGATCGGTTTTCAAATGTTTCTTGAATAGGAAGGAGAAGATAAGCCATGTCAGTGGATCAGTCAGGCTCTCCTTGAGACAGACTGCACCCGGCCAGGTCAATCACCATCCTCATGTGAAACGAAGTACCTTCGTAGCGCTGGCCACTGCTGGAGGGCCCTTTTGACCCACTTCTCCAGGCCCAGCCATTGGTTGGCACAGTGCTTCAGGTTTTTCATAGGCTCGGTGTCCATGAAGGCCTGGAACTCTTTGTATACCTCTTTCTGCTTGGCACTGTAAACAGAAGAAACAAAAGCCCATATAAAGTGTATCTCACTTCGTTTTCATATGCGATGTGTGGTGCTTTAATTATTTATTTACTAACCTGTGATGAAAGTGAAAGAAGATGTCTGTTAAGACTTCTTCATCTGGAACAGACAAGGTCTTAGCAGCAGCCTGTACACACAGGTTGGCCAGATGACAGACGCAGCCCACGTTGATCAGGGCTGGGATCTTCTCTTGAATCCTTGACAGTAGGCTGTTGCCTATCATTACATTTCAGTTGTCACTCCTGAATCCGATACATTTACCCCACGGGATGTCTCTGTCGCTGAAAAAAGAATTTCAACGTGTTCATATGCTTTTCTAGACAAATTATCGAAGTTTTGATCGCACGCCATTCAAAATTGATCATTGCGTAAAATAACAATGATAATAATAAATAATGTATAAGATAACTTACATGAACAGATTCTGAACATTGCCAATGTTACACACAGGCATGGCCAAAAACTTGGTAGCTACTCTCTGTATCTGGGGGTCAAAGACACGGACAAGAATCGCCATGAATCTATTGTCACCTTGATCATTACTTTCGTTGGCCAAGATTGAGAATTTAGAATTTTTGCACAATTCTTCAACACAACTGTCCATTTCAGGACCCATAACATGATTGACAATGTTTGTGCACTTTGTCTCTTTCGATGCGTACGGTGATATGGCATGTATGGGTGCACCTACCACCACAAAGACTGCAGACTGCATTGTCACATAGCCTATCTCCGTTACGATATGACCGTTGGAATGACTGCTCGAATTGTTGCTGGATTAATTGTTGGGTTGACGGCCGTGTGTCTTGGTGTTGTAGCGCAATGGACAGCTGAGCTACAGCAGCGGCTAGAACATTCAGTTTTGTCTCCAGCAAGCTTGGATTGGGAGAAATGTCAGTTACTTCATGGTGTCGAACATTGGCAACACGACTTGCAAATCGTCTCACATCAACTAGTGTCTTAGGTGCATGAGTAGAGATTGTTGAACTCACCATGGATTTAGTCCATTTAATGCTATTTGCAACTGTAGTGCTGTTCTGTTTGTAGGTTTCTGTTTCAAGCCTAGATAAATAAGTTGACTACAGTTTCTTCACCTGTCTGTTCCATCGCAAAGATGTCTTAATTTATGGGTTTCTCTGTTAAATTTTTCTTTCAGTAGCTGTTTAAGATTGTCTACTGAATCTAGAGCTGGTGACTGATTTTCAAAATAGAGTCTGGCAATACCATCAAGGTTTCACACAAAAGTAGCGAGGACTTGACCTTCATATATTCAGATATGCCAATTCAGACATGCCGTATATGGATCAAACCGTCAAAAAATTGTTCAATGTCTTGGGTACCGTCTCCTTTAAAGGTTTCAAGTCTCATACCTGATGACATAATGTGTTCAACATTAAACAATTACAAATCAGCCTAACTGTTACAAAGTTTTCACCAATAGACAGTTACCTACTATGGAACTCACTGACAACATTATTACTGTCCATGAAATCAATCCCTTAGATGAGTTGGTGCTGAAGATTTTTAATGACAGCAATATTTTGATTCAAATTCAGAATCATGTTCATGGTGAGATTGACATTATGTTTAACTGAAAAATTCTCACCAATTGATGCACCTGTCAAAATAATGGCCCCTTTATCTATGTGCCCACCACCGGCAGGTGTTTTGCACTCATGGACAGGCACAAGTCCATATTCCCGTTGTAATTCCCAATACCATTCACATACCATGGCCTGTTGAGTCTCATAATCTTTAAAAGTTTCAATAGTTTCTTCCTGCGTTCTTTTCAGTGTAGCTTTCGATTTTTTTAATATGGGTTCTAATTGGCTAATTTTTTATGTTTAACTCTCATTCAATTTGAATATCTTATTTTGAGCACTAACCACATGGGACTCTCTGATTTAAGTCTTCGTCATCAATTTCTGAAAAAGGTTGTGGGGCTAGCTCAGGCTCACCAAGCGGAGTTATTTCTGGCTGGGTTAGTTTAAAAGGCTCGGCAGTTTCATCAACCGACGTTACCCAGGCTGGCAAAGAGTGTTGTTGGTAATGTTGTTGGTTTTGCAGTGGCTGTTGATCTTGCTGTGTAGATGAGCAGAAAGAGGCATCGGTGTCCATACTTCCTGCACTTGTAGCACATCAGTGCTTTATAGAATTGTTCTGATCCAGAACAAAAGGCATCGCAGCCTCATCTTTTTGAAATCTGTTCTTGCCTTGTTGGCCAACAGCAATTTACTTAATGCTTCCATGTGTCAATACAGACATCCTTTCGGGCCAACAGCAATTTAATTACTCTGTTCTTTCAGATGTAAATTAGACACTATTTGTTGGCCAACAGCAATTTACTTCCCTATCCTTCCAGATGTAAATACAGACACTATTCGTTGGCCAACAACATTTTATTTCTCTATCTTTCCAGATGTAAATACAGACACTATTTGTTGGTCAACAGCATTTTCCTTCTCTATCTTTCCAGATTTCAGCCATCTGCTACCAACTAGCCCATACTTCTCTCTAGCTGTACTAGTTAGAGTGACAAGGCCTGATTATTACCCAGCTGAAACATGATTTTGTTTTAAAGTGTATAACTGTCCAAATATTTCACGTCATTTCAAAATTTTAACACAAAATATCTTAGTGATATATACCTGTCAAGTCTCACGGTTTTGCCGTGAGTCTCTCGATTTTGGCAATGAAGTCATGGTCTCATGCTGACTACGTAATTTCTCACACATTTCAATTATAACCAAAAAAAATCTCACTCTACGGTTCATTTGACCCTTGACAGCTTTGTTATAGATGTCATCTCGTTAATTACTTTTTAAACAGCAATACGGTCTTTTCTTCAAGAATGAACAATATTCATATTTCACTTCTTCCTTCTTCAGGTTGGTACTAGTGTAGTCCAAGAAATTTGAAAACAATAAATGTGAACTATTTGAGGTTGTTTTCACAGACATGTACATGTAATCATTATATTGAGTTCAAACGATTTGGAGTAGAATCTAATATCTTCGTTATTTCTTTTATCTGTTGAATAAATATAAAGTGGATATTAAAATTGTTTAAAAATATGCGATGTTGAATATATATATTATAAGGTTTAATATATATTAATATTGTTCACTGCATTCCAAATACAAAAACTTGTTATGTTTTGAAAAAGGTTTTCAGGTGTATAAAATTGATTTATTTAACATTACAATTACCTACATGTAAACATGTGATAGTTGCAAAACTATTGTGTTTTATTTATGTTTCACACTATAATGTATTTTTTAGGAATAATTGCCATTCTTAAAAGCTGTTGTACTGGAAATATACTTTATTCATATGTAACTGATGAACTCTAAGGTTATAGATAAATAGAACTAGTCTCCTTTGTGAGAACTGCAACACAACACCAATGGGTCTTAATGTAAAATTTAAATTCACATGAAATATGGTATTCATGAAAAGAAAGTATGGTATTTATAAAACAAAAATATGGTATTCATGAAAAGAATTGTAAAATGTACCATATACAAAACAGGTCACTGCATGGGCACTATCATTCTAATTTAGTCACACTATGAAGTCAGATTCCTGGTGACGTCTTTTACTGTAACACCTAATTTTGCTGATTGCAGTTCATGTAAACTTGTGCTTCATGATACAAAATTTCACTTGATTTGGTTGAATTTTTATGAGATTTGTAAAGTGAACACTTGGGTATTGACTTATGCAAGCGATAACAATCCAGAAGCGATCCTTTTTAAACCTACAAATACAGTCATGATAAACTTCATTCAAGAAAGGACCTGCATGTAGTCAAAGACATCATTAAAAGAAGGATCTGCATGTAGTCTCTGACTTCTTTCAAGAAAGGACCTGCATGTAGTCAAAGACATCATTAAAAAAAGGATCTGCATGTAGTCTCTGACTTCTTTCAAGAAAGGACCTGCATGAAGTCAAAGACATAATTAAAAGAAGGATCTGCATGTAGTCTCTGACTTCTTTCAAGAAAGGACCTGCATGTAGTCAAAGACATCATCGAAGAAAGGATCTGCAAGTAGTCAAAGACATCATTAAAGAAAGGACCTGCATGTAGTCAAAGACATCATTAAAAGAAGGATCTGCATGAAGTCTCTGACTTGTTCAAGAATGGATCTCCATGTAGTGAAGGACCAACACATAGTCATTGATTTCATTCAAGAGCGGACCTACAGTAGTCACTGACATCAGTCAAGAAAGATCCTAACTGTAGTTACTTCCATCAGGAAAGGACCTACAAGTAGTTATTAAGCTGATTTTTTTAACCATTTGAAGTTACCTTTATTTGCTATTGGTTCTTATTGCTGGCAGCATCTGTCTAATTACATAAAAGTGGCATTTATATGTCTATTTCGTTATCTTAGTTTGTTCTTTGTTTCTGATCTAACCATTAAGTGATTTTGAACCATTTTGTTGGGCCAAAGGCTTATATTTTGCTCCTTGTTAGCAGAAATGATCTAGGTTTAGGAATCTTGTAAGTATTTAGTTACCTAAGAGTGCTCTTTTGCTTTTTGTTGACAACCATAAACTCTGTAAAGAAATCTTGCAACCATTTTGGAGTTACCTTAGTCTGTTTTTGGCTCTTTTTGTTGACAGCCATGATCTCTGTATAGTAATCTTGTTACCATTTTGATGTTACCTTAGTCTGTTTTTGGCTCTTTTGGTTGACAGCGATGATCTCTGTATAGCAATCTTGTAACCATTTTGAAGTTACCTTTGTTTGTTTTTGGCTCTTTTTGTTGACAGCGATGATCTCTGTATAGCAATCTTGTAACCATTTTGAAGTTACCTTAGTTTGTTTTTGGCTCTTTTTGTTGACAGCGATGATCTCTGTACAGCAATCTTGTAACCATTTTGTAGTTACCTTAGTCTGTTTTTGGCTCTTTTTGTTGACAGCGATGATCTCTCTATAGCAATCTTGTAACCATTTTGTAGTTACCTTAGTCTGTTTTTGGCTCTTTTTGTTGACAGCCATGATCTCTGTATAGCAATTTTGTAACCATTTTGAAGTTACCTTAGTTTGTTTTTGGCTCTTTTTGTTGACAGCCATGATCTCTCTATAGCAATTTTGTAACCATTTTGAAGTTACCTTAGTCTGTTTTTGGCTCTTTTGGTTGACAGCGATGATCTCTGTATAGCAATCTTGTTACCATTTTGATGTTACCTTAGTCTGTTTTTGGCTCTTTTGGTTGACAGCCATGATCTCTGTATAGTAATCTTGTTACCATTTTGATGTTACCTTAGTCTGTTTTTGGCTCTTTTTGTTGACAGCCATGATCTCTGTATAGCAATCTTGTTACCATTTTGAAGTTACCTTAGTTTGTTTTTGGCTCTTTTTGTTGACAGCCATGATCTCTGTATAGCAATCTTGTTACCATTTTGAAGTTACCTTAGTCTGTTTTTGGCTCTTTTTGTTGACAGCTATGATCTCTGTTTAGCAATCTTGTAACCATTTTGAAGTTACCTTTGTTTGTTTTTGGCTCTTTTTGTTGACAGCCATGATCTCTGTATAGCAATCTTGTTACCATTTTGAAGTTACCTTAGTCTGTTTTTGGCTCTTTTTGTTGACAGCTATGATCTCTGTTTAGCAATCTTGTAACCATTTTGAAGTTACCTTTGTTTGTTTTTGGCTCTTTTTGTTGACAGCCATGATCTCTGTATAGCAATCTTGTAACCATTTTGAAGTTACCTTTGTTTGTTTTTGGCTCTTTTTGTTGACAGCTATGATCTCTGTATAGTAATCTTGTAACCATTTTGAAGTTACCTTTGTTTGTTTTTGGCTCTTTTTGGTGACAGCCATGATCTCTGTATAGCAATCTTGTAACCATTTTGAAGTTACCTTAGTCTGTTTTTGGCTCTTTTTGTTGACAGCCATGATCTCTGTTGGTAATCTTGTAACCATTTTGTAGTTACCTTTGTCTGTTTATGACTCTTTTTGTTGACAGCCATGATCTCTGTATAGCAATCTTGTAACCATTTTGTAGTTACCTTAGTCTGTTTTTGGCTCTTTTTGTTGACAGCCATGATCTCTATATAGCAATCTTGTAACCATTTTGAAGTTACCTTAGTCTGTTTTTGGCTCTTTTTATTGATAGCGATGATCTTTTTGTTGACAGCCATGATCTCTGTATAGCAATCTTGTTACCATTTTGAAGTTACCTTAGTCTGTTTTTGGCTCTTTTTGTTGACAGCTATGATCTCTGTTTAGCAATCTTGTTACCATTTTGAAGTTACCTTTGTTTGTTTTTGGCTCTTTTTGTTGACAGCGATGATCTCTGTATAGCAATCTTGTAACCATTTTGAAGTTACCTTAGTCTGTTTTTGGCTCTTTTTGTTGACAGCGATGATCTCTGTATAGCAATCTTGTAACCATTTTGAAGTTACCTTAGTTTGTTTTTGGCTCTTTTTGTTGACAGCGATGATCTCTGTATAGCAATCTTGTAACCATTTTGTAGTTACCTTAGTCTGTTTTTGGCTCTTTTTGTTGACAGCGATGATCTCTGTATAGTAATCTTGTAACCATTTTGAAGTTACCTTAGTCTGTTTTTGGCTCTTTTTGTTGACAGCCATGATCTCTGTATAGTAATCTTGTAACCATTTTGTAGTTACCTTAGTCTGTTTTTGGCTCTTTTTGTTGACAGCCATGATCTCTGTATAGTAATCTTGTAACCATTTTGATGTTACCTTAGTCTGTTTTTGGCTCTTTTTGTTGACAGCCATGATCTCTGTATAGTAATCTTGTAACCATTTTGTAGTTACCTTAGTCTGTTTTTGGCTCTTTTTGTTGACAGCCATGATCTCTGTATAGTAATCTTGTAACCATTTTGAAGTTACCTTAGTCTGTTTTTGGCTCTTTTTGTTGACAGCCATGATCTCTGTATAGCAATCTTGTAACCATTTTGAAGTTACCTTAGTCTGTTTTTGGCTCTTTTTGTTGACAGCCATGATCTCTGTTGGTAATCTTGTAACCATTTTGTAGTTACCTTTGTCTGTTTATGACTCTTTTTGTTGACAGCCATGATCTCTGTATAGCAATCTTGTAACCATTTTGTAGTTACCTTAGTCTGTTTTTGGCTCTTTTTGTTGACAGCCATGATCTCTGTATAGCAATCTTGTAACCATTTTGAAGTTACCTTAGTCTGTTTTTGGCTCTTTTTATTGACAGCCATGATCTTTTTGTTGACAGCGATGATCTCTGTATAGCAATCTTGTAACCATTTTGTAGTTACCTTAGTCTGTTTTTGGCTCTTTTTGTTGACAGCGATGATCTCTGTATAGCAATCTTGTAACCATTTTGAAGTTACCTTAGTCTGTTTTTGGCTCTTTTTGTTGACAGCCATGATCTCTGTATAGCAATCTTGTAACCATTTTGATGTTACCTTAGTCTGTTTTTGGCTCTTTTTGTTGACAGCGATGATCTCTGTATAGTAATCTTGTAACCATTTTGAAGTTACCTTAGTCTGTTTTTGGCTCTTTTTGTTGACAGCCATGATCTCTGTATAGCAATCTTGTAACCATTTTGAAGTTACCTTAGTCTGTTTTTGGCTCTTTTTGTTGACAGCCATGATCTCTGTATAGCAATCTTGTAACCATTTTGAAGTTACCTTAGTCTGTTTTTGGCTCTTTTTGTTGACAGCTATGATCTCTGTATAGTAATCTTGTAACCATTTTGAAGTTACCTTAGTCTGTTTTTGGCTCTTTTTGTTGATAGTCATGATCTCTGTATAGCAATCTTGTAACCATTTTGAATCTACCTTAGTTTGTTTTTGGCTCTTTTTGTTGAAACCCATGACCTCTGTATAGCAATCTTGTAACCATTTTGAAGTTACCTTAGTCTGTTTTTGGCTCTTTTTGTTGAAACCCATGACCTCTGTATGGTAATCTTGTAACCATTTTGAAGTTACCTTAGTCTGTTTTTGGCTCTTTTTGTTGACAGCCATGATCTCTCTATAGCAATCTTGTAACCATTTTGATGTTACCTTAGTCTGTTTTTGGCTCTTTTTGTTGACAGCGATGATCTCTGTATAGTAATCTTGTAACCATTTTGAAGTTACCTTAGTCTGTTTTTGGCTCTTTTTGTTGACAGCCATGATCTCTGTATAGTAATCTTGTAACCATTTTGAAGTTACCTTAGTCTGTTTTTGGCTATTTTTGTTGACAGCCATGATCTCTGTATAGCAATCTTGTAACCATTTTGAAGTTACCTTAGTCTGTTTTTGGCTCTTTTTGTTGACAGCCATGATCTCTGTATAGTAATCTTGTAACCATTTTGAAGTTACCTTAGTCTGTTTTTGGCTCTTTTTGTTGATAGTCATGATCTCTGTATAGCAATCTTGTAACCATTTTGAAGTCTACCTTAGTTTGTTTTTGGCTCTTTTAGTTGACAGCCATGACCTCTGTATAGCAATCTTGTAACCATTTTGAAGTTACCTTAGTCTGTTTTTGGCTCTTTTTGTTGAAACCCATGACCTCTGTATAGTAATCTTGTAACCATTTTGAAGTTACCTTAGTCTGTTTTTGGCTCTTTTTGTTGACAGCCATGATCTCTGTATAGTAATCTTGTAACCATTTTGAAGTTACCTTAGTCTGTTTTTGGCTCTTTTGTTGACAGCCATGATCTCTGTATAGTAATCTTGTTACCATTTTGATGTTACCTTAGTCTGTTTTTGGCTCTTAGAATATCTTCAGTAAGGGTTGATATATCTTGACCAAACTTGTCTATAGGAAATGTTTATGAATACCATTCATGGATTTGCGTTTGGAGTCCCTAGGGTCAAGGTTAAGGTCACTGCTTCTAAAACAGGAAAAACGATTGAAACTGAATAACTTAGTAAGGTTGATATATCTTGACCAAACTTGGTCTATATGAAGAGTTTATGGATACCTTTTAGGATTGCGTTTGGGTCCCTAGGGTCAAGGTTAATGTCACTGTTACTAAAAAAAAAAGGATGAAACTGAATAACTTAGTTAGGGTAGACATATCTTGACCAAACTTGGTCTATAGAAGAGCTTATGAAAACCTTTATGGGGTTGCGTTTGGGGTCCCTAGGGTCGAGGTCAAGTCACTGTTTCTAAAAGTAGAAAAACGGTTGAAACTGAATAACTTTAGTTACGGTTCACATATTTTGACCAAATTATTTGTTTTATTTTCGAATATTACTTTCATTGGGGTAATTTTGTTACTATGTGCATATTCAATTATTTCAAACCGTGTTCAAATTTGATAATGAACTGCTAATTTCACAAATACACAAACAAAACATGTCACATAAATAAAAAGTAGACTCTAGCCACACTGGATATTTTTCATATTGAAACAAGTCAAAGTCTACATCGTACATTTCCTGGAACTGTTTCATTATCCTCTTGGGCAGTGACCGAAATGCGTTCCTCATGGACTTGGTTCTTTGTTTCTTCCAATCGTCCAATTTTTCATCGTGACTGATTTCCTTGTATCAAATATCACCGTTTTTAAGAATAGCTTGTATTCATTTTGATATTTCTTGTCGGTAACTTTCTTCAAATATGCCTCAGGAATGGAACAGAATCACCAAGGTAACCATTGTACTGAAATACCTCCCACAACCGACGGCCTACAGCATCAGGCCAACGCAGTCAACAGAAATATTACCATGCAAATGTGTTCGCAGTACAATATCATGGTTATAGTCTACTAAATCTGTGATTTCCCTCTGTAGACGGCTCTCTTTCGGATTGTGGGGAATGACTCCTAATGTTCGCGCGCTCGCCAACACGAGGTTAGTATCTTCATCGAACGTCTCTGCAGCGCCTATGACGTCAAAGTCGTGTTTACATGGGTTACAGTTATACAAAACAGTTTGAAAAATGTTCATTCAACTTCGGATCCGCTTTAAAACCCCTATGATCATAATTGTACCTAAGAAATTCCTCAAAAGTCAAGTCATGCCCACATTTTAGCGCGCTCTTTGTCACGTTCTGACGAACGACTGGAATAGCGTTGCGAGCGGTGTGCCAGAAATCTGGCAATACGAATTTGTCAAGATAAGCCGACCAAAGTCTAGTATATGGATCCCGGGAGAACATGAACTTGAGGGCGGGTTCAATCCATGTGCCTTGTCCTTCCCCCGTTAGTTTCAGCTTTTGGATGGTTTTGAAGTCACCATAATGGACCATAAACCGACTAATGTCACTCGGGTATTCGAAAGTTCGAGGATCGTGCTCGATGAACCTGAAGTGGAAATCGTAAAATCCATTCGGAACTCCTCGTCCATTTTTTATCGAAAACAACCTCGGATGTATGCCGATACATCATTTGAAGTAGTTCGTAACTTTTTGAATTATATCAATTTAATGTAGTGTTTTAGAGTTGTATTCATTACATAATTAAGATTCCCAAGAGTTATGTCATAAAGTTTAATTGCTATATAAAATAACTAAGCGATCTACTTGCAGCGGAGTTAAACGTACAGGTTTTTGTGTATGTAAACCGTCCAAATACATTCGAGGTTGTTTTCGATGAATATGGCCAAGGAGTTCCGAATGCATAAAATCGGATAAAAGATTATCTTGTGCAGAGAAAGCAGTGTGTTGAGGCATATATAATTAACAGTTCCGATACATTGTACAGTTTAGAGGGTTTTTGTCAGAGAAAAGTAGCTTTGGTTGTGTCGTCTTTGGCTTCGTTGGAAATAAGCAATTCTGCCGAAACCTGTTGACTCGGAAGCAATTGAAAACAATGAATATAATAGGAACGTACAACTGTTTAAAAATATTCAACGCATACGTGTTGCCATGCAGAGCCCAGTACTGTTGCTGTTGAGTGAATGCTCTTGATCACAATGGGGTTTGCAGTTTACAGTAGTCTCGTGTTACCTTAGGTGAGTGGCAACATCGATTAAAGGCCTAGTTTAAGCCTTCTATAAGTGACACCACCAACACAGACAACAAAAAAACTGTATAGTACACAACCTCTGTTTATTGATCTTTATCTACATGCCATGATCTCTCTTATCAGATCTCCGATTTGAGTATCCTACTGTGCAGTTTTAGAAGTTTTATTATAGAAATGGACCCTAAATGGCCATGAGCCAATAAAACGAATACATCAGAAATTGGCCACTACTGTGACACCAGTGCAATTAGCAGGAGATGCACAGCAGGGGATTATCATGCCAAACATTCCTTAAACTAGGCCTTTAAGATTAGGTCGATCAGGCGTATGTAATAATGCCTGTGAGTAGAACTACCCACTAGAACCGGGTTTTCAAACTCAATCATTTTTTAAATAAAAAATCTTATAATTCCTAACTAAAAATTATTATAAGATGTGAAAAAATATCGAAAAGAATAGGTTTTTTTTTTTTTTGTTTTGTTAAATGATTTAGTTTGAAAATCTGGTGTATTGTTATATGAAGTTGTATCGTCTAACATAAGTTTAGGTGAGATTAAACATAAGTATATGCATTTATATATTACTTCCCCTTTCACACAACAGGTTATGGGTTCGTGTCCAACCGGGAGTATAAGTATCTTCAATGGCCGAGAGTGTAAGATAGGTTCATTCCGACCCGACCGTAGGGTGTTTTGCGAAAACAAGGTTTACCGAGTTTCCGCAAAAAAAACCTGCGCGAGGGACGGGATGAACCTATCTTACACGAGCGGCTATGGTAGATGTTTTGTTTTTTCTCCCAACTCAGTTAAACAAACATTAAGTGAAAGTGAAGCATTATTTCTTGAAAAGTGCGTGTAAACCGTTTTATGGTGAAATTTGAAGCGAGAAATAATTAATTAGCGTCCTAAATATTGCCACAAGACAAGGTTTCCATGATGCTACAGACGACAGTTGTCAACAAGGGGTAATTTCAATGTGGCGACCATTAAAAATGAGTTCCATACGGGCATTTTATCTTCGCCCGTGGGCAAGATAAGAATTTCTAGCATGTTTAATTATTGGATCTACTAACTTTTGATGGAGAAAACGTTCTCTTAGCCTCTCAAAAACGACACCAGTACTACTGTCAACCCAAGAAACGGACATACGGGTGGTTCATAGCAACTTATAGCTCTCTTCTTACTGTACGTAGGCAATATGTTTATAAACTCGAGTTGTTTTCACAAACCTAATCGTGCGCTTCCACGAGGTACAGCCGACCTTTGGGACTACACAAAAGGCTAGAGATGTATCGGGGACACCCAGAATTCCGCATTTGAGGTGGCGTTCAATAATTCCGGTCGCTTAGTGCAAACGTCCCTCACTCTGGACAATCTTTGTTCGTTCCGCCTGGCTGCACTGAACATTCGCTAGAAATTTAATACACAAATTTGAACCTTAAATTCCTTAAAAATCATATTATGATGAAAACCCGTGTATAGCTATACCTTATACTGAATACATACAAGTTTGTTCTTATATATTCTTTTCGACTATAACAATCACTCTTTTAATTTTGATTTCTGCCATTCGTGTTCGACATTATGGGGTGGCGAAGGCGGCACAACGTCAGCCATCCTACATTTACGTACTGGTGATTTGTTCAAATTGAGTGACAATGATGCTCATTACTACTGCTGCTGCTGCTGATGCTGCTGCTGCTGCTGGTTATGATGATGATGTTGTTGTTGTTGTTGTTGTTGTTAATGTTGGGTTAGCCGAGATGAAAGTTAATTCAAACGAAGATCAGCGAACGAACTTATACAGATACATATAAACACAAGATATATAACTGTTTGGTATTATCATACAAAAATGTCATTGGCTCTACAAATAAATTTATGAAAAGGCTTACCTCAGCTACCTGACTTTCGGTTGCAGAAACGTTTCCTGTATTTGAAAACAAACATCACTTTTCTTAATGTGTCACTTACTGTAAAAAAAGTATTCGCGAAATCTGATGTCGGACTATGTAGTCAATTATGCACCTGTCAATTGTAACCACGGCCCGTGTTTTTACTTTCCAGATGGCCCCGCAGTGCCGGGTGAACGTGGTGGTTTAAACAACGGCCCCCAGGTCCGGGGAGGAGCAGGGGCTTCGACTTTCGGTCAAGTAAGCCCGGGTAAAACCCCCGCCCTGCGGGGATGATTTGCTGGTTAACTCCCCGCAAATTGCCCCTACACCCCAGGGACCCTAGGTAAGGCCCATTCCCCGCTGGTTTTGGCGCGAAGGCAAAACCACCACGTTCACCCGGCACTTCGAGGCCACCTGGAAAGTAAAAACTAGGCCCAATTCCCCGGCTATCCCTGGTTACAATTGACTGGTGCATTATGTAACATGTCAAGGCGAATAAGGAACTACAGGCGATTTGATAAAACGGATCTCAGTTTTTGCAAAGAGGTTTAATACATAATGCATAATGATAAATTTATATCATAATGCTAAATAGATTTTTGTAGAACATTTCTGCTATGAAGCTTCATAAAAATAGTTTCAATCTTTGGAAAAACTTGGCGGGAAAGGGTGATTTATGCCCCACTCACTGAATTTGGGTAATGGCGTGGGTAATGGAGTGGTCATTTTCCGGAATGTCTGAGTAACTTCAGGTTTTGTCCACCTTATGACATCCACAGAGCTAAACTTTACCAGCACAAATAGGCATAGCCCGAGACACATGACCAATAGCATAGCAATCGACCGATGCATCCGGTATTTGATAATGTCCATCACTACCAGTTCCGGCTTAGCGCGTGTGGTTGGACGTGCTTAATTGATGATAAAATCAGCCCGGCATACTGGAACAATATCAAGTTAATAACTCTTTTGTATAAATAATATTTGTTGATTTCAATGTAAGATGTAGCGCAGCCTTTAGTAGAAAAAAACATATTTCATGACCACAAGTGAAATACAATCCCATCTGGCATTTAATCAACAAACATTCCTTTTGTGACTAGCATTTCACGTGCTTTTTTACCCCCCCCCCCCCCCGAAAGCCCGAGGGAAAATACCCCGTGCGTGGAATTTGCTCCAACACGTGCCAGAAGTAGGTCCAGTAACCTAAACCAGTCCCACGCTCGTTGAAACTTCATGCTTCCAGATATTTTGCATTTTAGATTAAAATAATTAAATCCGGATTATAAACGGATTCAATGTACCTTTTCGGGCAAAACAAAAGTGCCATTTTAAATTAAATCAAATGATATCAGAAAATAATTGTCGAGCATTCAGATTTGTTTTAAATAAACTGAGAAAGGAAACACACACAAAGATGTTCAAGCATCTTATCTCTAATATTGATATCATTTATGATAATATTCATGGTGGTTTGTGGTATGAAATTTATAAAAATAAATTAAACGGCTTTTCAAGTTTACACTTAAAAGTGAAATTGCTGTCCTGGGCGACAGTTCATGTAGTTAGTTTATGTTTTATAAACATTTTTTGAGACTAGCCGTACCTGCTGTTAAGATGTTTTTATTAATTGCTGCATTTTCAAAAAAGAGAGACCCTCAAGAGTCTATACGTGAAATGTGTTCGCCGAATTTTAAGTGAGGGAAATTGTGTGAAGCCGAATAAAATGGCGGCGTTGAAAGGAATTTCGGTGTTTTAAGGATGTATTTTCACCTGGTAAGTAAGTTATACGAGGGGTGATCCAGAATTATGTGGACATCTTACATATTTTCTATGTTTATCGTCTAAATTATTTAAAAAATCATGAATATCTTATTCAAAGTGTTCTGCATAGACGATATGAATTTTAGGTCTGTAAATTTAATGCGTTTGAAAAATTACGGGTTTTAAAATTACAGGAATGCACAGTTGGCGCACCGTCTAAAATCTACGTTTACAAACTTTTTATGTATCATTCACGACTCACTTTTCTTCCACGTTTATCGACGAAATTCCGCCAAACTACGTCATTATTTTTACGGAACTATGAAACTCTGCGATCTGATCTTTGATCAACAATCTTTTAATATCAGTTTACTATTACTAACGCAAATAATTGTTCTTACCGAGACAAAAAATAAAAAAAAGTTGTAAAAACGGAATATCTGTGTGAGTGTAACATTAATAGCGTTCTTAAGACACATTTAAATATAAATAATAAAACAAATGTGGTACCCGATAAGAACATACCGCATGTTTTTAATGCAAAATTACACACCAGATACACCTGTGTACTATTTTAGCAAGATTGTATACTCTAAAATTCACCATTTTACACTGACCGAAGATAAATTTATCGTATGGGAAGACCCCACAGCCTCTTTTTAATTCATAGACGATGTTGAGGGTATAAACACTTCACTGCGGTCAATAACTTACGTTCACTGAAATACGTGTACCAATGTTAAGGTAGTCTTAAAGGGTCTAGAATAAATAGTTGAGTGGGTTATACATTTGCGTGAAATTCCACTATCTATAATCCTGCATTGATAAGAATACCATAAACTCTTAACAAATTGTTTTAGACCAGGTAAGACAGCATAAATATCAGTACATTTCAGTGAAAGTAAGTCACTGTGCTTTATTATTATATCATAACATTTATTTCATACATATATTTTGTTATTTAGCGTTGTACCCAAAGATCCATTGCAAGACAACTGCCGGGGTTGGTGGGGTTGGGTATGGGTATGGGTAGACTTAAACTGCTTTAAAACGTATTTTCGTTGGTAAGATAAAATAAGACTGATAATTTTGCATTCATTGTATTTGCCGTATTGCGGGACGTTCGTGTTACATCAAGAGTTATTACATTTATTTACCGAGTAATAATTTGATTTCCGAGTTCATATAGATGAATTGCTGGAATACTATACAAGTAATTTTGCATAACAAATACACGGTACGTTCAAATTTCCTTTTGTTATAATTAATAACATGTGTTAAAGCTCATGTCTTAATTAAACTTTTATCAACGCATGTATATTCTGATTCTGCTTCACACAAAAACTGCATAAAACTTCGTCGCCCAACATAAAAGGTGTTTAAACATGAAAAAATCGGCCGTATAATACCCATGTAAGTGCAGTAGCGGTCGAAAAGATAAATAATGCAAATATTCAATAACAAATAGCTAAAACAGGTACAACAATGGTAAACTAGGGCCGAAAACACCGTTTCAAGTCACGCAATTTTCTATTTTCACTTTGTAAACAATCAATCGTTCAGCTTATACATTCAATAACTTTTTTGTAAAGGCCTCTAGAAACATAGGTTAAAAAACCGAGAGACGCTTACACATGTGGTCTCCGGGTAGGCGTATTTATATTGCGAGAAAGGTGATATAACTTACTTACCAGGTGAAAATACATCCTTGAAACACCGAAATTCCTTTCAACGCCGCCATTTTATTCGGCTTCACACAATTTCCCTCACTTAAAATTCGGCGAACACATTTCACGTTGGACCCCCTGCTATAGTCAAAGTTATCCAAGTACATTATTGAAATTTGTTCTAAAACCTGTATTGATTATCATTATTTTAAAGCTTTGTTATCCAAAAAAACAAAGTTGTCCAAACGTCACGGTCAATGAAACCATCCACGAAACTATTTACTTTCTTTTTCAAAACTGGTCACGATGTTAAGTTTCAATAGAGCATTGAAATCGGAACCAGTGAATTACCTACTTATTCGAATATTCAACTACCTGCTAGTTGCTAGTTTGGGATTCGAATAACCAACTACACATTGATGTTGATATTTAGCTACTCGACCATTTCCTGATGGTTACTTGCAAATATCCAACTACCAACCAGTCGGTAGGTTGGGATACAGATTATGTTCGTGTTATGGTTGAAGGTACACACGTGAAGAATTCACACACCAAACGAATTTTTAAACATATACACAAATGCATCTTCGTGACAAGCACTGTATTGTTAGAGTATGTTTTATTTTATTTTATTGTTATTATTATTATTATTATTATTATTAGAGTATAGTAGTAGTAGTAGTAGTAGTAGTAGTAGTAGTAGTATAGTAGTAGTAGTAGTAGTAGTAGTAGTATAGTAGTAGTAGTAGTAGTATTATTATTATTATTATTATTATTATTATTATTATTATTATTATTATTATTATTATTATTATTATTATTATTATTAAATAAAAAGTAAGACAACAGATTCTTTTGAAATTCAACAAATTATTTAAAAAAACGAGAAAAACGACACACATACCATGAATAGCTATCCCGTTCCAAATGAACTTATGAAGAATATAAAGAACGGGATTGACAAACCACACATGCGTGATTCAGATAGAGTAGATTAAGCTAGATAGACACGACATTATCAGTACTTGTGTTATCAATGAGCCGTCTGGATTTTTGAAGCCTTTCAATATGTATTATTATTAATACACTAGTAGCAAAAAACAAACACTCAAAAACTATCGATTGTATTGACTAAACTAAAGATGTTTGCACGAATGACCTTGGCAGCAGACTTTTTCATTGAATGCATGGCTCTAACTTAAGAATTATTCACTCATGTGTGGATGACATTTACAGTGGGCTTATTCCGTGTAAGAATGACGCTGACAGCGGACATATGCCTTGTATGTATGGTCCTGGAAAAAGGATTTATTCCTTGTATGTATAGCCCCGACAGTGGACTTATTCCTTGTATGCTATCCTTTACAGTAAACTTATTGCTTGTATTCATGACCCTGACAGTGTGTTTATTCTTGTATAAATGACCCTGACAGAAGACCCTTCCTTCTATGCATAACCTTGGCAACAGACTTCTTTCTTGTATGTATGACCCTGACAGTCGACTTATTCCTTGTATGTATGACCCTGACAGTGGACTTAATCCTTGTATGGTTGACCCTGACAGTGGACTTATTTCTTGTATGTATGGCCCTGACAGTGGACTTATTACTTGTATGTATGACCCTGAAAGTGGACTTATTCCTTGAATGTATGACCCTAATAGTGGACCTATTCCTTGTATGCATGACCCTGACAGTGGACTTATTTCTTCTATGTAAGACCCTAACAGTGGATTTTTTTCTTGTATGTATGACCCTGACAGTGGACTTATTCCTTGTATGGTTGACCCTGACAGTGGACTTATTTCTTGTATGTATGGCCCTGACAATGGACTTATTCCTTGTATGTATGACCCTGACAGTGGACATATTCCCATTATGTATGACCCTGCCAGTGCACTTATTCCCTGTATGTATGACCCTGATAGTGGATTTATTCCTTGAATGTATGACCCTGAAAGTAAACCTTTTCCCTGTATGTATGACCCTGACAGTGGAGTTTTGATCCTGACAGTGAACTTATTCCTTGTATATATGACCATGACAGTGGACTTATTCCCTGTATGTATGACCCTGACAGTGGATTTATTCCTTGTATGTATGACCCTGACAGTGGATTTATTCTTTGTATGTATGATCTTGACAGTGGACCTATTCCCTGTATGTATGACCCTGACAGTGGGCTTATAACCTGTATGTATGACCCTGACACTGGAATTATTCACTGTATGTATTACCTTGACAGTTGACTTATTCCTTGTATGTATGACCCTGATAGTGAATTTATTCCTTGAATGTAAGACCCTGAAAGTAAACCTTTTCCCTGTATGTATGACCCTGACAGTGGAGTTTTGATCCTGACAGTGAACTTATTCCTTGTATATATGACCATGACAGTGGACTTATTTCCTGTATGTATGACCCTGACAGTGGATTTATTCCTTGTATGTATGACCCTGACAGTGGATTTATTCTTTGTATGTATGATCTTGACAGTGGACCTATTCCCTGTATGTATGACCCTGACAGTGGGCTTATAACCTGTATGTATGACCCTGACACTGGAATTATTCACTGTATGTATTACCTTGACAGTTGACTTATTCCTTGTATGTATGAATCTGACAGTGGATTTATTCCCTGTATGTATGACCCTGACGGTGGACTTATTCCCTGTATGTATGACCCTGACAGTGGACTTATTTTTTGTATGCATGACCTTGACAGTGGACTTATTCCCTTTATGTATGACCCTGACAGTGGAATTATTCCCTGTATGAATGACCCTGACAGTGGACTTATTCTTTGTATATATGACCCAGACAGTGGAATTATTCCCTGTATGTATGACCCTGACAGTGGATGAAGTCCTTGTATGTATGACCCTGACAGTGGGCTTATAACCTGTATGTATGACACTGACAGTGAACTTATTCCCTGTATGTATGACCCAGACAGTGGACTTATTCCTTGTATGTATGAATCTGACAGTGGACTTATTCCCAGTATGTATGACCCTGACAGTGGACTTATTCCCTGTATGTATGACCCTGACAGTGGACTTATTCCTTGTATGTATGAATCTGACAGTGGACCTATTCCCAGT
Organism: Mya arenaria; assembly: GCF_026914265.1. Lineage (NCBI taxonomy): Eukaryota > Metazoa > Mollusca > Bivalvia > Myida > Myidae > Mya > Mya arenaria. Next base: position 3,742,852 of record NC_069128.1, on the reverse strand, counting down.
ATGTATGACCCTGACAGTGGACCTATTCCCTGTATGTATGATCCTGACAATGGACTAATTCCTTGTTTGTATGACATTGACAGTGGACTTATTCCTTGTATGTATGAATCTGACAGTAGACTTATTCCTTGTATGTATGACCTTGACAGTGGACTGATTCCCTTTATGTATGACCCTGCCAGTGGACTTATTCCCTGTATGTATGACCCTGACAGTGGACTTTTTCCTTGTATGTATGACCCTGACAGTGGACTTATTCCCTGTATGTATGACCCTGACAGTGGACTTATTCCCTGTATGTATGACCCTGACAGTGGACTTATTCCTTGTATGTATGAATCTGACAGTGGACTTATTCCCTGTATGTATGACCCTGACAGTGGACTTATTCCCTGTATGTATGACCCTGACAGTGGACTTATTCCCTGTATGTATGACCCTGACAGTGGACTTATTCCCTGTATGTATGACCCTGACAGTGGACTTATTCCTTGTATGTATGAATCTGACAGTGGACTTATTCCCTGTATGTATGATCCTGACAATGGACTTATTCCTTGTATGTATGACCTTGACAGTGGACTTATTCCTTGTATGTATGAATCTGACAGTAGACTTATTCCTTGTATGGATGACCTTGACAGTGGACTTATTCCCTTTATGTATGACCCTGACAGTGGACTTATTCCCTGTATGTATGACCCTGACAGTGGACTTATTCCTTGTATGTATGACCCTGACAGTGGACTAATTCCCTGTATGTATGACCCTGACAGTGGACTTATTCCTTGTTTGTATGAATCTGACAGTGGACTAATTCCCTGTATGTATGACCCTGACAGTGGACTTATTCCCTGTATGTATGACCCTGACAGTGGACTCATTCCCTGTATGTATGACACTGACAGTGGACTTATTCCCTGTATGTATGACCCTGACAGTGGACTTATTCCTTGTATGTATGAATCTGACAGTGGACTTATTCCCTGTATGTATGATCCTGACAGTGGACTTATTCCTTGTATGTATGACCCTGACAGTGGACTTATTCCTTGTATGTATGAATCTGACAGTAGACTTATTCCTTGTATGGATGACCTTGACAGTTGACTTATTCCCTTTATGTATGACCCTGACAGTGGACTTATTCCCTGTATGTATGACCCTGACAGTGGACTTATTCCTTGTATGTATGACCCTGACAGTGGACTTATTCCCTGTATGTATGACCCTGACAGTGGACTTATTCCCTGTATGTATGACCCTGACAGTGGACTTATTCCTTGTTTGTATGAATCTGACAATGGACTTATTCCCTGTATGTATGACCCTGACAGTGGACTCATTCCCTGTATGTATGACACTGACAGTGGACTTATTTCCTGTATGCATGGCCTTGACAATGGACTTATTCCCTTTATATATGACCTTGCCAGTGAACTTATGCCATGTATGTATGACCCTGACAATGGACTTATTCCTTGTATGTATGACCCTGACAGTGGACTTATACCTTGTATGTATGAATCTGACAGTGGACTTATTCCTTGTATGCTTGACCTTGACAGCGGACTTATTCTCTTTATGTATTACCCTGCCAGTGGACGTATTCCCTGTATGTATGACCCTGACAGTGGCCTCATTCCCTGTATGTATGACCCTGCCAGTGGACTTATTCCCTGTATGTATGACCCTGACAGTGGACTGATTCCCTGTATGTATGACCCTGACAGTGGACTTATTCCCTGTATGTATGACACTGACAGTGAACTTATTCCCTGTATGTATGACCCTAACAGTGGACTTATTCCTTGTTTGTATGACCCTGACAGTGGACTTATTCCTTGGTTGTATAACCCTGACAGTGGACTTACTCCTTGAATTTGCCGTACATTTTGCATTGATCGCATTTATTCTTGTGTAAATGCTGTATGAACGCAATAGTTCAAGGGAACTGAACTGAACTGGTTAGCGCACTTCATGGAATTTGTTCGCATGCCCTATAAATGCAAGAAAAATGCGATCAATCTTTACTTAACTAATCCGTTTCGAAATTTGAATATACCAACTGTACTAAAACAAAACTCATTACATTGATAGGAAGCGGCGGCGTAGTAATCCTCGCACGGGCTGGTGATGGTACGACACGACGGTATCGTCATCGTCATGCAAACACTTTATCCATGGCCATGTAACTCAAAAAAGCAAAAAAAATTAGTCGCTATACACTTGAAAAGCAAGGCACATAAATCTGGGCTGCATAGTTATCGAGTTAAGCCCCGGGTTTGACTCAGTTTACAACAGGCGAACGTTTGTGTTTGCTCAGCTGTGCGTGTGATTGTTAGTGCTATTGTTTTATAGTTTCCGAACCAAACTCGAGGTGTTCCAGACAGCAATACTACTTTGTCGGCATTTGCTAGAAGGCAAATTGAAATAAGGAAAATATATCAAACGTATTATCTGTGGATGCCTATTTACTTTATTTTGGTGCATTAGTTTATTGAAATATTAACAATGTTAAAAAAAATTCGAGGGGTGAACAGCATAGTTGGCTACCTATAGCCAAACATTAAAAAAACGTAATCATTAATATGACATTGACATAATTTGCATCTTCTAGTATATAAGGCACACTGCCGTACATTGCGAGAACAAAACACCAAATTAAGACCTGTTTCAACATTATGGACAGCAGTCCTTTGATTTATCCCCATTGAATGTAATAGGTTGCTTGTGAAAAACAAAATAAAATCTAACCCTTCACCTCAGTAGCAATACAACATACTTATCCAATTGTGGGGTGCAAGGTTTAAAATACCTATAAACAATTTGTAGAGATGATTATATTCGACATCTGTGATCTAGAGAGACAGCATGACATACATATAAGCCACCCTTCAGTTAGTTTGCAAGTTAGTTCCATTAGCTTCTACTCGTTGTTTTTTTAATTTTTTATTAATGAGCGTCCATTAAAAAAGTGCAATAACTCTTGGCACTGCGCTATAGTTGATGTTATAGTGTGGATGAAGTTTAATACAAAACACACAACGTTGGCCGTTTCAAGTATTTCTACCTATTGGCCTTCATCTAATGATCAAGTTCAACCTACTATCAGTGTAGTTTCATGGATCCTGGTCAAGTTTTTTAGATATTTTTATCGAAGGAAAATGGCCAAGATGCTCCGATTACATCGTAGCAGAGTGATCAAAATAACTTGATTTGTTTAAATTTTTGTTTTATTTTCGAATATTACTTTCATTGGGGTAATTTTGTTACTATGTGCATATTCGATTATTTTCAAACCGTGTTCAAATTTGATAATGAACTGCTCATTTCGCAAATACCACAAACAAAACATGTCACATAAATAAAGTCAGTCAGTTTTTATCTCCAGGCTCTAGCCACACTGGATTCTTTTCATAGCGAAACAAGTCAAAGTCTACATCGTACATTTCCTGAAACTGTTTCATTATCCTCTTGGGCAGTGACCGAAATGCGTTCCTCATGGACTTGGTTCTTTGTTCCTTCCAATCGTCCAATGTTTTCATCGTGACTGATTTCCTTGTATCAAATATAACCGTTTTTAAGAAAAGCTTGTATTCATTATGATATTTCTTGTCTGTAACCTTCTTCAAATATGCCTCAGGGAATGGAACAGAATCACCAAGGTAACCATTGTACTGAAATACCTCCCACAACCGACGGCCTACAGCATCCAGGCCAACGCAGTCAACAGAAATATTACCATGCAAATGTGTTCGCAGTACAATATCAAGGTTATAGTCTACTAAATCTGTGATTTCCCTCTGTAGACGGCTCTCTTTCGGATTGTGGGGAATGACTCCTAATGTTTGCGCGCTCGCCATAACGAGGTTAGTATCTTCATCAAAAGTCTCTGCAGCGCATATGACGTCAAAGTCGTGTTTACATGGGTTACAGTTATACAAAACAGTTTGAAAATGTTCATTCAACTTCGGTTCCGCTTTAAAACCCCTATGATTATAATTGTACCTAACAAATTCCTCAAAAGTCAAGTCATGCCCACATTTTAGCGCTCTCTTGGACACGTTCTGGCGAGCGATTGGAATAGCGTTGCGAGCGGTGTGCCAGAAATCTGGCAATACGAATTTGTCAAGATAAGCCGACCAAAGTCTAGTATATGGATCCCGGGAGAACATGAACTTGAGGGCGGGGTCAATCCATTTGCCTTGTCCTCCCTCCGTTAGTTTCAGTTTATGGATGGTTTTGAAGTCACCATAATGGACCATAAACCGACTAATGTCACTCGGGTATTCGAAAGTTCGAGGATCGTGCTCGATGAACCTGTAGTGGAAATCATAAAATCGGATAACAGAATATTTTGTGCAGAGAAAGCATTGTGTTGAGGCATATACTATTAACAGTTCCGATACATTGTACATTTTAGAGGGTTGTTGTCTAAGAAAGTAGCTTTGGTTGTGTCGTCTTTGGCTTCGTGGGCAATATACAATTCTGCCTTACTCGTTAACTCGGAAGCTATTGAAAACAATAAATATGATAGGAACGTACACATGTTAAAAATGATTATACGCATACGTGTTGCCATGCAGAGCCTATTACTATTGCTAAAACAATTGTTGAGTTAATGCTCTTGATCACAATTTGGGTTGGCATTTAACAGTATTCTCGTGGTGTTACATTAGGTGTGTGGCAACATCAGATTAAAATTAAGATTAATTGGTCGAGCAGAGTTTATGATCAGACTTATGTTAACTGCCTGTGAGTAGTTTCAAGGGGGAGGACGTAATTTCGTTTCTGGCAAACATTAAGTGAGAAAAATGTTTCATGGCAAACAAAATGCGTATTTGGATTGACAAATACCGATTCTGGGACCATTTTTTGCCTGGTAAGTTGATTTTTTTTATAATTTTGAAAAAATCAATGCGTCCAGTGTGTGGGGAAAACATATTCTTCAATCGACATTTTAGTTTGAAGATAAAAAAGTTATTGAACAGATTGTGGCTCGGGAGGCAATGTTTATAAATTAATGTGTTGAATTTATCCTCATTTTTTCGTATTTTCTCGGCAAATATGGCATATCTCTGCATGTTTTAAACCGTGCTTTCGTGTATATCTTCAAACGTCATGGTTATTACTCGACAGTACACGTTTCTTGGCCGATTGTTTTGTACCTTAACCCCCCATTTTGTTTAGTGCAAGCATATTACCCACAGGTTATGGGTTCGTGAGTAGGGGTAAAACAGGGGTTACGCGGCCATTTTTTAGTAACCATAGAAGCCAATAGAAGCACGTAATAGCCACGACGAGAGTCCAGGGGTTCCGCGGCCATATTGGAAAATGGCGGATTTCTTTAGGCGGCGGAGTTAAAATAATTTTAAAATAGTCTATATTGGCGGGTAGGGATAGATGCTGTTGGTTCGATGTCAATTAGCTATTTTTGTGGATAGTCTGCGGCGGATTTCTTGTCATTATTATCGAGCAGAAACTTGAGCAGACGATCTTTTCCTGAACGTCTGCCGTTTTAAGCGGGATATCGCCAGACAACGATAATCCGGTCCCGACCGGTTAGCCAGAACATGTACGGGCACGTAACACTTGGAGTATGTAAACGGCATTCCGCCGATATTCAATCATTTCCACCGCTGACAGTGTAAACCTTTCAACGTTTCAATTAGCGAGACCAATATTTGATAATGGTAAACCGAGATTACATTTATTTTCCCAGCGATAGAAAACTATCCATAATTTTGGTAAGTTTAATATTTTATGAACAGCCAATCATAAATCAGCATTTCTACCAGAGCATAGTATTTTCCCAGTTGTAGTTTGGCCTGAGAGTGAACATTGCTAGCTGCTGCATAGGTATAGCGGGTAAGGGTTAAACCAAGGTAGATCAGATCGCTATGTTATCAGTCTGTGTACAGATTTAAACAAGCAGACGATATTTAGGCGATCTACCGCTTGATAAATGCTGTATTGTTCAAAGTTTAAATTGTGGAAAGATAACAAAGGCTAAAGCAGACTACATGCATTTTATTTACAATATACAGCGTTACATTACAAATATGATCAGTTTATTTACATAATGTTACATACACATTTACAACATAATGTACAATATATATATTTCATGAAATCAGTCAAAATCACCAGCGTTTATCCAACTGTTAAGCTTCTTTGGATAATATTTCCATTTCAAAAATACTGTTTATTGGCTCCTTTACCCTTCGGTTTCAATATCTTCTCAATTTTGAATGCACTGTATGGATTATATTTTGTCTCTGGAGTTCACTTTGATAGAACGTTCCTTTAATATTTTCATTTTGTAAATCGCGTAATCGATAAATAGGGAGTGTACCCTTGTTATAATGTTTGTGCACTCTAAATACTTCATACGCTCGAGTTAACACAGTTTTAAGATGACTGACATAATCACCCACTTTTAGTTTGAACGGTTTCAGTTTTGTGACTGTTTTCTGTTCTTTGGATTGTGTGCAAAGTATAAAGCCAATCGCACCTCTTCTTGATTCATGTCTTTAACGGTCGCATTCCAATTGTTCTATGATAGGTATTGTTATAATTGTCAGCAATATCTTGTAGAACGGGCAGAAATGTTGCCGTTTCTTTGGACGAAAATAAGCCCATGAGACGAGTCTTGATGATTAAAATGACCCTCTCTGATGTAGACGCCTAGACGTTTCGTTTTGGGTCGGGAAAGCCTGGATTTCTTCTTTTTTCATGAGCTCTTGGACTTTCCTGGCCTTAAATTCCTAACCTGAAAATAAAATGTTTGTGTAGCAGTTGTCAACAATGATTTTAACGTACAACTAATACATTCAATTTAAACCTTCTTGCTTAATAATTATACACAATAATTAAATTTTTAGTTTTTGAAACCAAAACATAAATATAAACTTACCGTTATCAGTAATCAACTTTGCCGGGGAGCGACTAATGGTTGTAAATATTTTCTAAAACGCTTGCGCCACTTTTTCGCCGGTTTTGTATTTTAGCGGTTGTAACCACACGTACTTGAAGAAGGTGTCAATCACCAACAGGATGTACTTTTAACATTGATTCCAGTCCGCAAACTTGACCATATCGATTAAGTCAGCCATCCACAAATCGTCTTTTCCCGCGCTTATGAGGTGATTTTTTTAAAATCGTCTTCTAGCTGGTTTGTGTAGACTGTAGGATTCTTGATCATTCAAGAATTGTCGTTTCCTATGCATGCCAATGACATTGTTGAATGTCCCTTCTTTTTTGACCACTTTATTCAATTTCTGTGGTCCTGCAAACCCTGCAGCGTGTTTGGGGTCATAATAAATTGTTTTTAAATAATCTTTCCAAGAAGCCATGTCCACTGTTCAGAGTTCACAACATAAATAAACAACTTCAAGCAATTAGTATCAATGTATACATTTTCTGTTTCCTCTCCACTGACGTCACCATCAGATTCCTCCTCTTCACTATCTTCATTGTCGGTAAATTCCGTATCAAATAAATCTTTAAAAGAGTTCTTGTGCTTTCTTAATGCATTTGTCACGGCTGAAGTGGTACTGTGTCCTTTGAAAATGAGTTTAGCTATCTGAGCCATAATTTGCGTATGCAATCTACTGTTTCTGAGTGGCAGAATGTAGTTATCTTTAAAAGTTGTACATTTGGTGAAAACAACCTTTTCGTTGTAGGGCTTTATGCGCTTTTCTGCCAATTCCTGTGTCTCGTCACTTTCTTCTCCATGATCTATGATAGTGTTATAAATATTCTGATATTTTTCATTAGTTCTCGTTTTTTTTTCCACAATTGTACATGAGCTTCGTTTTCTTCTACAGAATCATCCTGTTCAATGTCACTCATATCTTCATGTTTTCTTTTCTTAAATTCGCCATATTCAAGACACCAACTATTTTTAACATGGCTCTGCACATCATGTGTGGTATCAAATAATTGTCCACAATCGTCACAAGCTTGTCCTTTATCCATATCGTCTAGCGAGGGCTCTTCTACGATGCTTTCCGTCTGAATGTCCTTTGATGAATGATGAATTTCGGTCACATTTACCACTTTTATAGTTTTTTCCCTTGTCACGTGATTTTTTAGCTCTGTATTTTCTTTATTTGGGTCAGCCATACTGCATTCAATAGTTCCTTTTAGGTGTAAAGGGCTTTAAATCTACCACTAAATATCCGTATGGATGTTTAGTCGCTTTAGCGAATTGTTTCAGCAATATGTCACAATGTCCGGGGTACATTTGTCTAGCGAGTATCATTATTGTCTGTTTGTCTACTGGGTTGTTAAACAGTACCAAATAATGGCAATTGCGGCGTTGAGTAGGGTCTTTGTTTCCGAACAAATTCTGATTGATAGAAATCACAGAGAGAGACCTGTGATGGGAGCCCTCTGTAAATAAGTCCGTGATCCTTTTATCTTTGCCTGCTTCAAAGAACATATCGTCTAAATCAGTATATTATTGATTCTTGGATCAAAGAAATCGCCATCTTCCAAATCGGACGGAATGCCTTGTATAAACTCAACGTTTGGCACGACTGAAATCTGAATGACTCTGTATAGCGGCTGCGATCTCTTGTAAAGCCATACGATTCTTTGAATATCGAGCGTAATCCTTCCTGAGTGATGTTGCAATATATCTTTGACCATTGATGTTTTACCACACGCTGTGGGGCCCGATATGATCATAGTGAATGGGTGCTGAAAGGGGTGGTGGCGTTCCCATCATCGGTGGTGGTGTTGGTTGTGTTCCCATCATCGTTGTTGTTGTTGTTGTTGTGGTGGTGGTTGCGGTCCCGTCATCGATTGTGGATTTAAAAATACATTATGTTTCTGTTTAAAGTGTCTCAACATAGCATCCTTACTACTTAACTCCCGATAGCATGCTGGACACTGTCTAGTTTACATGTTGTTCCTCTGGCTGTCGACTTACAAATGAGGCGAAAAGGTGTTTTGTCTTTTATTTATTTCAATAGAAATATTTAAAAAAGGGTAATCTATACTTTGTCACATTATTACTTTGTGTGTGTAGTCTCGCCTGGCTCAATTGTAATCTCACTGGTGAGTTATTGAATTCTTAAATTATGCATTTTAATTAGAATAAATACAGTATTAATGCCAAATTTATTTATTTTATTTCCAGAGGTCAAACAGTCAACATGATGTATTCCTGCGAACAGTGTGGGGCTACTTTCTCTAAGCTGAGTCAATTGAAGCAGCATCGGAGAACTGAAAACCACTGGCCTCGATTTGTTTGTATGACTTGTAAAGAGTCGTTTACCAGACGTGATAACCTTGAAAGGCATATGGAAAAGCATGATAGCGAAAATAGTCATCATTGCCCAGAGTGTCTAAAGGTATTTCTTACCCGAGGTGCCCTCGAAGCTCATATTCAGGAACATCACAAACAGACAGGGGCGGGACAAAAACGACCTGCAAGCTATGACATGTCAGAAAACAGCAGGAAACGACAGAAGCAAGGTCATAATCATGCCAAGTATGTCATGGAAAAAGTAACTGAAAGGAGGATAGAAAAACTCAAAACTGTTGCAAGTAATTATAAAATCAATGTGAAAGAATTGGAAATTACGGACTTACAAAACATCTTAAAATATTTGAAGACTCTATTTCAATCGATCATCAGTAAAATTGCTGAAAACATACATTCCAATGACTTGGTGGGAATTTCCATAGACAACCCAGAACTGGATTATCCTATTGGATAGGTCTTCCTATCTATCTCTATAGTCACGGTAGTCATTATGATGTAATAACCAAGATGACAGCATTTCTTAACCGAAATTATTTCTGTGATCAGTGCAAGAAGGGTTATCAGCACAAAGAACGCCATTCATGTAACAACCCGTATAATTTATGTCGTCGTTGCATTCAAACTGCAGAAGAATGGAATATTGTAATACATGTAATTTAAATTTCTTAATCAGGACTGTTTCATGCAACATATGAAGAAAACAGAAGATGGCATATCCACCTGTGATACATTCTTCAGATGTAAGCAGTGCAGTCAACTCATCAATCTCTCAAAGCATAAACGCCCTCGTGTGCGGAGAAACCTTATGCAAAACATGTAAAGACTATGTAGAAGAGGGTCATCAGTGTTTCATGCAACCTGTCCAAGATGTTAATGAAAAGCAGCAAGTCCACCATAGAAAAAACATTGGAAACAAAGTACATATTCTTGGTTTTGAATGCACCCAAGATCAACGCCTTGAATGTGAAGATGGTTATCAACCAGGAGCCGAGGCTGTCTGTGCGAATTGCAGGAAATCTTGGTGTGGTTGCTATGAAATAGACCAAACTTGTGCGTAGTTCATAACGTATGCGGAGAATGCATAGCTATCAACATAACCCCGTCTTCCAAATGCTTCAAATGTGGAACAAACGAACGATTCTTTGCTGGACCGAACACCACATATTTGTTCTGTAAATGGCTATTTTCTGAAGAGAATGAGAGTCACGTTTATTTGTCATAATTTCAAGGGCTATAACAGCTATCCCATTCTCCGATACTTACACACCAATGCAGTCCTGCCTGAAGTCATCACAACGGATTCAAATTACATGTCCATTGTTATGCCGGCAAATAAAAATCGCATGATAGACTCTCTGAATTTTATTCCAATGGCCCTTGCTGATATGCCTAAAGCTTTTGGTGAGACAGAGTTAGCCAAGGGTTACTTTCTACATTTATATAATAGGCGTGAAAATCAACAAGCAATCTTGGATCATCTCCCTGATATTGATTACTACAATCCAGGGGACATTAAGCCTGAAAACAGAGCCAAAATCATAAATGGTATAATCAACACTGCATTGATCGGTTAGATTTTCAAACGGAACTTGTACGGTATTGTCGATCTGATGTTGATATTTTGAGGAAGTGCTGTTTGAAGTTTAGATCATTGTTCATGAACCTTACCAGCGGAAAAGACAAAAAAAAAATGAATTCACCCTTTTGAGAAATGTATTACCATCGCTTCTGCATGCAACTTGGTATACAGGACACTCTTCATAGATTCAGATACAATCGGAATTAGTCCTCCTCATGGATATAGAGCTGAAGCAAAAACAGTCTCTGATGGCGTATAAATGGCTGTCGTATTTGGACCTTACAAAGTGGATGTATACTACGGAACTGCACAAAGAGAAAAGATTGTTTTTGGAGTTCCATGGTGTTTTTGGAATGGTTGCCCAAGGTGTTATTCAAGGGTCACCTTTAATCCAGTCACAGACCAAACAGAAGCTTTCAGACTGTACGAAAAGGCCACCAACGATATGAAAATCAATATTATGATGTGACATCCCTCTACCCATTCATTAACAAGACTGCAAACATTCCCATGGGACATCCCAAAATTATCACAGAAAACCTCAAAGAGATAGGCCAATATGAAGGTCTCGTCAAATGTAAGGTACTCCCACCTAAAGGCCCGAACATGCCTGTGTTGCCTATGAAGTGTACGGAAAATTGATGTTTAATCTCTGTGGACATGCGCAGATATTTTCACCAGGGTTCCTGCAATCATACTCGTGATGAAAGAGCTTTTGTGGGTACCTGGGCCAAAGGTGAACTAAAAACTGCTCTTGATCATGGATATCAGTTAGTAACGATCTACGAAATCTGGCATTTTGACGATATATCCCATATGACCCAGAAACAAAATCTGGTAGACTATTTACGGAGTACATAAACACATTTCTGAAAGTCAAACAAGAAGCCAGTGGTTGGCCAGAATGGTGCACTGATGAGGGAACAAAACAAATGTATATCCAGCAGTACTTGACAAAGAAGGCATTTGGCTGGAATTCGATAACATTAAGTCAAATCCAGGGTTAATGTCATTGGCCATGTTAATGTTGAACTCTTTTTGGGGAAAGTTCGGTCAGCGTTCTAATTTGACTCGTTCTACGTACATGAGCGAGCATGCTGAATTCCTGGATATAATGAACTCTGATCAGCAAGAAATTAAAAAAATGTGCGTTTCTTGAATAATGAGGCTGACCAAATCGACTGGGCATACAGCAACGATTTCATTGAGCCCTCGTCACGGACGGATGTGGTTATAGCGGCTTATACAACGGCGTAAGGTAAACTCAAACTGTACAGTTACTTACATCGTCTTGCTGAAAGAACTATTTACTGCGACACTGATTCCATCGTTTTTACCGTCAAACCCGAATGGGAACCGCAACTGGTTGATTTTCTTGGCGATTTAACTGATGAAGTGCCTGGGAATAACAGTCCTACCCAGTTACTCCAATTATCAGAATTTCCCCACAGATCTGAGCCTGGTGGGCTAACGGTTTAAGATATATTGATCAGGTCAGTGTGATGAAATGTTCACCCTTGGAGGCCATAAATCTATGGGTTAAATTGGCCTCTCTGAGAAAAGGAATGCTGATACATGAATGCATGTCCACTTACATTTCAGAGTTTTAGAGTTAAATTAGAAAGGCAAACTTGGGTTACAAAAATCACATCGCTATTTGATGTATTTTTAATTAGTGTAAATGTTAAATGTATGAACACAATTTACAGCAATAAACTGATCAACATCCCATGAATTAGTTTCTTGGTTATAGAAACATTTAATTGAACATACATGGTAATATTGAAAGAAAAAAGAACATCAACATGCATACACTCTTTCATGATACAATTAAGAGACTCACTCAACAATTTTATTTTTCTGTATTAGTTTAAAGTTATTTGATTAACTTGTAAGAATAGACCTTAATCAGTCCAGCAGACACATTTTTATTAAATTTGTTAATCGTATTGCAAAACAGTTCGTTAAATTGTTTTAGTGTACATATTTTAACTCACTAAGCTGAAATATATGCTGTTTAAATCCCGAAGCCAATATTTTTCCAAATTCACTTTAACATGGGATAGATTTTTAATTAGATACATCTTATTCAAGCCTGAACAAGTACCTTTACCTTATGTTTGTTGAAACGAATATATATTTACATCATTATAATATGTAGATGATATATTGTAGTTAAACTACTGTTAATACATTCTGTTACTTTTAAATGCTACAAACTAGTGTATAAAATTCAATGTCATGTTAACATGTTAAGTCTCGTATTACAATATTGCCAGCTGGATGTCCGTCCGTTTTCCCTCTTCAAGATGTCATTGTTTCTGCAAATATAAAAAAGTGTTTTAAGTATAAAAATGATTAGCATTTCATGGTTAAAACATATTGAACTTCTTATGTACAGGCCCCATGGGCCCGTAGCTATGCCGAGGCAAACCACTGCAGCTACCTGGGTGACGATATTTAAAACAACCGAAAATAATAGTAATATTATATGCATATAATGTTTAGTAAGAATTGCACGGAACTCAATAAAATGATTGTTCACATTTATATTTCTAAACCTATATCCAAGTATCTTGGTAGATTTGGTGAGCGCAAATGTTATTTTAATCGGCAATTCGTTGTCTGCTGCTCATGATTCTCAAAGTCTCAATAAAAAGTTTATGCGAATGCCAATTTACTATGTAAATGAAATGAATTCAGCAAAGAAATCTTGAGAAAGTTCGAAAGGCAAACTGCCTAATTTTCTTTGCATAATTGTACGTGTTATAATAAAGGCATCATTATTATGATTTTAAAACTGAATACCTAGGCGTTGAAGAAGCCTGTGGTCTGAGTTTTCGCCTACTTCCTCTCTGTCGTGTTTCATCCTGTCTCCTTTTGTCACCTTTTTCAGTCTAAAGGCCTAGGCTAGCTCTTCAGGGTCTGTCACCACGCATTCTCCGATACTGTTCACGTTCGTGTCTGGACCAAGATCAAATTCTGTGACTCCTGTATCGGTTTGAACCAGACTGCCAGAAAGTAGAACATTTGGCATTTGTTTAAATGGCCATCAGCAGTCAAATAGTAAACTAAGACATTGGACATTCTTAGACATGTTTTCAATGGCACTTATTGGTGGCATCCAAAGCTGTGGGTTTCTGTTATCTTCAAACGATTTTGCATTCAATGACAGTATCGACAACCTAGGTGTCAACTTTTTAGATTAAAAAAAATACAGTTTTGTGCAGTCCGGTTCGGACTATGGTTTGGCAAGCATTCATTTCTGAACTCGGGAAATCAAGCGTTAGAGTTGTTGTTTTACTGTCTTCTTTCGAGATTCTTCTCTTTTTTCCCCGTTCTGTTTAAGACTCATTTGCAAGTTTTGCAGACATTCGTTTTAATGTGACTCCTTTTGTTGATTTAACTTTTTGCAACAGCAGTATTGACCCTTCAACACCACTCAAATCGGGTATGTATATTTAAGAAACGTTGCACAATACTTCCTGTGCACCATACTTTAAAAAAAATCACAAAAAAATCCGTCCCATTTTCATCAATGACAATTCAATTTAAGAGATCTTTTATAATAGGGCTATTGAATATCATCTTGACATATGTTGTTTTTAGATCTGAAAGAACAATAAACATTATATAAATATAGCCCACATTTTGATGATGATGATGATGATGATGATGATGATGATGATGATGATGATGATGATGATGATAATGATGATTCCTTAAATTAAATTCTGTAAGGGCACACATTTACAATTTTATTTAAACGTTAAAAGTGGTCTTAAAAGTACTAGATGATATTACATGTGTTGCATTATGATATAACATGTATTGTAATATATATTTATATAAAACAATGATTACATACATTTAAATCCTATTTCCAAAATGAAAATAAAATCACATTTACATACTTAATTTGACTGTTCACTTTCTAAAATCCTGAATAAATGGCCATTAATTGTCAGCCCAGCAGGGGAGGACGATTTATGACCACAGAACTGTTAACTATGATTAGCTATGCTGATAAGCACCAGCTCATTTTGAGCACATTTTGGAGTAACTGAGGTAGGCTATAACATAACTCACTTTCTGGCGGATGGTCCGAAAATAATGCCTATACGCTCGAGAAACCCAACAACAAAGGTCAAACATCTATTTGCAAAGTCCGTGGCATCACACTCAATTTTAAGAATGCGCTGGATATAAATTACGATACATTGCATGGTTTAGTAGCCGGTACATCCTCGAGAGAAAGTGTAAAAGTGACTGATAACTATAAAATTATGAGAAACCCAGACACATGCCATATTATAACGAAAACAGAAAAGAAAGACTACAGGATTATGTTTGACAAACGCGTTCTCACAAGCAACTATGTTTCGGTGCCATACGGCTTCTAGTTCACAGCGGAGACCATTTTAATAATGTAAAATAAATCAATTGATAAAAAGTGATTATTTCTAATTTGTTAACAAATTCTGAAAAAATGATGTTAAATGTTTTGACAACCGTTGTAATATATATGTTTGTATATACAATATTATATGTATACATGTCTGTAATGTTTTTCAACATGTTAATTGTGTGGTAATAAAATCTTAAACATTCATGTTCTCTTTTGTTCTCTTATCATTCAAGCCTATGAGAGACTTTTCAAGCAAAATCGACTGCTCCCTATCCCCTACGGCCAAACAAGCGCAGTAGAACCATTCTCGTCTGCTAGCTATGGCAAAGATAAATTTTATCGTCTGGTTGATTAGTGAAATTCAAATAACACCCGATATAAAATTAGCGGGCTGGTATCGGATATTCAAACGTTGTCGTCTGCTAACCAATATTACAGCGAACTGTTATCCCGCTATATACTGGCGGGAGAACAGTGTTCTTATGATGCTGCATTATTATTTATTTATTATTAGCAGACGGTATTTAATTTATAAGGCGCGGTCATTTTAGCGATATAGACACTTTAGCAGGCGATCTTTTCCTGAACGTCTGCTAAAGTTTCTGCTCGATAATAATGACAAGAAATCCGCCGCAGACTATCCACAAAAATAGCTAATTGACATCGAACCTACAGCATCTAGCCCTACCCGCCAATATCGACTATTTTAAAATTAATTTACATCCGCCGCCTAAAGAAATCCGCCATTTTCCAATATGGCCGCGGAACCCCTGGACGCTCGTCGTGGCCATTTTGTGCTTCTATCGGCTTCTATGGTTTCTAAAAAAAGATATGACCGCGGAACCCCTGTTTACCCCTACTTTCATGTCCAACCTTGAGAACGTTCTCTTAGCCTTTCAAAAAATGTCACCAATACTACTGTCAACCCAAGAAACGGACTTGCGGGAGGTTCATAGCAACGTATAGCTCTCTTCTTACTGTAGCTTATATGTTTTTAAACTCGAGTTGTTTTCACAAACCTGATCGTGCGCTTCCATGAGGTACAGCCGACCTTTGGGACGACACAAAAGGCTAGAGATATACTCGGGACACCCAGAATTCCGCATTTGATGTGGCGTTCGATAATTCCGGTCGCCTAGTGCAAACGTCCCTCACTCTGGACAGTCTTTGTTCGTTCCGCCTGGCTGCACTGTACAGTCCCTAGAAATTTAATACACAACTTTGGGAACCTTAAATTCCTTAAAAATCATGTTATGATGAAAACCCTTGTATATCTATACCTTTTACTGAATTGATACAAGTTTGTTCTTATATACTCGTTTCGACAATAACATTCACTCTTTTAGTTTTGTATGATTTCTGCCATTCGTGTTCGAAATTTCGGGGTGGCGAAGGCGGCACAACGTCAGCCATCCTACATGTGCGTACTGGTGGTTTGTTCAAATTGAGTGATAATGATGCTCATTGCTGCTGCTGCTGCTGATGATGCTGCTGATAATGTTGTTGTTGTTGTTGTTATTGTAGTAAATGTTGGGTTAGACGAGATGAAAGTTCATTCAAACGAAGATCAACGAACGAACTTATACAAATACATAAATACACACAAGATATGTAACTGCTTGGTATTATCATACAGAACTGTCATTGGCTCTACAAATAAATTTATGAAAAGGCTTACCTCAGCTACCTGACTTTTGATTGCAGAAACGTTTCCTGAATTTTAAAACAAACATCATTTCCCCTAATTTGTCACCTACTGTAAAAAAGTATTCGCGAAAAACTGATGTCGGATTATATAGTCATTTATGTAACATGTCAAGGAAATACAAGCGATTTGATAAAACGGATCTCAGTTTTTGCAAAGAAGAATAATACATCATATAAAATGATATTTACATTCGCAATAGGATAAAAAAGAATATATTTAACTCAATTTATGCCCCACTCACTGAATTTGGGTAATGGCGTGGTCATTTTCCGCAATGTCTGAGTAACTTCAGGCTCTTTCCGCTTAATGACATCCACAGAGCTAAACTTTACCAGCACAGATAGGACAAGCACGAGGCACACGACCAAAAGCATAGCAATCGACCGATGCATCCGGTATTTGATGATGCCCATCACTTCCAGTTCCGGTTTAGTGCTTTTGCGTTCACGTGCTTAGTTGATGATAAGATCAGCTCGGCATGCTGAAACTATATCAAGGTAATAACACTATGGTATAAAAATATTTGTTGATTTCAATGTACGGTGTAGCACAGCCTTTAGAATAAAAAAACATATTTTATGACCACGAGTGAAATACAATGCCATCTTGCATTTAAATCAACAAACATTCCCTTCCTTTTGTGACTTGCATTTCACGTGCTTTTTTAACCCCCCCCCCCCTCGAAACATTTGCTTGACGAAAAACGATATGGTGAGCCTCTCCGGAGGTAAAGTAGCACGTGCGTGGAATTTGCTCCAAAACGTGCCAGCAGTAGGCCCAGTAGCCTAAACTTCTCCCCACGTTCTTTGAAACTTTATGCTTTCAGATATTTTGTATTTCAAATTTAAATAATTAAATCCGGATTTTGAACGGAAATCAAGGTACCTTTTCGGGCAAAACAAAAAGTGTCATTTTAAATTAAATCATATACGATCAGAAATTAATTGCCGAGCATTCAGACTTGTTTTAAATAAACCGTGAAAGGAAACACACAAAAAAATGTTCATCGCGGAAAACGTAAATTACTAAAGCATGCTATCTATAATCTTGATTTATGATAATATTCATGGTGGTTTGTGTTCCTGCCTGCACGACATTGATAAAAAATAAATTTAACGGCCTTTCAAGTTTACACTTTCAAGGAAAATCGATGACCTCGGCGAAAGTTCATGTAGTTTGTTTATTTTTTTATAAACATTTTGTGAGACTAGCCGTGCCTGCTGTAATGATGTTTTAACCAGTTGACACCCCTTGAAGTGGCATTGCTGTTAATTTAAAAAAAATGAGAAAATGTCAAGAGTTAATGATCAAAGTCATCTAAGGACATTATTGAAATTTGTCCTAAAACCTGTATTGATTATCTTTATTTCAAAGCTTTACCATCAAAAAAAGGAAGTGGCCCAAACGTAAGGGTCAATGAAACCACCCACTATTTACATTCTCTTTCAAAACTGTCCAAATTCCATTGTTAAGTTTCAATACAGCATTGAAATCGGTACCATATGAATTACCTATTAATTCGAATATTCAACTACCTGCTAGTTGTCAGTTTGGGATTCGAATAATCAACTACACATTGATGTTGATATTTAGCTACTCGACCATTTCCTGATGGTTATTTGCGAAGATCCCACAACCAACCAGTCGGTAGGTTGGGATACAGATTTTGTATGTTTTATGGTTTAAAGGTACACATGTGAAGAATTCAAACACCAAACGTATTTTTATACATGTACACAGATGTATCTTCGTGACAAACACAGTTTTACTCGAGTAAGTTTTCTGCATTCGTCAATTGGATATTTGAACTTTCCAGTTGGTTATTCTCGAATATCCAACTATCAAACAGTTATGGTCTAAAGGTTCAAATTATTATTATTATTTTAATTGTTATTATTTTTATTTTTATTTTTAATTATTATTATATTATAATTATTATTATTATTATTATTATTATTATATTATTATTATTATTATTATTATTATTTTAATTTATTCAAATAAATAGTGAGCCAACAGATTCTTATTAAACAGAATTTTAAACAAATATATTCAGAGTTCTTCTATCTTTGCGGATCGGCAAAATGAAAATTTCACAAAATAGAAGCATAACTTGTGTTTCGACCAGTAAGAATAAAACCATTTCATTGTTTTTAAACACAACAAAATATTTAAAAACAAGAAAACACATACCAATGAATAGCCATCCCGTTCTAAATGAACTTATGAAGAATATAAAAGCACGATCGACACACCACACGTGCGTGATTCAGATAGAGTAGATTGAGCTAGACATTATCAGTATCAGTCTTATCAGCATGAGCCGTCTGGATTTCCGAAGCTTTTCTTGATACTCTTGTAGCAAGAAAACGAACACTAAAATACTAAACTATCCATTGTATTGAAAGCGGGATTATTCCTTAACTAGAGATGTTTGCACAAATGACAGCAGACTTATTCATTGAATGCATGGCTCTAACTTCGGACTTATTCACTGATGTATGGATGACATTTACAGCAGACTTATTCCTTGTTTGTATGACCCTGCCAGTAGACTTATTCCGTGTAAGTATGGCCCTGCAACGGACAAATGCATTGTATGCTGGTCCTGGAAAATGGATGTATTACCATGATAGCGGACTTATTCCTTGTTTGCACAACTTTTACAGTAAACTTATTCCTTGATTTCATGACCCTGACCGTGTGTTTATTCATGTATGTATAACCCTAACAGCAGACTAATTCCTTCTATGTATAACCTTGACAACAGACTTATTCCTTGTATGCATGACCCTTATAGATGACTTATTCCTTGTATGTATGACCCTGACAGTGGACTTATTCCCTGAATGTATGACCCTGACAGTGGACTTATTCCTTGTATGTATGACCCTGACAGTGGACTTATTCCTTGTATGTATGACCCTGACAGTGGACTTAATCCCTGTATATATGACCCTGACAGTGGATTTATTCCTTATTTGTATGACCCTACCAGTGGAATTATTCCTTGTATGTATGACTCTGACAGTGGACTTATTCCTTGCATGTATGACCCTGAAAGTGGACTTATTCCTTGTATGTATGACCCTGACAGTGGACTTATTCCTTGTATGTATGACCCTGATAGTGGACTTATTCCTTGTATGTATGACCCTGACAGTGGACCTATTCCTTGTATGTATGACCATGACAGTGGACCTATTCCTTGTATGTATGACCCTGACAGTGGACCTATTCCTTGTATGTATGACCCTGATATTGGAATTAATCCTTGTATGTATGACCCTGACAGTGGACTTATTTCTTGTATGTATGACCCTGACAGTGGACTTATTCCTTGTATGTATGACCCTGACAGTGGACTTATTTCTTGGACGTGACCCTAACAGTGGACTTATTCCTTGTATGTATGACCTTTACAGATGACCTATTCTTTGTCTGTATGACCCTCACAGATGACTTATCCTGTATGTATGACCCTGACAGTGGACTTCTTCCTTGTATATATGACCCTTACAGATGACTTATTCCTTGTATGTATGACCTTGACAGTGGACTTATTCCTTGTATGTATGACCCTGCCAGTGGACTTATTCCTTGTATGTATGACCTAGACACGGGACTAATTCCTTGTATATATGACCCTGACAGCGGAGTCATTACATGTATGTATGACCCTCGCAGTGGACTTATTCCTTGTTTGTATGACCCTCGCAGTGGCCCTATTTCTTGTATGAATGACCTAGATAGTGGACTTATTCTATGTATGTATGACCCTAACAGTAGACTTATTTCTTGTATGTATGACCTTGCCAGTGGACTTAATCCTTGTATGTATGACCTTGCCAGTGGACTTAATCCTTGTATGTATAACCCTGACAGAAGACTTATTCCTTGTATGTATGACCCGGCCAGTGGAATTATTCCTTGTAGGTATGATCTAGACAGTGGTTTTATTCCTTGCATGTATAACCTAGACAGTGGATTTATTCCTTGTTTGTATGATTTAGACAGTGGACTTTATTCCTTGTATGTATGACCCTGACAGTAGAACTATTCCATGTATGTATGACCCTGACAGTGGAATTATTTCATGAATGTATGACCCTGACAGTAGAATTATTCCTCGTATATATGCTCCTGACAGTAGAATTATTCCATGTATGTATGACCTAGACAGTGGACTTATTCCTTGTATGTATGACCTTGACAGTGGACTTATTCCCTGTATGTATGACCCTGCCAGTGGACTTATTCCTTGTATGTAAGACCCCGCCAGTGGAATTATTCCTTTTATGTATGACCTAGACAGTGGACTCATTCCTTGTATGTATAACCCTGAAAGTGGACTTATTCCTTGTATGACCTTGGTAGTGGAATTATTCCTTGTATATATGACCCTGCCAGTGGACTTATTCCTTGTATGTATGACATGACAGTGGACCTTTTCCTTGTATGTATGACCCTGACCGTAGAATAATTCCTTGTATGTATGACCCGGCCAGTGGAATTATTCCTTGTATGTATTACCCAGACAGTAGAATTATTTCTTGTATGTATGACCCTGACATTAGAATTATTCCATGTAAGTACGACCTAGACAATGAACTTATTCCTTGTATGTATGACCCTCGCAGTGGACTTATTCCTTGCAGTATGACTCTCGCAGTGGACCTATTCCCTGTCTGTATGACCTTGATAGTGGACTTTATCCTTGTATGTATGACCTAGACAGTGGAATTATTCCTTGTATGTATGACCTTGCCAATGGAATTATTTTTTGTATGAATGACGTAGACAGTGGGCTTATTTCCTGTATGTATGACCCTGCCAGTGGAATTATTCCTTATATGTATGACCTAGACAGTGGACTCATTCCTTGTATGTATAACCCTGAAAGTGGACTTATTCCTTGTATGATCATGGCAGTGGAATTATTCCTTGTATGTATGACCCTGCCAGTGGACTTATTCCTTGTATGTATGACATGACAGTGGACCTTTTCCTTGTATGTATGACCCTGACCGTAGAATAATTCCTTGTATGTATGACCCGGCCAGTGGAATTATTCCTTGTATGTATTACCCAGACATTAGAATTATTCCATGTAAGTACGACCTAGACAATGAACTTATTCCTTGTATGTATGACCCTACCAGTGGACTTATTCCTTGTATGTATGACCTAGACAGTGGACTTATTCCTTGCATATATGACCCTGACAGTGGACCTATTCTTTGTATGTATGACCCTGCCAGTGGACTTATTACTTGCATATATGACCCTGACAGTGGACCTATTCTTTGCATGTATGACCCTACCAGTGGACTTATTCCTTGTACGTATAACCCTGCCATTGGACTTATTCCTTTCATATATGACCAAGCCAGTGGACTTATTCCTTGTAAGTATGACCCTGACAGTGAACTTATTCCTTGTATGTATGACCCTGAACAGTGGTCTTATTCCTTGTATGTATGACCCTGCCAGTGGACTTATTCCATTTATATATGACCCTGCGAGTGGACTTATTCCTTGTATTTTTAACCCTGCCAATGGACTTAATCCTTGTATGTATGACACTGACAGTAGAATTATTCCTTGTAGATATGACCTAGACAGTGGACTTATTCCTTGTATGTATGACCTGAACAGTTCACTTATTCCTTCTAAGTATGACCCTGGCTGCAGACTCATTCCTTGTTTGTATGACCCTGCCAGCGGACTTTTTTACTTGAATGTATGACCTAGACAGTGGCTTTATTCCTTGAATGTACGTCCCTGACATTGTGCATTGATCGCATTTTTCTTGTGTTTATGCTGTATGAATGCAATAGTTCAAGGGAGAAAATTAGCGCGCATCTTGGAATTTGTTCGCGTGCCCTATAAATGCAAGAAAAAATGCGTTCAATCGTTATATATAATTTCGAAATTTGAATATACCAACCGTTATAACACAAAAACATTACATCGATAGGAAACGCTGGCGTAGTAATCCTCGCGCTGGCTGTTGATGGTACGACACGACGGTATCGTCGTAGTCATGCAAACACTTTATCCATGGCCGTATAACTAACAAATAGCACAAAATATTTAGATGCAATACACTTGAAAAGCAAGGCCCATAAATCTGGGCTGCATAGTTATCGAGCTATGCACCAGTCAATTGTAACCACGCCCCCCCCCCAGGTCCGGATTTTTATAAAAATATTTAGACAGGTGAACAGTATAGTTGGCTACCTATAGCCAAACATAAATACTTAATCATTAATTAGTTAAATAACTGTACGTGTGATTGTTAGTGTTATTGTTTTATAGTTTCCGAATCAAACCTGAATAAAAGGTTTTCCAAACAGCATTAAGTTTTACTATGTCAGCATTTGCCAGAAGGCAAACTGAATAATACATCAAACGTATTGTCTGTGGATGCCTATTTACTTTATTTTGGTGCATTGGTTTATTGAAATATTTACAATGTTAAAACAATATTTAGACATGTGAACAGTTTAGTTGGCTACCTATAGCCAAACATAAAAATTCATTAATATGACATTGACAAAAGGTGCGTCTCTAAATTACGAGAACAAAACACCAAATTAAGACCTGTTTCAACATTATCAATTTTATAGACAGCAGTTCTCTGATTTATCCCCATCAAAGGCAGTAGGTTGTTTGTGAAAAATAAAAAATAAAATCTAACCCTTAACCTCAGTAGCAACACCACATATTTATCCAATTATGGGGTGCAAGGTTTAAAATACCTATAAACAATTTGCAGAGATGATTATGTTTGACACCTGTGATCTAATAGACAGCATGACATACATATAAGCCACCCTTCAGTTAGTTTGCAAGTAAGAAGTTCCATTAGCTTTTACTCGTTTTTTTTTGTTTGTTTTATTAATGAGCCTCCATTAAAAAAGTGCAATAACTTTTGGCACTGCGCTGTAGTGGATGTTTTTGTGTGGACGAAATTTAACACAAAACACACAAAGTTGGCCGTTCCCTTTATATCTACCTTATTGCATTCATTTTATGATTAAGTACAACCTACCAGTGACGTTTCATGGTTCCAGACCAAGTTTTTTTAGATAATATATCCCTGACCGTTGGCCTTCTGACCTCGAAAACAGGTGGCGGATGCTGGTCGAATACAACCTACAACTAAACTTTACTGTCCTATGTCATATACTCGGGTACTTATGTTGACAATATTTCCACGCAATACACAAAATTCATTGCGCAAGAGCCCTCTCGCCAGTCGGAACACCTCGGCCAGCTCCACCACACGACGTACCACGTATGTATGCCGTATATAGTGTTTTAAGGTTAAATGTCTATCACGAAGATCAAATCGATTCGCAATGAAGTGTATTATTACATCACTATTATGACTCATACGAATAAAGTTCTCAAGCTAAACTGCTAAATTACAATAACTCCGTACGCTATCTATCTACAGCGTAGAACTTTAAAGAATTATATCATTGTATACCGTCCACATACATCAGATGTTGTTTTCGGAGGAAAATGGTCGAAGTGCTCCGATTACATCGTGGCAGAGTGATCAAAACGCAGACTCTAGATAACCTGATTTGTTAAATTTTTAACCAAGTTTTCACAAAGTGAAGGGCAGCCGGGCGGCGTCAAACTCACCTATGAAACTGAATATCTTAAGTAAGGGTTGATATATCTTGACCAAACTTGGTATATATGAAGAGTTTATGAATACCATTCAATGATTTGCGTTTGGAGTCCCTAGGGTCAAGGTCAAGGTCACTGCTTCAAAAAAAATTAAAGGATTGAAACTGAATAACTTAGTTAGTTGACATGTCTTGACCAAACTTGGTCTATAGAAAGAGTTTATGGATACCTTTTATGGGATTGCGTTTGGGGTCCCTATGGTCGAGGTCAATGTCACTGTTACTAAAAATAGAAAAACGGTTGAAGCTGAATAACTTTAGTTAGGGTTCACATATTTTGACCAAATTATTTGTTTTATTTTCGAATATTACTTTCATTGGGTTGATTTTGTTACTATGTGCATATTCAATTATTTCAAACCGTGTTCAAATTTGATAATGAACTGCTAATTTCACAAATACCACAAACAAAACATGTCACATAAATAAAGTCAGTCAGTTTTTATCTCGAGACTCTAGCCACACTGGATATTTTTCATATTGAAACAAGTCAAAGTCGACATCGTACATTTCCTGGAACTGTTTCATTATCCTCTTGGGCAGTGACCGAAATGCGTTCCTCATGGACTTGGTTCTTTGTTCCTTCCAATCGTCCAATGTTTTCTTTGTGACTGATTTTCTTGTATCAAATATCACCGTTTTTAAGAATAGCTTGTATTCATTATGATATTTCTTGTCGGTAACTTTCTTCAAATATGCCTCAGGGTATGGAACAGAATCGCCAAGATAACCATTGTACTGAAATACCTCCCACAACCGACGGCCTACAGCATCCAGGCCAACGCAGTCAACAGAAATATTACCATGCAAATGTGTTCGCAGTACAATATCATGGTTATAGTCTACTAAATCTCTGATTTCCCTCTGTAGACGGCTCTCTTTCGGATTGTGGGGAATGACTCCTAATGTTCGCGCGCTCGCCAACACGAGGTTAGTATCTTCATCGAACGTCTCTGCAGCGCCTATGACGTCAAAGTCGTGTTTACATGGGTTACAGTTATACAAAGCAGTTTGAAAATGTTCATTCAACTTCGGATCCGCTTTAAAACCCCTATGATCATAATTGTACCTAAGAAATTCCTCAAAAGTCAAGTCATGCCCACATTTTAGCGCGCTCTTTTGTCACGTTCTGACGAACGACTGGAATAGCGTTGCGAGCGGTGTGCCAGAAATCTGGCAATACGAATTTGTCAAGATACGCCGACCAAAGTCTAGTATATGGATCCCGGGAGAACATGAACTTGAGGGCGGGTTCAATCCATGTGCCTTGTCCTTCCCCCGATAGTTTCAGCTTTTGGATGGTTTTGAAGTCACCATAATGGACCATAAACTGACTAATGTCACTCGGGTATTCGAAAGTTCGAGGATCGTGCTCGATGAACCTGAAGTGGAAATCATAAAATCCATTCGGAACTCCTCGTCCATTTTTTATCGAAAACAACCTCGGATGTATGCCGATACATCATTTGAAGTAGTTCGTAACTTTTTGAATAATATCATCAATTTAATGTAATGTTTTAGAGTTGTATTCATTACATAATTAAGATTCCCAAGAG
The DNA here is from genome assembly GCF_026914265.1 of Mya arenaria. Taxonomy (NCBI): domain Eukaryota; kingdom Metazoa; phylum Mollusca; class Bivalvia; order Myida; family Myidae; genus Mya; species Mya arenaria. Next base: position 3,716,615 of record NC_069128.1, on the reverse strand, counting down.
TTATGTCATAAAGTTTAATTGCTATATAAAATAACTAAGCGATCTACTTGCAGCGGAGTTAAACGTACAGGTATTTGTGTATGTAAACCGTCCAAATACATTCGAGGTTCCGATACATTGTACAGTTTAGAGGGTTTTTGTCAGAGAAAAGTAGCTTTGGTTGTGTCGTCTTTGGCTTCGTTGGAAATAAGCAATTCTGCCGAAACCTGTTGACTCGGAAGCAATTGAAAACAATGAATATAATAGGAACGTACAACTGTTTAAAAATATTCAACGCATACGTGTTGCCATGCAGAGCCCAGTACTGTTGCTGTTGAGTGAATGCTCTTGATCACAATGGGGGTTTGCAGTTTACAGTAGTCTCGTGTTACCTTAGGTGAGTGGCAACATCGATTAAATGCCTAGTTTAAGTCTTCTATAAGTGACACCACCAACACAGACAACAAAAAAAACTGTATAGTACACAACCTCTGTTTATTGATCTTTATCTACATGCCATGATCCCTCTTATCAGATCTCCGATTTGAGTATCCTACTGTGCAGTTTTAGAAGTTTTATTATAGAAATGGACCCTAAATGGCCATGAGCCAATAAAACGAATACATCAGAAATTGGCCACTACTGTGACACCAGTGCAATTAGCAGGAGATGCACAGCAGGGGATTATCATGCCAAACATTCCTTAAACTAGGCCTTTAAGATTAGGTCGATCAGGCGTATGTAATAATGCCTGTGAGTAGAACTACCCACTAGAACCGGGTTTTCAAACTCAATCATTTTTTTAAATAAAAAATCTTATAATTCCTAACTAAAAATTATTATACCAAAGATATGAAAAAATATCGAAAAAAAGGGTTTTTTTTTGTTTTGTTTTTTAAATGATTTAGTTTGAAAATCTGGTGTATGAAGTTGTATCGTCTAACATAAGTTTAGGTGAGATTAAACATAAGTATATGCATTTATATATTTACTTTCCCCTTTCACACAACAGGTTATGGGTTCGTGTCCAACCGGGAGTATAAGTATCTTCAATGGCCGAGAGTGTAAGATAGGTTCATTCCGACCAGACCGTAGGGTGTTTTGCGAAAACGAGGTTTACCGAGTTTCCGCAAAAAACCCTGCGCGAGGGACGGGATGAACCTATCTTACACGAGCGGCTATGGTAGATGGTTTTTTTTTCTCCCACCTCAGTTAAACAAACATTAAGTGACAGTGAAGCATTATTTCTTGAAAAGTGCGTGTAAACCGTTTTATAGTGAAATTTGAAGCGAGAAATAATTAATTAGTGTCCTAAATATTGCCACAAGACAAGGTTTCCATGATGCTACAGACGACAGTTTGTCAACAAGGGGGGTAATTTCAATGTGGCGACCATTAAAAATGAGTTCCATATGGGCATTTTATCTTCGCCCGTGGGCAAGATAAGAATTTCTAGCATGTTTAATTATTGGATCTACTAACTTTTGGAGGGAGAAAACGTTCTCTTAGCCTCTCAAAAACGACACCAGTACTACTGTCAACCCAAGAAACGGACATACGGGTGGTCCATAGCAACTTATAGCTCTCTTCTTACTGTACGTAGGCAATATGTTTATAAACTCGAGTTGTTTTCACAAACCTAATCGTGCGCTTCCACGAGGTACAGCCGACCTTTGGGACTACACAAAAGGCTAGAGATGTACTCGGGGAGACCCAGAATTCCGCATTTGAGGTGGCGTTCAATAATTCCGGTCGCTTAGTGCAAACGTCCCTCACTCTGGACAATTTTTGTTCGTTCCGCCTGGCTGCACTGAACATTCGCTAGAAATTTAATACACAAATTTGAACCTTAAATTCCTTAAAAATCATATTATGATGAAAACCCGTGTATAGCTATACCTTTTACTGAATAGATACAAGTTTGTTCTTATATATTCTTTTCGACTATAACAATCACTCTTTTAATTTTGTATGATTTCTGCCATTCGTGTTCGACATTATGGGGTGGCGAAGGCGGCACAACGTCAGCCATCCTACATTTACGTACTGGTGATTTGTTCAAATTGAGTGACAATGATGCTCATAACTGCTGCTGCTGCTGCTGCTGCTGGTTATGATGATGTTATTGTTGTTGTTGTTGTTGTTGTTAATGTTGGGTTAGCCGAGATGAAAGTTAATTCAAACGAAGATCAGCGAACGAACTTATACAGATACATATAAACACAAGATATATAACTGTTTGGTATTATCATACAAAAATGTCATTGGCTCTACAAATAAATTTGAAAAGGCTTACCTCAGCTACCTGACTTTCGGTTGCAGAAACGTTTTCTGTATTTGAAAACAAACATCACTTTTCTTAATGTGTCACTTACTGTAAAAAAGTATTCGCGAAATCTGATGTCGGACTATGTAGTCAATTATGCACCTGTCAATTGTAACCACGGCCCGTGTTTTTACTTTCCAGATGGCCCCGCAGTGCCGGGTGAACGTGGTGGTTTAAACAACGGCCCCCAGGTCCGGGGAGGAGCAGGGGCTTCGACTTTCGGTCAAGTAAGCCCGGGTAAAACCCCGCCCTGCGGGGATGATTTGCTGGTTAACTCCCCGCAAATTGCCCCTACACCCCAGGGACCCTAGGTAAGGCCCATTCCCCGCTGGTTTTGGCGCGAAGGCAAAACCACGACGTTCACCCGGCACTTCGGGGCCACCTGGAAAGTAAAAACTAGGCCCAATTCCCCGGCTATCCCCGGTTACAATTGACTGGTGCATTATGTAACATGTCAAGGCGAATAAGGAACTACAGGCGATTTGATAAAACGGATCTCAGTTTTTGCAAAGAGGTTTAATACATAATGCATCATGATAAATTTATATCATAATGCTAAATAGTTTTTGTAGAACATTTCTGCTATGAAGCTTCATAAAAATAGTTTCAATCTTTGGAAAAACTTGGTGGGAAAGGGTTGATTTATGCCCCACTCACTGAATTTGGGTAATGGCGTGGGTAATGGAGTGGTCATTTTCCGGAATGTCTGAGTAACTTCAGGTTTTGTCCGCTTTATGACATCCACAGAGCTAAACTTTACCAGCACAAATAGGCATAGCCCGAGACACACGACCAAAAGCATAGCAATCGACCGATGCATCCGGTATTTGATAATGTCCATCACTACCAGTTCCGGCTTAGCGCGTGTGGTTGGACGTGCTTAATTGATGATAAAATCAGCCCGGCATACTGGAACAATATCAAGTTAATAACTCTATTGTATAAATAATATTTGTTGATTTCAATGTAAGATGTAGCGCAGCCTTTAGTAGAAAAAAAAACAACATATTTCATGACCACAAGTGAAATACAATCCCATCTGGCATTTAATCAACAAACATTCCTTTTGTGACTAGCATTTTACGTGCTTTTTTACAACCCCCCCCCCCCCGAAACATATTGTCTTGACGAAAGACGATATGGGGAGCCCGAGGGAAAATACCCCGTGCGTGGAATTTGCTCCAACACGTGCCAGAAGTAGGTCCAGTAACCTAAACCAGTCCCACGCTCGTTGAAACTTCATGCTTCCAGATATTTTGCATTTGAGATTTAAATAATTAAATCCGGATTATAAACGGATTCAATGTACCTTCTCGGGCAAAACATAAGTGCCATTTTAAATTGAATCAAATGATATCAGAAACAAGCAAGTTATCTCTAATACTGATATCATTAATGATAATATTCATGGCGGTATGGGTTCTCGCCAGCATGAAATTGATAAAAAAAAAAAATTAAACGGTTTTTCAAGTTTACACTTAAAAGTGAAATTGCTGTCCTGGGCGACAGTTCATGTAGTTTGTTTATGTTTTATAAAAGAAATTGAGACTAACCGTACCTGTTGTAATGATGTTTTTATCAGTTGACACCCCTTGAAATGGGATCGCTGTTAATTGCTGCATTTTCAAAAAAAAGAGAGACCCTCAGTTTATGGTCAAAGTCATCCAAGTACATTATTGAAATTTGTTCTAAAACCTGTATCATTATTTTAAAGTTTTACCATAAAAAAGCACAAAGTGGTCCAAACGTCACAGTCAATGAAACCACCCACGAAACTATTTACTTTCTTTTTCAAAACTGGTCACAATGTCCAAATTCCATTGTTAAGTTTCAATACAGCATTGAAATCGGTACCCGTAAATTACCTACTTATTCGAATATTCAACTACCTGCTAGTTGCTAGTTTGGGATAGGAATAATCAACTACACATTGATGTTGATATTTAGCTACTCGACCATTTCCTGATGGTTATTTGCGAATATCCAACTACCAACCAGTCGGTAGGTTGGGATACAGATTGTGTCCATGCTATGGTTGAAGGTACACATGTGAAGAATTCAAACACCAAATGCATTTTTATACATGTACACAAATGCATCTTCGTGACAAGCACTGTATTGTTAGAGTATGTTTTATTTTATTATTATTATTATTATTATTATTATTATTATTATTATTATTATTATTATTATCATCATCATCATTATTATTATTATTATTATTATTATTATTATTATTATTATTATTATTATTATTATTATCAAATAAATAGTAAGCCAACAGATTCTTTTGAAATTCAACAAATTATTAAAAAAAAACGACACACATACCATGAATAGCCATCCCGTTCCAAATGAACTTATGAAGAATATAAAGAACGGGATCGACAAACCATACTTGCGTAATTCTGGTAAAGTAGATTATGCCAGACAGACGCGACATTATCAGTATTTGTCTTATCAATGAGCCGTCTGGATTTTTGAAGCCTTTCAACATGTATTATTATTAATACACTAGTAGCAAAAAACAAACACTCAAAAACTATCGATTGTATTGACTAAACTAAAGATGTTTGCACGAATGGCCTTGGCAGCAGACTTGTTCATTGAATGCATGGCTCTAACTTCAAAATTATTCACTTATGTGTGGATGTCATTTACAGTGGGCTTATTCCGTGTAAGAATGGCGCTGACAGCGGAATTATGCCTTGTATGTATGGTCCTGGTAAAAGGATTTATTCCTGGTAAGTAAAGCCCCGACAGTGGACTTATTCCTTGTATGCTATCCTTTATCCTTTGCTTGTATTCATGACCCTGGCAGTGTGTTTATTCTTGTGTGTATGACCCTGACAGAAGACCCTTCCTTCTATATATAACATTGGCAACAGACTTATTCCTTGTATGTATGACCCTGACAGTGGACTTATTCCTTGTATGTATGACCCTGACAGTGGACTTATTCCCTGTATGTATGACCTTGACAGTGGACTTATTCCTTGTATGTATGACCCTGACAGTGGACTTATTCCCTGTATGTATGACCTTGACAGTGGACTTATTCCTTGTATGTATGACCCTAACAGTGGAATTAGTCCTTGTATGTATGACCCTGACAGTGGACTTATTCCTTGTATGTATGACCCTGACAGTGGACTTATTCCTTGTATGTATGACCCTGACAGTGGACTTATTCCTTGTATGTATGACCCTGACAGTGGACTTATTCCTTGTATGTATGACCCTGACAGTGGACTTATTCCTTGTATGTATGACCCAGACAGTGGACTTATTCCTTGTATGTATGAATCTGACAGTGGACTTATTCCTTGTATGTATTACCCTGACAGTGGACTTATTCCTTGTATGTATGACCCTGACAGTGGACTTATTCCTTGTATGTATGACCCTGACAGTGGACTTATTCCTTGTATGTATTACCCTGACAGTGGACTTATTCCTTGTATGTATGACCCTGACAGTGGACTTATTCCTTGTATGTATGACCCTGACAGTGGACATATTCCTTGTATGTATTACCCTGACAGTGGACTTATTCCTTGTATGTATGAATCTGACAGTGGACCTATTCCCTGTATGTATGACCCTGACAGTGGACTTATTCCTTGTATGTATGACCCTAACAGTGGACTTATTCCTTGTATGTATGAATCTGACAGTGGACTTATTCCTTGTATGTATGACCCTGACAGTGGACTTATTCCTTGTATGTATGAATCTGACAGTGGACTTATTCCTTGTATGTATGACCCTGACAGTGGACTTATTCCTTGTATGTATTACCCTGACAGTGGACTTATTCCCTGTATGTATGACCTTGACAGTGGACTTATTCCTTGTATGTATGACCCTGACAGTGGACTTATTCCCTGTATGTATGACCTTGACAGTGGACTTATTCCTTGTATGTATGACCCTAACAGTGGAATTATTCCTTGTATGTGTGACCCTGACAGTGGACTTATTCCTTGTATGTATGACCCTGACAGTGGACTTATTCCTTGTATGTATGACCCTGACAGTGGACTTATTCCTTGTATGTATGACCCTGACAGTGGACTTATTCCTTGTATGTATGACCCTGACAGTGGACTTATTCCTTGTATGTATGACCCTGACAGTGGACTTATTCCTTGTATGTATGACCCTGACAGTGGACTTATTCCTTGTATTAATGAATCTGACAGTGGACCTATTCCCTGTATGTATGACCCTGACAGTGGACCTATTCCTTTTATGGATGACCCTAACAGTGGACTTATTCCTTGTATGTATGAATCTGACAGTGGACTTATTCCTTGTATGTATGACCCTGACAGTGGACTTATTCCTTGTATGTATGAATCTGACAGTGGACTTATTCCTTGTATGTATGACCCTGACAGTGGACTTATTCCTTGTATGTATGACCCTGACAGTGGACTTATTCCTTGTATGTATGACCCTGACAGTGGACTTATTCCTTGTATGTATGACTGTGACAGTGGACTTATTCCTAGTATGTATGACCCTGATAGTGGACTTATTCCTTGTATGTATGACCCTGACAGTGGACACATTCCTTGTATGTATGACCCTGACAGTGGACTTATTCCTTGTATGTATGAACCTGACAGTGGACTTATTCCTTGTATGTATGACCCTGACAGTGGACTTATTCCTTGTATGTATTACCCTGACAGTGGACTTATTCCTTGTATGTATGACCCTGACAGTGGACTTATTCCTTGTATGTATGAATCTGACAGTGGACTTATTCCTTGTATGTATGACCCTGACAGTGGACTTATTCCTTGTATGTATGACCCTGACAGTGGACTTATTCCTTTTATGTATGACCCTAACAGTGGACTTATTCCTTGTATGTATGACCCTGACAGTGGACCTTTTTCTTGTATGTATGACCCAGACAGTGGACTTATTCCTTTTATGTATGACCCTGACAGTGGACTTATTCCTTGTATGTATGACCCTGACAGTGGACTTATTCCTTGTATGTATGACCCTGACAGTGGACCTTTTTCTTGTATGTATGACCCAGACAGTGGACTTATTCCTTTTATGTATGACCCTGACAGTGGACTTATTCCTTGTATGTATGACCCTGACAGTGGACTTATTCCTTGTATGTATGACCCTGACAGTGGACCTTTTTCTTGTATGTATGACCCAGACAGTGGACTTATTCCTTTTATGTATGACCCTGACAGTGGACTTATTCCTTGTATGTATGACCCTGACAGTGGACTTATTCCTTGTATGTATGACCCTGACAGTGGACCTATTCCTTGTATGTATGACCCAGACAGTGGACCTATTCCTTGTATGTATGACCCTGACACTGGAATTATTCCTTGTATGTATGATCCTGACAGTGGAATTATTCCTTGTATGTATGACCCTGACAGTGGACTTATTCCTTTCATGTATGACCTGACAGTGGATTTATTCCTTTCAAGTATGACCCTGAAAGTGGACTTATTCCTTGTATGTATGACCCTGACAGTGGACTTATTTCTTGAATGTATGACCCTGACACTGGACTTATTTCCTGTATGTATGACCCTGACAGTGGACTTATTTCTTGTAAGTATGACCCTGAGAGTGGACTTATTCCTTGTATGTATGACCCTAACAGTGGACCTATTCCTTGTATGTATGACCCTGATATTGGAATTAATCCTTGTATGTATGACCCTGACAGTGGACTTATTTCCTGTATGTATGACCCTGACAGTGGACTTATTTCTTGTAGGTATGACCCTGACAGTGGACCTTTTCCTTGTATGTATGACCCTGACAGTGGAATTATTCCTTGTATGTATGACCCTGACAGTGGACTTATTCCCTGAATGTATGACCCTGACAGTGGACTTATTCCTTGTATGTATGACCCTGACAGTGGACTTATTCCTTGTATGTATGACCCTGACAGTGTACTTATTCCCTGACAATGAATGACCCTGACAGTGGACTTATTCCTTGTATGTATGACCCTGACAGTGGACTAATTCCTTGTAAGTATGACCCTGACAGTGGACTTATTCCTTGTATGTATGACCCTGACAGTGGACTTATTCCTTGCATATATGACCCTGACAGTAGACTTATTCCCTGTATGTATGACCCTGACAGTGGACTTATTCCTTGTATGTATTACCCTGACAGTGGACTTACACTTGTATGTATGACTCTAACTGTAGACTTATTCCTTGTGTGTTTGACCATGATAGTGGACTTATTCCTTGTGTGTATGACCCTGACAGTGGACTTATACCTTGTATGTATGACCCTGACAGTGGACTTATTCCTTTTATGTATGACCCTGACAGTGGACTTATTCCTTGTATGTATGACCCTGACAGTGGACCTATTTCTTGTATGTATGACCCTGACAGTGGACTTATTCCCTTTATGTATGACCCTGACAGTGGACGTATTCCTTGAATGTATGACCCTGACAGTGGACTTATTCCTTGTATGTATGACCCTGACAGTGGACTTATTCCTTGCATATATGACCCTGACAGTGGACTTATTCCCTGTATGTATGACCCTGACAGTGGACTTATTCCTTGTATGTATTACCCTGACAGTGGACTTACACTTGTATGTATGACTCTAACTGTAGACTTATTCCTTGTGTGTTTGACCCTGATAGTGGACTTATTCCTTGTGTGTATGACCCTGACAGTGGACTTATACCTTGTATGTATGACCCTGACAGTGGACTTATTCCTTTTATGTATGACCCTGACAGTGGACTTATTCCTTGTATGTATGACCCTGACAGTGGACCTATTTCTTGTATGTATGACCCAGACAGTGGACTTATTCCCTTTATGTATGACCCTGACAGTGGACTTATTCCTTGAATGTATGACCCTGACAGTGGACTTATTCCTTGTATGTATGACCCTGACAGTGGACTTATTTCTTGTATGTATGACCCTGACAGTGGACTTATTCCTTGTATGTATGACCCTGACAGTGGACTTATTCCTTGGATGTATGACCCTGACACTAGAATTATTACTTGTATGTATGACCCTGGCACTGAAACTATTCCTTGTATGTATGACCCTGACAGTGGAATTATTCCTTTCATATACGACCCTGACAGTGGACTTATTCCCTGAATGTATGACCCTGACAGTAGGCTAATTTCTTTTATGTATGACCCTGACAGTGGAATTATACCATGAATGTATGACCTAACAGTAGATTTATACCTTGTATGTATGACCCTGGCAGTGAACCTAATCCCTAAATGTATGACCCTGACTGTGGACTTAATCCATGAATGTATGACCAAGACAATGGAATTATTCCATGAATGTATGGCCATAACTCTGGACTTATTCCCTGAATGTATGACCCGGACTGTGGAATTATTCCCTGTATGTATGACTCTGACAATGGATGTATTCCTTGTATGTTTGGTGCTTACAGTTAAATTATTCCATGAATGTATAACCCTAACAGTGGAATTATTTCTTGTATGTATGACCCTGACAGTGGATGTATTCTTTGTATGTATGACAATGACAGTGGAATTATTCCTTGTGTGTATGACCCTTACAGTGGAATTATTCCTGTATGTATGACCCATATAATGGGCGTATTCCTGGCATGAATGACACTGACAGTGGACGTATTCTTTGTATGTATGAATGATCCTTAAAGTGGACGTATGCTTTGTATGTTTGACCCTGACAGTGGAATTATTTCTTGTAGGTATGATCTTTACAGTGGACTTATTTCCTGTATGTTTGACCCGGACAGCGGACTTATTATTATGAATGTATGACCTTGACAGTGGACTCATTCCTGTATGTATGGCGCTTACAGTTAAATTATTCCATGAATGTATAACCCTGACAGTGGAATTATTTATTGTATGTATGACCCTGACAGTGGATGTATTTCCTGTATGTATGACCCTGACAGTGGAATTATTCCTTGTATGTATGACCCTTACAGTGGAATTATTCCGGTATGTATGACCCAGATAATGGGCGTATTCCTGGCATGAATGACACTGACAGTGGACGTATTCTTTGTATGTATCTATGACTCTTAAAGTGGACGTATGCTTTGTATGTTTGACCCTGACAGTCTTATTATTTCTTGTATGTATGATCCTGACAGTGGACTTATTCCTTGTATGTATGACCCGGACAGGCGGACTTATTATTATGAATGTATTACCTTGACAGTGGACTTATTCCTTGTATGTATGACCCTGACAGTGGAATTATTCCCTGAATGTATGACCCTGACTGTGGAATTATTCCCTGTATATATGACCCTGACAGTGGACTTATTTCCTGAATGTATGACCCTGACAGTGAAATTATTCCTTGTATATATGACCCTGTCAGTGGACTTATTCCATGAATGTATGACCCTGACTGTGGAATGAGTCCTTGTATATATGACCCTGTCAGTGGACTTATTCCATGAATGTATGACCCTGACTGTGGAATGAGTCATTGTATGTTATACCGTGACAGTGGAATTATTCCATGTATGTATGACTCTGACTGTGGAATTATTCCTTGTATGTATTACCCTAATAGTAGACTTATTCCTTGTATGTATGACCCTTACAGTGGAAATAATCCATTATGTATAACCCTTACAGTGAACTCATTCCATGAATGTAAGACCCAGACAGTGGAATTTTTACTTGTATGTATGACCCTGACAGTGGACTTATCCTTGTATGTATGACCCTGAAAGTGGACCTATTCCCTAATGTATGACCCTGACAGTGAACTTATTCCCTGAATGTATGACCCTGACAGTTGACTTATTCCTGGTATGTATGACCCTGACAGTTGAATTATTCCATGAATGTCTTACCCTGACACTGGACTTATTCATTGTATGTATGATCCTGACAGTGGACTTATTGCTTGTATGTATGACCCAGATAGTGGACTTATTCCCTGAAAGTATGACCCTGACAGTGGACTCATTCCTTGTATGTATGACCCCGACAGTGGAGTTATTCCCTGAATGTATGACCGTGACAGTGGAGTTATTCCTCGTATGTATGACCCTGACCGTGGAATTATCCATGAATTTATGACCCTGACAGGAGACCTATTCCCTGTATGTATGACCCTGACAGTGGACTTATTCCTTGTATTAATTACTCTGACAATGGACTTACTCCCTTGACAGTGGACTTATTTCGTGTATGTATGACTCTCGCAGTGGAATTATTTTTTGTATGTATGACCCTGACAGTGGACTTATTCCATGAATGTATGACCCAGACATTGGACTAACTCCTTGTATGTTTGTCCCTCGCATTGGGGGTATTCCATGTATTTATGACCCTGACAGTGGACTAACGCGTTAAATTTCCCATTTATTCTTGTTTTAACAGTCCAGGGAAATTGCCTCCCACACCCTTCATCTTGAGAAAAGGGCTTATCAGTCCATGAAATCAGCATGACATTGAACCAGTCAATTAATCACCACCACGATGGTATCCTCATCGTCATGCAAACACTTTATCTATGGCCGTATAACTTAAAAATAGCACAAAATATTTAGATGCAATACACTTGAAAAGCAAGGCCCATAATTCATGGCTGCATAGTTATCGAGTTATGCACCAGTCAATTGTAACCACGCCCCCCCCCAGGTCCGGATTTTGTGCATTTAGGCATTGGTTTATTGAAATATAACAATGTATAAAAACATTTAGACAGGTGAACAGTATAGTTGGCTACCTATAGCCAAACATAAATACTTAATCATTAATTAGTTAAATTAGCAATCACTGTACGTGTGATTGTTAGTTTTATTGTTTTATAGTTTCCGAATCAAACTCGAGGTTTTCCAAACAGCATTAAGTATTACTATATCAGCATTTGCCAGAAGGCAAACTGAAATCAGGAAAATACATCGAACGTATTGTCTGTGGATGCCTTTTTACTTTTTTGGTGCATTGGTTTATTGAAATATTTACAATGTTAAAACAATATTTAGACAGGTGAACAGTTTAGTTGGCTACCTATAGCCAAACTTAAAAATTCATTAATATGACATTGACAAAATGTGCGTCTCTAGTATATAAGGCACACTACCGTAAATTACGAGAACAAAACACCAAATTAAGACCTGTTTCAACTTTATTAATTTTATAGACAGCAGTTCTCTGATTTATCCCAATTGAAGGCAGTAGGTTGCTTGCGAAAAATAAAGTAAAATCTAACAATTAACATCCGTAACAACACCACATATTTATCCAATTATGGGGTGCAAGGTTTAAAATAGTCTGGAGTTCCTTCCCCTAACACTATCGTTATCGGTACTGTATGAACTATCAGTAAGCAGGGAACCAGACTAGGTTTAAAATACCTATAAACAATTTGCAGAGATGATTATATTTGACATCTGTGATCTAATAGACAGCATGACATACATATAAGCCACCCGTCAGTTAGTTTGCAAGCAAGAAGTTCCATTAGCTCTTACTCGTTGTTTTTGTTTGTTTTATTAATGAGCCTCCATTAAAAAAGTGCAATAACTTTTGGCGCTGCGCTGTAGTGGATGTTTTTGTGTGGACGAAATTTAACACAAAACACACAAAGTTGGCCGTTCCCTTTATTTCTACCTTATTGCATTCATTTTATGATTAAGTACAACCTACCAGTGACGTTTCATGGTTCCAGACCAATTTTTTTAGATAATAATTATATCCGTGACCGTTGGCCGTCTGACCTCGAAAACAGGTGGCGGATGCTGGTCGAATACAACCTACAACTAAACTTTACTGTCCTATGTCGTATACTCGGGTTGTTTTGTGGACAATATTTCCACGCAATACACAAAATTCATTGCGCAAGAGCCCTCTCGCCAGTCGGAACACCTCGGCCAGCTCCACCACACGACGTACCACGTATGTATGCCGTATATAGTGTTTTAAGGTTAAATGTCTATCACGAAGATCAAATTGATTCGCAATGAAGTGTATTATTACATCACTATTATGACTCCTACGAATAAAGTTCTCAGGCTAAACTGCTAAATTACAATAACTCCGTACGCTATCTATCTACAGCGTAGAACTTTAAAGAATTATATCATTGTATACCGTCCACATACATCAGATGTTGTTTTCGGAGGAAAATGGTCGAAGTGCTCCGATTACATCGTGGCAGAGTGATCGAAACGCAGACTCTAGATAACCTGATTTGTTAAATTTTTAACCAGGTTTTCACAACGTGAAGGGCGGCCGGGGGGCGTCATACTCACCTATGATACTGAATATCTTCAGTAAGGGTTGATATATCTTGACCAAACTTGGTCTATAGGAAATGTTTATGAATACCATTCATGGATTTGCGTTTGGAGTCCCTAGGGTCAAGGTTAAGGTCACTGCTTCTAAAACAGGAAAAACGATTGAAACCGAATAACTTAGTTAGTTGATATATCTTGACCAAACTTGGTCTATATGAAGAGTTTATGAATACATTTTATGGGATTGCGTTTGGGGTCCCTAGGGTCAAGGTCAATGTCACTGTTACTAAAAATAGAAAAACGGTTGAAACTGAATAACTTTGTTAGTTGACATATCTTGACCAAATTTGGTCTACAGGAAGAGTATATACTATGTGTATATTCAATTCTTTCAAACCGTGTTCACATTTGATAATGAACTGCTTATTTCACAAATACCACAAACAAAACATGTCACATAAATAAAGTCAGTCAGTTTTTATCTCGAGACTCTAGCCACACTGGATACTTTTCATAGCGAAACAAGTCAAAGTCTACATCGTACATTTCCTGAAACTGTTTCATTATCCTCTTGGGCAGTGACCGAAATGCGTTCCTCATGGACTTGGTTCTTTGTTCCTTCCAATTGTCCAATGTTTTCGTCGTGACTGATTTTCTTGTATCAAATATCACCGTTTTTAAGAAGAGCTTGTATTCATTATGATATTTCTTGTCTGTAACTTTCTTCAAATATGCCCCAGGGAATGGAACATAATCACCAAGGTAACCATTGTACTGAAATACCTCCCACAACCGACGGCCTACAGCATCCAGGCCAACGCAGTCAACAGAAATATTACCATGCAAATGTGTTTGCTTTACAATATCAAGGTTATAGTCTACTAAATCTGTGATTTCCCTCTCAAGACGGCTGTCTTTCGGATTTTTGGGAATAACTCCTAATGTTTGCGCGCTCGCCAAAACGAGGTTAGTATCTTCATCGAACGTCTCTGCAGCGCCTATGACGTCAAAGTCGTGTTTACAAGGGTTACAGTTATACAACACAGTTTGAAAATGTTCATTCAACTTCGGATCCGCTTTAAAACCGCTATGATCGTAATTGTACCTAACAAATTCCTCAAAAGTCAAGTCATGCCCACATTTTAGCGCTCTCTTGGTCACGTTCTGGCGAACGACTGGAATAGCGTTGCGAGCAGTGTGCCAGAAATCTGGCAATACGAATTTGTCAAGATACGCCGACCACAGTCTAGTATATGGATCCCGGGAGAACATGAACTTGAGGGCGGGGTCAATCCATTTGCCTTGTCCTCCCTCCGTTAGTTTCAGTTTATGGATGGTTTTGAAGTCACCATAATGGACCATAAACCGACTAATGTCACTCGGGTATTCGAAAGTTTGAGGATCGTGCTCGATGAACCTGTAGTGGAAATCATAAAATCGGATAACAGAATATCGTGTGCAGAGAAAGCATTGTGTTCAGCAATGTGTTAACAGTTCCGATACATTGTACAGTTTAAAGGGTTTTTGACAAAGAAAAGTAGCTTTTGTTGTGTCGTCTTTAGCTTCGTTGGAAATATGCAATTCTGTCGTAACTTGTTGACTCGGAAGCAATTGAAAACAATAAATATGATGGGAACGTACAAATTTTAAAATTATTATACGCATGCGTGTAGCCATTCAGGGCCCAGTACTATTGCTGGAACAATTGTTGAGTTAATGCAGGGCCCAGTACTATTTCTGGAACAAGTGTTGAGTTAATGCAGAGCCCAGAACTATTGCTGGAAAAAATGTTGAGGTAATGCAGGACCCAGTACTATTTCTGGAACAAGTGTTGAGTTAATGGAGGGCCTAGAACTTTTGCTGAAACAATAGTTGAGGTAATGCAGGGCCCAATACTATTGTTGGAACAATTGTTGAGTTAATATAGGGCCCAGTACTATATCTGGAACAAGTGTTGAGTTAATGCAGGGCCTAGAACTATTGCTGGAACAATAGTTGAGGTAATGCAGGGCCCAGTACTATTTCTGGAACAAGTGTTGAGTTAATGGAGGGCCTAGAACTATTGCTGAAACAATAGTTGAGGTAATGCAGGGCCCAATACTATTGCTGGAACAATTGTTGAGTTAATATGCTCTTGATCACAATTGGGGGGTTTACAGTATTCTCGTGTTACCTTAGGTGTGTGGAAACATCGATTAAGATTAATAGGTCGAGCAGAGTTTATGATCCGACGTATGATACATGTATGTGAGTAGAACTGCCGTCTCATCAAAGCTGACTTTGTCACGGTAGTGTGCTGTTATACTAAGTTGTCTTATCAAAGTTTAGGTGAGAGTTAACAATAAGTACTAGTAATTACCTCCTCTTACCCAACAGGTTATGAGTTCGTCTCCAACTTGTAGAACGTTCTTGTAGCCTCTCAAAATACGACACCATTACTGCTGTCAACCCAAGCTTCAAGCCCTCTTCTTACTTTAGCTAATATGTTAAAAACTCAAGCTGTTTTCACAAACCTAATCGTGCGCTTCCATGAGGTACAGCCGACCTTTGGGACGACACAAAAGGCTAAAGATGTTCTCGGGGACACCCAGAATTCCGCCCTGGAGGTGGCGTTTGATAATTCCGGTCGCTTAGTGCAAACGTTCCTCACCCTAGACAGTCTTTGTTCGTTTCGCTTGGCTGCACGGTACAGTCGCTAGAAATTTAATAAACAAATTTTGGAATCTTAAAATGGCTAAAAATCATGCTGTGATGAAAGCTCATGTATGGCTTCGCCTTTTACTGCATAGATACAAGTTTGCTATTATATAATATTTTCGACAATAACAATCTCTCTTTTGTGGGATAACAGCCATTCGTGTAAGCGATATTTCATCCTTCTTTTGCATACTGATGATTTATCAAAAATGCGTGATAATGCGTGATAATGATTTTCATTGCCGATGATTACATGATGAAGTTGATGATGATGATGATGATGATGATGATGATGATGATGATGATGACGACGACGACGACGACGACGACGATGACGACGACGACGACGATGATGATAATGATGATTATGATGATGAAGATGTTTGCCGAGATGAATGTTCATTCAAACGAAAATCAACGAACAAACTTTACATTATAATATATAATATAAAAAGTATAAAATATATATGTGGACAATATAATTTATATAACTGTTTGGTATTTTTATACAGAACTGTCACTTGCTCTACATTCAAATTTATGAAAATGCTTACCTCAGCTTCCTTACTGTCGATAGCAGAAACATTTCCTGAATTGAAAACAAACATCATTTCACTTAAATTGTCATATACTGTAAAAAGGTACTCGCGAAAACTAATTTCGGATTATGTAGTCATGTATGTTTTATGTCGCGGCGAATTGGGAAATACAAGGGTCTTTGATTGAACTGATCTCATTTTTTCAATGCACAGAGATGAAGAAGTTAACATTATGTATGAAGATATTTACATTCGCATTCGGGTAAAAAATAATATATTAAACTCAATCAATTGGGACTAAATCCCCCCCCCCCCCTAACCGTTCTTGTCATTTTCGGAGGTGTTGTACCATTTATATCATATTGTATAATATTTCGTTGTAGTACATTTTCAAACTTTTCTACTCTGAAGCTACATCAAGATAGTACCTACTCACTCAATTTGGGTAATGGCGGGATAACTTGAGGCTCTGTCCGCTTTGTAACTATTACGAGGCAAAACTCAATTAGCACAAGAATGCAAAGCACGAGACACAATGCCCACAGCACAGGAATCTTCCGATGCATCCGGTATTTAATAACGTCCATCACTTCCGGTTCCGGTTTGCCGTGTATTCGTGCACGTGCTTAGTTGCTGATAAAATCAGCTTGGCATGCTGCAACTATATAAAGTTAAAAACACTACATGATATAGAGAATATTTGTTGATTTCAGTGTAAGATCGTATTTTATTTCACGAGTGTCATATGTGATCACGAGTCCATTGTTTGAAAAGGGAGATTTCCACTCCACTTCCCGTGGGACGCCCCTTACGCAAAATTATAACTGATGACGTAGCTGTCAATTTTTAATTTCTGGTTCTTGGATAAAAAGTTCTCGATATTTTTTTAATGTTATTAAGTATTAACTAGCTTTTTAGTGCAACATTTAATGAACCTTTCAATGACCTTTCATTTATGCATATATGTTCCAAATAATGTAACGGTCCGCTGTAGGCGGATGTGCGTTCATAGTATAACATTCCGTTATAAACGGAAGTACGTTCATAGTACGTATGTTTACTTGGTTGGTAATATGCAAATTAGCAAAGCCCGGGATCCGTGTGGATTGAGAATTGACTGTATATTAAGACCAGTGGACCCTTTCAGGGTTGAGTGGGCTTTTCTCTGAAGGGATATGTGCATCTTTGACGTCGCACTTTACTATAAATTAATGTTTTGTTTATTTGAGTTTTATTTGAGTTTATCGCAGTCTGCCCGCGCCCTTTGGCTTCATTATGGCTTGACCCCGCCGTGACGCCATCACGACTTGAATTGTGTTTAAATGCCATAAGTGACATGAGATAGAAGTGACAGCAATTCGCAGTCAAATCCAGATATTGGAAGACTTGAAGAAACAGATTGAGATACAAGAGATCCGGGTGCGATACCCTAGCTCTTTCCGAAGAGACCTCTTGGTTCTTTAACGTGCTAGGTGTAAAGCACCGATACACATGATACAACTTTCCTGGGTTGAACTTGTACTGAGTACACCACTTTTCCAAGTACGTGTACCAACTTTTAACGTCTTTTGGTATTAAGCGGCCCGGTATCGAACCCACGACCTCCCGCTCCGTAGGCGGACGCCTTAACCACTGGGCCACGGAGACGGACCGGTCTATAAATTAATGTTCGAAAGCGAGTTTATATAGCAGAACATGAATACATACCGAATTACAACGCCGCAATTTATTAAATGAAAATTTGTAAGGTCGAACGTGTAAGCTAAACAATACATTGCGGATAATATTTGGATTAAAACATGTTTCCTACAGAGATCAGTCTGATTCGCATACGTTGATATTTTCACTCCTATCAAATTAATACTCTTATTTCATCGAAAAACATGAAAGAACTAAAGAATATTTGTTGATTTCATTGTAAGACGTAGCGCCGCCATGAGTCGATAAACGTATTATTTTTCTGACTACGAGTGAAGTACAAGTTCAGATTTCTTTTGAATGAATTGAAAAAGGAAACACAAAAAAAAATATCAACGCGGAAAACGTTAATTACTAAAGCATGTTATCTCTAATATTGTTTGATACTATTCATGGTGGTGTGGGTTCCTGCCAACTTGATATTGATCAAATTGATATATAAAACGGCCTTTCAAGTTTACATTTAAAAGGGAAAGCGGTAAAGTTTCATGTAGTTTGTTTATTTTTTATAAACATTTTGGTGCCTGCTGTAGTGATGTTTTCACCAGTTGATACCCCTTGAAGTGGCATCGCAGTTAATTGCTGCATTTAAAAAAAAGAAGAGAACGTCAAGAGTTTATGGTCAAAGTCATCCAAAGACATTATTGAAATTTGTTCTAAAACCTGTATTGATTATCAATATTTTAAAGCTTTACCATAAAAAAAGAAAGTGGTCCAAACCACGGTCAATGAAACCACCCACGAAACTATTTACATTCTTTTTCAAAACTGGACGCAATGTCAAAATTCCATTGTTAAGTTTCAATACAGCATTGAAATCGGTACCAGTGAATTACCTACTAATTCGAATATTCAACTATCTGCTAGTTGCCAGTTGGGGATTCGAATATTCAACTATCTGCTAGTTGCCAGTTGGGGATTAGAATATTCAACTATCTGCTAGTTGCCAGTTGGGGATTAGAATATTCAACTAACTGCTAGTTGCCAGTTGGGGATTAGAATATTCAACTATCTGCTAGTTGTCAGTTGGGGATTCGAATATTCAACTATCTGCTAGTTGCTAGTTGCCAGTTGGGGATTCGAATATTCAACTATCTGCTAGTTGCTAGTTGCCAGTTGGGGATTCGAATATTCAACTATCTGCTAGTTGCTAGTTGCCAGTTGGGGATTCGAATATTCAACTATCTGCTAGTTGCCAGTTGGGGATTAGAATATTCAACTAACTGCTAGTTGCCAGTTGGGGATTAGAATATTCAACTATCTGCTAGTTGCCAGTTGGGGATTCGAATATTCAACTATCTGCTAGTTGCCAGTTGGGGATTCGAATATTCAACTATCTGCTAGTTGCCAGTTGGGGATTCGAATATTCAACTATCTGCTAGTTGCCAGTTGGGGATTCGAATATTCAACTATCTGCTAGTTGCCAGTTGGGGATTCGAATATTCAACTATCTGCTAGTTGCCAGTTGGGGATTCGAATATTCAACTACATGTTGATGTTGATATTTAGCTACTCGACCATTTCCAGGTTATTTGCGAATACCAACCAGTCGGAAGTTTGGGATTCAGATTTTGTCCAGGTTATGGTTGAATGGTACACATGTGAATAATTCACACACCAAGTGTATTCTTATGCATGTACACAGATGTATGTTCGTGACAAACACTGTCTTATTTAAGTATGTTTTCTACATTCGCCAGTTGGATATTCGAACATTTCCAGTTGGTTATTCTCGAATATCCAACTACCAACCAATTTTTGGGGGATTCATATTTTAGGTACAGGTACGCATAAATAGAAATCAAACAGTTTATGTATTTTTGTTCATGTACATTTATATATTCGTTAAAAAACACTGTTTTAAATCACAGTAGTATTCGTACGCTTGACAGTTGCTTATTCGAACATTTCCAGTTGATTATTCGCGATTTCAAACTACCGGGATTCCGATTGTACCATATTCTCTAGTCTAAAGTTGCTAATAAAATGAAATATCACGTATTTTTTTTCTTTAAACCCATAAGCAAATATGTGTCTTCGTTACACACAATGTTTTATTTCACTGTTTTTCGTACATTAGCCTGTTGGTTATTCGAACATTTCCAGTTGGTTATTCGCGAATATCCAATTACCAACCATTTGGTACTTTGGGACACAGAATTTGACATTTTTATGGTTGAAAGGTACACATATGAATAAATTACACCCTGAAGTATTTTATGCATGTACACACATACAGTAGGCGTGTGACTTCTTCATATATGAACTTTTAGACCATATAAATAGACATTATCTGAAAGCCCAACTACAAAATGGTTGGTTGTTTGAATATTCGCGATAACCATCTGGAAATGTTAAGGCTTTGTTGCCCAAAGAGTCATCATTTTGTCATAGCAGCCAGAGTTGTTATGCATGCTATAACTTTGTTTTATCAATTGTGTAGCCGCTCACCTAGAGATAAATTATTTCTGACAATTTTCATCAAAAGTGGCTCGGTGGCTTCAGTGGAGATGTCGTTAAGGACGGACGCAGTTTTTGTCTTTTATTTCACCGATTTCCCACAACATTTATATATTTAATACCAACAACATAAAAGAATGGCCTTTGACCGTGTGATTTAAAATTTGTAATGTATTGTCATTGAAACAGTTTTAGATATCGCTTATTTTTAAGGCCTAAGGTCTCAAATAATTCAATAATTATTAATATTTAATAATTTATTCAAATAAATAGTGAGCCAACAGATTCTTACTAAACTAAATTAAACAAATGAACTCAAGAGTTTTTCTATCTTTGCGTATCGGCGAATTGAAAATTTCACAAATAGAAGCATAACTTGTGTTTCGACCAGTATGAATGAAACCATTACATTTTTTATAAACTCATCAAAATATTAAAACACAACAACACACATACCAATGAATAGCCATCCCGTTCCAAATGAACTTAATGAAGAATATAAAAGCACGATCGACACACCACACGTGCGTGATTCAGATATCTAGAGTAGATTGACAGACGCGACACAAGCAGTACCAGTCTTATCAATATGAGACGTCTGGATTTCTGAAGCCTTTCAATACTCACAATTAATACACTAGTTGAAAGCAAAAAGGTTGTTACTAGAATATAGATCGCATTTCTATGGGGCATATAACTGCGGTAGGATAACCTGTTAACGTTCGCGAATTGTTTGATTCGTGTTAACCACTTATTTTTTGCGATATTTATCTAGCTATCTAGTTAATATTCGTGATACGTTTTTGGTAAGATAAATATCATTAAACTTAAAACACTGATCTCTTCCAAGCCAAAATATTTTCAGCAATGGCTTGACGACCACGACCTTATGAGAATACATCTGGACTGCAGTAACAGGTAAACTATTATTTCGTAAAATTAAAATTAAATTGCCTCGAAAAATAAAGCAGCTATAGACCTGTATCCCTGATGCCACGTTTCAGTATTTTTTTTTTGAAAGAGTCCTACTCAAAAGACTCAATGACTTGTTATCTGTAAAACAACCACTTTTCCCTTTAAGGCTTTCAGAAAAAAAACACACACTAAAGCTGTGTCACTGCCGCTTTTAACCTCCAAGAAACTCTGTACCATAGGGTTGGACTGTAATGTGTATAATGATATGCTCGATCAGAAATCTGCATTTGATGGGGTGTGGCACAAAGGGCTCTGTCTCAAGCTAGGTCGACTAGGAATTACAGGAAAATTGTTACGTGTGTTGGTATCTGCTTATATGGTATTGAGATTATGTGTAGTGATGCTGAACGGAAAGTATTCCGAAGGAATGCCAGTCCTCAAATCAGTGAGACAATGAGGCTTATTATTCAACTTTATATAATGTCGTGGACAAAGATGTATTTATATGTAAATTGTTACATTAACTGGAAAAAAGTAGTCTAGGATGCTCCATGTTTTTTTAAACAAAGGTAGGTAATTCTTCATAAGCTGATGATATTTTACCCGTGTCATTATCTCCCTTGAATTTGTAACGCATGCTTGACGAAGTGTATCACCAAAGCACGGTGTGGAAAATTAACGTTAAGAAACCGACCGTATTATTCAGCATGAAGCGAAATGCACCGCCTGGTGGTATCTTATACGGGCAAATATTTCATCAGCAGTCCAATATCCAAACGCAAACCATTTGGGAATTAGACAGGATTCGAACTTAAGTTGTAACGTACGTACTTCAAGGACGCTGCCAAAAAGCCCAAAACGCATTCTTTTTTACATTATTTTTTATGTCTGCACAAGACTTACATCTTTATGGTTTAAATCCAATCGTGTCTTTTGATTTGTGCAAGAAGATTATCATGCATATATGTATAGCGTTATAATATGGCAATGAACTGTGGAATAATATCAATAACAATGATGTTTTTTCTTTCAATAAACTTTGAACAGCATTTTATTGTAAATTTATAAGATGCAATGGTTTCATATAAAGGACAAGATCTGACATGCGTGAATCCATGCTTGGCGGGTTCAACCTGTTTTCAAATGTTATTATTATTAAAAAAATGATATTCCTACATAAACTACTGTTCTTAAACGTAAACTTAAATTGCGGTAACAGCAGAAATCTGTTCATAAAATGTTACGTCAAATTTAACTTGATCAAAATAGTGTTCTTTAGGGTTTAGTTTTCGACAAAAAAATAGAAAGGAACATTGAACTTTTTTGTGGCAAAACTATGAACTAGGTTATATAAAGAAGCTTACCATTGCACAAAGGCTTCACAAATTTGTGTGCATGGTGAAGAAGTGCACCTCGTGTATGATTGCAATACAACCGATCGAATCAGGTGGAAGGTCCTCGACGAGGTAGCAGAAATAGGACTACGTGTTACAGAACGCTGTTGTAAATGGACGCCGGGAGGTTTTACCACAGCTTAGTTGGTGCTCCTTGTGAAAAAAACATGGCAAGAAATTTACACACGAATTTCATGAAAATATCCCTCCCTTTTGTGTAGGAAATGCATAAACAATGTCTAATCGAACTAGTTCGACTATAAATCATTGCACGGTGTGTTGACGAAATGTTATCTATTCAAGCATGCTATTGAAATTAATATAAAACTTCATTCGACTACAAAATAAAGGATATTTGAGGCTTGTGTACTTCGAACATAAAATACATTGTGCGTACTGGACGTATAAAACAATATTTGTTTTTTTTATTATTATCTCTGTTAACTTTAAATATTTTGGATGGTGTCTAATTGCTAATCCATATATATATATATATATATATATATATATATATATATATATATATATATATATATATGTTTGATTAATCCTCTGTTTTTGGCATATGTTTCATGTTTAATAAGCATCAATTATTGGTGGAAATAATGAAAATTGAATTGAATTTAATGCATTCCAAAGAGTAAAGTTATTAAGTTAAACTGCTAAATTAAAATTACTACGCAATATACATGAAGCGTAGTTAAATGTAAAGAATTCTTACATTGTAAACCTTCCATATAGATCAGCGGTTGTCTACGATGGAAAATGGCCTAGGTTTCCCGAATACTTGTTTGAAAAAATGAGATTTCTTGTACTACTTTTCAGCATAAAGCAGACAACAAAAGTTATTCAATAGTCTTGATTTTTTTCTGTGGTTAACTTATTTGACATCATAATACTCCAAGATTAACCATATTTTAATAATCCAAGAAACAGTCAGAATTTAAGATAACTTATAAAAAAGTGTAACAAGCTTTCTTTAAGTGCCTTTCAAAAAGTTATTTTATTACTAGTTTCTTGACAATAGATTAGTGCAATACATGAAAAGTAAACAACATACCTTGTGTTCTAGTATGGCAATCCTCGTTAGGAAACATATGCTGCATCAAAACGTTATTCAAATTTTAAGCCATCTACCCGCTACATCATTTAAATGAAACCCTCGCGGTTTTTAATAAATATTTAACGCGGATGGATGCTCTTGTAAATTGAAATGTATTGGAAATGAATTTATTCTATTTTTGATTTTTGTACCGTGACCATACATTATTTTTATCAAGCATTTCAAAAGAAGTTAATTTTATATCTATTATATTAAAGAAATCGGGTTAATACATAATTAACGAAAAGACAGTTTACAAAATACACCCCCCCCCCCCCTTCAGGAATGCGAACTTATATTATGTGTTACATGTCATGCAATGAAAATGCATCCTTTTTAACAAACAAGACTACTACGAACAAATTATGCAGCTTATTTCGCTACTAGGCGAGCGAGTAAAACTAGAAAATCACTTGTAAAGTGAATAGCTTGACCTGATAATTTGGACCTCGGTTTAGAGTAATAGGCAGGAAATCGCATGTTTAAACGGCGTCATTCGGAGCTCCTCGGCCATTTTTTCCAAAAACAACCTCGGATGTATAATGACGAGAAAAAGAAACGCCTCATCGAAAAGTGGCGTTTATTTTGTTGCTAAGTTTACATTTATATGCAAACGTCCAAAATGTCATGTATTCCGACCAACAAATCCAACCAACCGAAACTCGCACGATTTTATTCAGCCAATTGTTAAATTCACGTACCTGCTCACGATTTCCTCGTGCACTCCGTGCGTTTTAACCATGTGGCTTTATCAAGTAAATTCTACACCGATACATGTGCTAGTCGACATACAACCATATATCCGTGTCTTTTTTGACAATTACCCAGTTTCTGATAATGCCGAAGCTAAATAGTGAAGAGAGAGCTAGGGTTTTGGCAATGCTTGAATGTGGGCGAACGCAAGAACAAGTCGCTAGACGTTTTAACGTCTCTCGTTCGATAATATTACGTCTTATTCGACGTGTCAGAGACACGGAAACGTTTGCCAATAGGCCACGTTCAGGCAGACCCCGTGTAACGTCAGTACGGCAGGATAATTACGTACGTCAACGCCATCTATGTGACAGATTTGTGACTGCTGAATCAACGTCACACGTAATAGTAGGTAACCATGGACGCCCGGTTAGTCGACGTACGGTGATAAATCGACTACGAGAACGGGGGATTAGATGCCACAGGCCGTACCGTGGTCTAGTGCTTACGCGACGTCATCGTCAACAACGTGTTAATTGGGCCCGCTACCATTGCGGTTAGCGCTGGCAAAATGGAGTGTTTAGTGACGAGTCACGTTTCAACTTGTCGAACGCCGACGGACGTATTCGTGTCTACAGGCGACGTCATGAACGCTACGCTAACAATTGCGTTCTGCAGCACAACCGTTACGGTGGTGGCGGAGTTATGGTCTGGGCAGCTATCAACCGTAGATTTAAGTCCCAACTCGTCGTTTGCAAAGGTAACCTCACAGCCAGGCGTTACATTGACGAGATATTACGTCCTGTAGTTGTCCCTATGCTAAGCCAACGCCTGGTATTCCAGCAAGACAACGCGCGACCCCACGTAGCACGTGTCACCATGTACTTTTTACAGGACAATAACATTGCCGTCTTGCCTTGGCCGGCGTGTTCACCAGACTGCAATCCGATTGAACACGCATGTGATTACCTTGTACGACGGTTACGTCAACGTCAGCCTGCCAACGTCCAGGAACTTACAGCAGCGCTCCATCAGGGGTGGGCCAGAATGCCTCGGTATTTGTTACGTAACTTGTGCGGTTCGATGGCACGTCGTCTTGCTGCTGTAATTGCCAGTAGAGGAGGTCACACGCGCTACTAAGCATGTCAGTGAATTTTCTCTGACCATACATTGAATTTTCAATATTTTAAGCCTAATGTGACCATGAAATGCTGTATAATCAATCATCAATTCTCTTAAGTGATAAATATTGTAAATGCCACATTTCTTTTCTAATTTTTAATCATACTTAATAAGATATAGTACAAACAGTTTGAATGAGGCGTTTCTTTTTCTCGTCAGCATATTTGGACGGTTTACATACTCAAAAAGTGGTACGTTTAAGTCCGCTGCAAATAGATCGCGTAGTAATCTTATTTAGAAGTTAAACTTCATGACTAAACCCTTGAGAATCTTAATTAAAAATTTACGAACTACTTCAACTGATGTACCGGCATACATCCGAGGTTGTTGTTTCTGAAAAAAATGGCCTAGGAGCTCCGAATAAAACGGCGTATCCAGCTGGTCAAAGAGGAATAACTATTCCCTACAAAACGACGCAGTTAGCGGTATGATTTATTTCCCTTATCCCGGAAAGAATGACGGGGCAAAATCCTAGAAAAATCTGAATACCTAAGACTGTATGTTACTTATCAGTTTTCAAAGACATAGTTGCGGGGGCCTAGCTAAACCATGGTCACTGCATGTTTATCATATCGCTATCTTCAGCAGTTCCTTTAAGCGTATTGTATAAAATCTCAATGTAAAACATCAAGCAGTTGCGGAGATATTAACCTATGTGTGCTTACATGCAAAACCTTAACCATTATTTGCAGTAAATGCTTGATAGAGTTATCTAACTTGATTAATGAAGTATGTTGGATAGTTGTTAACACCTGTCTAAAGTTTCAATGCAATACATGCTATATTTGCTGAGAGATTGACTTAAATGTGGCAACATGCAAAACCTTAACCAGAATTTCTAAGTCGAAAAATAAAGGGCCATAATTAGCATTTTATGCAAAATGGAGTTATCTAACTTGGTAATACAAGTAGGTTGGATTAAGCCTCAAAACAATACATCAAGTAGTTGCTGACATATTACCTTTTGAGTGCCGACATGCTAAACCTTAACCAGAACTTTCAAGTCGAATAATGAAGGGCAATAGTTTGCATTATATTCAAGATTATAAGTATCTGCCATAGTTTGCATTATATTCAAGATTATAAGTATCTGCCATGGCCGAGAGTGCATGATAGGTTTATCCTGACCCAAGCGTAGGGGGTTTTGCAGAAAAGGTTTATGCCGACCCGAGCATAGGGTGTTTTGTGGAAACGAGGTTTAACGACAATGAACATAAAATTATACAAATATAATCTACAAAAGAATTATTATGCGGAGTGAATCAGGTTTCATTTTGCGCCATGCTACTGTGTAAACTAGAAAAGTCCATTGCACAAGTGAGTGTAAATGATTTCTACAATTGTGTTCTGGATATCGTATTCAATACTGGGGCTACCATTACAAACTTGAGACACAAGTTATTATTCTGCAATACTCTATACCATGTTAACTTTCTTTAAAGTTGTTTTACTGAATGTTTCAACTTAGTCATCATACTGGGATGGACAAGCCTGAATTTTTACTTGCTTGGCATCAAATTTTTGAACAAGTCCAGGGCTTGTAGGCTTGTGTTAATTTCGATCACTAACTGTTCAAAGATAAACGATTATTTCAGTCAACAAATGAAGATGCTTTTCGGAGTCCCGTGTTCAAATGCTGGAATGTTTGTCAGCATGACCCTGTATATGCACATCCAGTCTAATATCAACATCTGCAATGACTCAATTTAACAGTCACTTAATGAACAAAACTGGATTCCAATGAAAAACATTCAGTGGTTCGCCCCGGCATCATGTAATTCCTAACTTTCTTCCACATGACATATTCCCATAAATACTAGTAAAGATGCAACCTTCATCTGTCAGTTCAATGTACTCAATTCCTTTCAAGCATTGTGATTGAAATACCCAATCAATGAATTAATTTTTAACTTTGACCACTGGCAAGAGTTCTCAAGTATGAAGTGCACTGCAATGCTTGACCATTCCTGACAATAAATAGTACAGAATGCAAGTGACAGCAATTTTACACAAGTTTTTTTTTTTAAGATCCCCAATACAAGTTTCTTTCATCGAGTTGACCTTGTGACCACAAAAAATAATTAAATGTCCAGAATGTCTACAAATTTTATACCTCGCAAAATATGACAACAAAATATTTTCCCCAAGACAATACATACTTTATTCATTTGAAAAACAAATAAAAATTCCCAGAAGTACTATCAAGAATTCCATGCAGAAACATAAGCATCAATGACAACGCATAAATGTTTTACATATTCATCTCAATATTGTCTATACATCTACAAATCCCATTAGCAAAGCATGTCCCATAAAATGCAACAGAGGTGGTGGTGACGTTAAAGCCCACTGCCAACCATCTTTCACAATGTTACCTAGCAACCCGTTACTATCGCAACAGTTGCTACGCTAACACATGTCTTTCTTCTCTTCTTCATCATAGAATTACAAGGTAGATGGTTGCCACATGGACTGTGTTGTTGCTGCTTCTGTTGTTGTAGTCTGCTACTACTGTCGTTGTTGCTGATGATGATGAATAAACCCCGTTGCTATGAGAACACTCCAGTCAGTCACAAAGTTTGGTACAGCTGCCTGCACAGCCAAACTTGCATTTACTGCACACGCAAACTGTATATAATCATCATCATCTTATCATCATCATAATTCGGTACACCATGCAGGAAATAAGCTGCAGGTGGGTCACGAGAGGTTGCCCGAACTCTGGTCTAACTGAAGATGCCTTGCATGGTGGGAATGTATTGTCTTGGTCACGGGAAGATGTCTACTTGGACCTGTAACATACAAAAAACAATAAATAAACATGAACAATTCTACAGAAATACTGCAATCATTACCTGTTCTAGTTACCACTCCAGACCATAAGCTTTTAAAGCTCCTGTCCAGATCAAAACAAATGATCATCATATTTTTCTTAAAAAACAACAAAAACCCTGACTGGAAAGACGAGTATGTTATTAAGTAATGCAAAGAAAATACAATATGCCCCCAAATACTAAAATTTTGATAAAGGCTTAATTAGGTGTAGTTTCGAAAGCATCAGCATTAGACTGGAGCCTCCTACTGGTATTCCCCCAGCACCCAATGCGTCTTCTGTCCAAGATCATTAAAATAGACCATTTGAAAACGGTTGGATATATTCTTTCAAAAGATCTTAGCCGACAGACATAAGTGGACAAGGTTTGGCTGAAAAAATCTATTGACAGTTCATTAACCGGTGCTGGGTTGAGATAAAAATAATCACATTTTTACAGACTTCCATTACGTAACAAACATAATTTAAAACTGAAGACAGAAGTACTAGCTCCAGATTTGTGGTACCCCCCCATACACCTAAGTTATATTAAATAAAAATCCATCTCAAAGTGAGGCAATGCATAACATAGAAAATCAGACACCCCTTGTATATAGTATAAATGCCAACCTTAGAGGCGACTGTTGGTGGACGCCATCAACCGGAAAGTATTGAATTTGGTTTTGTTTACCAAAAACCAGTAGAATTGAATTGATAGGTAAAATAGCCCTGTAACTACAATGCCTAAACACTGCCATATAACAAAACATTCAGAAAGCATGCACATGGAAAACCAGCCACATGAGCTTGCGTCCAAGAGACATCTTATGAAATGGCAAAACTAATCCACTCGCAATTACATTGCAGGCAGTCGGTCACATATTCAGACTAAAGGTCCACGGCATGGACAGAAATTCCTATAGACAAGTAGAATTCTGTACCCCTTGTTATTTTGAAGCCTTGTTTGCCATCCCCATGCTTAGAATCATAATTCATACACCATCAAGAACCCAGCCTATATTTTTATTGTAAAAATGTAGAACATCTGTCCAACTGTTTTTCAACACCTCAAATTATAATAAGTGAAACGCATAGACTGTTAATTCTAATTTAAAAAATAAATAAAATTAAATGAATAACAGCATCTTGGTACCCTTTAAGCACCTCTTTACTTTCTGCCATTTGAATATCAGGGTTCGAATTTAGACTTGCCTACTCGCAAAATGGGAGCGACATTTGCAAATTGCGAGTGACTAATTCAAGCTCGCAAAATTCTGCGAGTGGCTTTTTCTAGACCACAGAATGTTAAAAGTAGAATAAACATGAAACGTAACTTCGCTACGTAATCGAGTGTAAACATCCTATAAGTGGCATGTTTACACTACCAGTAAAGAGAAGACAGTACAGAGTCACCCTCAAGTAAGTTTTCAAAAATAGAATAAATACGGAAAAAGCCGAGTTTGATGATCCGAGGCATGCATAATACAAAGTGAATACAAATGACGTAATCGCCTAGCTCAATCATTTGCTAAATTTAGTGCTTTTGTGCACTACATGTAAACCCCAAAAACCTTTTGAATATATCCGCTCAACTGTCCAAGTGATAAGACTTCAATATATTTTATAGTCCAAAGCATCCACGCTACATTACATTTACTGTTGCTTTTATTTATTCTAAATTTATAATGTTATTGTTCTTAATACTAAGAGACTTAATTAGTTAATGAAATCTGTATCGTGCTCACCGAATGGGTCTTACGCGATGCAGAGGGTAAATATACCCCCTCCCTCAAAGTTAACAAAGTCAAATTATTGGACAGCTTTGTTATCAAATGCGGCCAGCATCTGACGAGTCATCTGTATCCCCCAAAGAGAATTTAAGCCATCAACAAGTTCTAGTAGACGAGTTACTTTAGATTGATGCTTTTTTTTTACATTCATAATATGTCTTAGGTGTAAATATTTACTTTAATTAGACAATATTATAAGGTAATAAAGAAAATAATAAAATTGCAAGTTGATTTTTCATTTAGCGAGTTGCCTCAAAAAGCACTTGCAAAATTTTGCAAGTGCTCCTCAAAGTTAAATTCGAACCCTGAATATACAATATACATGTGTCAGCCACATGGTTTTTGCCACCATTAATCTTGACAGAACACAACTTACCTCGCCCTCATCTTCCTCCTTTTACGCTTCAGCCTGCGCATACGCTTTTTTCGCCACTGAAAATAGTAAGAAATGTAAACGACCTTTTCAACATGTCCTTCTCAACTTGCACGATTTCAAACAAAAAAATCATATGAATATAGATGGTTCTTATGACATTCAACTTTCGCAATACGGTAATATGAACTGCACCAATGATGCTTCTTAAATGGGACGTCTGACCATCAAAGAATACGTGCGTTATAAGAAATATATCAAGTTGCAACGATGTTACACTGCAAGTGCCGACATCAACTATTTTAACTGTTAAAATAACAGATATCATAACTTACCTTCGCTCGCATCTTGCGTTAATTATTCTGAAATAGAATGAGATATATTAAAGCAATTGTTTTATTACGGATACAGCACATAAACATCAGATTAAGTCAGATATTGAAAGAGTTGTCAAAAAACACGTCTTACCAGCAAGCTGGACGAGGTAAAGAGAAAGTCTCTATGCTTCCGTTTCCGGTTGTCCCCGCGGTAAACTTTTTTCCAATCAACTTTGTTTCCATGGACAAATAGGAATCAATTATCACCTCAACTATGATTTTTTAAGGTTTCTCACTTTATGTTCCTATAATATGATGTGAAAATAAACATATACAGACACATTGTCTTGAAGAGTATTATGTTTCTAAAGAGCGTAACGATAAATTAGGTAAATATCGTCTGCGCTAAAAGCTATTTTTATACCAGTTTTGTTCGAAATAATTTGAACAATAATTGGAAGACTAATAAAATTTAACAAACTAAATTACAAAGCTTATAAAGCGGGTATTGTTTGGTTTTCCGCCACCCTTGTCTACCAACACAAGACCACACTTTTGTATAACATAATACCAACAGCATATGTTAATTTGATATTATGATAATCGTTGTATATTATATAAGTTCAAAATGATATTTATTTTGCTCATACCACAATGAATAAAAATCCATATCTCAAATGTCGCGTTTGTCAGTGGTACAAAGTTCAACCAACGGGAAAGCATAAGTCCAGCGACATCATCATCAGCTGACCAACATATGCGATGTAATTATAATTATACTACGTAATACCCTTGCGAGACGAGATGTCCATCTGCCGAATTCTACGCAAAACACTTGAGTAATAAGCGCGCTCCGTTTTCTGATAACTCTTAATTGTTGTTGTTTTTTCTCACCTTTTTAGGAATATGGCCTAGTCGTTTCCTGAAAATGCGTCATTTTGATTTAAATTGGGAATTCCATTTTTGCCTCGAAATGAACTGACTATCTGAATCTGGTAAAGAGTCGGTTCTTCGTTGCGCATGCGCACGCGTACGGATACGGTCATCTATCGCATCACACCGCCATGTTTTATACTGAGACTATATAGCTATCCCATGTGAAGGATCGATCGACGACTTTAAAGGCCTTATTTAAGGAATGTTTGGCATGACAATCTCCTGCTGTGTATCTCCTGCTAATTACACTGATGTCACAGTAGTGGCCAATTTCCTGTTTGCGTGTTTATTGGCTCAGGGCCATTTAGGGTCCATTTCTATAATAAAACCTCCAAAACTGCACAGCAGGATATTCAGATCGGACATCTAATAAGACATTTAGGCAATTAGATTAGGATCAATACGCAGAGGTTGTGTACAAGACACGTTTATTTGAGTGTGTGTGTGGGGGGGGGGGGGGGGGGAGGGTCACTTATAGAAGGATTAAACCAGGCCTTTAAAGGGCAGGATGTTATATACCTTTTGCTTATACATTCATTGCGTATTTATAGGTGGTGCTAAACGTTTACCAATATCAATGCTCCATTCATAGCGGCATGTCAGGATTTCTCTGGCGTCGTCCGGTACAGTATGTGTAGTGTCCGTTATCTGTGTACTCTAAATGGTGTTCAAAGTACACTCATGAACCGAATTGCATATACTAGTGTTGGTGTTGGATGTGAAAAAAGCGGTTGCCAACGCTCAACGATCATATGACATAACTATGCACACTGATAGTTAAAGACCAAAATTGTTAGGCTTGAAACACATGTGCGGCTTGTTGCTGGTAACAGAGTTTTTGGTAAAGCTTAAGGTCGCGAATTTCAAGCCGTAACCCGTTTTTGTTTTGCATGAATTCGAACTGCGTTGCAAACATATTGTAAGAACAATTAGCGTCAAGACTATGTCCTTAACTAAAAACCCATGTTATTCCACATTTACCATTCTATGACCATGTTACCCTTTGTAGGTTGGTATTTTGTTGTATTTCTAAATTAGCATTCATCAGTATTGAGTTTTGGGTAGTGCACATGAAAAAATGCAATTACATTCAATATAAGTTTTTACTCTTTTGGCAACGATTAGATCAGTTTAATAAAACTTGCCCCGTTTGCAAATACAGTGGGATACACAGTATGTACTTTAATTCGTCTCGCATTTAAGATCTGATTTAAATGTACCTTTCCTTTGTCAAAGTATGACAAGAACAACAACAATAACACCATCAACAGCAGCAGCAACAACAACCTTCATGGCTTGAACAATAACAGCAACAGCAGCAACAACAACGGCTTCAATGATCTTTATTTGCAATGATCAAGAAAATTAGAACCTAATTTCACGTGCTTATGAAAAAAAATAACAAAAAACAACAACAACAACCAAACATGAAATACAAGTTTGTCTCTTTGAAAAATATTTATGCGCACAAACTTTTATATTAAAATTAAACACAACAATTCAATATCTAACATGGCAAGGCATGACAAGAAATAAGCTTAACATAGTTAAAACATTAAGTCATATGGTATTTGATAATATTTTTTTTCTTCTTCTGTATATGATGAACCATGTTTTGTATTGATATTGCAAAATTGATATGCTATTTACATATGAATATAAAAGAGTAAGCGTGCTGAGGGATTCGATCGTGATAACTTAATTTCAAAAAAATGTTTTCAACAATTATTAATTGCACTAACAGTAATTAATAACTTGTCGAAATATTAATGGTAATGTCAGAACTTGTGGAGTTACCTGATAAAGTCATATTAAACACAATCTTCATATTAAACACAATCTAGAGGAAGCGGTATATGTAAACAAAGACGAACACAACTCATTAACAATTATGTTTGGATTGACAAAGTACCGCTGGTATAAAAATATAACAATTGCGCAAGAAAATGCAAGCTCTGATTCTAAAATGGGACAAAATTTAGCCCGTTTCCTCCTTATTTTAAAGTATGTTTTCTATATAGCAAACTTGGTATCAATGTCTATGTTAGGGCCATGGGGCACTCATCAAGATCACTGGAGCGACTTTAAACACTCTATACAACAAATGCTCGTATGAATCTTGATGGAATTACCTTCATATCTTGAAACAAGGAAATAAAATAAATAATACATGTATTCCAATCAAACGAAGTACTTATGACTTTACATAAAATAAATAAAACATACAATTCTGCGGTCAAATATATATATATAAGCGTGGACTGGATGACCTACTCCTACCTTTTGCGCACTTCTATTCGTTTTATAGAAGGTAGACAACTAGACAAATTTAAGCAAATTTATCACTTCTCTAAGATTGTCCATCACACCCACCGCTCGACACTCATCTAGTAATAATCATTTTCACCAGGTCACAAAATTCTGCAAAGAAAAAAGTTAATTTATTTGAAACAATATCATAAACGTTTTCATTATACTTATAGTACATGTCATATGTTTGTTATACTGTTTTATGTATACATGCACTTTTTTTGTAAATTATGCAACACATACATCTGAGATAAAGTCTGAGTTAACTGTCATAGTGTGATCAACTACTACCCCCACCCCCGTTAATTGCCGAAGTGAACAGTGAATTTTTCATGTCAATATGTCAGTTATGTTTTTGGTGCAATTTACTGCCTTGCGAAAGACTGTCCATTTTTCCCCAAAAAGTAAAAATAAAATTTGATAAATGTACATTACGTTCATTAATAAAAAGCAATGAATTTCTTGAAATATGAACAAAATCTTTTCAATACTTACTCTATTACAATATAATGTATGCATAAAAAAGTTAAAACATGTATAGTAACCATTCTATCAGCTCTTTTGGCCTGACTTTGTATTTTCCCCCAAAAGGCGACATTTTTTTCCCAATTTGCAAGGCACAGACGGTAAAAATATTTAAAAAAAATCACTGCAGACAAAATAGGCACCATCTCAGATAACGTTCGTGGTCGTGGACACTCACTCATATTTAAACCCTATGTTTGGTGGAAGAGAGCGCATGCCCTAACGTGCGTCCCTAAAATATCAAACCCTGGACCCATCCCTGTGTACTGTTTATATAATATTCCAAATAATGCATGTACCTTCATAATTAACTTGTCCTTTATCTTTTGTCCCAGTCGCGGCTACAAGCTCAATTGTTTCCTCGAGTGATATCATTTCACCAACACCAGTGATAACCTAATAAAATGAAGAAAACCCAAGAAATAGCATTTTTTGTTGTATCAAATTAAGTGAATCTTTCCCGCAATATAATAATATAATAAGTACGATTTAGTTCGAAACAACCATGCCCGCAAGAACAAATAATTAACACTTATATATACATGACATGTCACATAAGAATATTGTACCATCTAGAAGAGTATACATGTACAATGAATAATTTAACATTAAGATTGGAACAATCTTATCCTATGGCGGGAAGGTAAAAACGCTCAGCACGATATATGGCGTACCAATTGGATTAAAAGTCGTATTGTACCAGTAGCAGGTCTTAATATATGGGTGCAACTTCATTTTCATAAAATAAAGGGGGTAATCCTTTAGAAATAGATACTAATGCACCTTTATTTATAGAAGTGCGTCTTTTTGTCGGCTATGCTGTCTAAAGCGACTTTTGACCCAAATGGTATGTCATACAACACGCTAACGCCTGACACAGAATCAACCTATTTTAAAAGATATAGAGTTAATAGTCTTTACCTTGTACAGATCATCTGCAGTGAAATAACCTGAACTATCTCTATCTAATACCAGGAAGAAATCTTTTATTTCTTCGGATCCGTCCGTGTGTTT
Organism: Mya arenaria; assembly: GCF_026914265.1. Classification (NCBI taxonomy): domain Eukaryota; kingdom Metazoa; phylum Mollusca; class Bivalvia; order Myida; family Myidae; genus Mya; species Mya arenaria. The sequence continues at coordinate 3,680,273 of NC_069128.1, read as the reverse complement.
CATTTTGTGGTACATAAGACGTTTAAATTCTTCAAAATCGATTACTCCATCGCCTGTAAGAAACATAATAAATCAATCTATATCTTGTACATAGATCAGTAATACAATATTTACAAGCATATGAAGGGTATCCTATAATCTGATCGTATATTTTTAAATATATTTTCCACACACCATATTTCCGCATTTTATATAGCTAGTTTTTCGCTTTGATATATTGGTCCACACATGCTGTTTCATATGAATCAAGAAAGTGATTTATATAAATATATAATTTAGCTCGATCGCGAAGATATGTCCGCTTCATGGACAAACCCCAGTCCTGTGTCCCGTTTTAGAGGCCACGGGAAAATACCGCTGGTGGAAATCGAACCTCTTGGGTGAAAGACGGACACTTGCACCACTAGACCACTCCTACCTTCAAGAAATTGATTCATTGAAATTAGTTTGTCTAGGATTTTTTAATTAAGAAACAAATACAGTCATTAAAACCATTGGTACCGTTTCTGTCGATTTTATGAATCATTTCGTCGATCTCCATCTGTGATGGCTCTTGGCCAAGAGATCGGAGAGTATCGACAAACTCTTGAACGCTTATTGTTCCATCCCCGTCTCGGTCAAATAGGCCGAACGCTTCTCGAAACTCTAGAAGTGAAGAAAACCATATAGGTAATACATTTACAACTACTAGTTATCGAATTATTTAGTTATTTTGAAACATTGTATATATTTCCTCTAGCCACATTATAGGATTTTATCTTTAATTATCTTCATGCATATTTCATTTATCATAACTTTTGTCACATATAGATATGTATTAATTGTAATAATACACTGAGAATCAAATACTAGTGAGTGAATAATGTGTTTTCTGCTTAAGATGTATACGAATATTTAATCTTAGGAAATTATGTCAACACATGACCCTTACGTCACACATTTTAACATCAAATCAGCTTGCAAAATTATGGTTCTATCATTAACTGTACCAAAATGGAGATTAAGCGTTTGCCAAAATGCTCCATTTTTGCACAAATGTAGATTGCATGTGATATGATATGAACCAATTCGCAAACACTTGCAATATCATGTGTTATTTGTTCGTTAAAAATCCTTGAACACCCTAAATAATGCCCCTACAAACAAGGGGGAGGACGTAATTTGTTTTTATGCAAACTTTAAGTGAGAAAAAATGGGAGGGGGTGGGGGGGGTGTTAAGGAATACAAAATCGGCCAAGAATTACATCCTCACCCTTGACATACTCATTCATACCTTCAACGATTTGTTCCGGTATATGCTCGATGTGATGCTCGTCCTGTTAACATAGTTTATATTGATAACTGTTACTTTAAAGAAAATACAAAATAAATATATGTCCAGGCCCCAATATCACACAAATTCTCAAGTCAAATCCCAATATAGATCTCAGCTAAATTTACCACTTAAAAGCATAGTATACTTCACAACCATGCATGTATTAATATGACTTTGAATATCTTTTGATACTATATGCGATAAAATGAGTTGAGGCTGAGATTGAGATTGAGATTCGACTTAAGTATTTTCGTGATATTGGAGCCAGCTGATATAAAGTGGCTATTTTTCTGCCATTTTGTTTTCTCGCTTTTTCTCCCGTCACATGGTGGGGCGAATCGAACCCAGTGGCAGTGTGGAAGTGATGGCCCAAAAATACACAAAATGGCTCTTTTGTATTTTCACAGTAACTAGGTGTTTTTTCGCCCCGCCACTTTTTGGGGTTTTGCTTTTTCGCATTTTCATCCCTTCACCGCAAAAATGTGAAAACACGAAATGGCAGAAATCAACATAGAATTCAATCACAATATAGGTAACATTTATTGTTTGAGTGTGTGATTACGAAATAATGAATTTAACAAATGCTAAAATAATGAAAAACATTGTTTTTACTTTCTGTTAAGTTTTGCAATTATATAAAAGGGACACGTCGAAAAAATTATGTTGGCAATGATATTTTTGTTAACTTTGTACATATTGAGTACTTTTACTAACGTTGACAATCAAACACCAAACAGCAACTAGCATATATTCATTTGAACATAATATTGTAATTTAAAGCCTAAAATAATAATATTTTAATGACTAACGCTTTGCGGCCAAATTGTGCGTTTTCCGTCACATTTTAAAATTATTATCAACAATATTGCTTTATTTATTTCGATTTTTGACTGTTTAAACGCAAACGAATCCCTTTAACCAATTCTTAAAAATGTGAATAAAATGTTTTGTTGAAGTCAAATGACAAACTTCCATATGAAATGAAACAAACATATATAAAAGCTGAATATTTACCAAATCATCACCCATCTTGATACTTCCGTTTAAATCTTAAATAATGTGCATAAAATGTTGCAGTAATTACAAATTTAAAAACAATAATACAAAAGAAGACCACGAGGCGTAAAATAACTTTGCATTTAAACGCACTGAAAATTCAATTAGTTTGTGAAATGTATCTAGTCAGCTGAAAACAATTTCTATTCTTTCCCGTCAAGATAACAATCGTATCAATAGGAATAATATTGGTTGACTTTCGAGTGTTTTCTTACATTGGCTACTAAACAAATACTCGTTTAATGTAGTAAATTAAGTTTCATGGCAAAATGAAGAGATTAAGAGGGCTTTCAGACTATCTCGTACAAGATTATATTTCTGTTATTTGACACTCGATTCACCGATAAAGCATTTGAAAACAATGTCTCATAAGAAATTCATGTATATTGAAAGTTTAGATAATCTACATCTACAATATTGAATATAAATCGAGCAACAGATGAATGTTCACAAATAATCGCATTGTAAGATTCCCTGTTTATCATTTGCAGCCTCAATTTCCAAAAGAATAGACAACACTGGCACATAGGTTTCAACAATCACGTTTTATTAAAAACATTCACACAAACATTTTTCTTCGAAAATACTTGAAATCTGTACATTTTTCAGATTTCTCGTCGTTATTTCGACTCGGACGTAAAATGATTGATTTTGGAATCTGTCAAGGTTCACACATTATACTGGCAACATTTCTCCCGTATAATTATTGCAAATTCTTTCTCTAAACATAAACCCCTCTTATATGATGCGAATAATTACGGGGTCAACATGCAACCCAAGTTCACATAGGATAATATCAGAACTCTTACAGTAAATAACGTGAAAAGAACAGAACATAACAGAAGAGACATTTTATTCAGACTTGTACAATGCACATCGTCTACATATATATGCATACATTTTTCATATGTCATGTCATGTTCAGATACGTGCTACGGTAACGATATGACGGAGTCTGACATGTACATGTATGCATATATCATTTTGTAATGGTGATGCGTTTCAGTTTAAAGTCGCCTCAGCTGCTCAGAACGCAAATTAGCCCGTCTGAGCTGACAATCTGACTTCAGAGACTACCGATAGCTGATAAGCTCTGCTTGCACAAATACATGAATCACGTGACGAGAAAATGCTTACTTAACACTTCTAGCTGTCCCATAGTCGATCTAAACGTTACCACATGCAGTGTCTAACTGAGGGCTCAAAATCAATTTGGCACCTACATGTACTCATTAAACGTATTTGGTTGAAGTGCACTCAGATATCACAATTATTCAGAGCCACAATTTTGGCTGTTTATCACGTACTTTAATGGAACATAATACAAACATTTATCATGATTTCACCACAATAGTTCCACAACGAAGCAAAGCGAATTATCCTCGTATTATAATCCTAGAGGATATTTAGTTGTTATAGACACAAAAAAATGGCTCTGAAGCATACATTCTGGTGTCCGAGAAAATGTCGGGCTTAGGGCTCTGTTTCTGCTGGCCAGTGCCTGTAATTTGATATACGTATTGGTAATCACATTTTACACACTATGGGAGGAAAAATATGTTTTGCTACAATAAAAACTTATTATACAAAAAATAATAATCATAATACACTGTATGGATGACCAATGATTTGGAGATACTGTGAGCGCAACTTCGGACCGTAACTTGGGACGTGCTTCCAGCCCCTCCTACAGAAGCGAAATTTTAATATGTCTAGTTTACATGAGATCAGGTTTTTTTTGAAATTGTGAATTTTATGACAGTATATAACAGATGTTGACCTTAATTATTATCACTTGGACAGTTTCATATATTTAGATTGATAAGCGCTGCCTACTCACATCACGTATAGGTACATCAGGAGCAATATTTCTACCACATAAATGATAAAAAAATGATACAGTGCTTTCACATTAAACTATGCTTACACTTATTAAAGTGTTTCAAAACTTTTTTTTTTGCGCTTTTAAATTATTGAAATCACTACACTAAATCATAGTATAGATGGTCATTTTTTGGGCTAGATATGTAGAAAAGGTCTGTTTTATTACACTAATTGTTAAGAACGTGTGTATTCATATTGAGGCATGTAATGTCATACCATAAACATTTCATACCGATCGAGAGGCAGTCGTAAATATATGTTTACGTGTTTTGGAAATCCGTTGCGAACTTTAGCTTCTTGACAGATTGGTTCCCAGCTTGTAAGTAGAAGATAAGTGTAAAGCAAAGGACAATGGCGTCCCTACCACAATTGTCGGGTCAGAATGTTCAAATTAAGGCCGAAGGAATGACAGGCGTCTCTGACAAGCAGACCTTGGCTGCAGTCCTTCAATTCCTAAAGAAGCATAATCTCAAGGTTTGTAAAGGCTTTGCAGTTGCAGTGAGAAAATCAAATGTCATACGTTTTCGCGACTACCGGGTATTTGATCACTCATTTATGTCATTTAATGAGATTTGATCATTTAAAGATGATTTTTCTGTGTATATTTATATAAGTCACGCACCAATTTGGTCAATTTGGTCAATAGAATTGAGGGCTAAATGCAATAATGATGTACCTTCTTTTTTTTCTTTACTCATGAAAAAATCAAATTCATAGGCTTGAAAAAATCTGAAGGACGATACAGTTTTGTCATTCAAAATTACAACAAATTACTTGGAGGCCCCTAAGAGAGTCGCAAGCTGCAAGGTCAAACACAAATAGATACATTGCTCACACTGTTACTATTAGTCTATTTATTTAAAACAAGCACTGTTTTATTAGGCAATTTTCACAACCAGTATTAAGTTGTGTTAGTTATGGCAAAAAAATATATTTTTTCCAAATTTTGCAATAAAAAATTCTGGCAATTTGGATGCATACATGAGAACTTGTATACATTCATAATCAAGTTCACCATTCTTTGAGTCTAGATTTTGTTGATCAAACAATTGCCTATCTCTATGATTTTAAAAGGGATTATGCTATGTCTGTGCACAAAATATTGCAAATACAGATGTTGAACATTTTTTATTATTATTTAGCTTTAATTGTTGTATTATTTATATTATATCCTTTGTAATTATTTACCAGGAAATTCCCAATTTTGCCTAAAACAAAATGAAAATTCCCAATCAATCGGGTATTGATCATATTCCCAAAATATCCTCCAAGAACCAGACATGATTATGTTGTAGGGAACAGAAGAGCTGCTGAAGAAAGAGACGGGTATAAAAGACACAGATGTTGCTCCTGAATCATCGGCACAGACTGCTTCAGAAGTTTCACATGCGCTCGCTGCCTACAAAAGGTGATCATTTATATTGAGTTAATCTATATTCCTTCAATTTGCGTTTTACTATTTAATATGACAATATTTCAAACTATCAATTAACTTACCTTTTAGATGATATAAACTAAAGATATTTTGAGATCAGTCCTTCAGTTGTAATAATTTCCTTCACCTTCCCTGCATTTTGTTATAAACTTATTGTTGAAAATATACTGTTTCTGGAAACAGAATGAATACCCTGATACTAACAATCCACTAAAAGACTGGTACTTTTGATTATTGTGACAAAGAATTTGGAAATAAAATAATGTTATTGTAATTTGTTGGTTAATGTATTTTAGACATGTTTCAATCTCTTCTACATCACAGTTAAAAATAAATAAATCATTATCATTCAAAGAAACGAACACTTTCTCACTTACACGTTATATCTATATATTGAGATGAAACACAGTGATTCTACACCTTTTGAGTCAAAGGAGGACAACAAATAATAAAACAAGTATCACAATAAAGAGATGAAATAGTTACATATTACAACCACGATTTTAATAGAAATATGTTTTATCAGTTAATAAGTGGTTCTAAAATCATAGATTCATCTGAAATTCCAGACACAAAATGTGTTGCTGAGAAGTATTTTAAGCCTCTGAAAAGCCCAAAACTATTTTTGGCCTTCAAATTACAGTGGATTAAAATGAATAATATGTATTCATCTCTTACATATAATAATAATATATATATACATCTCTTTCAGTGATGACGATCCATCTCTTTATGATGAAGACTACATTAACTTCAAATCATTCATTGAGTCTTGTTTGGATGTGCATAAGGTTAGTACCCTGTTGTATTACTTTACCCATATAATTAGTAAAACGGCTAAAATATGAATACTTTTGGTTACGGTTACCCAGCCCTACCTACGAATAAGGTGCTGAACCTATTGTTTAACTTTGAAAAGACAGCTATTAAAATTAATAAAAGAAATTTTTAATGTGTGTTTTAATTTGTAGTTTATACATCTTTAAAGCTTTATACAGAAGATAACTTAAATGCCATGCCCCAATGATGACAGTAACTTTCTTATATAAAGCCTTATATTAATAAAAAAGAAGCCTACCTACTCTGACTGTCTTTGACCATAACCAAACCATAATTGTTTTGGCCAAACTGTAAGCTGTTTTTTACTTTTGAATGAAATAATTTCTGTACATGTGCATGAACATTCGTACAAAAACCTAGAAAAAAGTAAAGTAATAAATAAATTATTATTTGAAGCTGTTTTAATTTGAAGCAGATATAAAGGCAACTTACACTTTTATTTACATCATGGGCTTTGGATTTTTCAAGTGCTTTGTGTAAGAATGTCATAGTGTGGTTGCTAAAAAAAAAAACAAAACAGAAAGGCTTCAAATCAATGCATTTGGAATGAACTGTTCAATACTTGTTTCCAACACCATAAACTACATGCTGTATATCTTATATTCTTTGCAGTAATACCTGTCACCAAAGCAATTACTGCAACTTGTGGAAATCATTTGGCAAGGTTTTTATGTTAACCCATTAGGCAATGCAACCATGTGCTTTTATTTATTGATAAAATACAATCCTGGCGACTAGTCAAATTAGATAGTTAATTAACAATCAACGTTCATTGTATACTTTATTATTTTGTTTGTCTTATATTTAAGGTGGAGCTGATGACAATCCTATATCCAGTGTTCGTTCACATGTATCTGGAGTTGGTCTACAATGGACATGAGCACCATGGTAAATTAATGTAGTGTGAATACTTCTATTTCAAGCATGTTTTTGTGTTTTTAAAATAAGATTATTTGTTCTGCTCTTCATTTTATAAAAGTGGATATTAGTAAATACATTTTATTATGAAGAGAATAATATCCTACAGAGGTCTTGTGCAAAGCAATTCAAGTTTGTCTTAAAAACTTTGGTACATAAAAAATATTTATAGGATATAACATTTAATTCAAAGATTTATTGAATTAATTTAAGAACATTTCTAAAGCCTTTGGAGATCTTGATAAATTTTACGTCACAAGTTTCATAAAATTTTGTATTAAATGGCAACAACTGTAAGATACTTAATGAAAAATCCCAATTAAATTGGTGTTTATTTGAAAATTGTTCGTCATTCATAGCATGACGTCATTTTAACCTGAAGTCTACATTACTTTTGTTAGACAAAATAGAAGCATTGAAATATAAAATTGATGTTTTCACTGTAGTGAAAATAACAGGAGTGTCAATAACATGATATTTTACGGTAAAGTATGAAAGAAATTAAAGTATTATTCCTAGTATCCTTCAAATAGATATTAATAATATAATCTTCAGGCTAGAAGAATTTTTTTTTTGCCATTCCTGTGTCCAGGCGGCATTTGGGGGTATTCGTCACTCCTGTGACAGCTCTAGTTTTTTTTTGCCAGACATCATGACACCATGAGTGAACAACTAAAAGCACCGTTAATGTAAATATGTAATCAATTGTGCAGAATTTGTCAATTTCTCTTTACATTCAAAGGTCAAATAACTATTTTTAAAGCTTTAAATCGTTCTATTTTCAGCAAAGAAGTTTTTCCTGAAGTACTCCTTGGACCAGGAGCCCTACTACGCTGAAGATCTGAACAAGCTCTCCACAGTTACCAAGCCTGAACATATGAAGGGCAGTCAGATTATGGAAAACTTTAAGTAAGCATTATGCGTAGTAATATTAAAATGATGGCTTTGATTTGATTTGTTAGGGCTGTCTTTTCATTTAAAAGACCATTTTGACCTCATTTCTCTTTTTTTTCAATTCAGTATTTCCTCCAATCTTTTTACCAAAATTAGTCCTCCCTCTAAAGTTCTTAAATTTGCCACTGATTTAATTATACAATGTGAAATGAATGATAAAAACAATACAGACAAGTCAAAATATAACTTAGTGCATTGATCTGTAAAATTAAAAACATTCACATTTATCTGCCACCATAAAAATAGTCTGTATACATTTACTTTTGGTGATAGTTACTCATTGGAATTAGACTTTTGAATGAACAAGCCCGAATTCTTACACTGGTGTTTGGCATAAAGATTTGTAAAAAAGTCTATATAAAATCTGAATTTGAGCAAGCCCAGAAAGCATTTTATCAGTGCAGTGTTTGTGTTAATTTCAATAATTGTTTTTTTTAGTGTGATTAAAATTTGTCCTAAAGATCAAGCATATTTGAGTTGAAAATGTGAGGAACCTTATACACCAATCTTAAACATTTCTTTATGATGATAATGTGATTATAACTCGTCTTACAGATCGAGCAAGTTTGTGTTAAAGATGTCTCGAGACTCGTACACCCATCTGAAACGTTTTCTTCAAGAGAAACACATGAACGTTCTCCTGAACATCATACAAGAGCACCTGTTTATTGATGGTAAGTGTTTTGTGGTTGATCTCAATAAAAAGAGGTTGCGTAACACTACTGATAATTCTATTTCTGTAGTAACTCATGCGACTTCACATAAAAAGTGCTTGCGATATCCTGTATTTACATGAACTGGTATGCTCACTGACTCTCCAATCAATCATTATCTGTTGGACTCATTTCTGTCACCTTGCACGAACCTACCCATACCTGTATGACGTATATCGACTTCACGCTATAAACATGTACAATGTTCAGCTTTTAAAAAATGCAAAACAATTTCTATTCTTTGAAAATATTTGCTGAAATTTACCTGTTTCTTGTAGTATTCCATTGGGTGCTGGACACAATTAGTCCTTTTTGCAAAATGTATTGATTATATACATTTGTAGTATTTGATGGCGTACCGCGAACCAAGCATCAGATTGACATGACTAGTGGTGGTCTGCTTGGGGAGGCCGCGAGAGATGCCAACAAGACTAAGATTCTACACGGTCTATTGAAGGAGCCTGACATTAACATCCCTGTGGACGATGATGATGATGGGGGTGGGGACGGTGAAGATAAACCTAAGGTGAGATTGGAGATGTTTTAATTTAGTTTAATACTTTTCACATACCTTTTTAAGATAGAAAAACCATCATCTATTATCTGTCCAATTAACAAAGCTGGCATTTACCATTTACTATTTAAAAGAACAATGTTTTCCATTATTTAAGTACCTGTAGCATAAACAAACAAATTACATACAGTTGACATGAACATTTTCAACTATGCAATTGTTTACAATGCCATCATATCAGGGCTGTCAAGTCTCAAATGAACCTAAGAGTGAGAAAAAATTCTAGGGGTTTTTGGGAAAATATATTTGATTCCTAGATAAATTGTCTGCGTTGTGCCCTGGGGTGTTTTCTACAACAGTTTCAGTCAATCATTATACAAAAAAATTCAATAAAATTTGCTACTAGCACTAGCAGACAATGCCATGATGTTAACATTGACATCAGGTAGTGATTATTATACATATGTTAGTATATGTTTATACTTACACTTGTTCCCTCGGCTTACATTAGGTCAGACACAACTATTACACAAACAATAATTTTACCAATTTATTTATAAAACTATATTTATTTTTATCAATTTTTAATTGAAATGCGTGACAAAGTACATAGTCAGCGTTAGACTGTGATTTCATTGCCCAAAACCTGAGACTCACAGCAAAATCGTGCCACTTGACAGGTATGACATATCAATTACACAAGATATACAGATACCAGTATGTACAAAAAGGTCACTAAGTTTTTTTTCATTTCCACTGACGTTTGTATCCAAGATACAATCTTTTATACGTGCTCTGTTGTCTTTTAATACTGCGCCAGATTGCACCGATTTAAGTTATTAATGATACAGGGTCATCTAAACCAGGAAAATGGCAGCTTTATTCCCGTCATAAAAAAGTAAACATAACATTAAACCATAAGCAAGCTGGCAGTGACCTTATTAATTTCCATTGTTGACTTGTTTTTAGGTTATCAAATTCTATTTATGCGCAGTACTTCAGTACAGTAGTTAACTCATTGGCAGTACATTTAGTTGTGTGTAACCTTTATTTTGTAAAGGGGGAACAACTGTAAATGCAAAATGAATAGTACATTAGAGTGACATTTTCTTTGTAAATTTAGTTTTGTGTAACCTTTATTTTGTAAAGGGGAACAACTGTAAATGGAAAATGAACAGTAGATTAGAGTGACATTTTCTTTGTATACATGATGTGTTATTTATCAAACTAAATGATCCATCATTTTAACTGTCACACAGTGTTTAAAAGTTTTGAAATGATGATTTGAAGGTAGTTTTATCTGAACAAAAGACTGAGACATTTTTAAGGGATAGTTAAAAATGATTTCAAGAAATATATCATATTTTGCATTCTTGTACTTTTTGCAAGGATTGCCTTATGGTTTACAGTCAAGATTTTTACCGCTTTACTTAAGAACTCATGGAATGTCATTATCAAATATTTCATTCTTTAAACTGCTTCTCATACCATGGATGTTAAAAGCACTGTGGGCGCCATTTGTCGACAAATATGGAACAAAGAAGAAATGGTTATCGTACAGTATGTTCGGACTATTTACGACTTGTTTATTAGGAATATTTTCAACACCTAATCATTTGTATGGATTAGCCCTGGTTCTATTTCTGTTTAATTTTCTAACCGCCACTCAAGATATCGCTGTCGATGGATTAGCTGTACAAATTTTAGCGACTTCTGAACTTGCCGCAGGGAATATTGCTCAGGTTGTGTGGTATAAAATTGGTGCAGTTTTTAGTGGTGGACTTTTAATTTGGCTGACAGAGACATTTAAACTGCGTTGGGGAACTATTTTCTTGAACGTAGGAATATTTTACTTTTGTGCCTTTGTGTTCGTAACAAAAGTAGTACCCTCTGTGAAATTTAGTCAACTTGAGATGGAAATAATGCCAGGCAAAAATGAAGAAAACCAAGAAGAAAATATTCCTACATCAAAGCAAGAAAAAGGAACTTCAAAGCCAAGAAATGAGAGACATTGGTTACTAGAACACTTTAAAGCTGTGTTCAGCTCAAAAGAAACGAGATGGACTCTTGGATATGTTTTGATTTACAAATTAGGTAAGTTTGTCTTAAAAAATATTCTATGACATAGTAAAAGAAGTTGACTGTTGTGCTCTTGTTATTAGCTGTTATTGGGTCATTCTGTAAAAGAAATAAGATAAAAAAAAGTCACAGGATAATGGGTGCTAAGGCTTAGAGGACTCAACTTGTATATATATACTTGGACTAATAACAATCCTACTCCGAGATATATACATGTAGAGAATTCCATTTGGTTAATGAAATGTTTAAAATATAACATGCTTATAGTTTCTGATTTATAACTTACTTTAATCGCTGTTACATGTAATTGTGTCAATTAATTATAAAAGTAATTTTCTGAAATTTATGTAACATACATTTTTTAAGTTTCAGTCCAAGATGTTATGACAATTTATTAATTATATATGTAGTTGTGTCAATTAATTATAAAGGTTATTTTCTGAAATTTATGTAAATACATTCATTTAAGTTTCAGTCCAAGATGTTATGCCAATGTTATTAATTATATATGTAGTTGCGTCCATTAATTTAATAAAAGTAAATTTTTAAACTTAATGTACATTTATTGTTTCAAGTTTCAGTTCAAGATGTTTTTAATTATTTTTCCAGGAGAGCAGGGGTCATTGTCAATGGTACCATTATTCCTGGTGGATCATGGAAATTCAGCTTCGACCGTGGAGTTCTGGACTGGCATAGTAGGACAGGCCACATCTATATTTGGCTCGTTACTTGGTGGTTGGCTGGTCTCGTGGTTTAAGTAAGTATAGTTAATTAATTATGGTTGTGGAATGGTTTGATAAAGATCAAGTTTTTTGTCAGTAACAGAAACAATTGTGAGCTTAATTTTCATTTTTAAATTCTAACAATTATTAAGGGAAAAATGGAGTGATGAAATATCGTTAAAAATTAACTGCTAATGTACAAATATATGCACATGTATTGGGAAATGAAATAATATTTTCTAGGTTGCTTATGCATTGAACTTCTCTTTTTTAATTTGGTTTGAATTAAAATTACAATAAAAAGGCATTTCAGTGGTCAAGAAAAGCACATATGAGAAAAATATTTGGAATTAAAGATGAAAAGTTTATATTTCTCAAATTAAAATGATAAGAACAACTTACAAGGCCAAACCGTAATGTAACATTAAAGCTTCTTGATTTAATATGATATTTTCTTGATTTGGTTTAAATCTTCAATGCATCTTTTTGTTTTCAGAATAAGTCCATACAGAGCCATTCTTGGATTTTCATTGGTCAGAATTCTCTGGCTACTACTGTTGAGTGCTACCATTATCTCATGGCCAGTGGGAGATGTTCATGGCGAAAATAAACTCATGTTTGGTATGTTTGGTTTACTCTTATTAGGTTGAGCCAGATTAAAGTTGTCAAATCTTTATACATTTCAAAAGTACTTGGTACTCTATAAGATTTTAAGATTTTCCCCCATTATTGATTCTCTTATTCAAAAATAGAAAAATACAAAGAATAGCATGAACATGATTTGTATATTTTGAGAAAATTAAACATGGACTATTTATTAGGCTTGCCTTATTGTCTAAAATAGACCGGTATATATCTGGTTTGAATATAGTTGACCTTGTTAAATAGATTTTTTTCCAAAATGTCCAGACAAAAAAAATGGTAAATGATTATGAAATTAACATTAATATCATGCCTGTATTTTTTTGTTCTAGCAGATTATTTTCAGAAAGAAAGTAAACTGTATAAAACAACCATCATCATTTTTACTATATCAACATAATCATACCTATTTCATACTATTGCAGGAATCGTGGTGCTACTAATGTGTACCATGTTGCTAGGCAGTGGAGTCGTCACAACAACGACCTTCACCTTGATGATGTACTGTTCACAAAGGTCACCAAGTGCAATTCAGGCCAGCCATTACACTACCATGGCAACCGCAGAAGTCCTGGGCAAACTGACTTTCTCCGTTCTGATTGGTTCATTTGCTGACACATTTGGATACTCTTTGGCTTTTCTGTTGTTTGTTATATTGGCTGTTTTGGTCTTGCCTGTTTTAATGAATTGTCCATTGAGTTTGAGAGAAATGTTGAACAATACTGGAAATAAAAGCAATAGAAAATGATACTGATCTTGATTATTGAGTTCATTTACTAGTGAGATGTAAAATGAAAATAAGATGCATGTTTGTTAATGAGTGACAGTTAAAACTCTTTAAAATACATGGTTCGTCCGTGCTGCACATCTTGTCAGCCCCATGTAATAGTAAAATAGAACATGAATGTACAAAGGTTACAACTTACGGTGAAGGTGTAAGATCCCCATTACTTTGAGTCTACCATTTTCTACACTACAGTCATTAATTTTGCATGAATGTGTTGGCCAAGTTTTGACCAAATTCCTCTTTTCCCTGACATGGAAACTGTCTGAGCTGAAGCATGTACATTCTTTGTACTTGCATATAACATTAAGTAATTGTTATCCTAGAAAAGTGATCACTACCTTTTTACACTTGATTTTTTGTGAGTCCATTTATATCCTAAATTTAGTCGCCATCATGAAAAAACATCATTCTATACTTTTGATGTGACATCGTACATGAATAGCATTAAAAATTGTATGCAATATAAAGATACTTTTTATATGATATAAACAGAATATTACATATAGGGTCATGCAAAACGTAAACTTATTAACTAAAATTTTTCAATTAAAGAAATAATTTCCATATTGAATGACCACCTATGTAATGGTCCTTTTCACAGATACTGATTATTCGCACTGAAATTGCTACAAAGAATATCCATTTCTGAATAGTTTGAATAGCAATATCATTTTTTTGTTAATCGGGAGCTGAACTATCCATACAAAACTTCACATTGGAAGATAGGCAATGGGCGGTATCTGCAAAAAAGGCCTTAATCCTCTTTATATGGAGAATTGTATACCATTTGAATACTGAGTGTTGTTGCTATTAATAATGCCATTCTGTTACATATCACCAGGAACCTATTACTAAGGACGTTTGTAAAACATCCATACATGAACGTTTGCGCTTGTTGTATTTCAGCTGGCTTATTGAATTACAAAAAGAATGGCATGGTGACAAACAAAACTCTCGGAAGAGTTGAAACTGACCTCCCGGAGTCGTTGTTTAAGTTGTTGATTGAGCTGCTACAATGCTTTGTTAAACTGTTTGCGGAGCATGTTTTGCTAAGTTGTTTGCAAGCAGTTATTTAAACAATACTTTGTGTTTTTAGAAAAAGAAGCAGAAAAAAGATCCATTGCTTACAAAGAAATCAAAGAATGACCCAAACGCACCAGCTACAAACCGGATACCCATGCCAGAACTGTGAGTAAAAATAGTTTGAATCTTATTTATGCACAATGATCTTAAACTTATAACTTTAAACAAATAATCCTTAATCTGAAATCAAAAGTAAAGTTTATCACTGTAATGTTTTAGTCTCTGTGATGGAGAAAAGAAAGAGGCCAAATCTTACTGTCTACACCTTTCATATTAAATGATATATCACAGTTTCTGGTGTGCCCATGTTTCAGGAAGACCCATGAGAAGTTAGAGAAAGTGCATGCGTACAGAGAACCCCATAAAAGGGTCAAGATGGGGCCCAAACTCCTACCATATATAGCTTGCATAATGTTTGCCCATATTTCAGGAAGGACCAAGACAAGCTAGAGCGAGTGAATGCCTACAGAGAGGCCCTTAAGAGGGTCAAGATGGGGCCCACCTCCCTGCCATCCATCTGCTTCTATACCTTCCATAATGCAATACAGGGGTAGGTGTAGTGATAAACTTCATTTCTTCAGCATGATTTTCATAATATTATCCTTTGCATTCATGTGATATTTATCCTCTACTCAATAACAGATTCACTGTTTGAATTTGAAATGTTAAAAAATTAATGTATTTAAATATTTCATCTGTTTTTTTTTGTAAGAAATTTTTTATGCATTGTCATGGCCTTTGTGCACCAGTCAATTGTAACCATGGCCCCCCAGGTCCAGGGAATAGCGGGGACTTTGACTTTCGGCCCACCCAAGCCCGGGTAAAATCTCTGCCCTGCAGGGATGAACTGCTGGTAAAATCCCCGCCAAATGCCCCAGCACACCAGGTACCCTAGGTAAGGCCCAATCCCTGCTATATATGGTGTGCACTGTTGGGCCACTTGGAAGATAAAAACACAGACCATTTCCCCGGCTATCCCCGGTATACCCCTAGACCTGGAGGGGGCCACGGTTACAATTGACTGGTGCATTGTGTCATTGTCACTGTTGTTTCACAAAAAGTTACATTGACCATAACTCGAAATCTGTTCAAGATATCTACATGAGACTTGATACAAATGTTGCTAGAGACAATATGCAAGGCCAATAACTGTGGCTGTAATAATTCTAGAGTGAAGGGGCAAGTCAAGAATAACACATACACAAATCTTTGGCATTAACTTCGCGTCACTCTAGTTTTGTATCAGGAGGTACAATTAGTTTTAAATAACTCTTTCCTCAGGCATTTTAAGTGTTAAATTTTAAAACAGCAATGCAGTAGAAGAATCCTTGTACTACTATATGCACCAAGCCAAGAATGATGCATTCTGGTACATTAATATTTTTCAACCTAGATTCTAAAGTAGTGATGATGTTTGCAAGTATATTACACTTAGATTTTTCACATTGTAAGGATTTTTCCAAAAAGCATGATTCCAGGTACAAACATTAATAAATAACATTGATACCAGATTAATATGATTAATTCTACAGTTCAGGATTAATCAGGGAATCAGGATTTAAAACTACTACTTGGCATAACATTTTTGAACGAGCCTTGCTGTATAAAACCCAGAATTTGAGCAAGCCAGGAAAGCATTTTATAAATGCAGTGCTTGCAAACTGGTGAAAATTTCGACCACTGAGCTACTGTACAGTTGTAAGAGTTTTCTTTGATTGAACATTTGCATAAAAACAGTAGAAAGTACCTGGAAATGAATGTTAACGAATTGGGAAACAATTTCAAAAGGTGATTAAGCCCATTTACCCTGCTTTAGGCAAAATCCCTCTGGCTATTTTACAGGATTTATAATTATCAGCTGTTAGAACCCCTGTTTATATGTACATATTTCCTTGACTATAAGACTCTTAACATCCACATCTGTTCTCTCATATTGAAGAAATATTCTTGGCGTCTATCTTTGCATTTTGAATGTATTATTTTTATAATTACAGAATCACTGGTATAGACATATCGGAAGACTCCAGCCTGATGTGTACATGTTTCGGTGACTCGAACATCAAAATCTGGTCCCTCACTCCGAACAAACTGCGCGTCATGAAACAAATGGACGAGCTGGAACTCATTGACAAAGATGCTGGTAAGTGTTTGTGACAATGATATCTTTACATGCTATATTGTCTGTTATTGAGAGAAAAAGTTGAGATATTGTAAAAACCTTTGTATTTATGATGAAACTGTGACAAGGGTAACTGTTGTTTAGCTAAAGTAAGATGTATAACGCAAATTTTCCAGCCAATAATAGGATAAACCAAGTTCTACTGGACCTTTATGCAATTTTCATTCAGCTGTCTTTCACCAATTGGTTTGGAGCATGTTAAGGGATTAAGGATCTGGTAATGTATGGATTATTTGAAGGAAATGTAAGTTGTTTTATGATCTAAATCAGATTAAGAAGTGTTAAGAATTCATATGAAACTTGGTAGAATGCATGTACATCTAGCAAGTACTATCAATTTGGCCTAACTGTTGACAAGTCACACTCTGTAGCTCTGTGTTGAATTGAAGCATCTTGCCAGATAAATCTTACCATTAGCGGCATTGTTATAATATCATTTTAATTGCCCGATATATCATGGATATCATTTATCATTATTATCCTATACAGATGATGTCTTAGAACGCATGATGGATGAAAGGACTGCTGAAGACTGTAAAATGCTGACAGGTCACAGTGGCCCAGTGTTTAACACCAGCTTCTCTCCTGATAAAAGCAGCCTCACATCATGTTCTGAGGATGGCACCGGTAATTACAATTTTCGAAGAAAAAAATAGAAATGTTTTCATATGCATTGAATATCAAACATGTATTTGTTATTATCATTGCTCCTCACATTGCGTGCGGCGCCACAATTCCAAAAGCCACCAGGAAAAGTCATTTATTTAAAAATAATTCAACAAATATGTATACTGAACGATAACTCAAACCAAATGTAAGGCGTTGGTAATGTGATTTTTTTTTTTTTTTTTTTTTATATATTTTTTATATTAATCCCAAAATATCGTTATTTTGATATTCCTGACATTTTCGGATTAAGGGTGTTTAAATGTAAACGAATTATTTCTATATATAAATTACTGTAAGAACATGTAACAAGTATTATGTCTGAATAATTCTGAAGTGTAAAATCAGTGAATAAAAGCTTTTTCCTTATTTGGCTTCTGTTTGTCACACATGAATGACTTAATGTTTCAGTTCGTCTCTGGAGTCTCCATACATGGACCAATCTTGTATCCTATAAAGGCCATAATACCCCTGTCTGGGATGTGAAATTTAGGTGAGAGTCAAACATCATGGCTTCCTTTATGCAGAACCCCATGGGCATAGGCATTTTCATACATAACATGTACCGGTACTCTAAGAAGGTAATTAGTTGAAACTAGGTTTTGGAAACAGCGGGATGCTGCAAAAAGAGACAGGGTGCTTAAAAGGGTGAAAAAGGCACATCGTTCCATTGTATCAGAACTTTGTTAGAAATGTAAGTGATTTAAGTAGTTTTAGGTTTTGACTGCCAGATATATTAAGTTTGTATCTATTTTATAATTATGAAATAAGCCTTTAAATAAAACAAAGAAGAAAATTTTAATTACCTAACAAGTTCAATTCTCTGAAGGCAGAAGGGTGCACATGCTTGTCCCCAAGTGGGCAAAAGGGTGATACCAACAATGGACAGAGTGCAGCACCTTTCTATCAATCTTTATCTAAAACCCAAGTTGAAATAAGGTGTACTCATATACCAATATCTCTTTTGGCTTATGAAGAAAACTGTAGTAATGTATCATAATGTTTAATCATGTCAGTAAATTGTTCTGTGTGTTAGAGTTTTCTATTGCTGACATACTGTCAGAACATTTACGATTCTTATTTAGCTAGTCATTCATCCTCACATGCTTTATACCATGTCAGGACCATTTCGAAGGTAAAATACTTAGGTTATTTATCAGACCTCATGGCCACTGGACAATTGTCCTTTTACCAATTTCAGCCCCCATGGTCACTATTTTGTGTCCGGTGGTCATGACAGGGTGGCCAGACTATGGACAACAGACCACTACCAGCCTGTGAGGATATTCGCTGGACATTACGCTGATGTTGATGTAAGTAGCTCTGTATTTGAAAAAATAATTTAAGGGTGACATATCATTGTCTTCATTTTTGCTTAGTATTGAAAATTATTTGAACTTCATTAGAATAATAAGTTGAGGTGAATTAGATTTTGTGTACAAGTTTAGATACCAAAGTGAGGCTTCAGTGTAGATATTAAAGGCCCATTAGCAGATGTTTTGATGTAATGAAAAACAAAACTTTTCTGATATTTTTTAAATCATATGATTAGCTTAGAATGAAATTAATTCATAAATGGAATGGTAAAAAACAAATCAGAAAATAAAATCGAATGAAATGAAAATTTTTTTCTGCTGACAGCATGATTCGAACCCGGTTACTCTAGATCTAAAGTCAGGGAACATAATATGCATAATACCACTGTAGATACAACTAGATGGTTGTATGAACATTTTAAATTGTGGTGTAATTTGTCAACATTGAAACAAACAAGTTGTCAACATTTGAATGATGCTTATTGTGATTGTTAAGGTTATTGGAACATTTAAAACAAAGCCATCATTTCATCGATAGTTGTAACCGTCAGGTAGTAGGGTAATGGGAGGCTTTCAAGGTGCTAGTTATTTTTATGCCCCCGAAGGTGGGCATATTATTTTTTTTTATTTATGAATATAAACAAATATACTTGCCAGATCAGAAGGTGTTGCTTTAATGATGGTTATGGCTGGGAAGGAATTATATCTCATTATGCCCCCACAAAGTGGCGGCATATAGGGTTGCCCTTGTCGGAAACAATCTTCGGGACGTACGTACGTACAGACAGACAGACGTACGTACGTCCCGAAGATTGTTTCCGATCTAATTCTTGAAAACCGTTTGTCCAATCCTCACCAAACTTTAAACACATGTTTGTGACCATAATATCTTGATCAAGTTCGATAGTCATGGAAATCGCTTTAGTCATTTAGGAGTTACGGCCCTTTTTTGCCAAAAATACTTCAAGAATATATGTTTCCAATCTAATTCTTGAAAAGTATGTGTCCAATCCTCACCAAACTTTACATACATGATTGTGACCATAATATCTTGATCAAGTTCGATAGCCATGGAAATCGCTTTTGTCATTTAGGAGTTACGGCCCTTTATTTTTTTATTTTCAGTTACATTCATTGGTATAAAAAGTAAAGAAATAAAAGAAGGATTGAGGTGTCATAAGACAATCCTAAACGATTTTTTTTTGTGTATTCTTACTGAAGTGTGTGTAGCTGCACCTGAATGGAAACTTTGGTCCTACATTTTAGTAATCACACCTTCAAGATTTGTTCAATGTTTCCAATAGGTCCTGTGTTTGGTCAATCCTGTTTAAAGGTGTAAAATGTCATCTCCTATTTCAGTGCGTACAGTTTCATCCGAATGGAAACTACGTTGCCACAGGTTCCAGTGATCGTGCTGTCAGGATTTTTGATGTGCTGAACGGGTCCTGTGTTAGGACACTTACCGGTCATAAGGTAAGAATCCCCTATGATAATTTGTTTGCTTTATTTATGAGGCATTCATAATTGACCTTGAATTGGACACCATAAGCTGATGATTTTTTATGTCCAAAACCCAGGTCCTTAACTCAATGCCAAGGTCACTGTGTTCCTAGAACTTTGTCAGGTTTGCTATGTACACCTTTAATACCGGCAATGGTGGTTCATGGCAGTTCTATAACTTTATTACTGTGGTCAAAGTGTTTGTTGAGTTATGCCCCTTTCTCAACTGAAATTGAAAATATACATTCTTGTTTCAGCTGAACATTTCTACATTGATGTTTCAGGGTGCAAAATTCTACATTAATGTTTCGTTGTGCAAAACTATACATTTATGTTTTAGGGTGCAAATATTTTCATTAATGTTTCACGGTGCAAAATTCTACATCAAGATTTCAGGGTACAAAATTCTTCTTTTATGCTACAAGGATCAAACTTTTACATTTTTTTTCAGGGTGCAATACACAGCCTATGTTTCTCCCCAGATGGAAAATATCTAGCTTCAACAGGTATGTTTGTATTTCACCATATATGTACTTAATCAGAAGAATACAAGGTGATTTGACACCACTTACTGACAAACTCAAACTATTGGACATATCTTTAGTTGACTGAAATTTATCTTCATTCAAAGAAAAAAAGTTGTATTGCCAAAGCCTCAACATTGTTGTCTTCAACGGCATGTAAAACCCTGGACAATTACTAAAAAAGCATTTCAAAATATTCAGCTGAAACTTGGTAAACATGTTGCTAGAGGCAATACACACATGTCAGCTAGGCCCATAACTCTGACCTTTAATAATTGCTTAGTTATAACCGTTATATTAATGTGGTATGCTCTGTGGCGCGCTTGGTTCATCCGACACTTATTTTAATAGAAAGAGACAAAATTATAATGCAATCACTGTGCATGATACACAATCTCTTTTGAAAGATGTTTTTCAAGTTATAAGTAAGTAGATATCAAATTAGACATTCATGCTTTGTTTCTATAATTTGTTATTGAAATGTTTTACATTAATGCATGTCATTTGGAATATGTGCTGAGAATTCACTATATTTGAAGTGTTTGCTATTTGTTGACAGGTCTGGATGCTACCATATGCCTTTGGGACATTTCTAATGGGAATATGTTGGCACAAATGAGAGAGCATACAAACACAGTGTATTCTCTGTGTTTTAGTAGATGTGGTTCAGTTCTGGCTTCAGGTAAGTGTCCTTTATGTATGGAACATTTCTAATAGGATTTATGCAAGCACAAATATGAGACCATTCTAACACAGTGTATTCCCTGTGTTATGGTAGATGTGGTTCAGTACTGGCTTCAGGTAAGCTATATGGAACAATTCTAATGGTATTTATGCTAGCCCAAATAAGAGACCATACCAACACAGTGTATTCCCTGTGTTTTGTTAAATACAGGATCAGGTAAGCTTTTAAACATGGGAATTTCTATTGCAAACATGGTAACCCAAATGAGAGACTATTCAAATACATTGTATTCTCTGTGCTTAAGCTTATGTGGCTCTGTACTTGCATCAGGTAAGCTTACTTAATACATGGGTATTTCTTATGTTACATTATGACCATACCTACACTGTATTCCCTGTAGTATAGCAAATGTGGTTTAGTTCTGGTTTCAAATAAGCTTTTAATATAAGACATTGATTTCTAACAGTTTTTAGAAACAGTGTATTCACTGTGCTTTAGCTGTTGTGGTTCAGTTTTGGCCTCAGGTAAGATTCCATTGTATACGGGACATTTTTTTAACAGGATTTAGATTCAGTGTATACACTGTGCTTTAGCTGTTGTGGTTCAGTTTTGGCCTCAGGTAAGATTCCATAATATATGGGACATTTCTGGTTCAATACTGGTTTCAGGTAACCTATATTTAGGATTTTGTCTATCCTACAGAACTACAGACAAATACATGATTAAAACTATGATGATTGGATTGCTTTAACAACCTTTTTTTCTATGAAATTCTAGATTTCCCATTTTATTCCAATAAAAGACTAAAATATTATTAAATAATTCTGAAATCAATTCTGTCTAATAAATGGTAGTATTCAAATGCATGTCATTTTTCCAGGGGGTCTTGACAACACGGTGAAACTGTGGGACGTCACAAAAGTCATCAAGGAAACAGATAAGGACATGGATGCCAGCATACCTAGTTCATTGTCTGTGTGAGTATATAAACATACTTGAAAATATACATCATTTGGTAACAATTCTTTTTTCATATGTAAATCTAATATAAAATATATTTCATCGCATTTCAGCCTGTCTTGTTTTCAAAGTTACTATAAATGTTTGTAAAACAATTTAGCGTTTTGTCACCCTTGCGCAATAACTCAATAATTTCAAATAGAAATTGAAGCAGATAATGATTTCTTGCATTAATGTTATGATTATGAGGTGTTCAAGCAGGGAGCAATGGTGGTGGTTATAGAGGATACTTGTTTCTTTCAGTTTAAGATAAGCAATATATATCACATGGTGAACACAAAATTTAATTGGAAAATCACCTGAAACTTCATCCAAATGAAATGTTATACTGGAAATGAAATTGAATGACGTCATTGCATTTTCTTTCTGACATTGTATGCGTTTATGTTACCATTTTTACAATGAAATTGGTAAAATCTGAGAAAACAGTGATATTTTTTTTTTCAATAAACTGACAATTTCAAACGTTGACTTTATTGAGACATAATCCACTGTTATATTTTGATAAACCACTGGAAAGCATGAAATAAAACTACTCTAATCCACAATTGACAGTTGATCGATTTAATTTTGATGAACATCAAAAGACCACTTACTAGAATTGGATGAATCATGTGAAGGAACTGCTCAATTCAAACTGGCAGCAGAATATAACTTGACTTCAAACCACTTAGTAATGTTGATACTGACTATTCTGGTTTGGGCAGAAGAACGTCCAGTACGACCAGTATGTTGTCCGATCAATAACATTTGAAGCATTTGTTCAATCAAATTTGGTCAGAATGTGTATTGGCATAATATCTCGGACAAGTTTGTTAACCTCAAGATTTTTCACCCTTTCATAATTGAAATAACCTAAAATCAAATATTGTCCTTTAAATATAACTTCAGAAGCCATTGTCCATATCAGAATGTGTATAGGCATAATGTTCAATAGCCAGGGATATTGTTCGAGTCACTCAAGCGTAAACAACCTTCAATAATAGAAATTACCTAAAATCGGTCTTGTCCGTCAGTAACTTAAAAAGCTTGAGTACGATCATCAGTAACTTTAGACAATATGTTAAGGTGCACAGTATCTTTGTCAGGTTTGATAACCAACCACATTGTCTTAGTCTCTCAAGAGTTATGACCCTCTAATTAGCACAAGCTGAATATACAGTATCAACTTATCTAAATTGGCTAAAATACAACCAATTAGCACCAGAATTGATGTCCTAAAAATAGGACAGGTGTATTTTGTGACAGTTGGTGCTCTTGTTTGTTATATAAAAGTAAAACTTTCTATCTTTCATTTCAGGAATGAATCTCCCAATCTCCTCATAGGATCGTTTGCAACAAAGGCCACCCCAGTTCTCAACATTCATTTTACACGAAAAAACCTGCTGCTGGCAGCTGGACCCATGAAAGTATCATGAAACTTGGCATACACATAACCATATAATGGTTTTAAAAGACTCAAGTGACAGTTCAAGTGTTGGTTTAGTGCCGAACTCGATGTGGTAAAATAAGAGCCACATGTGCTTTTAAAAATACTTGTTTTGTTGAAAGTTTAAGATCATAAACCCATACTCGTACATAACAAGTGAAATTCAGTGCATATTCTACCAGAACTAGTTGAGTTTTATTTTTTGTTATGGATTATCAGTTTTACAAGAATTGACAACCACTTGTGATGCTCTTGTTGAGAAAATAGGGTGTGATTTCCAGCATGTTACAACATTACTATAGACATGCGTTCATGATCATGTTACTATTATAACTATTGTCATGTTGCTTCAAACTGGGAAATAAGATGCATTCAAGATACCAAGTGGGAATGAAACTTTTATTTTGACAGCTGTAATGTCTGATTATGTATTGGTACATGTTGTGCAAGTCTTAATAAATTATATGTGGATATTAATATATGTGATTTTTATGTATGTATTATTTTTCCTAATGCAAACATACTCATAAAGACAGTGATGTACCTCAATGTTTTTCAACTGAAAAAGATAGATATTCAATGAGTTGCAGAAGTGCACTGTGCTCAGTTTAATATTTGGGCACATTTGTTTCAACCAATAGCAGAAGATAACACATATGAATAAGAAAATTTTATTGATTCACTGCACAAAATGTTTTCAGTATATTTGAACAGTTCAACAATAAGAAACAATAATTTAAGTTTAAAAAGCAAAAAGGAAGAAACATCCATATATTCAATGATTGCTTGTGACCATGGTAAAACTACTGTACAATTCAAAAATCTACATGCTGCTGCATTTAACAGTGCAATTTTTCAAATGTGTTTGTCTTTCTCAACCTTAAATAAAAGGATTTTGAACAAAATGCATTTTCTGCAAATTCTCAAAAGTGGTCAAAATGATTTCTATTATGTTTATTGTTATACCAATATTTTTAAAGACTTAAACATTCAATTTAGTATTCCTATCATAATAACACAGAACCTTGCAATCAAATTGAACAATAAGCAGAAACATCAAAGCCCAACATATGCACTCAGTGGAATACACACCATCCAAAGAATTATATAAAATATTAAAAATCGTTATAGTACCTACCATAACATTAATACAAGAAATCGAAGTGTTAACCAATCTTACAATAATATGCAAGCTTTTTATCATAAGAGTATTTTTCTGTTATCCCTTAAACATGGGATTGAGGAAATTTTACAAAATCTGAGCCTCGCTTAACAATAATTGCATATATACATGTGTGATTATTTAATGACAAACAATCTAAAATACATAAAACATTAATTTGTACATATTAATGTGAGTGACAACAAGAACTCGAATTGTAAGGCTGTTATACAATATGTAAGCTTTGTTATCATAAGAATAATATAATACTAATAATCAATAATTGAAAAAAAACCACACACTATGATTTTCTGTTATCCTATATATTGCTATGCATATTATCATAGCACATTTATATAACATACAATGGGAAATCACAACACTATATACAATTATAACAACTTCGTATCCTTCATAAAAAACATTTCCTTCGGCATTTATTAATCATTTTTGGAATATTAAAACAATAGTATTAATTGTAGTAAACCTTATTTGGGAGTAAGAGTGCATCTTTAATTATGTTACAATGCAATAATTGAAAAGGCCTCGCCTCTCGGATAAAAAAAAAACGAGTTCACCAATATCCATACACGTAAGCCCCATTTTGTAATTAAAATTTTCACAGTAAATGTTAGTTTTCTTAGAAATTATATCATACTTAATATCAATTTCCTTTGCAAGAATAATTTCATGTGGTTTGCTCGACTTGTTGATCTTCCTTTCTCACATCATTGGACCATGCATGTAAAAAGAAAGTCACATGAAAGGTTCATATAAACTTGCTATTGCTTTTTCCTTTGATATTTTTTTCCATCGTTCTGGAATATTTTCATGTTTGCCAACGAGTTTTTCACAAATTTTGTTGTATTTAGAAAAAGAAAACCACGCCCAAAACCTTGAACACTCTTCTGTATCTTTCGAAACCTTTATGTCCCAATATTTGAAGAGTTCAGTGTCCATGTACTTATTGTACAAGTGGAACTGACCAGACTGAACTCCAACGTATGAAAACATAATCGCAAATATATCTGGTAATTTACTTTTTGTACAGCCACATGCCCCATTAATATCAGAACAGCGGTACACACTTGTTCTTAAACCTACTTCGTAATTACAAACATCAAAACAATAATTGTTGTATTTGCCACGAACGCCTTTAAAACTTGGAGGTTTGTGTTGTAAACATTCGTGTTTTAAATCAGGTGTGTGAACCTTGCCTTTAATACAGGGTTCGCGGCAAAACGGACACAATTCAGGACAGCCCCAAATATCATCAAACATGCTACGAAAATCATAGGAATCAGTGAAATCCCTTCTTGTAACTCCACATTTCAGTTCATCCTTCAAGGAACTTAACATTTTTGTTAATTGTCTTTCATCCAATACTGCTGTGGCAAAATGCACTGCAGTCTTGAACTTATTTTTGTTTAGAAATCCTGGGAATCGTTTAGGATCAATTGGTACATATTTGAATTCTTTTTCAAAATGTTCTAACCACTCATGAGTCGTAAGTTCATTATGTTGCTTGCATTGGTGTTCGCAATGTTTAAGTGCATTTTTAATATCGTTTTCGATATCTATTAAATGACATTTCAATCTGTCTTCTAGTGTTATGTCAAATAAGCCTAAACATCTACGCTTGAACCATTCTAATGCAAATTGCTTCGGATCCCGGGTATATTCAAAAACCTCACAAGGTTCAACATCTGTAGCAATATATTCACATACGCTAGCAATGAGCCTTCTTTTTGTGTTTGGTATTAGGGTAAGAAACCTTTTGCATAGCGATGTTGGTAATTTTGATTCTATAACTCCTTTAAGACAATTTTCGAGTTCAAGAAAAAATAATTTGCACGCTGCGCTTTCTTCATATCTATCCTCAAGTTCTTCTTCAAAGATTGCATACATTTCATGTTTATATTTCTTAAGTTGGTATGTTACACCTGTATTTAAATCATACTTTACATTATGATCTAAAAATTCCCCTGAAGCTATATGGAACCCATCCGCAAACAGTTTTGATGAAAAACTCGGTTTAGCGTATATTCCAATTTCCTTTAAGTCTGTTACATATTTGTCATGACACTGTTTAAAGCTTTCAGCAAAGCCTATTACATCGTTTTTTAAAAGAAGCCGCCTTTTAGTTTTGTAATTAGAAAGCAGGCTTTCAAATTCCCCAACTATTCTTCTCAACCACGGATAAACTATGTCATGAACAAAATCTTTCCCAAAGAATAATTTAGTGCAATAGTTCGTCTTTGAAAGGTTAAAATCGTGTTTAGTTATACCATTTATACCAGACAGATGTTCATAAAAACTTCCTTTTCCATCTTTCCGCTGGTGGAAAACAGCAGCACATGTCTGACTAAACTGTCCAGCGAAATCATTGTATAAACAATCATCTTGAATAGAAAAAGTCTTCGCTGTAATTTCATTCTCAAAGTCACTCCATATTTTATCGAACTCAGCCTTTTTTTCGTCTTTACCTTTTGAGGATGACACTATCTCAGCAGTTTTGTACCGTAGTTGATCTCTTCTATATGAACTTATTGTAGATGTGTCCATTTTCACCAACTGTTCATCAAAATACCTATTTGTGTCATTTTCTATGCGTCTTTTCAATTCCTGAAATTCGTTTTCGAATCTTTGTACATACAATGAGCCCAAGTTGGCCATTTTTTGTTCTTCCAAAAACTTCATGAATTCTTTATTCATTCCAGCTGTATTCCTCGAGATGAATTCATTTATCAAAGATACTACTTCTTGTCTGTTCTGTTTTAATTCTTCTTCATTCTGACAGTCAGACATAAATTTGAAGCATTGATTTGCATGTTCGTCTCTTACCAGAAAGCCAATGTTTCTGACTAAGAGTTTGTAATGGTCTTCAGTCTGATAATATGCTTTCATTTCTATGCTACTTCGAAAGGTGAATATAGATTGTTCCGAATTTATACCATCCCACACGTCAAACGCAAGCTGAGATAAATCTGAGAAGGATTTAAAGCCATAATCGGTTAAATGTGTCATAACTTTATCTTTTATTTCCAATATACTCTTACTGTAATCAGGGCTAATTCGCCTCAAAGAATGACCACCTTGCCATAAATTTTGAACAGGGTGTACATCCTTTCCTGCGTCAAATTTTAGGACATGTTTAGCATTATAAATATCTGGAATCCCTTCATTTTTGACAACCTCTTCAGCTACTAAATCTAATGTTGAGTCGAAATCCCTGTATACTTCTTTCATGTAGACATCTGTAAAACTGACTGTTACGTTGTGATGAATAAAGACACATTTATGGCCTAGAGAGATGCGATTTTGTGACGATTTAATTTTGATAAGAGCGTGTATAACAATTTGCAAGATGTCTTTCATATCTGCTAATTTTTCACCCATAACGTTGATTATTGACAAGTTTCCTAATCCAGTAACAAATGTAGCAAGTTCATTATCTTGAGAAGTAGGCTTCCAGACACCAGATAACAACGGTGATCTTAGGCCTTCTGTGTCTAAAATCATAACGTAATTCGATTCTTCATTGTTTGAGTTGTGCTGCCCCACAGGGAGCAACCTTGCTTGTATTCCTGTGGTACAGCGACCCGACTTTACAGCAAACTGCACTCCAAACATCGTATTTAAAACCGTAGACTTACCAGAGCTTTGTAGCCCTAAGACGGAAATAGTTTTTATTTTATACACAGGCAGCCTTCCGTCTAGTGATTTAAAAATATTTTGCAACCATCTTCGTGGCATGAAAAAGGACTCCGTCATTAGTTCAACTGTCTCGCCCTCAATGATTAAATTTGAAAATGTGTCCACACAGTCGTTTACACTTGGCAAACGATATTTCTTAGGGTCTTTTTCTAATTCAATGATCGAATCATAGACATGACTTATTTCGCGAAAAAGACGCTCAACTGTAAGAGATGAAAGCTTTATAATCCCATCTAATTCTAAGAAGCGTTCTTCGTTTTCCTTATCCGATTCGTGCCTTGTTTTATCGCTCTTGCTTTCAGCAATCGTGTCTAATAACTTTTCCTTTTCCTTTATATTTCGGCATAAGAAATGATATATTTTTTGTTCAATAAGAATTCTTAGCCACCCAATGAAGTACTTTTGCCTCATGTTTAGTAGTCGCGTATTAACGAGATATTTTGCAAGAAGTCGAACGGTATTTGAAATATTTGAAAGGCATTCTTTCCGAGTGTTAAAAATAGCGTCGCTTTGCTCTTCTATTTCATTTCGATCTTCTGCCTGGTTCTGTAATCTCAACGTTTTAATCAATTTTGGAGAATCATAATACGACACTGGTGTCAAAATACTAATGCAGTTTTGAAAGCTGTTATTTTCATTCGTGTGCACAATTTCAGTAGTCATCTCTGACATCAGACATTTTGCTAATTCCTTTCCTAAACTTAAGTCTTCGTTTTCGTCCTCTTCTAATATGTGACCATTGTTTTCGTTAAATTGGTTGATCCTCTCTTCTAACGTCAGCTCAGCCTGACATGTTTTCAAATGTTCTGCTATGTTAATCAACATGTTTTTCAATAGTTTTTCAGTTTCCTTTTCTGTTCCCCTTTCATGTGTCGAAATAACTTTAAATTTATCTTTGTGATTATTGCGTAACTTTTTTATTTTGTCTTGTATACTGATTTTAGTTTCTTTCCCAATATCATTGTGTTCAGAGAACAATATTACGCATTTTGGTATTTGAATGAGCAGTTTGCTATAATTCTCAAAATTGCTCACCATTTCGTTAAGCTCAATGATAACAACAAACAAATCTGTTGTTTGAATTAAACATTTCCAAATGTCAGTTTGAGATTTGAATTCTTCAGCAAAGTCGCTTCTGACATTCATATATGTTCTTATCGGTTTGTTTTCATTTGCAGGAGTATCCCAAAATATCTCGACGACTCTTTTAAAAAGAACGCGACTTAACAGGCCAGACTTGCATTCCCTGTTGAAAAAGATTGAAAATGCGTCGTGCCTGTTTTGGATCAAGCGATTAAGAAACATTGATTTCGAAAATTGAGGCCTACCAAGGCGAACAAAAGTTATAACATTGGTTTTCATGGTCAAAGCGCAACGCTCTAAATTGCCATCTGATATCGGAAACTGTTGTAAAGGCCATAACGAAACTCGAATCGCATTCGTGTTAACTGAATGATACAAAAAGGGCATGGCAAGTTTGCACAGATACATCTTCTTAAAAAGCGCTTGTTTCAAAAGTCCATCGCATGAATGAAATGTGGCCATAAATATGTCCATGGCACTAATTTCAGTTACCGTTACATGTTCACCATTCTCTTCAAGCCAATCACCCGTATCATCCTGCTGTGTGTCAGGTACGTTATCTCTGCCTTCCCAATTGCCGTGAAGAAGTTCATGGAGAAGTGCCCACGGCGTATCTGATAGTTCCAGGTCAGATTTCGAACTTTCTGACTTCGAAATGTCTAAAGCCAGTGCTTCGTTCAGCGTTATTTTTTGACTAATTCTTTCAATCAGACTGAGCTCCTCGAAAACTGCCTTCACTTCTGCTGTGAAAGAAAAATGGTATAATTATGTGTTTATTTATTGCTCTTCCATTTACCAATGCTTATCAACATTTAAATAGCTTTCAATATTTGTGTGAATTCTAATTGTATAGGTATTCAAGTGCATGCCGTCCGCGTTTTTGTCCACATCCGTAGTCCGCATACATGTTACAACCGAACCAGTAACATAATGATGAGTCTATTTCATGTGTCCTAATGCGCAAACGCATCCGTAAAGAATCAGTCTGTGAGCGATTTAAGCGAATGCAGATCAAAAGCGGTCATGGTTTGGTTTGAAAAATGTATATAAAAAGTGGCCAGAAAATCTAGTGAACGTATTATTTACAGCAAAACATTTTCATAGAGCAAAAGACACGGACATTGAACAACATTTTGTACACCGCTAAACTAAAAGTTTATGAAGCGAATGAAAGAAAATAATTAACGTTCACAAATAGCCTTTTAAACCAAAACCAATATGAAAAACTACAGAAACAAGCTCATTAACCAAAAGTTTAAACATAAGGCATAAATACTCGTTCAATATTTGATAGTACAAACAGGCTATTCGTTGATTTCCAGGTACTGCGTTTGAATCCGAGCGGATGAGAATTCTATAAAAGGTATTGTCCCGCTCAACAACTTAAAGCATCAATGGATAATGTGAAACTTGGTGTGTGGGTATCATTATGTGACGATTTATCTTTTGATTTATTTGTTGGGTCAAGTTCAAAGTCGCTGAAACGAACAGTAGAAAAGTGGTTTCAGCACAATAACCTAAGTTAGCATTAATGGATAGTGATGATTCTTGGTGTTTTATGTAACAATGTAAATACGTAGCATGGGATTGTTAGGTTAATTTCATGGTCGCTAAAACTAAAATTTGAAAAAATGGTTTCTGCATAGTAACGGGAATTCTTTGCTAATCAAGCTAGTTGTATAACAGTTTGGATCATTATGATCAAGGTAAAAAATATTGATTCCGCTGAATAACTATTGCAATAATTGGCGTTAAGTGATGAAACTTGTATGTGAAGAGGTAGCTTTGGGTCGCTGTTTTGGTCGGTGCGGTTAACGTCGCTGTTACCAAAACTAGAAAAAATGGACTTTATTCAATAACTTAAGATAGGAATAACTTAAAGTGTTGACACTTTGTATATATACAGCAAGCTAATGTTAACATATATTTTGATTGTATTTGGTATCAGTGGGATCAAGGTCAAGGTGACTATAACTAAAAGAAGAAATTTAATTTCAGCTAAATCATTGTTGTGAGAGATGAAACGTATTGTGTAAGACGCTTACGTAAAGACAAACTTAGGGATTACTTTGGAACAGTAGGTTTAAGGTCTCGGTTACAAGTTGACAAATTATTCATAACTTTAGATAAAATTGTTGAATAGTAATGATTTATTTCTTGTATGCATACCTTTAGATTGCTATTGACCATCGTCAAGGTAGTAGTTAAAAGTCGATTATTATTTATTCTCAATAATTTCAGTTATAACTGATTGATAGTGGTTAAGCTTGTTGTGCCGAAGATTATGTAGGTTATATAATATATATAGACATATCTTGAAATAGCTTTTGGAGTCAGTATTATGAACGTAAAGGTAGCTGTTAACAAAGCTTATTACATGCTTTCTGTTTGCAATAAATCATGGCTATGCAACCTAGTATATAACAAATTAGTACGGGTTTGTACTTTTGGATTACGTCTGGGGTCATTGGGGTCAAGGTCAAGCTCATTAATAATAAATATATAAAAAATGTGAAGCATGCTCATGTGAAACATACCCTTTGGTTAATTGTTATTTGCATATAATATGAACTCAGTTTTAAATCAATTAGTTTTGCTACGAGGTGTAATTGTTCAACAAGCTGTATATATTATTGGAGGTTAGAAGGTCACGATCTGTATATTAATTCTCAAAACAAAATATTGCACACATTAAACGCCTGGTTTCTTCATATAGCGGCGTTGCTACTTTGTTCCTTTTTTACTTGAATGAATTTTTTGTTGATACCAATACATGTATATTATATTTTCGTTTGTAGAATCAATCCACCATAATTAAAAGCATCTAACCTGCACTAATGGAACTGTGTCTTGCTCTCCCAGTTAATTTAACGTTGGCTTCTTCAGCAATTGCAACATCCTTTGTCATGAAAATGGAGATGTCAAACCAAGGAGGCTGTGTATATGATCGCACCATGTATGCCAAACAATGGTGTATATCAAATAAAATCTTCTCATCCCCGCCGACAATTTGAATCTCTTGTAATGTGCCTTTTGTCTCTTTGCAAAATTCAAGGATTCCATATCCAATATAAACTTCTGACAGTTCTTGACAACTGTTACCTATTTGGAACATAACAATCATTTAGTAGTATTTTTAAGGTAGTGACATTACAATGGATCAAACTTTAGGGTAACAAAGATCAAAGTTCAACAGACATTCAACGAGACAGCCAACGACACAAGTAAATTACGGCCGTCGATGTTTAGTATACTCTTCAATTAAAAGATGGCCCAATAAAATGCAGGCTATTTCCTAATGACTAAAATGAAATACTTTGTATTTTCATATTCAACTACACGTCATGACCTCAGTAGACGCCATTACTCAAGTATTTTCGTGAAATTCAAAATGAACAAGTTTAACGTCTTTTCCACACATGGAAGGCATGAAATAAAAAACAACCATGTGTTCCCGGTCCGGATTGAAACATCAGAGCTCTCGGGACGGAGAACACATCATAAAGATAATTTATCTAGACTGAAGGCACATTATAAACATCATTATTGAGCACGTTATATACACATGATATGTAATTATGAACTATTTTTGCTGATTCTTGTATTTTTTTTTTCATACATATATATCTTAATTAAAGTTCTGTGTTTGTCTCTATAAATATTTCGATTAGTATTATAATCCCTCTTACAGGAGTATATTAGCAGTTGGGCAATTTACGTGGTCTTCTATTAATATGCTTTTCTTTTACTCACGGTGAATACACGTGAAAGAAACTGAGTGATTATCTCACAGAATGGAGAAAACTTGATCATGAAGTATACTCGTAAATATATACAAATTTGACGGTGGCGTGTATGACAGTTGTCCTGAACTCCGAGTTTTATCTGTAAAACCGGGTTCCCTGGAAATCGCTTAAAACAAGATTTCAATCAGCGTAACAAGTTATAGTACCTGCTACGATAGCTGTAAATGCAACTGTTGAACACCGTCTTTCTTCGCACTGCGTGAGACCTTTAACAAGGGCATTCCTCAAATCATTTCCAAATGTTACGACATTTTTCTGTTAACACAAATTGTACATTTTGTCAATATGCAAACCTCAAGTTAAACATGACATGCCATGAATTTAGTACATCTATAATACATTTACTTACATGCATTTTATAAACAATCAGATTGACTGGAGCGTAAAACTTTTATTGAAAGCTACACATGAAAATGAAATGATGTTGGGCGCATCTTCTTATAATATAAATGTTTTCGTTTGGGAAAACACTCATCATGGTAGTAAAAGGGCATTGCGATTATGGTTAAAGAGTAAGTTTCGCTAAGTTTATATTACACAAACCGACTAGAGGGTCGCAACTCCGTATAACGACAACGAACAGAAATTAGTTTGCATCATCCTTTTTCTGAACGTTACTTAACATTTGCGCAAGAGCTATGTAAATACATCAGTGGATCTGCTCAACGAGGTGTATCAGTCATAACATTGAATTTTTATATTAGTTTTTTATCTTATTATAAACACAACGAAATGGATTACGTTGAATGTGCTCGGCAACTTTTCATCATATACATAAGATAAGAAGGTCGTATTTCGTTCACAACGAAGGAATGTTCGGACGGACAATTAAAAGTCAAACAATAATGGTCAACATAAAAAATGCAATATTTTTTAAGTTTTAACAATACGCTATGCATATCCCATTGACGCTTCATACAATACATTCATTTAATCGGTCATTCAATATGCCACCAGAAAATGATGTCATAGACACTGATTTTTTCTAAAATATATATTAGGAATAACGAGCATCAAACAAACAAACAAACAAATATACATTGTCATAAGGCATGGCATACTTGTCGTTGAAATCTGTTTGTTGTCACTCGATGATATGTATTGGGTTTTTTACATTGTAATAAATCATTTTCCTCTATTTCTTACAATGTGTCTTTATAGGCTATACTCACCGCCGTATATGGTTTATAATCATCCCAAACCGGAAAAGGGACCCTTAAAACCTTTTGATTTTGCTTTTGAAATTCATCACCCACCAACAAGCACGCCTTCTGTATTTCATGCAATTTGCCACACTTTACTGTCAGTTTTAGCTTGTCTGTAAGTCTGATCACCATAGGAAATTCTGAAATGTTTAATAAACGCACATTCAGTGAAGCTTCTTTATAAAAACAAAATTTGATACATATTGTTCTTTACATAAAATAAACATTTTCTGTCATGAATTAACTGGTTAAGTGTTTTTGTGTCTGACACGTCATTGTCTCTAAAAAAGGACACATGCACCGAGTTCGAGTTGGTTCCCCTCTTGCAGTGTATGCGCAGCGATGTTACTGAAAAAAAAGCCTTACAGTTTGCTAATGGTGAGTAATGTTGATTTATATGAACGAACATCTGCCTCCACACTCGAACTTAAACACTTTAGAACACATCAACTGCAATAAACATTACACCACTCTCTAGCGCGTTTGAAAGCATATCAGACATATAAGATCACTGTTTCTTATACCATATTTAATATGAAAAACTTAACTACCTTCATAAATTATTAATCAGTTCCGATAAAAAAGAAACAACATAAAACAACAAACATGATGTTAAGCGCTAATCTACAATTTCACAGTCGGTTACAAAAACAACAATACAGCATTGTACTAGTTTTATTTTGCGTTCAAGTGTGAAAATGCTTTGTTTTTTAACATCCATAGTTCATAAAATTGACATCGCAATTCATTAAATATCTACATTACTATTTGTCTACTAAATTATATGCGAACGTTACGTAATGCCGTCGTTGATATTTTTCGAATAAATTTGATTTGGACGTAAAAACAGGCTATAGCTAAAATTGCAAAATATTGAAAAATATCAAATTAATAATTTCAATGTTGAAACAGTTAAAGGTCAATTATATTTCACTGAAAAATCTCTATAAAACATCGGAAAGCATAGAACAAATGAAATATTAGATGGGGTTGAGTTTTGATCAATTGTTCTGTTTCTCTGGACGCTTCCTGGCAATCGACGTCTCAAAGATACTTTGACTTTGAGCAAATGATTTCATAACAAATATATCAACGAATAAAATAATTTATAATTTACCATGCCAATATATTAAGTATTAGTTTACCTGGTATAGGTCCTGGGTTTGGTTCTATTCCCCCTCTGAGCAAGAGTAAACCAATAAATAAAACTGCTCCCGTAAACCCTGCAATTCTCTGTTTTAATACCAAACAATTCCACAAAGGACCCAATAAAGCTGGTATATATCGGACTGCATCTATACTTGGCAATTGCAGCTCCAAATTCTGTTCTGCCTTCTTCTCGTTAGCTACATCAACTATAAAAGCATTATTGCATATATATTAAATGTGCTCTGTCTCTTCTATATCTTTCTTAACATTTAATTTTGCATTCCTTACACTTAAATATACGGGAAGGAAATAAACATTTAATAAAAAAATCGATTTTACTAAAATACACCTGGTACAATTAAGAACCCTCTGCAAACTTCCTGATCGGAGCAATATTTACACATATGTGTGTGTATATTTTTATTTAACTATCGGTGTCCACTCCAAAAGCTTAGCAACACTGCTTGATAGTATTAAGATTTATTTACTGGTCCATAAGAACACGTGAATAATTAGTTTAAACAATGTGCGTAGTACAAAGAATATGCATACATACAGTGGATGCATATACTCACCGGCATCTATAAGACTGAAATCGTAGGCGCCTGACTTCAGCACAAGGCACATAACAACCAAGAAGAGAGAAACCGTTGTGCTTTTCAAGAAAAGACTGAAGTTGACTGATATGCTTGAAGTTACAACATCAGAGCCGAATGCAAACTTGTTCGTCCCTATTCGAGCTCGGTAGGTTTGAATATCAACACCCATAATGGAATCTGAAAAAGATGAAGTAAATGTCCGTTTGGTTAACACATTTGTTCACTCAGCAAATTAGGTTATATCTGACGTCGTCAGTGAAATAAGTCATGTGGAGGAAATCATAGCTTGTAGTATATATTTTTGAAAAATGTTCATTTATTTTATGTTAAATGATTGCTATGGCTTTGCCTTAAAATTCTATCTATCTCTTGCTTAATGATTGTTTTTGTTGTAAACGGGAATACTTCAACAGGACTCGTTCTCGCAGACGGCGTTACATCACAAATATGACATAAGTTATTGAACCTTTAAACATAAGAGTGCACAAAGGAGGATTAGAGTGGTTATCTGGAACAGTTGTCCGTGTCTCATCGGCCAAGAGGATGTTGGTTCGACCCCAAACATCCGGGGTTCTTTTTCATGGCCTCTCAAAATACCCCAGAAACAGACTCGAGAGAGATTCTTTTACCGAGCTTTAGAAAAGAAGTTTAATCTAAAGATGCTACAACAGAAAATCAAAACTCCATCCAATGCAGAGAACTAAGTTAATGATCACAAATTAAAATATGAGCAAATCAGGAACAGTAAAAGCCATATTCTATTTCATATGTTACTCATGTGCCGATAATAGTTTGCTGTTTATCTATGTGAGTGCAAGGTGTCTGCTGGGTGTTTTCGGTGTCAATACGGTACAGCAAATGTCGTAACATAGTATGAGCAGCACTGGTATGCAGAGCCATCTTGGTGATATGACTTTGCATTTTAAGCTTTATACTCTTTCCAATTTAGAGAGTTTTACCCATACCAAAATACTCGTGATATTTAAGATATTAACGCATTGCCTTTTTGTAAAATGTAGGCATGAATCCATTTCCATATTGCAGTCGGACATCATAGCATGGTTGCATTGAATCTTAGAGATTATTTAGGAAATATATAGATGTTTCCGTGGATGGATGTCGTTAGTCAAACAGGTTGTATATAGCACTCTCGTTCCTGTATTTCAAGTTTCAAAGTATTTTCGCCACACTGATGTACGTTTTTGTGTTTGCTGGTATAGATAGTTTTGTCACAATCTTTGCACACACACAGGTCGAAGAGCCAAACTTATTTGTCTTTTTGTGTAGAACAAAAATGAGATTTTTTCATGAATCAAAATCGCCGCCATGACTGTCAAGATTAATGGGTAGTTCTCCTTTGGTTCTTCGTGAATAATAACGTTTAAATAATCTTTACAATAACACTTATTTAGGGATTTGATAAATTTGTAATATCATTTGTACCCTTTTGATTGCATCAATGCCTCACCCACAAAGCCGCATATTTGTTTGTCCGTGTATCTTTCATATTCCATGACGAACATTCCAAAACACAGGTTCCCTTCACAGACGCGTTTTTGAGGTGAAAACGGCTCAAGCGCAGTATGGATTCGTTTGAAATCACTGCCCCATGGCTAACGCATATTTATCAATGCATTAATAATGGGTCTTACAAAACAAACTGTTCATAATTTGGCATAAGTTGTTCAATTTTAGTTACTGCTGATCTTCGCATATACGGTTACTAACTAGAAACATTCATATCCGGATTGTCCAGAGAGAGGCGAACTTAATCGTTCGAGGCTATTTCATCCGTTGTATTGTCGTCGATTAAGTGATTTTTTTTTTATAATTTTGGTAATCCTGTGGCATCTTAGTCATTTAAGGATTACTTATAATATTTTTTCGTTGTTATGAACAGTCTTTATTTCACTTACTCCATTATTATCGTAGTAATGCTTTAACACATCGTATTTACCAAGATTTTGATATTGATCCGTTGTATTGGAATCTTTTCGTAGCCGCCGTTTTGATGCTCCAATCATTGTCTTAACATGATAATTCAGGATCGTCAAACGCGTCATTGGTTAAAATATCCACAGGCACACGATACAATAATGATGCGACATAAAACGAATTAAAACAGGATAGAAAGGCTTTACAAGAGATGGCAGTCTATGAATACAGACCAACAAAGTCAAGTGTCGTCAAGCGTTAAGTTTAATCAAAGCGAGTGTTGTCTTACAAGGCAAAGCACTTACGATTTACGAATTATGGTTCTCCTGATTCAGAACAGCTAAAAGACAAGATTTTCTTGCTTCGAGTTATCGCCTCATTATTGGATATACCATGTGTATCTTGACTTGATACGTGTTGCATGAATGTATCATTTTTATAACCATCCCGCAAGTATTGGTCATTAATAGAGCTGCAACTTATATCATATCTTCTAAACGAGGTATTCTTAATGACAATGAAAATAATTACCGTTTTCAAATATAGTGTGTCACGATTCCGTTCAAAATATCGCCATTGAGTTATGTCGTAAAACCATTGATTACTGTCATTAAGGTAAATGCATTGTCGACAACCACTGTATTTACTCCGTTTTACTTCATAAATAGCGAAGTAGTGTATCGGAGGTATTGGATGTGGTTTACGTTGCCTTCATACTCTTATAATGGTAAAGCGACCTGTATACCCACATGCATTGAACGAAATTGGAGTAACCTAATTGGTTGTGACTTAATGTGAGTTATGCTTTGTCTGAATTAATCCATTTATGATCCGAAGCCTTGTTGTGAATTAATATAACTTTTATGCGTGTGTTTGGATGTTGAAAAAGGGATTTGTAAATGGA
Organism: Mya arenaria; assembly: GCF_026914265.1. Classification (NCBI taxonomy): domain Eukaryota; kingdom Metazoa; phylum Mollusca; class Bivalvia; order Myida; family Myidae; genus Mya; species Mya arenaria. The sequence goes on along the minus strand of NC_069128.1, from coordinate 3,640,452 downwards.
GATATGACATGTGTGTGATTATTGAACAAATACAATACAGATAGCATTATTGCTAAACTTGATCTATTAGTGACCTTAACAGTTTAATTGAAATATTTATCAATTAGTGGTCATCTATGACGGACGTAGAATAAAGAAGTGAACATACCAGTAATTAATGTTTGTTTTTGATGCATTAACTCTGGTGTAAACACATTTTATGGCGGATAAACTGGTGAGTTATGTTAGATTTAGATTTTATCATTGCTTTGTATAGATTTTATTTAAATCATTACATTGATCGGCCATTTTGGCAATGATCTAGACACATTGGAATGGTAAAGAATACAAATGTGTTGCTTGTTCATGGGCTTAAACAACATAGCACATGTAAAGCTTTTTTCTGATCTGTAGTTCTTGTTAGCAACCTACATACATGTATGTTAATTGCATGATCTGTTCTTATTCTGTTTACTTGCATTGTTTTACTGTGTTGTTTGTATTGCTCTGTAGTCTTGCCTTACTTTGCACTGTACTCTTACATTAGTTTGCATAGCTATACTTTAGTATTCCTGCCTTATTTTGCATTGTGTTGCTTGCATTATTTTGTCTTTTGGTAAGCTGCTTTAGAAAATATCATGCATGTCTGCTTATCTTGTATAACCTGAATACCTGTAACGTAGCATTTTTGTGATTTTCTGTGTCTTTTAGTTAGCTGCTTCAGAAAATATCATGCATGTCTGTTTATCTTGTATAACCTGGATACCTGTAACTTAGCATTATTGTGATTTTCTGTGTGCCATGTCAGTAATAATATACTATTTAATAATTTATACCAAATGATTTAATTTTATTTACTATGTGTAACATGCTAATCAGGTCACTTCAAATCTGATTTGAGCTGATATTTTCATATCTTATGCCATTTTTTAAAACAAACACATTTGTGTCATTTATATTTTTTTGTCTTGTACTAATATTTTTATGCTCTTTTAAACCTCTTTTGGTAAGATTAGCATGTCTCCCATAGTTTTTATGCTGTATTTATGTAAGTTTTACTCTCTTGTAGCTGCTTTATATATGTTATCTATATACATTTGTTAAATAGTCGGTTATTTAAGCTCATCAGAGCTTATGTAAACTGTATATCTGTCTTGCCGACTTTAAATAAAATCTGATCTTACATTCTAGGCAACAGGTATTTAAGACGACGGGATGGATACATGTGACACTATTATGTTAAATGACATATCTTCGTCTGTATAGTTCGATAAGTCACACATTATTTAAAAAAATGACTTATAATGATATGTAGAAAATGACCATGGAATTCCAAACTATTGGGCACAACTTGGCGACGTTAAATAGCTAACCGCATTATTAAACCCCTCAAACCGATAACATTTTGTTGCGGTGAGTTTTGTCATTAGGCGTTAAAATATGTTTATTCCCCGTTTCCTGAGCTACCATTTTTTGCACCAATTCTAGACGTTATTATTGCTTTGAGTTTTTTTTGTTTGATTGTAATCAAGTTAAAGTTTTTTTCGGCTTTTAATAATACTACCGATACTTATACAGAGTGTTTCGTAGTTTTAAAGCATTAAACATATAGTCAAAATATCAAGAAAATAAATGGCTAATAAAAGCATATGACGAAATAAACTTTCGACCAACCTACCTTTAATGGGGGGTGGGGAGGATGAAACCGGAAACACGCCAAAGAAAGTTGTTTGACTGTCAGTTCATGCAGTGTACTCCTCCAAATTGTTAAGATCCAAACAACGTTTTCAATACGTTCGTTAATATGACGGTTCAATTGTCCATTGTGTTTGTAATCTGTTTTGCACCGCAGTGGGAGCAGAATGAGATCTAAATGCTCCCGGACTACACATTTTAACAAAGGTCTGGAAGCATAATATAATGTTAATCATTAGTGAAAAATAAAGCATGAAATCCTTTAATTATTCTGCAAGTTTTGGTAAAAAATATGTGTTGCTTAAAATATTCATGCCAAATCAACTCTTTTCCTGAATGGGTCAAATCCCTCAGAAGAAGAGTTCGGGAACCGAGTATACTCATTTATGTTTCACAAAAAGCTAAGCTATACATTAATAAGACATTTCTTCTTTCTTTATGAGATAATGTCTTATTTTCATTTTCCTTTCAAATTCACAAGGGTAATGGACTTTACACGTATTAAGTCAATATAAGTTTTAGCAATGGCGGCATCTCAAACTTTCGGAACTTAAATGAATACAAAAAAGTTCACGTGCTTTCCAAAATGACATTGTAATACTCAAATCAAAATTTCTATTACTTTCGCTCTAATGTAAAAATATCGTTTCATCTAAAATTCACAATACCTTTCTGAAATCAGGCCCTGTTCTCATATAAGCTACTTCCTCTACACAGCAGAAACCACAAAATGAAAACCGGCCAGTTGTTCAGCATTAAACCCGTACGCACATGCGCACTGGCAAAAAGATCGTAAAAACAACGCATTGCGCAGCTTTTTGTGCAGAATTGAATCATTACCTACGTGCTTGGGATATACTTACAATGCTCATCAATTTGAAATAAGGTCATACATATTTTTCAAGTTAAGGTCGTTTGATCTCTTAAATATAAATGGAATATCTTAAAGATTCATGCTGTGACATCGGTTAAAATGATTAAATGTTCCGCATTTTACATACGCATATATGGTCATTTTTTATTCAACCACACATGGTTAAAAAACATTCACTTTCATTTTTTGAAATCTTTTTTTTATACGTTGTGTGACACGATAGGTTATACAGATCATTACATGTGAAAATAAACAATAACCATGGTAAAGGAGAATGTTATATTTTAGAGCACGCCATTCGGTTTTCGGTGGCGATGGACTAGCTGTAAACTCTGACTCTGGATCAAAGAGTAGCGAATCCAGATTCTACAACTGATCATACGTGCGTTTCTAGAAAAGGTTTACATAAATTAAGTTTCTTGTTAATCATTGCGGCATAAAACAATCTTACCTTTGCTTTAAGTTCTTTTTTGTCAAAGACATATCAAATAACAGTCTAGGTTTAAGACGATATTTCACTGACCTTTACAAAGGACTTTATATGAATAGGCATTGTCTCTAAAGAGCAATATTGGACTATTGTGTTTGACGATATTGTGCGATACATGCTGATTAAATTACCTCCTACAATATGCTATTGAAAAGAATGTGTATTTATTCTCACAGCACAATCGAAATTTCATTCAATACCAATCTAAATGACGCGACAAAGTCAATGTTTATCAATGAATTATATTGCAGTTGAAACTACTTGTGCTCGGTATGATAAATTGCAAGTTTTATGGACATTGTATTTCCCTATCCCAAATAAAATATAGAAAGTCGGTAGAAGTATTACTAAGGCATTACTAACGCGCTTGGAATATAATAACAATGCTAAATATATACCCAATGAAGAGAATCCGGTTGGAAAAAAATAAATAAGTACATGTGAAGCCGGTTACGTTATTATTTTTATTTTCATGAACCGTAACACTTTCACCGCATACGCAGTTGATACATACTTTATGTCTTCAAAATCTCAAGAATGAAGCCAACCAACTTCACAAGCAAATTAACGTGGGCGAACCATCCGAACGATAAGAAATACTATAAAGGCGTCTAAAGAAGATGATATCGCTCAAAAAAGGAGCTAATTTTATGATAAAGGGTGCATTTGGGTGTATTTTAAGCATACTTTCTCGACCATTGTGACATGAAATATTAACTTGGACAATGGTCGTAGGAAGTAACCCCCCCCCCCAAATTCGCTTGTGTATTTAATATAATAATATTACGTTTCCACACTGTCCAAAATGCATGAGTGTGTTAAAACAACCAAATTGCGTTCTCAATTGGCTATATATCAGATCATTAGCTTCAATTTGCCAGTATAATCTTCATGAATCATGAATTAACTTTATCAAAACCATCGGGACGACTCTCTATTATTTTCTGAGTTCTGATTCTTTCTGGATTGCACTGTAGTTATCGTTAGAATCTTTTATCAGGATTGAACGCTACCTTTCTGTCTTGACCGTGGATTTTTCATCCAGACATGATAAATTTCTCCGTAAAAAGTCTAGGCCCTTTTCGCCCAAATCGCTTCACATGATCAGAATAACACATACCTTGAGTGTTATCTAGGAAACAACATTTTTCAATAACTCAACAACATCATCAAACAACAAATATGTGATAGTAGACAGTGGCAACTTGATTTTCGCTAGAAGGCATGTGAATTTGACATTCATTTCAATTTGATTTTCCGGGTTAAGAGGGTCTATCACAGATGGAATTTTCTGAATTATATCTTCAAATATGGTTCCGTTTGCACTGCAGTCGATGATTCAACAGAGTTGACCCTCAAATCATCGTCGAGTTCGTTTTCATTGAATTTTTTTCAATTGCCCGATGGGTATAATCATAACATGGGATGTTTGTTAAGGGATGTTTTTCAATAGAGAAAGGTGTTCAACTTTCGTTATTTTTAATAGTTTTTGTGTCATGATTTCGAAAAAATGGCTGAAGATGATAATTTATTTGGGACGACTCGAAAACCCTTTGACTATAATGACACCAGTTATTTCTTTTGAATATTTGCATATTTTAATTTTTAGATTCATGTCTTTGTGTTGTGATGCTTATTGAGTTATAATTATAGCAGTTAATGCATACAAATTCCGTTTTTACCTGAAAAAAATAAATAAATACAAAACTCATAAGTATTATACAATTACTTACAAATTTATAAAAAAAATTGCCAATAAATATATTATCATATTATCAGATAGTGTGTGTAAGTTGTCAATAAAAGTTTGCGTGTAATATTTGAATATGCCTTATTGGCAGCATATTAATTTCAAAGAAGGTATCAACAAAAGGGGCATACTACCCCCCCCCCCCAACGGATCTGGATATTTCCATTGTGCAATTATTGTAGACTTTCAAACAGCATTCAAAAATAATGAAATAACATATTCATGCGGGGTTTATACTATCGTCAAATCATTATCGTGATTATTATAACTGAAACCACATGAAAGCATTATGTAAGTAGAAGTGACTACTTCTTTCGAAATCCTTGAACAGTTTATGACGCAGAAAAGTGACTGTTTTATGAGGAAAAAGTGATTGTGTTTTTAGAAACGATTCTGAACATAAGCAGTAAGACATTATTGTGTCTTCATTGTTGTTTAAATAATATAACCTGCTCAATAAAAGGAAAAATACAATCATAACGTTAACTCTGATGCTTTCCAGCTTTGGGGTTAATTTCTTATTAATTACTTAAACAACGTAGACCGGCCTCTTTGAACTTATAGATTATCGACCGTGAGGGCCTTTTTCTATGGGTGTCACATTACGACTCCTAAACGAAGTAAACTAATACTGGTAGTCGGTTTTCTATAGGGATTGAAATTAAAATTCTATGGCAGTATTTTGCCCCTTATATAATTACATTCCCACTCCTCGGTCATTATGTTATAGAAAAAGTGTCCCCGGGTCATAATATATCAACTTCCGGGTCATACTATTAAGACACCCGTACGAGAAGTAAAGTGATACCGGGATTTTGTTTTTTTATGGGGGTCGAAATTTCTTGTAAGGGTTCAATTTACTTCGTGTTGTATGCTTATTTTATCATGACTATAAGTTGTGGTGTACGCTGAAAAAACACACATTTGATTTCCGCGCCTTTATGCACACGGCGAAGGTTAGTTGTGCACGATCCGATAAGGTATCATTGAATGATAATTTCAAGTGTGTGTTAAACGATTTTACTATTGAAACTGATAATCGTTTATAACACATACTCAACATATAAGTTAATACGGTTAGCATTGTTTCATAATTGATAATTTGTCATCGTGTTAAGTATTTTGTCCTTTAATGAAGGGATATTGATATTAAAGGCATGAATTACCATTTGCATTTTTCAATTCTTGAAGCCTTGCTGTTTTCGTTTATCGCAAACTGGTGTGCATCTTTTGCCCATGCCACACAGTTCTTACTTTTTTGTTGTTTCCTACTGTTATAACTCGCTCATTTAGATTAAACAACAGTTTTAGGATAACATTTTCGGAATATTTATTTTGCAATTGAACAAGAATACTCTCTGTCGCTATTCTAATACGTATATCGGAGTAACGTCAGATGAGCCGTGTTAATTGGATCTCTAAAGAACCACAAACAATGGTAGTAGGAAACATTTGAAATGTGGTACCTGTCAAGTGGGGATCTCAATTGTGTCTATTTTGGTGGTACTTAGGCTCTAAAAATTTAACTTTGCTAATATTTCAGTTGAAAGGCCACTTTTGAGCTAACATTTGGCAATCACTTGCTGGTTTCATTCGTGTATTGTCCATAATTGGACCTCAAGGTAATTTTAAGTCATAGAACTTTGTTACGTATGCTTTATAAGCTTTACCGATGATAGAGGCTCAAGTCAAGTCCATAACTTAGTCATTCTGGTCAAAGATTATTTTTGAAAAGGGGAAATGTGTTGGCATGCATTTGCTGTGGTCTTGTTTAAGTTGCTAAATTACATTCTCGTACACCAGAGTGATGATTCTATGCGAACCACAGATTTATCATTATCATTCATCTGATGAATAAGAATGTTCCATTAATGCTTGAAGATGAAAAACTCTATAGATATGTTTCAAGCGTGCAAAATTCTACATTTATGTTTAAGAATCAGAATCAGGTACAGAATCATACATTAATGTTTCCGGGTGCAAATTTTACTTTAGTGTGTATAATCCGACATTAATGTGCCACGTATGCATGTTATTAGGAATATAAACATTGTATAAGAAGCAGTTGCTCTTATTTGTTGACAGGTCTGGATGCCATCATATGCCTGTGGGACATTTCTAACGGGAATATGTTGTCAAAAATGAGAGACCATACTAACACAGTGTATTCCCTGTGTTTTGGTAGATGTGGTTCTGTACTAGCTTTAGGTAAGCTTCCATTATGTATGGGACATTTCTAACGGGATTTATGCCAGTCGAAATGAGAGGCCATACTAACACGGTGTATTTCCTTTGTTTTTGCAGATGTGGTTCAGAACTAGCTTTAGGTAAGCTAACTTTATGTATGGCACATTTCTAAGGGGATTTATGCCAGCCGATTTGAGAGACCATACTAACGCGGTGTATACCTTGTGTTTAAGTAGATGTGGTTTAGTTCTAGCTTCAGGTAAACTTCCTTTATGTACGGAACACTTCTAATGGGATTTATGTCAGCCCAAAATGAGAGACCATAATAACGCGATGTATTCTCTGTGTTTTAGTACATGTGGTTCAGAACTAGCTTCAGGTAAGCTTTCTTTATGTATTGAATATTTCTAACACAATGCATTTCTTGTGTTTCAGTAGATGTGGTTCAGTACTAGCTTCAGGTAAGCTTTCTTTATGTATTGAACATTTCTAACACAATGCATTTCCTGTGTTTCAGTAGATGTGGTTCAGTACTAGATCAGGTAAGCTTTAAACATGAGATATGTCTAATGCAAACATGTTAGCCCAAATGAGAGACTATTCAAATATATTGTATTCTCCGCTTAAGCTAATTTGGCTCTGCACTTGCATCAGGTAAGAATCCTTTATTAATTGGATATTTCTTAGGTTACATATTAACCATACTAACACGGTATTTGGACTCATGTGGTTCAGTTATGGATTCAAGTGAGCATCTATTATATACAGAACATTTCTAATGGAATTTAGAAACATTGTATCCACTGTGCTTTAGCAGATGAGGTATAGTTCTGGCTTAATGTTAAGCTTCAATTATATACAGGACATTTCTAATGGGATTCAGAAACATTGTATCCACCGTGCTCTAGAAGATGTGGTTATGCAATGACTTCAGGTAAGCTGTATTTAGGGTTTTGTCTATCCTACAAAACTACAGCAAAATGCATGATAAAATATGATTGCTCTTACAACATTTGTTTTTTTGAAATCTATTTTTTTTTATTTATAATGAGTTGATAAAAAATATGACTTTAGTTGGAAATCAATTTTGACAAATACTTTTTTCCAGAGGGTCTTGGCAACACACACTGTGAAACTGTGGGACGTCACTTAAGTCATCAAGGAAACAGACAAGGACATGGACTCTAGCATACCTACTTCATTGTCTGTGTGAGTACTTGAAAATACTTAATATATATACATTAACTAATAATTATGATTATTATTATCTTGTAAAAAAAAACTTTTATATGGAAATCTAATGTTTTGTTACATTCAAACCTGTCTGGTTTTCAAAAGTTATATTACTGTTTGTAAAACAATTTTGCGTGTCATTACCCTATTGCAATACATCAATAACTTCAAATAGAAATAGAATCAGATATTTATTTCTTGCATTAAAGTGACGCTTTAGAGGTTTTAAAGCATTGAACAATGGTGATTATAACTAACCCAGTCCACAATTGCCAGTTGAATGAAAGAAGTTTGATGCACACCTATGAATCATGTTTCAAAAATGCTCAATTCAAACTGGCAGTGAAATATAACTTAATTTAAACTCAATGAGAAATGTTGAGACTGACTATTCTGGTTTAGGCAGAAAACATGTAAATGATCAGTGCCGACTGCAAAGAGAACATGCTTTATTTAACTGATTGATAGAGTTTAAGCCAGGTTATGAAAAGGACAGGAACGTCCAGTATGTTCTGATCAATAACATCAGAAGCATTTGTTCGATCCATACCAAATTTGTCAGATTGTGTATAGGCATAATATCTCAGGCAATTTTTGTACTAGTCATATCGCTCTAGTGCCTCGAGATTTATCGCCTTAAAATTTATAGAAATTACCTTTAATCAGGTATTGTCTAATTAATATCTAATCATGACCAAATTTGATCAGAATGTGTATGGGCAAGTTCAATAGCCAGCGATATTGCTAGACTCACTCGAGAGTAATCAGCCTTTATTTTTTTTTTCTAAAGTGGGTCTTGTCGGTATATAACTTCAAAAGTATTAGTCCGATCATCAACAAGTTTACAATATGTGTCGGGGCAGAATATCCTGGTCATATTCGATAACCAACCACATCGTCTTAGTCACTCAAGAGTAATAACCATTAAATTAGCAAAAGCTTTTTTTACAGTGTCAACTCTCTAAATTTGGCTAAAATACAACCAATTATCACCAAACTTTGTGTCCTAAAAATAGGACAGACGTTTTTTGTGAAGTTTGGTTATGTTTGTTTTATAAAAGTAAAACTTTCTCGCTTCATTTCAGGAATGAATCTCCGAATCTCCTCATAGGATCATTTGCGACAAAGGCCACCCCAATTCTCAACATTCATTTTACACGGAAAAACCTGCTGCTGGCAGCTGGACCCATGAAAGTATCATGAAGCTTGGCATACACATAACCATATAATGGTTTTGAAAGACTCAAGTTTCAGTTCAAAGATTGGTATAGTGCGGAATTCGATGTGTTATAATAAGTTGAGAGAGCCACATGTGCTATTAAAGATACTTGTTTTGTTGAAAGTTTAAGATCATGAACCTGTTCTTGTACATAACAAGTGCAATTCAGTGTATATTGTACCAGAACATGTTGCCTTTTATTTCTGTTATGGATTATCAGTTTTACGAGAACTGACAACCACTTGTGATGCTCTTGTTGAGAAAATAGGGTGTGATTTCCAGCATGTTACAACGTAACTATAGACATGCGTTCATTTACATGTTACTATTATAACTATTGTCATGTTGCTTCTAACTGGGAAATAGGATGCATTCAAGTTGCCAAGTGGGAAGGAAGCATTCATTTGGACAGCTGTATTGTCTGATTATGTATATGTACATGTTGTGCAAGTCTTAATAAATTATATGTGGATATTAATATATGAGATTTTTATACCCATGACAAACAAAGTTTGAAGGGGATATATTGGAGTCACCCTGTGGTCGGTCGGTCCGTCCATCCGTCGGTTTGTCGGTCGGTCCGTTGCATTAAACTTCATTCAATGGTAGAACATAATGAGAGAAAGTGCAGTGTACAATAACCATAACTCTATTCTTGCTTATTACTGAGTTAATGCCCTTTGTTACTTTTTTGTTCGGAGTAAAACTTTGAAAAGTACTGGATGGAATTCATTGGAACTTAATACAATGGTAAAGCACAATGAGAGGAAGTGCAGTGTTCAAGAACCATAACTCTACTTTAGCTAATTACTGAGTTATTGCCCTTTATTTGTTTGTTTTTTGCTGTCAATTTTTTCCGAGACATTGACTTGCAAACTACTAGATGGAATTTATTGAAGCTTCATACAATGGTAAAACACAATAAGAGGAAGTGCAGTGCACAAGAACCATAACTTTATTTTAGCTAATTACAGAGTTATGGCCTTAAATACATTTTTATGTCCCGAGCATAAATTGAAAACTATTGGATGGAATTAAATAAAGCTTCATACAGTGATAGATCATAATGAGAGGAAGTGCAGTGTACAGGAACCGCAATGCTATTTCAGCTAATTACAGAGTTACTGCCCTTTGTTACTATTTCTTGTCCGGAGCATAACTTGAAAACTATTGAATGAAATTAAATAAAACTTCATACAGTGATAGATCCTAATGAGAGGAAGTGCAGTGTACAAGAACTGCAATTCTATATCAGCCAATTACAGAGTTACTGCAATTTGTTATTTGTTTTCTTGTCCAGAGCATAACTTGAAAACTAACGGATGGAATGTAATAAAACTTTATACAATAGAACAGCACAATGAGAAGGAGTTCAGTGTACCTGACTCATTACACTATTTTAGCAAATTACAGAGTTATTGCCTTTTTCTGTGTTTTTTTTTGTCAAACTTTTGTCCGGACAAGAACTTGAAAACTACTGTATGGAATTTCATAAAACTTCATACAATGATAAATCATAATGAGAGGAAGTGCAGTGTACAGGAACCACAACTACATTTTAGCTAATCACAGAGTTATTGCCCTTTGTTACTTTTTCTTGTCCGGTGCAACACTTGAAAACTACCAGAGGGAATGTAATAAAACTTCATACAGTGGAGCACCGATCAAATTTTCAATTAGATGACACAAAAAGGTTAAAAAAAGACTGGGACTGCCTCCATCCTTGCAGTCGGCGATCTCATGCAACTTCCTGCTGTAGCAGAGAGACCAGTTTACATGCCACCATCCGATGAGATTGCTGCTATATATGGCACGTGACAGACTGATGACGACATAGAAGTTTAAAAATCACGCCAAATTTCTAAGTCCTCTGATGACTGTCAATAGTACTCACATGTTCACCTACAACAGACACAAAAAAACACAATGATGACATGCTGGAAAAATTAAAAAGCCAACACTTAACTTTCAGAGCTGCTGATTCCAGAAAAGATGAACAAACTCAGAGAATTCAAAAATCAGAATTTGAGAAAGATCCTGGGGGCTTTCAAACAGAATTGACAGTTGCACTTGAAGCTAGGGTTGTTCTTTCAAAGAATATAGATGCGTCGGACGTCCTTGTAAATTCAGCATCTGGTGTGGTCACATGATTCATACCTGCATACAAAGCCGATCAAGATGCTGACTCATTCAGGCCCAAGTACATTCTTGTCAAATTTGATGGTGACAGAGTCGCTAAAAAATGTATGTCTGCTTCCCGAGGAATTCTTCCTGACCAGCTATCTACACCTATTCCTACTGTTAAAACACCTGTCTACCTTAGCAAAAAGCCATCAAAGGTCGAATCAAAACGTGCTCAATTTCCTCTCTCTCTTGCTTGGGGCGTTACCATACACAAAGAACAGGGGAAAACAGAAGATTCTGCTGTTGTGTCATGTGCAGGAATTTTCTTTCATGGACAGTTTTACACTGCTATCAGTAGAACAAAAGACATGGCAGGATTATACTTCATCGATGAGGTGTCCGCTACAAAGATCAAGGTCAACAAGGAGTCACTGAATGAAATGAATCGCATGAAAAAAGAATCCCCATTCTCACCATATGTACCCGTATTTACAACTAAAAGTTCAGATGTTTATTTAAAACTCCAGAGCTTCAACATTAATTCTCTTAAACCTCATTCATGCTTTTTTGAAAGAAAACGATGTCAGCAACCTGCATGTACTCTGTTTCCAGGAAACCTGGTCGTTACCAGATGACATCATACCTGAATTTAACAACTTTAGCTGTATAAGAACAGACGGCAAATACAGCTATTCAGGACACGGGTGTGGTGGCCTACTTAAGTACATTCGCCAAGACCTAAGAGTTCTCAAGCAGTACCTGTACCATGACGTTGACTATAAGTACCAAATGGTTCTTCTTTCCCATGTCGAAGATTACAATATGAGATCAGTTGTTTTGTCAGTATATAACAATCCAAGATCTTCCCTACATGCATTCTTGCCAAATCTCGAAAAGCTGATGCAGAGAATTCCTCAGAACATTCCTATATTTATTGTAGGTGACTTCAACATTGACATAGGAAAAACAAGCCGAAGTACCAAATACTTCTTGTTTCTTACTCGATTATACGGCTTTTGTCAGTTGGTATAACAACCTACACATCGTAAAGGCGGTATTCTGGATCTCCTGTTTTAGTTGGCAGAGCTTTAGATATTATCCCGACGTACTACAGTGACCATTTGATAGTTTTATTGGCAGTTCCACTCATAATGTCTTTAGCTGACTGAAATTTAGCTTGTTTAAAAGAAAAAAGTAGTATTGTTATAGCCACTACATTGTTGTTATTGATGGCATGTTGAACTTAACCCTTGACCATAACTCAAAAAGTATTTAAGATGTTAAAATGAAATGTGGTAAACATGTTGCCAGAGGCAATACACACATGTCAGCAAGGCCCATAACTCAGACTTTAATAATTGCTGAGTTACAACCCTTATATTAATGTGGTATGCTCTCCGACACTTACATTGATAGAAAGAGACAAAATTATTATGCAATCACTGTGCATGATACACAATCTCTTTTAAAAGATGTTTTTCAAGTTATAAGTATTAAAGTAGATATCAAATTAGACATTCATGCTTTGCGAGTTTCTATAGTTTATTACTGTAATGTTTTACATTCATGTATGTCGTTAGGAATATTAAGGAATTTATTATACATGAAGCTTTTGCTATTTGTTGACAGGTCTGGATGCTACCATATGCCTTTGGGACATTTCTAACGGGAATATGTTGGCACAAATGAGAGACCATACTAACACAGTGTATTCCCTGTGTTTTAGTAGATGTGGTTCAGTACTGGCTTCAGGTAAGTTTCCTTAATATATGTAACAGTTCTCATGAGATTTATGCTAGCCCAAATGAGAGACCATTCCAACACAGTATATTGTCTGTGTTTTAGTAGATGTGGTTCAGTACTGGCTTCAGGTAAGTTTCCTTTATATATGAAACGTTTCTAATGGGATTTATGCCAGCCCAAATATGTGTTTTTGTAGATGTGGTTCAATACAAGAACAGGTAAGCTTTTAAACATGGGAATTTCTATTGGAAACATGGTAGCCCAAATGAAATACTATTCAAATACATTGTATTTGCTGTGCTTAAGATTATGTGGCTTTGCACTTGCATCAGGTAAGCTTCCTTTATACATGGGTATTTCTAAGATTACATAATGACCATACTTATACTCTGTATTCCCTGTATTGTAGCAGATGTGGTTTAGTTCCGGTTTCAAATAAGCTTCTAATATATATATGACATTGATTTCTAACAGTATTTAGAAACAGTGTATACACTGTGCTTGAGCTGTTGTGGTTCAGTTTTGGCCTCAAGTAAGATTTCATTATATACAGGACATTTCTAACAGGTTTTAGAATCAGTGTATACACTGTGCTTTAGCTGTTATGGTTCAGTTTTGGATTCAGGTAAGACTCCATTATATCAGGGACATTTCTAACGGGATGTAGAATCAGTGTATTCACTTTGCTTTAGCTGTTGTGGTTCAGTTTTGGCCTCAGGTAAGACTCCATAATATATGGGACATTTCTGGTTCAGTACTGGTTTCAGGTAACCTTTATTTAGGGTTTTGTCTATCCTACAGAACTACAGACACATACATGATTACAACTATGATGATTGGATTGCTTTACGGCCTTTTTTTCTCTGAAATTCTAGATTTCCTATTTTATTCCTATAAAAGACTAAAATATTATTAAATAATTCTAAAATCAATTCTGTCTAATGGTAGTATTCAAATGCATGTCATTCTTCCAGGGGGTCTTGACAACACGGTGAAACTGTGGGACGTCACTAAAGTCATCAAAGAAACAGACAAGGACATGGATGCCAGCATACCTAGTTCATTGTCTGTGTGAGTACATGAAAACAATTAAAAATATACTTTATATGGTAAAAATCCTTTTTTTCATATGTAAATCTAATTTATAATGTTTTGTTACATTTAAGCCTGTCTTGTTTCTCAAAATTTAAATTTTTATTTGTTAGACAATTAAGCATCTTGTCATCCTAGTGAATTAACTCAATAACTTCAAATAGAAATAGAAGCAGATAATGATTTGTTGTGTTAATGTTATGATTAAGAGGTTTTCAAGCAGAGTGCAACGGAGGTGGTTGTTTAGAGGATAATTGTTGTTTCAAGTTTATGATATGCAATATATATCACCTTGTGAACACAAATAGGTAATATTTCATTAGTGGCTATGTTGGAGTCAAATATTTACTTTTTGTGTTCATGAGTTGAAATATATTGCAATCCTACACTGAAATAAACAATATTTCTTTCGCTTTATGCTTATAATTTAATAAAAACACAATTTGATTGGTATTTAATTGAAAGTCTGGGTGAAATTTCAGCAATCTGACATCAAACTGGAAAGGAAATTAAATGACATCATTGCATTTTATGCTTTCATGTAACCTAACCCAATCCACAATTGACAGTTGATTGATTTATGTTTGATGAACATCAAAAGACCGCTAGAAATGGATGAATCATGTGACAGAACTGCTAAATTCAAACTGGCAGTGAAATCTAACTTGACTTCAAACCACTTAGAAATGTTGATACCGACTGTTCTGGTTTGGGCATAATAACGTCCAGTATGCTGTCCAATCAATTTCATTTGAAGCATTTGTTCAATCAAATTTGGTCAGAATATCATATGGCATATTATCTCAGACAAGTTTATTAACCAGCCATATCGATTTAGTTACTCAAGATTTATCACACTTTTTAGCTCGACTATTCGAAGATTAAGGAGGGCTATAATACTCACCCCGGCGTCGGCGTCTGGTTAAAGTTTTAGGCAAGTTGGGATTTTCACTTATAAGTGCAATACCCTTCTTTCAATTTACTTAATACTTCATACAGTTGTTCAGGGCCATCACATAATGAGGTTAGATAACTCCATATTATCCTTTGTACAAATTATGGCCCCCGATTGATTATTGAACTTAGGTTAAAGTTTTATGGCAGGTTGGGATATTTATTAATAAGTTCTATACCCTTCGTTCAATTGACTTAATACTTCACATAATTGTTCAGGACTATCACACAAGAGGTTACATAACTCCATATTATCTTTTATACAAATTATGGCCCCTGATTGACTATTGAACTAAGGTTGAAGTTTTAGGGCAGGTTGGGATATTTATTGATAACTTCTATACCCTTCATTCAATTGACTTAATACTTCACTAAATATTTCAGGACCATCACACAATGAGATAACAAAACTCCATATTATCCTTCATACAAGTTATGGCCCCTGATTGACTTAGGTTAAAGTCTAAGGGCAGGTTAAAGTTTTAGGGCAAGTTGGGATTTTAATAAAAAACTTATATACCCTTCATTTAATGCACTCAATACTACGCAGAATTATTGGCGACCATCTTTAAACAAGGAACATAACTCCATTTCAACCCTACATGCAAATTATGGCCCTTGAATGATTTTTATGCCCTCGAAGGGACATAGAGTATAGGTTGTCGTGTCCGGGCTGTAACTTTCCCTTGTATGGACAGATTTTAAAATAACTTGCCACATGTGTTCCACATACCAAGACGACGTGTGGCGTGCAAGACTCGTGTCCCTACCTCAAAGGTCAAGGTCACACTTAGTGTTTATTCACAATGGAGTGCTGCATATAAGGACAAAGAGTATAGGTTGTCGTGTCCGGGCTGTAACTTTCCCTTGTATGGACAGATTTTAAAATAACTTGGCACATGTGTACCACATACCAAGACGATGTGTCGCGTGCATGACTCGTGTCCCTACCTCAAAGGTCAAGATCACACTTAGTGTTTATTCACCATAGAGTGCTGCATATAAGCATAGAGTATAGGTTGTCGTGTCCGGGCTGTAACTTTCCCTTGTATGGACAGATTTTAAAATAACTTGCCACATGTGTTCAACATACCAAGATGACGTGTCGCATGCAAGACCCGTGTCCGTACCTCAAAGGTCAAGGTCACACTTAGTGTTTATTCACAATGGAGTGCTGCATATAAGGACATAGAGTATAGGTTGTCGTGTCCGGGCTGTAACTTTCTCTTGAATGGTCAGATTTTAAAATAACTTGCTGCATGTGTTCCACATACGAAGACGACGTGCCGCCTGCAAGACCCGTGTCCCTACCTCAAAGGTCAAGGTCACACTTAGTGTTTATTCACAATGGAGTGCTGCATATAAGGACATAGAGTATAGGTTGTCGTGTCCGGGCATAGAGTATAGGTTGTCGTGTCCGGGCTGTAACTTTCCCTTGTATGGACAGATTTTAAAATAACTTGGCACATGTGTACCACATACCAAGACGATGTGTCGCGTGCAAGACCCGTGTCCCTACCTCAAAGGTCAAGATCACACTTAGTGTTTATTCACCATAGAGTGCTGCATATAAGCATAGAGTATAGGTTGTCGTGTCCGGGCTGTAACTTTCCCTTGTATGGACAGATTTTAAAATAACTTGCCACATGTGTTCCACATACCAAGATGACGTGTCGCATGCAAGACCCGTGTCCGTACCTCAAAGGTCAAGGTCACACTTAGTGTTTATTCACAATGGAGTGCTGCATATAAGGACATAGAGTATAGGTTGTCGTGTCCGGGCTGTAACTTTCTCTTGAATGGTCAGATTTTAAAATAACTTGCTGCATGTGTTCCACATACGAAGACGACGTGCCGCCTGCAAGACCCGTGTCCCTACCTCAAAGGTCAAGGTCACACTTAGTGTTTATTCACAATGGAGTGCTGCATATAAGGACATAGAGTATAGGTTGTCGTGTCCGGGCTGTAACTTTCCCTTGTATGGACAGATTTTAAAATAACTTGGCACATGTGTACCACATACCAAGACGATGTGTCGCGTGCAAGACCCGTGTCCCTACCTTAAAGGTCAAGATCACACTTAGTGTTTATTCACCATGGAGTGCTGCATATAAGCATAGAGTATAGGTTGTCGTGTCCGGGCTGTAACTTTCCCTTGTATGGACAGATTTTAAAATAACTTGCCACATGTGTTCCACATACCAAGATGACGTGTCGCATGCAAGACCCGTGTCCGTACCTCAAAGGTCAAGGTCACACTTAGTGTTTATTCACAATGGAGTGCTGCATATAAGGACATAGAGTATAGGTTGTCGTGTCCGGGCTGTTACTTTCTCTTGTATGGACATATTTTAAAATAACTTGCCACATGTGTTCCACATACCAAGACGACGTGTCGCGTGCAAAACCCGTGTCCCTACCTCAAAGGTCAAGGTCACACTTAGTGTTTATTTACAATGGAGTGCTGCATATAAGGACATAGAGTATAGGTTGTCGTGTCCGGGCTGTAACTTTCCCTTGTATGGACAGATTTTAAAATAACTTGCCACATGTGTTCCATATACCAAGATGACGTGTCGCGTGCAAAACCCGTGTCCCTACCTCAAAGGTCAAGGTCACACTAAATGTTTATTCACAATGGAGTGCTGCATATAAGGACATAGAGTATAGGTTGTCGTGTCCGGGCTGTAACTTTCTCTTATATGGACAGATTTTAAAATAACTTGCTACATGTGTTCCACATACCAAGACAATGTGTAGCGTGCAAGACCCGTGTCCCTACCTCAAAGGTCAAGGTCACACATAGTGTTTATTCACAATGGAGTGCTGCATATAAGCATAGAGTATAGGTTGTCGTGTCCGGGCTGTAACTTTCCCTTGTATGGACAGATTTTAAAATAACTTGCCACATGTGTTCCACATACCAAGATGACGTGTCGCATGCAAGACCCGTGTCCGTACCTCAAAGGTCAAGGTCACACTTAGTGTTTATTCACAATGGAGTGCTGCATATAAGGACATAGAGTATAGGTTGTCGTGTCCGGGCTGTAACTTTCTCTTGAATGGTCAGATTTTAAAATAACTTGCTGCATGTGTTCCACATACCAAGACGACGTGTCGCCTGCAAGACCCGTGTCCCTACCTCAAAGGTCAAGGTCACACTTAGTGTTTATTCACAATGGAGTGCTGCATATAAGGACATAGAGTATAGGTTGTTGTGTCCGGGCTGTAACTTTCCCTTGTATGGACTGATTTTAATATAACTTGCCAAATGTGTTCCACATACCAAGACGACGTGTCGCGTGCAAGACCCGTGTCCGTACCTCAAAGGTCAAGGTCACACTTAGTGTTTATTCACAATGGAGTGCTGCATATAAGGACATAGAGTATAGGTTGTCGTGTCCGGGCTGTTACTTTCTCTTGTATGGACATATTTTAAAATAACTTGCCACATGTGTTCCACATACCAAGACGACGTGTCGCGTGCAAAACCCGTGTCCCTACCTCAAAGGTCAAGGTCACACTTAGTGTTTATTTACAATGGAGTGCTGCATATAAGGACATAGAGTATAGGTTGTCGTGTCCGGGCTGTAACTTTCCCTTGTATGGACAGATTTTAAAATAACTTGCCACATGTGTTCCATATACTAAGATGACGTGTCGCGTGCAAAACCCGTGTCCCTACCTCAAAGGTCAAGGTCACACTAAATGTTTATTCACAATGGAGTGCTGCATATAAGGACATAGAGTATAGGTTGTCGTGTCCGGGCTGTAACTTTCCCTTGTATGGACAGATTTTAAAATAACTTGCCACATGTGTTCCACATACCAAGACGACGTGTGGCGTGCAAGACTCGTGTCCGTACCTCAAAGGTCAAGGTCACACTTAGTGTTTATTCACAATGGAGTGCTGCATATAAGGACATAGAGTATAGGTTGTCGTGTCCGGGCTGTAACTTTCCCTTGTATGGACAGATTTTAAAATAACTTGGCACATGTGTACCACATACCAAGACGATGTGTCGCGTGCAAGACCCGTGTCCCTACCTCAAAGGTCAAGATCACACATAGTGTTTATTCACCATAGAGTGCTGCATATAAGCATAGAGTATAGGTTGTCGTGTCCGGGCTGTAACTTTCCCTTGTATGGACAGATTTTAAAATAACTTGCCACATGTGTTCCACATACCAAGATGACGTGTCGCATGCAAGACCCGTGTCCGTACCTCAAAGGTCAAGGTCACACTTAGTGTTTATTCACAATGGAGTGCTGCATATAAGGACATAGAGTATAGGTTGTCGTGTCCGGGCTGTAACTTTCTCTTGAATGGTCAGATTTTAAAATAACTTGCTGCATGTGTTCCACATACCAAGACGACGTGTCGCCTGCAAGACCCGTGTCCCTACCTCAAAGGTCAAGGTCACACTTAGTGTTTATTCACAATGGAGTGCTGCATATAAGGACATAGAGTATAGGTTGTCGTGTCCGGGCTGTAACTTTCCCTTGTATGGACAGATTTTAAAATAACTTGCCAAATGTGTTCCACATATCAAGACGACGTGTCGCGTGCAAGACCCGTGTCCGTACCTCAAAGGTCAAGGTCACACTTAGTGTTTATTCACAATGGAGTGCTGCATATAAGGACATAGAGTATAGGTTGTCGTGTCCGGGCTGTTACTTTCTCTTGTATGGACATATTTTAAAATAACTTGCCACATGTGTTCCACATACCAAGACGACGTGTCGCGTGCAAAACCCGTGTCCCTACCTCAAAGGTCAAGGTCACACTTAGTGTTTATTTACAATGGAGTGCTGCATATAAGGACATAGAGTATAGGTTGTCGTGTCCGGGCTGTAACTTTCCCTTGTATGGACAGATTTTAAAATAACTTGCCACATGTGTTCCATATACCAAGATGACGTGTCGCATGCAAAACCCGTGTCCCTACCTCAATGGTCAAGGTCACACTAAATGTTTATTCACAATGGAGTGCTGCATATAAGGACATAGAGTATAGGTTGTCGTGTCTGGGCGGTAACTTTCTCTTATATGGACAGATTTTAAAATAACTTGCTACATGTGTTCCACATACCAAGACAATGTGTCGCGTGCAAGACCCGTGTCCCTACCTCAAAGGTCAAGGTCACACATAGTGTTTATTCACAATGGAGTGCTGCATATAAGCATAGAGTATAGGTTGTCGTGTCCGGGCTGTAACTTTCCCTTGTATGGACAGATTTTAAAATAACTTGCCACATGTGTTCCACATACCAAGACGACGTGTCGCATGCAAGACCCGTGTCCGTACCTCAAAGGTCAAGGTCACACTTAGTGTTTATTCACAATGGAGTGCTGCATATAAGGACATAGAGTATAGGTTGTCGTGTCCGGGCTGTAACTTTCTCTTGAATGGTCAGATTTTAAAATAACTTGCTGCATGTGTTCCACATACCAAGACGACGTGTCGCCTGCAAGACCCGTGTCCCTACCTCAAAGGTCAAGGTCACACTTAGTGTTTATTCACAATGGAGTGCTGCATATAAGGACATAGAGTATAGGTTGTTGTGTCCGGGCTGTAACTTTCCCTTGTATGGACTGATTTTAATATAACTTGCCAAATGTGTTCCACATACCAAGACGACGTGTCGCGTGCAAGACCCGTGTCCGTACCTCAAAGGTCAAGGTCACACTTAGTGTTTATTCACAATGGAGTGCTGCATATAAGGACATAGAGTATAGGTTGTCGTGTCCGGGCTGTTACTTTCTCTCGTATGGACATATTTTAAAATAACTTGCCACATGTGTTCCACATACCAAGACGACGTGTCGCGTGCAAAACCCGTGTCCCTACCTCAAAGGTCAAGGTCACACTTAGTGTTTATTTACAATGGAGTGCTGCATATAAGGACATAGAGTATAGGTTGTCGTGTCCGGGCTGTAACTTTCCCTTGTATGGACAGATTTTAAAATAACTTGCCACATGTGTTCCATATACTAAGATGACGTGTCGCGTGCAAAACCCGTGTCCCTACCTCAAAGGTCAAGGTCACACTAAATGTTTATTCACAATGGAGTGCTGCATATAAGGACATAGAGTATAGGTTGTCGTGTCCGGGCTGTAACTTTCCCTTGTATGGACAGATTTTAAAATAACTTGCCACATGTGTTCCACATACCAAGACGACGTGTGGCGTGCAAGACTCGTGTCCCTACCTCAAAGGTCAAGGTCACACTTAGTGTTTATTCACAATGGAGTGCTGCATATAAGGACATAGAGTATAGGTTGTCGTGTCCGGGCTGTAACTTTCCCTTGTATGGACAGATTTTAAAATAACTTGGCACATGTGTACCACATACCAAGACGATGTGTCGCGTGCAAGACCCGTGTCCCTACCTCAAAGGTCAAGATCCAACTTAGTGTTTATTCACCATAGAGTGCTGCATATAAGCATAGAGTATAGGTTGTCGTGTCCGGGCTGTAACTTTCCCTTGTATGGACAGATTTTAAAATAACTTGCCACATGTGTTCCACATACCAAGATGACGTGTCGCATGCAAGACCCGTGTCCGTACCTCAAAGGTCAAGGTCACACTTAGTGTTTATTCACAATGGAGTGCTGCATATAAGGACATAGAGTATAGGTTGTCGTGTCCGGGCTGTAACTTTCTCTTGAATGGTCAGATTTTAAAATAACTTGCTGCATGTGTTCCACATACCAAGACGACGTGTCGCCTGCAAGACCCGTGTCCCTACCTCAAAGGTCAAGGTCACACTTAGTGTTTATTCACAATGGAGTGCTGCATATAAGGACATAGAGTATAGGTTGTCGTGTCCGGGCTGTAACTTTCCCTTGTATGGACAGATTTTAAAATAACTTGCCAAATGTGTTCCACATATCAAGACGACGTGTCGCGTGCAAGACCCGTGTCCGTACCTCAAAGGTCAAGGTCACACTTAGTGTTTATTCACAATGGAGTGCTGCATATAAGGACATAGAGTATAGGTTGTCGTGTCCGGGCTGTTACTTTCTCTTGTATGGACATATTTTAAAATAACTTGCCACATGTGTTCCACATACCAAGACGACGTGTCGCGTGCAAAACCCGTGTCCCTACCTCAAAGGTCAAGGTCACACTTAGTGTTTATTTACAATGGAGTGCTGCATATAAGGACATAGAGTATAGGTTGTCGTGTCCGGGCTGTAACTTTCCCTTGTATGGACAGATTTTAAAATAACTTGCCACATGTGTTCCATATACCAAGATGACGTGTCGCATGCAAAACCCGTGTCCGTACCTCAAAGGTCAAGGTCACACTAAATGTTTATTCACAATGGAGTGCTGCATATAAGGACATATAGTATAGGTTGTCGTGTCCGGGCTGTAACTTTCTCTCGTATGGACAGATTTTAAAATAACTTGCTACATGTGTTCCACATACCAAGACGATGTGTCGCGTGCAAGACCCGTGTCCCTACCTCAAAGGTCAAGGTCACACATAGTGTTTATTCACAATGGAGTGCTGCATATAAGGACATAGAGTATAGGTTGTCGTGTCCGGGCTGTAACTTTCCCTTGTATGGACAGATTTTAAAATAACTTGCAACATGTGTTCCACATACCAAAACGACGTGTCGCGTTTAAGACCCATGTCCCTACCTCTAAGGTGAAAGATACACTAAGTGTTTATTCACAAGGGAATTCTGAATATAAGGACATAACAGTGTAGGTTGTCAAGTATGGGTGGTATTTTTTATGTTCAGAGGAAATTTAAAATAACTTGCCATATGTATTTGACACATAAAGGCAAGATAAACTTTTCATGTACTGACCTTGTTCGTAGGTCAGTGTCACATTCGGGGGCATTCGTCACATACTGTGACAGCTCTTGTCATTTTTATTTTTTAATTTTTTTTTTTTTTAATTTTTTTTTTTTTTTTTTTTGGAAAGGCACATTTTTATTCTTAACCGCATTTTCATATTGAATGACTTGCGTCATTGTTTGGGCGGGCTGGTGTGAGGGCAGCATCAAAGTCACCTTTTGTATTGAATAATTTTAGCTTTTTAGCTAGGTTTGACATAAAGAGACCAAACTTGGTAAAAACAAAGAATTTATGGAGACCTTTTATTGGAATGCGTTAGAGGCCACTAGGATCAAGGTCAAGGTTACTATTTAAAGAAAAAGGGTTGGTATTGAATAACTTAAGTAAGGGTCTACATATTGTGACCAAACTTGGTATATAGGAAGAGTATATAGAGACCTTTCCTGAGATTGTGTTTTGGGCCCCGAGAGTTATGGTTTAGGTCAAAGTCACTGTTGCTAAAAATAGAAATATGGTTAGCACTGAATAACTCGAGTAAGGGTTGACATATTGTGACCAAACTTGGTATATAGGTCAAGTTTATGCAGAGCTTTCATGGATTGCCTTTTGGCCCCCTAGGGTCAAGGTCACTGTTTCTAACAAAAGATTACTGTTTCAGTTATGGTTGACATACTGTGACTTAACTTGATATGTAGGAAAAGTTTATGGATGACTTCCATGATATTGTGTTTGGAGCCCTTAAGATCAAGGTCACTGTAACAAAAAAAAGAAGAAAGCAGTTGAAACTGAATCTCTTCTGCCAATCATTTAAAACCTGATTTTGTCACATCACGATTCTTGTTTACTTTTTAATTTGATTGTTTTATTGCTTTTGACAGGCATATAATACATCATTATTGTATTCACTTCTAAGTCAAAGCGGCGTAGTCAAGCGGGCTGTCTTACGACAGCTCTTGTTATATTAGAGATTACCTAAATCAAGTATTGTCCGATCAATAACTTAAGCATCCATTGTCCAATCATGACCAATCAGAATGTGTATAGGCATGATGTTTTGGACAAGTTCAATATCCAGCGATATTGCTCAGGTCACTAGAGAGGAAACAGCCTTTAATTATGGAAATTACCTTAAATATGTCTGGTCTGTCAATAACATTAGAAGCTTAAGTATGATAATCACCAGCTTTAGACAATTATGTTTAGGGGCAGAATATCCTGGTCAGGTTCGATAACCAACCACATTGTCTTAGTCACTTAAGAGAAATGACCCTCTAATTAGCAAAAGCTGTATACACATTGTCAACTTTTCTAAATTGGCTAAAATACAACCAATTATCACCTGACTTTATGTCCTAAAATAGGACATATGTATTTTGTGACAGTTGGTGCTCTTGTTTATAATATCAAGTAAAACATGCTCTCTTTCATTTCAGGAATGAATCTCCGAACCTCCTCATAGGATCGTTTGCAACAAAGGCCACTCCAGTGCTCAACATTCATTTTACACGGAAAAACCTGCTGCTGGCAGCTGGACCCATGAAAGTGACATGAAACTTGGCATACACAATACCATAACATGATTTTAGAAGACTCAAGTGACAGTTCGAAGATTGGTATAGTGCTGAACTCGATGTGTTATAATAACTTGAGAGAGCCACATGATTGTGCTATTAAAGATTCTTGTTTTGTTGAAAGTTTAAGATGAACCTGTTCTTGAACATAACAAACACAATTCAGTGTATATTGTACCAGAACATGTTGCCTTTTATTTCTGTTATGGATTATCAGTTTTACAAGAATTGACAACCACTTGTGATGCTCTTGATGACAAAATAGGGTGTGATTTCCAGCATGTTACAATGTTACTATAGACATGCCTTGTGATAATGTTACTATTATAACTATTGGCATGTTGTTTCTTACTGGGAAATAAGATGCATTCAAGATGCCAAGTGGGAAGGAAACTTTTATTTTGACAGCTGTAATGTCTGATTATGTATTGGTACATGTTGTGCAAGTCTTAATAAATTATATGTGGATATTAATATATGTGATTTTTATGTATGTATTATTTTTCCTAATGCAAACATAATACTTATAAAGACCGTGATGTACCTCAATGTTTTTCAACTGACATAGATAAACATTCAGTGAGTTACAGAAGTGTGCTGTGCTCAGTTTAATATTTGGGCACATTTGTTTCCAACCAATAGCAGAAGATAACACATATGAATAAGAAAATTTTATTGATTCACAGCACAAAATGTTTTCAGAATGTTTAAAAAGTCCAACAATAAAAAAACAATAATTTAAGTTTAAAAAGCAAAAAGAAAGAAACATCCATAATTATATTCATGATTGCTTGTGACCATGGTAAAACTACTATACAATTAAAAAACCTTCATGCATTTAACAGTGCAATTTTTCAAATATGTTTGTTTCTTTCTCAACCTGTAATAAAAGGATTTTTGCACAAAATGCATTTTCTGAAAATTCGCAAAACTGGTCGAAATGATTTCTATTATGTTTATTGTTATACCATTATTTTTAAGACTTTTTTTTATACATTAAATTTAGTATTCCTATCAAAATAACGCAGAACCTTGCAATCAAAAGAACAATAGGCAAAAACATCAAAGCCTAACATATGCACTCAGTGGAATACACACCATTCGAAGAATTATATAAAATATTAAAAATCGTTATAGAACCTACCATAAATTAATAATAACATAAATCAGAGTGTAAACCAATTTTACATTATGGAAGCTTTTCTATCGTTAGAGTAATACAGTTATAATAATCATTAATAAACAATCAAAATATTTTAGTGAATTGGTGGCATGTACGGTTTTGAAACAAATATGTTCCTGTTATCCCTCATACATGGGATTGAGGACATTTAATCAAACAATATAAAATACATAAAACATTAATTTGTACATATTTATGTGAATGACATCAAGAAATCGAATTGTAAGCCTGTAATACAATATGTTAGCTTTGCTATATTAAAGTAATATAATAATCAATAATTAAAAAAACACACACACTAATATGGTTTTCTGTTATTCTTTATATTGCTATGCATATTATCATAGCACATTTATATTACATACAATGTAAAATCACAAAACTATATTCAATTATAACATAAAAAGACCTTTATAACCTAACGTTTTAAAGGATGATTGCTCTTAAATCAAAATGAAAGGAAATGTGTAAAGAGTGTTTTAAATCCTTGTTTGCTTTGTAATGTAGCTTCAAAACATCGTGTCTTTTTGTGTTTTAATCGTGTATCTGCAATTGTATGCAAACTTGTCGGAATAATAAACGTGTTTTGAGCTGAGTTCAATTTATTAGGAAATGGAACAACTCGGATCTGTCTTTTAAAGCTTGCCGGTTGCGATTGTTGACTCCATTGTGTTATTTTTCAATTTATTTTGAGCAACAATCTCTTCTATTGAAAGTTTTGTTCAATAGAGAAAGTAGCCATGTACTTCTACGCTTTGTACCTATTTAAAGTGACACTCTTATTCAAAATCAATACTTTCTCATGTATTACAAACATCAATTTTGACTGATAAACCTTTAACTGCTTACTAAACAATGCATTTATTGAAAATAATAATAACGGATAACAAGATTGTAGCAGTGTGTTTAATTGCAGAAAGCGCAAAAATATTAAATGATTGGTGAATGTTTAAATAAATACTGTGGTCTACTTTAGTCTCATAAGGTAGAAATACCGTGTTTTATGCTCATTTCTTTTTATTAAACTTCGTATCCTTCATAAAAACCATTGCTTTCGACATCTATTAATCCCTTTTGGAATATTAAAACAATAGTATTAATTGTAGTAAACCTTATTTGGGAGTAAGAGTGCATCTTTAATTAGTTGTTGCATTGCAATTATTGAAAAGGCCACGCCTCTCGGATAAAAAACGAGTTCACCAATATCCATACACGTAAGCCCCATTTTGTAATAAAAAAGTTAACAGTAAATGCTAGTTTTCTTAGAAATACTATCATGCTTAATATAAATTTCCGTTGCAAGAATAATTGCGTGTGGTTTGCTCGACTTGTTAATCTTCCTTTCTAACATCAATGGACCATGCATGTAAAAAGAAAGTATTCGTTAGATTGTGTGAAGACTTACGTGAAAGGTTCATATAAACTTGCTATTGCTTTTTCCTGTGATATTTTTGCCCATCGTTCTGGAATATTTTCATGTTCGCCAACGAATATTTTACTAATTTTGTTGTATTTAGAAAAAGAAAACCACGCCCAAAACCTTGAACACTCTTCTGTATCTTTCGAAACCTTTATGTCCCAATGTTTGAAGAGTTCAGTGTCCATGTACTTATTGTACATGTGGAACTGACCAGACTGAACTCCAAAGAATGAAAACATAATCGCAAATATATCTGGTAATTTACTTTTTGAACAGCGACATGCCCAATTAATATCAGAACAGCGATACACACTTGTTCTTAAACCTACTTGGTAATTACAAACATCAAAACAATAATTGTTGTATTTGCCACGAACGCCTTTAAAACTTGGCGGTTTGTGTTGCAGACATTCGTGTTTTGAATCAGGTGTGTGATCCTTGTCTTTAATACAGGGTTCGCTGCAAAATGGACAGGACAGCCCCAAACATCATCGAACATGCTACGAAAATCATAAGAATCAGTGAAATCACTTTTTTTAACTCCACGTTTCAGTTCTTCCTTCAAGGAACTTAACATTTTTGTTAAGTGTCTTTCATCCAATACTGCTGTGGCAAAATGCACTACAGTCTTTAACAATTTTTTGTTCAGAAATTGGAATCGTTTAGAATCAATTTTAATATGTTTTAATTCATTTTCAAAATGTTCTAACCACTCAATAGCCGTAAGTTCATTATGTTGCTTGCATTGGTGTTCACAATGTTCAAGTGCATTTTTAATATCTTTTTCAATATCTGTTAAATGACGTTTCAATTCGTCTTCTAGTGTTTTATCAAATAAGCCTAAACATTTACGCTTAAACCATTCTAAGGCGAATTGCTTCGGCTCCCGGGTATATTCAAAAACCTCACAAGGATCAACAACTGAAGCAATATATTCACATACGCTAGCAATGAGCTTTCGTTTCGTGTTTGGTATTAGGATTAGAAACCTTTTGCATAGTGACGTTGGTAATTTTGATTCTATAACTCCTTTAAGACAGTCTTCGAGGTAAAGAAAAAATAAAAAGCAAGCTGTGCTTTCTTCATATCTATCCTCAAGTTCTTCTTCAAAGATTGCATACATTTCGTTTTTATATTTCTTAAGTTGGTATGTTACACCTGTATTTAAATCATACTTTACATTATGATCTAAAAATTCCCCTGAAGCTATATGGAACCCATCCGCAAACAGTTTTGATGAAAAACTCGGTTAAGCATATATTCCAATTTCCTTTAAGTCTGTTACATATTTGTCATGACACTGTTTAAAGTCTGCTGCAAAGTCAACTACATCGCTTTTTAAAAGAAGCCGCCTTTTTGTTTTGTAATTAGAAATCAGGCTTTCAAATTCAACAACTATCCTTCTCAACCACGGATAAACTATGTCATGAACAAGATCTTTCCCAAATAATAATTTAGTGCAATAGTTCGTCTTTGAGAGGTTAAAATCGTGTTTAGTTATACCACTTATACCAGACAGACGTTCATAAAAACTTCCTTTTCCATCTTTCCGCTGATGGAAACCAGCGGAACATGTCTGACTAAACTGTCCAGCGAAATCATTGTACAAACAATCATCTTGAATAGAAAAAGTCTTTGCTTTAATTTCATTCTCAAAGTCACACCATATTTTATCGAACTCAAGCATTTTTTCTCTAGTACTTTTTGAGGATGAAACTATCTCAGCAGTTTTTTCCCGTAGTTTATCTCTTCTGGATGAACTTATTGTAGATGTTTCCATTTTCACCAACTGTTCATCAAAATACCTATTTGTGTCATTTTCTGTGCGTCTTTTCATTTCCTGAAATTCGTTTTCGAATCTGTCTACATAAAATGAGTTCACGTTGCGCATTTGCTGTTCTTCCAAAAACTTCAGGAATTCTTTTTTCATTCCAGCTGTATTCATCGAGATGAATGCATTTATCAAAGAAACTACTTCTTGTCTGTTCTTTTTTAATTCGTCTTCATTCTGACAGTCAGACATATATTTGAAACAGTGATTTGCATGTTCGTCTCTTACCAGAAAGCCAATGTTTCTGACTAACAGTTTGAAATGGTCTTCAGTCTGAAAATATGCTTTCATTTCTATGCTACTTCGAAAGGTGAATATAAAGTTTTCCGAATTTATACCATCCCACAAGTCAAACGCAAGCTGAGATAAATCTGAGAAGGATTTAAAGCCATAATAGGTTAAATGTGTCATAACTTTATCTTTTATTTCCAATATACTCTTACTGTAAACAGGGCTTATTCGCCTCAAAGAACGACCACATTGCCATAAATTTTGAACAGTGTGTACATCCTTTCCTACATCAAACTTTAGGATATGTTTAGCATTATGAATATCTGGAATCCTTTCAGATTCGACAGCCCTTTGGGCCACTAAATCTAATGTTGAGTCGAAATCCCTGTATACTTCTTTCATGTAGACATCTGTAAAACTGTCTGTTACGTTGTGATGAATAAAGAAACATGTATGGCCTAGAGCGATGCGACTTTGTGACGATTTAATTTTGATAAGAGCGTGTATAACAATGTGCAAGGTGTCTGTCATATCTGCTAATTTTTCACCCAAAACGTTGATTATTGACAAGTTTCCTAATCCAGTAACAAATGTAGCAAGTTCATTATTTAGAGAAGTAGGCCTCCAGACATCGGATAACAACGGTGATCTTAGGCCTTCTGAGTCTAAAATCATAACGTAATCCGATTCTTCATTGTTTGAGTTGTGCTGCCCAACAGGAAGCAACCTTGCTTGCACTCCTGTAGTACAACGACCCGATCTTACAGCAAACTGCACGCCAAACATTGTATTTAAAACAGTAGACTTACCAGAGCTTTGTAGCCCTAAGACGGAAATAGTTTTTATTTTATACACAGGCAGCCTTCCGTCTAGTGATTTAAAGACATATTGCAACCATCTTCGTGGCATGAAAAAGGACTCCGTCATTAGTTCAACTGTCTCGCCCTCAATGATTAAATTAGAAAATGTGTCCACACAGTCGTTTACACTTGGCAAACGATATTTCATTGGGTCTTCTTCTAATTCAATGATCGAATCATAGACATGACTTATTTCGCGAAAAAGATGCTCAACTGTAAGAGATGAAAGCTTTATAATCCCATCTAATTCTAGTAAGCGTTTTTCGTTTT
This sequence comes from Mya arenaria, assembly GCF_026914265.1. Taxonomy (NCBI): domain Eukaryota; kingdom Metazoa; phylum Mollusca; class Bivalvia; order Myida; family Myidae; genus Mya; species Mya arenaria. The sequence continues at coordinate 3,609,921 of NC_069128.1, read as the reverse complement.
CCGTATCCGATTCGTGCCTTGTTTTATCGCTCATGCTTTCAGCAATCGTGTTTAATAAATTTTTCTTTTTCTTTGTATTTTGGCATAAGAAATGAGATATTTTTTGCTCAATAAGAATTCTAAGCCACCCAATGAAGTACTTTTGCCGCGTGTTTAGTGGTCGCGTATTAACGAGATATTTTGCAAGAAGTCGAACGGTATTTGAAATATTTGAAAGGCATTCTTTCCGAGTGTTAAAAATAGCGTTGCAATGTTTTTCTATTTCATTTCGATCTTCTGCCTGGTTCTGTAATCTCAAAGTTTTAATCAATTTTGGAGAATCGTAATACGACACTGGTGTCAAAATACTAATGCAGTTTTGAAAGCTGTTATTTTGATTCGTTTGTTCAATTTCAGAAGTCATCTCTGACATCAGACATTTTGCTAATTCCTTTCCTAAACTTAAGTCTTCGTTTTCGTCCTCTTCTAATACGTGACCATTGTTTTCGTTAAATTTGTTGATCCTTTCTTCTAACGTCCGCATAGCCTGACATGTTTTCAAATGTTCTGCTACGTTACTCAACATGTTTTTCAATAGTTTTTCAGTTTCCTTTTCTGTTCCCTTTTCATGCGTCGAAATAACTTTAAATTTATCTTTGTGATTATCGCGTAACTTTCTTATTTTGTCTTGTATACTGATTTTAGTTTCCTTCCCGATATTATTATGTTCAGAAAACAATATTACGCATGTTGGTATTTCAATGAGGAGTTTGCTATAATTCTCAAAATTGCTCACCATTTCGTTAAGCTCAATGATAACAACAAACAAGTCTGTTGTTTGAATTAAACATTTCCAAATAGGAGTTTGAAATTTGAATTCTTCCGCAAAGTCGCCTCTGAAATTCATACATGTTTTTATCAGTGCGATTTCCTTTGCAGGTGTATCCCAAAATATCTCGACGACTCTTTTAAAAAGAACGCGACTTAACATACCAGACTTGCATTCCTTGTTGAAAAAGATTGAGAATGCCTCATTCCTATTTTGGATCAAGCGATTAAGAAACATTAATTTCGAAAATTGAGGCCTACCAAGGCGAACAAAAGTTATAACATTGGTTTTCATGGTCAAAGCGCAAGGCTCTAAATTATCATCTGAAATCGGAAACTGTTGTAAAGGCCATAACGAAACTCGAAGCGCATTCGTTTTAACTGAATGGTACAAAAAGGGCATGGCAAGTTTGCACAGATACATCTTCTTAAAAAGCGCTTGTTTCAAAAGTCCATCGCATGAATGAAATGTGGCCATAAATATGTCCATGGCACTCATTTCAGTTACCGTTTGGCAGTCATGTTCACTATTCTCTTCAAGCAAATCGCCCTTATCATCCTGCTCCGTGTCAGGTACGTTATCTCTGCCTTCCCAATTGCCGTGAAGAAGTTCGTGGAGAAGTGGCCACGGCGTATTTGATAGTCCCCTGTCAGATTTCTGACTTTCGTACTTCGAAATGTCTATAGCCAGTGCTTCGTTCAGCGTTATTTTTTTACTAAGTCTTTCAGTCAGACTGAGCTCCTCGAAAACTGCTTTTACTGCTTTGAAAGAAAATGGTATAACTATGTATTATTTTATTGCTCTTCCATTCAACCATGCTTATCAACATTTAAATAGCTTTCAATATTTGTGTGATATCCAATTGTATAGGTATTCAAGAGCATGCTGTCCGCGTTCCCATGTCCGCACCGTAGTCCGTGTACATGTTACAACCGAACCAGTAACATAATGATGAGTCTATTTCATGTGTCCTAATGGGCATACGCATCCGTAAAGAATCAGTCTGTGAGCGATTTAAGCAAACGCAGATCAAAAGCGGTCATGGTTTGGTTTGGAAAATGTATATAAGAAGTGGCCAGAAAATCTAGTGAACGTAAAATTTACAAGAAATTTTTTTCATAAAGCAAAAGACACGGACATTGAACAACACTGTGAACTCCGCTTCGTTTTAGTTCATGAAGCGAATGAAAGAAAATAAATAACGTTCACAAATAGCCTTTTAAACCAAAACATATGTGAAACATATGTAAAAATCTACAGTAACAAGCTCATTAGCCAAAAGTTTAAACATAAGCCATAAATACTCGTTCAATATTTTATAGTACAAACAGGCTATTCGTGGATTCCCAAGTACTGCGTTTGAGGGCGAGCGGATGAGACTGCTATAACAGGTATTGTCCCGCTCAACAACTTATTAAGCATCAATGGATAGTGTGAAACTTTGTGTGTGTGTATCATTATGTGACGACGTATCTTTTGATTGATTTGTGGGGTCAAGTTCAAAGTCGCTGAAACGAACAGAAGAAAAGTGGTTTCAGCACAATAACCTAAGTTAGCATTGATGGATAGTGATGATTCTTGGTGTTTTATGTAGCAATGTAAATACGTAGCATGGGATTGTTGGGTTAATTTCATGGACGCTATAACTAAAATTTGAAAAAATGGTTTCTGCATAGTAACGGGAATTTTTTGCTGATCAAGCGAGTTGTATAACAGTTTGGATCATTATGATCAAGGTAAAAAATATTGATTCCGCTGAATAACTATTGCAATAATTGGCGTCAAGTGATGAAACTTGTTGTATGTGAAGAGGTAGCTTTGGGTCGCTTTTTCGGTCGGTGCGGTTAACGTCGCTGTTTCCAAAACTAGAAAAAATGGACTCTATTCAATAACTTAAGATAAGCATAACTTAAAGTATTGACACTTTTTATATATATCAGCATTTGAAGTCAAAGAACCAAATATCATATCAGACCATTGTGTGGTCAGTTTTAGCATAAAAGCTAGTGTGCCAGATGATAATATCCTTAATAATGATAACCATGCTATTAACAGTGTACCCTTTAGATATAAATGGGATACTGATAAGAAAGATGTGTTTTTACAGTCTTTATGTGAAGAGTGTAATGTTGATAAATTTGCTAGGTTACATGAAGAAATAAATATTTCTAGAGACAATAATGATTTAGATGTTAACCTTCAGTCATTAACAGATATTATGGACAATATATGTAGTCCTTTGTTTAAAAAAAATATCGGAAAAAGTAAAAATAAAAATATTATTTTAAATGATGTAAAAAAAGATGCAGACTATTTTGATGAAGACTGCAAAGACTTGAAAAAAAGGTATTATAAATGCTTGAATAATTTTAGGCAACTTTCTAGTGATGAAAATAGAATAAATATGGTGCAGGCTAGAAGTAACTTTAAAAAAACAATCAGAAAAAAGAAATTTTTGTATGATAAATCACAATCACATAAATTGGAATCAATGAGATTTTGTAATGCTAAGTTGTATTGGAAGATGTTAAAAGGTCGCAGAGTACAAAAAAACATGCTCACTAGCATCAAATGATTTTATTGAGTACTTTAAGTCCATAAATGATCCTGAATCTGTATTTTATCAGCCGGATGAAGATGTGTTGCATTTTAATGAAAGGTATTTAGATGGTGAGTTAAATATTATGTTCCAGGAATTAAATGTCCCTTTTACGGTTGTAGAGGTTAGAAAAGCTTGTAAAAAACTTAATAATGGTAAAGCCAGTGGGCCAGATTATTTTATAAATGAGTTCTACAAATCTGGATGTCATAATGAAGCATTTTGTAATGTTTTATGTGCAATGTTTAATAAGTTATTTGATTGTGGTTATTACCCAGACAAATGGTCAGAAGGATTTATTATACCACTACATAAGAAAGGGGCTGTAAATGAACCAAGTAATTATAGGGGTATAACTTTGTTAAGCTCGGTGGGAAAATTGTTTACAAAAATATTGAATACTAGACTTAGTGAATGGGCAGAAAATTATCATGTGTATATGGCTGGTTTTAGGCAAAAGATGGGCACTTTTGATAATATATTTGTATTACATAGTATAATCACATGTTTACTTGATAGCAATAAGAAATTATATGCAGCATTTGTTGACTTTTCCAAAGCTTTTGATTATGTTGTTAGAGATATACTCTGGTATAAATTGATAAAACTTGGTATTAGGGGAAAGATGTTAGATATTATACGTTCTATGTATATGAATGTTAAGTCAAAAGTGAAATATAACAATGAATTAAGTAATGATTTTTCATGTTTATTAGGGGTACGTCAAGGAGAATCTCTATCTCCGTTTTTATTCTCAATGTATCTTAATGATATAGAAGAGTATTTATGTACTAATAACTATCAAGGTATTGATTTTGATGTGTTTAAAATATTTATATAACTCTATGCTGATGATATAGTTTTGCTATCTGGTACAGAGGCAGGATTACAAGAAGGGTTGTTATTATTAGAAAATTATTGTGAAAGATGGAAATTAAGTGTGAATCCAGAAAAAACGAAGGTTATGGTGTTTAGAAAAGGAGGAAGATTAAGTAGAAATTTAAAATTTATGTATAAGGGTAGAGAATTAGACACAGTGGATAGATTTACTTACCTTGGTATAGTTTTCACACCTGGAGGTTCTTTTTCAAAAACCTTTGATGCTTTGTCAGGACAAGCACTTAAGGCAGTTTTTAGGCTTAAAAGTTGTATATCTAAATATCCTTGCATTTCAATCAAGCATAGATTGGATCTTTTCGATAAACTTATTTATCCAGTCTTGAGTTACGGATCGGAAATATGGGGTCTTAGTAACAGTCTTCAAATTGAACGAATACACTTACGTTTTTGTAAAGAATTGTTAGGAGTGCGATTACAGACCCAAAATAATTTTGTTTATGGTGAACTTGGGAGAACCTCATTATTATGTAAAAGGTCGATTAATGTCATAAGATATTGGTTAAAGATTGTAACAATGGACACTGTAAAATATGTTAAACTTATGTATGATAAACTTTGTATGCACTTAGAGGAAAATCCACATTTCAAGTCCTGGGCTTACAATGTAAGACAGTTGTTACAAGCATTAGGTTTTAATGATGTATGGCTTAGTCAAGGTGTTGGTGACATAAATTTGTTTCTAAATATGTTTAAAAGAATGGCTACTGATAATTATATACAAATTTGGCAGTCTGAGCTCAGAGAGTCTAGTAGAGCTCGAAATTACGTGCATGTGTCGTTTTTTGAATTACAACCCTATTTGTGTAATGTAAATATAACAAAATATAGATATGCATTGTCTAGGTTAAGAATGTCAAGTCATATGTTGAGCATCGAAACAGGTAGATGGCATAAACCAACAGCAACACCTTATAATGAAAGAACATGCTTATTTTGTAACACTCTTGAAGACGAATACCACTTTTTACTTGAATGTCAATTGTATGCTGAACTACGAGAAATGTATATCAAACCATATTACTTTAAAAGACGGAATATGTTTAAGTTTATTGAGTTGATGACCTCTCAGAAAGCTGTTGTGAATAGAAATTTAGCGATGTATGTGTATAAAGCGTTTGAATTACAAAAGACGTTTCATATGTATTATGAGTAAAAAACATATCCTCTTCGCTGTTAATACATCATGTCTTACGACCTATGACTTATTTTGCAATTAATGTACGTTTTATAATATGTATACTCATGGACATATTGTCTATTGTATTATGAAATAAAACTATGTAATGGTTGTCTTATATATAGAGCAAGCTAATGTTAACATACATTATGATTGTATTTGGTATCAGTGGGATCAAGGTCAAGGTGACTATAACTTAAAGAAGAAAATTAATTTCAGCTAAATCATTGTTGTTAGAGATGAAACTTATTGTGTAGGACGCTTACGTAAAGACAAACTAAAGGTATTGCTTTGGAACAGCAGGTTTAAGGTCTCTGTAACAAGTTGACAAATTATCCATAACTTTATATAAAATTGATGAATAGTGATGATTTTTTTTCTTGTAGGCATAGCTTTAGATTGCTTTTGAACAACGTCAAGGTAGTAAACAAAGTCCATTATGGTTTATTCTCAATAATTTCAGTTAGAATTGATTGAGAGTTGTTAAACTTGTTGTGCCGAAGGTTATATGTAGGTTATATAATATATATAGACATATCTTGAATAGCTTTTGGAGTCAGTAATATGAACGTAAATGTAGCTGTTGACAAAGCATGCTTTCCGTTTGCAATAAATCATGGCTATGCAACCTAGTATATAACAAATAAGTACGGTTGTACTTTTGGATTACGTCTGCGGTCATTTAGGTCAAGGTCAAGCTCATTAATGATAAATATATAAAAAAAAAAGTTAAGCATGCTCATGTGAAACATACTCTTGGGTTTGCTGTTATTTGCATTAAATATGAACTCAGTTTTAAATCAATTGTTTTTTTGCTATGAGGTGCAGTTGTTCAACAAGCTGTATATATCATTTGAGGGTAGAAGGTGACGATCTGTATATTAATTTTCAAAACAAAACTAAACGCCTGGTTTCTTCGCATAGCGGTGTTGCTACTTTGTTCCTTTTTTACTTTATTTTTTTATGTATTTGTTGATACCAATATTTCGTTAGTAGAATCAATCCAACATAATTAAAGCATCTTACCTGCACAAATGGAACTGTGCCTTGCTCTCCCAGTTAATTTAACGTTGGTATCTTCAGCAGTTGCAGCATCCGTTGTTATGAAAATGGAGATGTCAAACCACGGAGGCTGTGTATTTGATTGCACCATGTATGACAAACAATGGTGTAAATCAAATCAAATCTTCTCATCCTCGTCCACAATTTGAATCTCTCGTAAAACCCCTTTCGTCTCTTTGCAAAATTCAAGGATTCCAAATCCAATACAAACTTCCGACAATTCTTGACAATTGTTACCTATTTTGTAAATAAAACCATGAGTTCTATTTTTTATTAAAGGGACTAGACACCAGATGATACCATTGCAAAAAGAAGAGAAAATTGTCATAGCATTGATATCGTTGTATAAAACGCATTGAATCTTACTACCGTATTATCGCATTGCTTACAACACATGTATCTTTCGCAGTTTTAGCGTATTTGTCGAATTCGAAATTCATTTGGTTTGTCTACCACGTCAGTCCCAGTATTAACTAAAAAATAGTCATGACATGACTTTTACATCTCAAATCAGTATGCCCTGTTCTTTAACTTGATAATTTTAGACTTGTTTTAAAGAAAAACTGTATTTGCCGATTTTGGGACAATCTAGTGTCTAGTCCGTTTAAGTTAATGTCAATACAATGGATACAACGGTCTTAAACTCACAAGGGTCAACGTCCAACATTCAAGTATAAATAAAACAGAATACTTTAAGTACGGGCTTCGTTATTTTGTGTGATTTAGTGTAACCTTTAATCAAGGTAGTACGACTCTAATGGGCATCTTTCAAACTATGAACAGCTTGAAAATTTCTAAATGTGTATCATTTCCTGGATTGCAAAAAACAAAATTAAAAAAGGTAAAAAACATTTGTATTTTAACTTGATTTACCTTACCCTCCATTTCAGATTTTTTTTATCTAATCATCATCAGCCGAGAGAAAAAATCCTTTATTTCTACTTTCTCATCATTTAAGTAATATTTTGATATCAGAGTAACAAGTGATGGATTTGCTTTAAGAAATGATACATGATTGATCATATTATCATCAAATATTCTCAAACTGTACTGAAATAGCCATATGGTATGACAATTTTAATCTACTGTTTAGACTGTGTACAAATTCAAACAAAGACGTTTTAAAGAAAAATCAACAAGTTTTAAAAATACACATGCCTTGTTCTATTAAAGTTTAATTTAGTTCAAATTTATTTAATTTTACAACGATTGCAACTTATAAAAATCACTGTGGTTAGCACGATGTTGGTCTTGTGTTATGGGGTAAACCGGAGTACCTGGAGGAAACCCACCTGTCCGACTTGGTTACCACAAACCAAACTCACATGCGCATAGGCCGGGAATCGAAACTGGGTGAGAAGCGAGTGCACTAACCACTGCGCTAACCGGACCACATGTCCTATATTAGAAATTAACGTTAACCTTTTAGGAACATTTTGTTAAAAAAAATCTAAATATTTTACTGTCCTATCTAAAATGAATAGAGTTTAAAATTCCCCAAACCCGATTTCAGCCGGGCCTGAAAGTAATTGTGCATAAAAGTTAAAATCTATGTTTAGAAACTTTTGTCAAAATTGTAAGCTAATGAAAACAGAAAAAAACAAAACTAACTGTGCTTCTTGTTTTATTTAAACCTCCACATTGAAACCCTGAAAACGATTTTTAGTCCTGTGGTTAACGACTTAGGATAAAGCATTAAAATTGAAAAGTTCAAAGTAGAGATTAACATTACGGATGTGCTTCCTTACGGGGGAGGGGCAATTATTTTGGAGGTCTATTTTACCATACGTGGAAGAAAACGGTTTTCATTATCAAAGACCAACTATCCATATTATTGCTGTACTGTGCAATGCCTGGTCAGAATCTGCTTTGTTCTTATTTTTTTTATTTTCAAACCGGGAAAAATTATCAGTGAGTTTGTCTGTGCTGGTACCCCATGCCAGTGGAGTCACGCGCACCAACGCCCAACTTGTATTATATAGTAATTTAAAATCCAACAAATCCGACACTTCAAAAGAGCGCTATCAAACAAAAAATAAAGATTAAAAAGAAGAGAATGAGAAAAAAATAATTTTTAAAAAATTTGAATTTCTTTGTGACCTTAAATTTAAACTCGCCATGACATCAGTATTACACGATGTTTCCTAAAATGTCTTTTCAACTTCAAATTCTCGATAAATAATGATAACTTAAGATATCGAGAAAAAATAGCAATCATTTTGGTCCCGATCTGGAATGTACAAACGTAATTATTAAGCATATTTCGTTGCTGATCACTCAGCAAGAGTTGTACCAAGTTTCGGTTTATTGTATACACCTGTTTCATATGAGGACAATTATTATTATCTATTCATAATTTTTCGTTATTTGTATTTATATCAGCATGAGTTCTTCATTTGGTAAACTTTCTTCATACCCAAGGTGAATGAGCGTGAAAGCCGTTAAAACTCATAATGCGGTAAACATAGTCATTAAAATATACGTTCATAATAAATCAATAGGTCAAATGTCGGCGTACATGGCAGGTGTCCATACCACCAAGTAAAATATGTACATCGTTTTGAAATTGCTTGAATACATGTTAATATATGCTTTAAATCCAAGTTACAAAGTTATAGTACCTGCTACGATAGGTGAAAATGCAACTGTGGAAACATTGTCTTCTTCGCATTGCGTCAAACCTTTAACAAGTGCTTTCTTTAAATCTTTCACAAACGTTTCGACACGTTTCTGTAAAAATCAATAGTGCATTTTGTTGACACGAACAACACATGAAGAATACAAACAATATATAATAATGTACGTACGTTATTGGTCCTTGTATATACCGTCTTTTTGTTTTTCGTCTTTTTTACAATTGAAAGTAAAAAACGAAAAAAATGCATATAATGCTTTTTCGTTTTTCTTATGATTGAACAGAAAACCAAAATTGATAGGATATTTCCTTTTCCGATTTTTAATTATAACCATGGAAAACAAAAAAAAACAATGAAATTTATACCATTTTTAATCTATTTTTTTCGTTTAACAAAGTGTCAAACGAAAAACGATAAAACAAACTACCCTATATTTACCGTTATTTCGTTTTTTATGATCGAAAGTAAAAAAACGAAAAACGAACTTTGAAATTATATTTCGTTTTTGTTAGGACTTAATAGAAAACCAAAGTTGTTTTTTCCTTTTTATGATTTACAATTTTACTCACGGAAATCAAGACAAGAAAAGTTGAACCTCTGTTCAGAGTAAAAAGCATTTGTGATTGACACGAACGTGTCGTGTAAATTATGATACACAAACAAATTAAAAAGTCGTTACTTCGTATAACGACAACGAACATGAATCAATGCGCATCTTCTTTTTTTCTCAATTAATTGCGATGAAACTGGTCAACGATACTTGAGTGTTACCGTCATTACATAGTCTTCTTCACTCAGTAAACGTTCATCAGATTGGATAATTTTTAATATACTAAGCTAGACTTCATGTTTAATATAAGATAAGAATAAGTATATGTTTTTGTTCTAACTTAACGACCTCCAATTTGTGTTTGCAAATCCTAGATTTCGCAAACTCAAGTACCCTTTAAATACGGTGTAATCGAATACTGGTCTATACTTTAGTTAGAAGGCTTCATTAAGGTATGATTTTGGTGTTTTTTGTTTGCGAAATGTTTTTGGAAGTTTGTCTAATTGACCCGCCAACTTCGGGCCCCAGCGGGGTTTTCGCAGAAAAACACGGGGTTTTTCACTATCCCGCGGGATTTTTCTCCCGTTTTTCAAAAGCTGGGGAAAAATCCCGCGGGGTTTCAATAATACAAGATTCAAGTTATTTTAGCTCAAAACAACATCTTATATCAAAAGGAGCATTATGCTTCGACACCGGAAGTGAAATAACGCGAAACAAAAAAAAACCCGCTTTTCAGTACGGGGTTTTTCTCCTGCGGGATAAAACTCCAAGATTTTACCGATAATGCAAAATCCGTAAAAACCCCACTTCTAAGCTATTATATTATTGTTATGATGTTTATTATCACTTGTTTAAGGATTTTGAAATACTTGCTTTTTATTTAAAGAACAACAGAAATTTTATGAATGCTTTTTACGGGAGAAAAACCCAGCAAAACCTGTTTTGACTATTTACGATTTAAAACGCGATTATTGCACTTCATTTAAAGCAAAAACAAATGTTACTACATATGTATCTTATATGTTTAATATAACAACCATGTTAGTTATGTAAATGATATTATTAAAGGTAATTTAACTAATTTCGAAACTTATGAAATAGTGTAATGTAACCTTTTTAAAAAAAAAAAAATCTTCCTTTTTTAACCGTCTTTAAAAATACTGCAGGAATGAAAATTATACGTGACGTTAAAGAGTTGTAACGTTAAAAAGATGATATTGCTTAAAATTGTTTAATTATTGGTACTTAAAATTGTTTAATTATTGGTACTTGAATCTGACTTTAAACCGGTTTAACACAAGCATACAATTACAATAATCAATACCAGGGTACATGTATCATGCTGGAAAATTACGAATGTGTCAGACGAATTATTTTGTTTTTCATAGAAGATAAACAAAATCATCGAGCTTTGCAGAACGATGAATCAGAATGACTGAATGACACTAAGTTTTGCAAAATGGATATATCCCTAACTTCCATGGTAAGTCATATATATTTTATTCTATTGCATTTTTGTGTGGCTTGTTGAATATGTATCAGCTAAGAACACAGGTAGATCTACTTGACACAAACAATTTTAATAAGAATATCTTTGTACACTTATCCCATATATAAGGCGATTATTGATTATGTGACTTGCACCTGTGGCTAAGAAGTAGGACAACTCTTGGTTATGCACCAGTCAGTTATAACCGCCGCCCCCGGTCCAGGGAATGGCAGGGACTTTGACTTTCCGTCCAGCTGAGCCCGGGCAAAGGCTCATTTACCCCAGCTATCCCCGGTGTACACCCAGTCTCGGGTAATCACGGCCTTCCCAGTTCCGGAGAATAGAGGGGACTTTGACTTTCTGTCCAACCAAGCCCGGGTAAAATCCTTGTCCTGCAGGGAGGAACTGCCGGTAAAATCCCTGCCAAATGATCCCGTACCCCAAGGACCCTAGGTAAGGCCTCCGGTAATCACAGCCTTCCCAGGTCCGGAGAAAAGCGGGGACTTTGGCTTTCTGTCAAGCCAAGCCCGGGTAAAATCCTTGTCCTGCAGGGACAAACTGCCGGTAAAATCCCTGCCAAATGATCCCGTACCCCAAGTAGTCCAAATAATTGTACGTTGACAGATTTTTTTATGGTTTTTGATATGGCAAATCCTTAATGTACAAATTGTTTTGTACCAAAAGTGGGTAGTTGTTCCGGGTTAAAGCATATTGCGTCCATTAAATATCATAAAAACAAGTAATATTACCAGATTATGTTATTTTATATTAGTTCCGTACACAAAAAATAAGTATCCAACGAATAATTATGAGTTTGACAGTCTATCTCGAAGCTTGTCGGAGGTGGCCGACTTATTACGATTGGGTCGAGTTGTTCCATTTGGCATAATTGTTGTCTGTGTCAGTCAACTTTCATTTTATTGGAAAGGTAAATGTGTTTTAATGCATTAAATGCTTGTTTTGTGCAAAATAACTTCTTTAACATGATCAATTTCAACCATAAAATACTGCACTTAATACAATTTCAATATTTTTCAAACACCTCCGGTTTTTACACAAACCCGTTTAGACATTAGGGATTGGAAGAAACCCGTATAACACGTCTATTATTTTAGACTTGTACCCCAAGGACCCTAGGTAAGGCCTCCGGTAGTCATGGCCTCCCCGCCCTCCTAAAAAAACGTCGAGAAAAAACAACATTATTATTTAAAGTATTTATTCTTTTCATGAAAGTCTTTTGCCTGTAATTGCGCATTCAACATCCTAATGCAATATAAACTGTCATGATCTGCCCCCAGATTTCAGATTTAGTAAGCTTCTTATGACACAGACAACAGTTTTGCCTATATATGATCTGCAGGTTGGCGCATGATTATTATATATTAATGGCATATTTAGCTGACTGCAGTGGTCAAAATTGACACCAGCCCAAATTTTATTTAGCAGGGCTTGATAAAAAAATTAATGCCAAGCATTAGTGTTAGAAGTCGGGCTTGTACCTTCAAAAGTCTAATTGGATGACTGACTCAGTATGTGCATGTTTTGACATATTTTTGTTACTGTTTGGACTTTCTGGTAGCATAGTTGTGCTTGTTAGATGTAAAATTCTTCCCTCAGAAAAAATGTATCCATGGTGTGTGTTTTTCCATGTAAATGTCATTATAACTATAACTATAGTATATGTCACTGTTATATTGGTCTAAATAACTGTTTCAAAGATGTGATTACTTTCAATGTACCTGTCCTCAGAATTATTAATTTGTAAGTTGTATACATGAATGTAATGTCTGTTCGTGAATAACTGTTCCCATGGGATGTATCTCTTCATTGTACTAAATGTCATTATAACTCTTACTATAGTATATGTCAGTGTAATGTTCGTCCTTGAATAACTGACCCCATGGCACGTGTCTTTGTAATGTACCATACATTTTAGAATGACTATTATGATTATTACTATATATTGAAAGTCAAATGTAATGTCCGTCCCTGAATAAATGTCGCTATAGTGTCATTTTTTATTATAAAGTACATTTTAGAATAACTATTTATACTATATTGTATGTAATTGTAATGCTTGTCCCTGAATAACTGTCCCCATGGTGAGATTCTTTGTAGGTACATTTGAGAATACCAATTTCTGGAGTGTGTGTCAATGTTATGTCCGTCCCTGAATAACTGTCACCATTGGGTGTGTCATCACAATGTACATGTCAGAATTACTATTACTATAGTATAATGTCATTTAGTCAATGTATGTTTGTCCCTGAATAACTGTCCCAATGGTTCAATTCTATGTAAAGTAAATGTCAGGATAATCATTAGTGTATGGTTATTGTCAAGTGTGATGTCTGTCCATAAAAAAGTCTCCTCATGGTGTGTGTCTTTGCAATGTTCATGTAAGAATAACTATAACTATAGTGTATGTCAATTAAGTCTAGTCAATGTAACATCCGTCCCAGAATTACTCAGTCCTCATGGCGCTTGTCTTAAAATGTTAATATGTCAAAATAACTAGTACTTATAAAAGTGTATACATCAATGTAATGTCCGTCCCTGAATAACTGTCCCCATGGCATTTGTTGTTACAATGATAATGGCAGAATAACTATTCCAGTGCTCCAGCCAGGATTTGAAAAAGGCAGGGTGCTAGGTTAAAAAGGGCACTTTCAATGAGCCATGATCGGGCACTTGCAAGGGCCAATGTTGAATTCTTATTCGCCTTGGTCACGATATAATGACAATTTCCTTTTTGCTGTTGTTACGTTGTAATTTTCTTAACATGTTATGTTAAAATTGTCTTTTTAATGTCTCATGATATGCAGAATATATCTGTCGACTCAACTTATACAGACTTCCATCGCTTGATTTGACGCGTTTTCTAATTTCAACCTCCAAATAGCCAAAATGTGGCTAAAAACTGTCGTTACAACGTTTCATTTCAAAATTACCCCTTTTTTAATATAAAAAACAAAAAATACTGGAAAATAATTGTATCAGATATCTTAAGCATTGAGTAAGCAATTTAGTCTTCTTTCTGTAGCTGGTTATTTCATTTAAATTGCATAAAAACTGACGGAGTACTACTAAAATAACTGAACCCACCATTTCGTTACCAAAATCTGGCTTTTTCAATTCAGGGATACAAAATGGCCAAAATTTCTTAGCAATATGGTATTTTGTGAAAATATGACCCTCAATTGGAAGAACTACAACTCATTTATCAATAGCAATAAGAAATTTATACATAATACCTACATTACCAAATATATTATACGCCTGAGTATGCACCCAAAAATACAGAAAATTTTGTCCCATCCGTAGACGCAGTTTTTCCCAGCAAGGAATATGCTTAGCATATAACCAACCAGGCAGATTTTGCATTTCCATTCAGTGACCAAATATATTATTTGTTGCATCAATATCTGATTGTAATTTGTAAATATGAAGCTCAACATGTCAATGTCCCATCCGTAGACACCATGTCCCATCCGTAGACACACATAAAATGCTCAAAATTTGCATATATTAAGCGAAAAGAACCACTTTCCTTTGACAGAAATGTAGCACATATTCAAACCTAGGCAATGGATTACCAAAAACAACTCATTACCTTTGTATTTTCATTTTTCCACTTCTATATGTTGCTAAAAACATTGAAATTCATGCCTTAACTTATTTTTTTCTATAGTGTGTATGTTTGGGAATTAAAATAAGTAGCCAAAATACAGGATGGATTATGTTGTTTTAGCCAGACATAAAGAGGCATATTAGAAATTTATTTATGGTTAAGAAAATGAAGTACAGTAAAGCTGGTAAATAAATGTCTGCGGATGGGACATTTAAATCACGCTATGTACGAAATGTCCATTTATAAATTCAGGTGTGACTAGAATTAACATTAATACAGAAATGGACAAGCAGAGAAATAAAAACCATTCAAATATACCTGAAATTGACATTAATGTAAGTGCAAAAGCCCTTAGAATGAAAAGATACAGGGGAAAACTGAAAAATGAAAGAAATGAAAAATATGATGAAATGAAGAGGAAAGATGCTGAAAGGAAAAACACATGATAGGCAAATTGACAAAGGGAGAAAAAGGAAGTGATCCAAGAGAAACCAAAAAACAATAATAAATATGGAGAGAAAAGAAAATGAAATAGCTTGCCAAAAAGAAAGAAGGTGCAGACAATATCACAAACAAAACTAATGGAGAAAACCGGTCTCCTAGACACTGACACCGTATAACAATAAGAATAGAGAAATGAAAGAAAATGAAAGCCTGAAAAAGAAGAAGAATGTGCTTAAAGATGCTTAAAGTACAGAATTGGACGATGGGGATAAAACTTTAAAAAATACAGTGAAAATAGTCTTTTAACAGACCAAGATACTACAAACATTGATCAAACAAAAACAGATGGTACAATAGACAACGATGATATTAACAGATCCAGAACAGCCACAAATTCAGCTGAAATATAAGTAATGAGATGTGTGAGCCTCCATTTAATTCAAGAAGCAAGAAGTACAAAATATAGAGCAATATCAAAAGTAAAAGAAAGTATGCCTACAACAACAAAGCGTAAAACAAGAGTGTAAGAAAAACTGATAGAGTATGTCACCAACGATAAGAAGAAATTTGGAAGAAAAGGGTGTTATTTTACCAAAGAGTGCTAGAAGAAATTTAAAGCTGAGTGAAACAGTCAATATGAACAACATTAAAGAAGAATACAGGATGTGAAATTGAGTCATGGAGGGACTTCACAAGAAAAGAAGACAGAATACAACAATGTGTTGCAATGTGTGCTTGATAGGAATATAACCAAATACCATACTAGCTTTGGTAGTGCGATTGCTTCCTTCCTACAAGTTAAGCGACCAACAGGGAAAATAGACAACACCAATTAAAAGAAGTGAAAACTAAAACCAAGAAAGACAAGGAAAGATAGGCTGACTGCAGGAACTGTTATTTGTCAGTAGATGTGTCCGGAAAAGTACCGAATAAAAAAGATGTAAAGTTACTCGATAGAGAGAACATCCAATCTCAAGTAATGACAATGACCTTGGCCGAGGCATATGAATTATTTATTTTCTGGAGTTCTTAAGTAGTTAAGAAAAGGTCATTGACAAAATGTCATTTTTACATATGATTCAGAACAGTTTCTCAGTTTTGGAGTATATATATCAGTCATCAGGGCTTTTTCTGCCCATTTTTGGAAAAAGGATCCTAGACATTTTGGGAAAATTTGCGTCACAATTATGCCTAAATTGGGAAAATTTACAGTTAAAATAACAAGCTTTTCAGTCTCCTGCAAATGAGGAAATTATTAAAGATAAGTTTATTTTCCCTTTCAAAAGCCCTAAAACAGCTGAAATCTTAATGCTTGGGTGTAAATATTTATTGCAATGAATCATGACAGATACTAATTTTTCATTTCAAATGATCTCTGAATGTGATGCAAATCAATGATTTCTGAATTCAGTTATCCCCAAAACTGTACATCACCTAATTTTAGGATGTTGAATGAACCGGTACAGGTAAAAACACTGTTTTACTTTTGATTGGGATTTTTTTCTGAAGAT
Organism: Mya arenaria; assembly: GCF_026914265.1. Classification (NCBI taxonomy): domain Eukaryota; kingdom Metazoa; phylum Mollusca; class Bivalvia; order Myida; family Myidae; genus Mya; species Mya arenaria. Next base: position 3,593,114 of record NC_069128.1, on the reverse strand, counting down.
TGGAAAAATATATCATATATTTTGCTTTAGGAATCAGGGTCTGATAGTCGGACCCATGGGTACTATATAAAATGCCCTGGTTATTGTTAATTAAACATGTTTCTAAGTTAAAATTTCCTTGAAACATTGAAGTAGTTAGTAACTGGATACAGTATAAGTTTTGTGGATACCATCAGGGAATATCTTATGCCTGCAGCTTGGTATTACATTAAATAGTTTTATGTCCCATCCGTAGACACTTACAACACATGGTACATTTACATCGTGTCTATTTCTAACAACTGAACTAGTGAAAAATCTTACATTTGGTGTTCAATGGGAATTTAAAATATATACTGATTGACACCATTATAATTCAATGAATTTTCACCTTTGAAAGTTGCAACTTAAAACTGAACTTAAAAGGTCCGATTATCAAATTACAATTACATTGTAAAAGGTTGTCTTACTGAAATTTAGAAATATTAAATATCTTGTACTTCATTTTTGTGTTCTGTTAGCATTTTTGCAACAAGAGATGTTTATACTAGGTTTGTAACTGAACTTAAAGTTCATATGTAAATATATAGTGTGCCTTTTGTCCCATCCGTAGACACTTCAGACCGGATACAGAAAGTGATCTAAAAAAATTATGCATCAAGATAATGCTGAAAAATTGGTATGGCCTTGTTTGTTTTTGATTCTGGTGTTAGAAAAAATCACTTTTATTTGCTTCCTTAAGCTTCTAAAAATGGTAGATCATTTACAAGCAGTCAAATTCAAAATAATATCATGACATTTATGGTTAAATCTCATTTATTTCTACTAAGAAGGAATAAAGTCAATTATTTTGCCCATAACTGTTTATTTGGCACCTATGCAACAAGTCTGGCTAAAAAAAGCATTATAAAAGAGTTCTGTCACATTATCAAAAGCATTTAAATATACATCACAAAATTATTTTTTTTCAGTATTCCTTGATACATAAACCTCCCTGAAAAAAAAACTGGAGCTCGAACCTAATGATTTTATTCGAATTATTATAACACCATGACCCTACTGTTATGGAACGTATGTAATTTGGCTATTTGAATACTTTGATTTTTTACCCTTTGTGAAACACTTTTTGTCATTATATCGTGACCAAGGCGATAATTGTGTATTTGTTGTAATTACTTTCAATCCTAATTGTTGGTTATGAATACCTTACCTGTTTTCTTTAATTTAGTGTCAAAACTATTAATATTTATTATTTTCATACTTATTTCTGAAAATTGACTTTGTCAAACAAAAGGGCACAGCAGGGTGTAGTAAAGGGCAGCAGGGTGCTTGAAAAGGGCAGCGGGGTGCCCCACCCTGCTATTTAGGCCTAGCTGGAGCACTGCTATTCCTATAATGTATGTCAATGAAATGTCTATCCCTGAAATCCCTGTCCCCATGGTGTGTTTCTTTACAATTTTCATATCAGAATAACTATTTTTATAGTGTATGTCAATGTAATGTCCGTCCCTTATTAACTGTCCCCATGGGGTATGTCTTTGCAATGTTCATAAATTTCAGAATAACTATTTCTATATAGTGTATGTCAATTTAGTGTGACAGGCCCAGATAAACTTTCCCCATAGTGTGTGTCTTTGCAATGTTCATTTCAGAATTACTATTTCTATAGTGGTGTTAATGTAATGTCCGTCCCTGATTAACTGTCCCCATGTAGGGATTCTATGTTAAGTACACATCAGGATAATTAATTACTGTAATATCAGTGTTATGTCTGTCCCTAATTAAGTCACCCTAAGGGTGTCTGGTGTGTGTCTTTGCAATGTTCATGTCAGAAATACTATTAGTATAGTGTATGTAAATGTAATGTCCGTCCCAGAGTAACTGTCACCATGTATTTCCCTAAATAAGTCTCCCCATGGATGCACCAGTCAATTGTATCCACGCTCCTCCCCCCACCCAGGTCCGGGGGTATACCGGGGATAGCCGGAGAAAAGGGCCGTGTTTTTACTTTCCAGGTGGTCCCGGGTGACCGCGATGGTTTTGTCATAGGGCCAAATTAAGCCAAGATTGGGCCTTATATAGAGTCTCTGGGGTGCGGGGGCATTTGGCCGGGGTTTAACCATTAGTTTGTCCCCGCAGGGCGGGGATTTTACCCGGGGTCGGCTGGACCGAAAGTCAAAGTCCCGGCTATTCCCCGGACCTGGAGGGGCTGTGGTTACAATTGACTGGTGAATTATAATGTCAGTCCCTAAATAAGTCTTCCCATTGGTGTGACTGTCATGGTAATGTACATGTACCGGTAATTATTACTTTAGTATATTATTTTAAAACTAACAGTAGGATGTCAAAATGACTTAATTAATTACACCATAATAAATGATAATATATCAATAGTGGATGGTACTCTGAAATTGCAGACACTAATATTATTTTTTTTAGTTGAAATATTTTACTTATAATTGTTAAAGTGACTGGAATAAACAGAATTTATGATGAAATGGGTTTCATTTTCCTACATGCCTTGGCGAAACAAAATAATCCGCTGAGTTCTCTCCATTCCTTGAAGCTGTCAAATAAGTTCACATTTGGATTATATATATCTTAAATATATATGTCTAATGTCTACACTCATGCACAATATTTTGCTAAGAATTGGGCGCAAGTCCGCTAACGCGTTCACAGGGGGTACTTTGAATGACTGGGGAATAGCACGGTATCGCCCCTAGTGTGCCTTCTTGTTTTCAGTTCCTACTGAAAGATTACTGTTGGTCAGCCTTAGAGTATTTGAGGTTGGCTGATGTAGTTTTTTCAACAGTCAGAGACTTCTGTTCAGGATTTCCACTCCTTTATTCTAAGAATAGTGTTCCTTTTAAATCAGCGATAACAAATAACACAATTGCAATTGCAAATCCAGTATGATTTAATTCTATTTCATGTATAGTTATATGAATTTTTCATATGTGGCAGGTCTATTTTAGAAGTCTTTTGTTTATAATTGTCTCTGTGGCTGCATTTATGCCACTCTGATCCAGTTGTTGTTGAGATAATGAAGATAAAATTCTCTAATTATCAAAAAGTCCACAATTAGAAAATAGTAGGAGAGAACATGATTAAACTTTTCCAATAAAAAAATCTTAATCAAGATATGGAAAGGGCACTTATAATAACCCAATTAAACTTAAAATTAAAAACAAAAAGTAAGACTTGTTAATTGCTGTAAAATCTAGGTGTTAGATGACATTAAAGCTGCACTCTCACAGATATACCATTTTGACAACTTTTTTTTTGTTTGTCTTGGAAAGAGCAAATTTCTGCCTAGATATCTGCAAATAAATTTATGATTGCTGACAAAATCAGATCGTAGATTTTCACATTTTTCTGTTTGAAAAATTATTAAAATTACTACGCGATCTTCTTGCAACGTAGTTAAAGTGTACCAATTTCTGACATTGTAAACCGTTAATTTACATCTGAGGTTGTTTTCGATAAAAATGGCCGAAGAGCTCCGAATGTGTATTTGTTTACCAGTTGAAGAAGTGTCGTATAGGATATACATTCATTTTACATGTTAAAGTAGGGTACTTCTATCATGTATATGACGTACACTACATAATAATGTTAATTTAGACCTACTTATTTATTTTTACTCGATTGTGAAGAAAGCTGAAAGCTGATATGAATCACTTCTGAGGCCGTTTCCTGGGTAATACCCATGGAAGGGATCGAACCAACAACCTCTTTGGTCACATTGATGTGTTTAACATTGTACTCACATGCATTTGAGTTGCGTATGGTTTTCGGTATTTGTAGACTTACATATATGTTTTGTATTTTGTAAAAATAAACCATAAAACTACATCGTCAGTACCCGAGGCCATATACCGAACCGTATTGGATTTAACATTACAGAAATACACATCTGACAAGATCATTTACATATATAATTGATATTTACATTTACTAAAAATCGTTTTGATTTCTATTTATTAAAGTATATATACTTCTTAACTATATAATGGTCTAGTAAAATAAGCAAAATAGTTTTACTTAGTAACCCTGTCGTTAGATAAATGTGATGTTTGAGCATATTTGTTTGTGAGTTTGTAAGTTTTAGCATTTGTGTAAATAAATCATAATATCGAAAAAAAAACACAATTTCACTGGCTCGTTTTTTCATAGATTGCATAATACGTATTCAAAGGTGAGGCACACAAGAACCTCGAGTTCCATCTACTCTGGAAACATGAGTTTGCATGAGTTGCGTTTTTGTTTGATGTAGTAGCAATTTCAATGGGTCCCCTAATATTCTTACAGTGATGACTGATATGTATTATATGCTTTCCGAATGGAATAGCACATAGTCACCATTCCGTCTGTCCTTCCGTCCAGAAAATAACTTAAACACTATTTCAATGAAACTTAGACATAGACAGAGCACAACTTGCATAAGTGCAGTACGCAACAACCAAAATCATAGCTTCAGTCATTGTTGAACTATCTCCCAGTGTTACTTTTACAGTATGCATTAATAAGAAAACTGTTTGCGGAGATCATAAATCAAAAGGAAGCGAAGGTATTTAAATAAAACTTGGAAAACAGATATATAGCAACGAGATATAGTGCAATGGGTAATTTTTTTAATTCTGCCTTTTATTTTTACCCTGTATATATGTATCATTATGGGTGCTTACACACATCCTTGTCCGGAGAATAACTAAATTACTACTATTTAAATTCCAATGACACTTGAAATCTTGACAGAGGTCATTGTAAATAATTGCAGCGCACAAGAAGAACATCCCTATCGTCTTCGATTACTGCATTATTTGTATACATATTTTCCGTTCAAGACATCACTCCATGTGTCTTTGATTTGCGGACTTCAAACGTCATACACAGATAGATCGAGATGAGCAGGAATGCAGTGTTACAAAAACAAAACTCTGTATAAGTATTATAATAATAGCACTTGGTAACATTTTTTCCTGGAGTACTCTGTTATTGCTTCCCCTAATTTTGTATCACTCTCTTAGCATTCTATTTCAAAAATTATATCTGAGTTATGCTCAAATGGTATTTGCATTTTACTTAAAAGAGGAACAGTGATAAAGGAATGGTTTTAGGTGAAAAATGTTTGATACTTTCGGGTCAAACAATATGTTTTGGCTTTGTTGTGATTGCTTATATTTTAAGAAATATATTCGCCTTTTCGTAGCCAGGAAAGGATTTTAATTAACGTTTTTCAATAATTTTATCATTTAACAAATAATCATCAAAAATGTACAATACATTGTTTAATGGTTACTCTGGAACATTGTGGCACAAAATACTTTTCCGTAAAATTGCAACCAGACTTTAAACACATAAAATACATACCAAAGCAATTTACCAATACAAAAAACAGTTTACCAAAAGATGATTATATTGTGTTGCCTTATCCAATGGATTTATTGGAAAAAAACATCGCCAAAGGATCATAACAGTTGGAATTTCTGCCAAGATACTACCAGTAGTAAAATTAAAGACAATGCTGGTAATTAACTCAATTTAATTTTCAAAAAACATTATGCACATACACATATATATTTACATGTGTATATAGGATCAATCACATACAAAAAACTAAAACGAACGTAAGTAAAGAAAATAATACTGATTTGCCAATACATATCACTAAATCATACATAAAAAATACAAAATGATAATATTAGTCTTAAATTGTCCAAAAAAAAATTGTGCGATGCCACTTTAATAGTTATATGTAAATTTAAGAACATTGATAATAATATTACTCCCTTTAAGAAATGAACATGGATACTGTATGATCTATCAGTATTTCAATAAAATAACAAAAGACAAAAACATAAATAGCATTTAAAATCATAATAAATTACAATTCTAAATAAGATAAAAATAAATAAATAAATAAATAAAAAAAACTTTAAAAATAACTTCCAAGTAAATTTTTAACATATTGGGAACCTCTTTCCTCCCACCCCAGATAAGATGCAAATATTTTGGTTTTCTAACACTTCCTGCTATGGCAAATACTTACATTCAACGATCGTATCCTGCGAACATTTCTTGAGTTTATAAATTCTAAGTAGTAAATTTCTTATTTAGAAAAAAAACCATTGCATTTAACATAATTAACAGATTATTTAAATTTGCCATTTTAAACTTAAACTAAAGTTCTTGTTTTAGTTTATTTGCATGTATGCACTGTGTTTCACCTTACTGATGTGAAATAATAATTCTTAAATAACTACTAATACTATAAATACTAATACAGGGAGTATCTCAAGAAATGCTATTATGTAATGCAAATTAAAGGCAAACACTACATGCATATATACCATATATATGAATGTAAACACAGAAAAAATGCTTACTCAGTTCATATCACGACTGAAAATGATACACAATAAAGAAAATAAGGTTTTTATTCAATTGAGGAACTTGCACATCTTCAATATGTTTCTCGTGAATGTAAATTATATTTGACCTTTAAAAATGTTAAACCATTGGCGTAGCCATTTATTTTACCTTCAAATCCTTACCTTCAACGCAATCTATATATATATTAGGGATGGCAACAAATAGAAAAAGTGGTACTCGAGTACTCGGACAATCTTTCGATCGAGTACTCGGGTACTCGATTACTGGGAAAAATTGAATTTGTTGTAAACATGTATCGTTCATGACGTATGTTGTGCATTGGTCGTATTATTGGTCATTTTCATCTTTAAAATAGACTTACCTTATGTACATTTACAGAAAAATAAATAAAAAGATAATAAATTTTGGAACGGGAGGAATACGAAAAAGAATTTGAAAAACTTTGGAATCGCTTCGAAAAGGAATTTCACCAAAATAGAGAACCTACTCCAGCGTTAGATGTGCTTCAGCATTTTCGAACCATACATATCAAGGAACATAGGTCTGACTTAAAGTTGGAAAACGTGTTCAGTGGTATTGAAAGAATGACTTCGATTGATATATTAGCTGATCCGTTCATGTCTGTCGTTGGCGAGATATCAGAAGACGACTATAACCATAAGACTAAAAATGTCAAAGTTTTTAAAACGATTATCACGTGTGAACTAAAAGAATATTCAGAAAAGGTTGTGCCATTTAACGTGACACTCTTATTCAAAATCAAAATACTATAACAAACATCAATCTTATTTGGGAGTAAGAGTGCTTCTTTAATATTTAATTAAAAAGTCCACTCCCTTCCTTTAATAAATAAATTTCATTAGTTCGTAAGAGTGCTAAAAACACTCTTTTTATCAAAGACATTATATCATAATAAAGTTAACATAAACACACACCACCCTTTAGGAATTCGTAGTTACAAAATGTGTGTCATGTCAAAACAAAAATGTGTGTCATGTCTTACAAAGAGAGCTCCTTCTTTATAACAAACACGACTACTACGTATAAATTATTCAGCTTAACTTTGCTACTAGGCGAGCGGGTCAATCTAGAAAATCACTTGTAACGTGAACAGCTTGACCAGATAATTTGGACCCCGACTTGGAGTAATAGGCAGGAAATCACCAGTTCAAAGAGTGTATCTTGCTGGTCAGAGAGGAATAATTATTCCCTTCAAAACGACGCGGTTAGCGATATGAATTGTTTCCCTTGCCCCAGGGGCAGAACCAAGGATAAAATGACTAGGGGCAAAATTCTAGGGAAAACTGAACAACCTAAGTTGCCCCACTTCTTTTCCTATGACTGATCGTGCAAGTCATTATCAGTGATTCAAATGGCTCATTCAGTACACTTGTGATAACGATAAAACTACATGTATTTCACATTCCGCCAGGGTCTCATAGAATCATGTAGATGTTAGTGACATGTGTGGAGATTTTGTTATAGTGTTGCATGCAACGTGTCGCTGGAAATTGGTACCATTCAAAGTAAGTAATTGTGAATGTGCAGTAACACCTGTTCGCTTTTGAATTGCAACCTTAAATAAAGTGCAGCTCTTTCCTGCAGTTACCATTGCAAGTTATTGACGGCGCTAGTATGAAACGTATTTATGTATTAATTGTGGGAGAAGTAATCCAAATATGCCTTATGATTTGCTCAAAAATGTAAAAATATCGCACTAATAATGCTTTATATAAAGTGTGTTTCAGCGCCAATTTTCGATTTATCATCGAACCTTGATAAATTGTGGAGACGCTCTTATAAAAAAAAAACATTGACAAATATTTATGACAGGTTTACGTATTGGTACATGTTTAAACGATAGGTCAGCGAGCTTGCGTTAAGATTTCGCGATGGATTGGCGTGCATGCGCAGAGAACGCATATCTGTTTAAAGATGTATTACACCTACAGGCATGTCGCTTTCACCCGCAACATAACTCAGACGACCGGAATTCCGGATCTGAGGAGGATACGGATGAAAAAAATAGCTGTGAAATTGAAAATTATCGACTTAGCAACCTTAACTTATCCTTTTGCAAATATTGTGCAGAAACGAAAGAGAAGTTGACTGTTCATCTTGTTGTAAAGTGGTTGATTCATGACAAGGATACTGATATTTTTTGGTTGTAGTAGCCTGAATTGTCTTCGCTATGATGGAGACAGTTCTTAAGGTGTCAATTACTGACACATACGCTATAATTATATGAAAAAGAAACCCAATTACTTATTTATTTATTTTTACCGAAGTTGTCTGCCGTTCTGTTTTATGTGTTAACTCAAAAATACAACTGAACAAAACAAAATTACCACTGAATAGCAGCGATGAGATTTACTCAAAGCCCTTTCTAATACAGGCACTTTATGTTACGGGCTGATCGGTATTATTTGGTACATATATTAAGTCTGTGGATACATCAGAAGTAAGGTCGACATAACAGAATGGTGTTCCATATTGTTTTGTAAAGGGGGCTCGCCAACTCTTCCAAAAGCTGTGTTGTATTGGGTTTGGGGAGGCATTTGACAAAGATTATGTCGTGTATTCCAGCTGCATGAATGCTATTAAACACAATTGTTGAATGATTGTATTCAAAATCATGTATTTGCTTGTAGGCTTAAGGATTTTCTCTTTACTTATAGGACACATGGTTGAATGATTATGATGTTAAACAAAAATTTGGTAAATCCGAATACTACATTGAGTATGTTATGCATTTATATGTGTGTGCTTTATTTAAACTTATTCTAAGGCCAACGAAAAGTTTTGTTTTTTTTAAAAATCAGACTTAATGTCTGCCCATTTGTATATTGCTTAGCACCGTATTGATTGCGTGTCGGTCGGTAGATCGGTCAGTAGGTCCGCTGGAAGATCAACGTTTATAGGAGTGATAACCCGACCATGCTTTAGGCAACACTTTGACTTGGAGGTTAGGTGTGACCAATAGATGACCCCTATTGATTTTGGGCTATACAGGTCCAAAAGTCAAGGTCACGTTATTTTAGTATATATATAAGTTACCCTCAGCTGACCAGTCTTGGTGCTGACCAGTCTTGGTGCTGCGCAGTCTTGGTCATTCTTCAAGAAAAGGTTTTTTAGATGTAGTGTTTACTTACATTTCCAAAAATATGGCGCTCAGGGGGTTTCATCATAATGAGTAATTGAGTAAATTTTTAAGATACATCAACATTCAACAGAGCTAAAAATATATATGCTAAATTAGCCTCTATATAGCATATACAAATAAGTGATCAAGTCTGTTTTTATACATTTCTATTTAATAAAGCACTGTGATGGCATTGGGTTTTTATCCATCAAACATTATCCAAGACTGTTTCATACTCATTTTTAATACTCTTAAATATTCTGGGCCATTACAGTATGAACCTTATTTCCTATCAAATAAGAAACCAGTGAAATATTTCAACTGGCAGCTAAGCTTACTAAGCACTATTATATATATTTTTTGAGTGTACTAGCAAATTTAGAAACGCCAATTTCTTAAGAAAAAAAAATTATATATGAAAACAATTGCAACTATTAAAACGATAAGATTATATTATTTACACAAAATGCTTTAATTAGGCATATTATGCACATATATTCATATGATGGATAGCACAAATTTAGGCCACAGTTACCTTTACTATTACTTTATATACATTAATCTGAATAAATGTTTGCAATACAGTGTCAAATTACGCTTATAATATCCAGTGTTCTCAAAAGCACAAGCATTCGTTTTCTGTACTGACAGCTGGATCTTGATCAATAACTGTGATTCTAGAACACCGGAAAGGCATTTCCGGTAAATTCAGCCGTGCTGAAAAACTCCATTTAGCATCCCCCCAAGCCAGATGAGTCACGCGCTGTGACGTAATACTTTTAATTCCTTTTATTAAACATTTAATGTAACCATAGTTATGAGATTTCAATAGATGAGTTCCATTAACATTAACTTTACAAAAATATTCCTTAAAAACAAAACAAAATAACCCTTAAAAGACGTGATAGCGAAGGAACTTATTGACGTATGTGACAGCTCTAGTTTTTTTTGCTATGAGTGAACAACTTAAAGCAACGTTAATGTAAATATGTAATCAATTTGTGCAGAATTTGTCAATTTCTCTTTACATTCAAAGGTCAAAAAACTATTTTTAAAGCTGTAAATCGTTCTATTTTCAGCAAAGAAGTTTTTCCTGAAGTACTCCTTGGACCAGGAGCCCTACTATGCTGAGGATCTGAACAAGCTCTCCACAGTTACCAAACCTGAACATATGAAGGGCAGTCAGATTATGGAAAACTTTAAGTAAGCATTATGCGTAGTAATATTAAAATAATGGCTTTGATTTGCTGGGTTGCTTGTTTTCAAAACATTGAAATCAAAAAGTCTTTTTTGTATGTAGAAACTTGTACTGGCATCTAATTGTGATTTTCCTAATGATTGGCTATTGTTGCAAATGTATTGGAAAGGTGAACATTGGCAGCGGCTAGTGTGTTTTGGTGGTTGGTTATAATCAGTGTTTGATTGGAAAGGTCAACACCGGCTGGGACTATGAATAGTAATTTTGTCATATCCAATTATATACATGTAAGGACTGTCTTTTCATTTTAATAGACATTTTGATCCGATTTCTCTTTTTTTCAATTCAGGATTTCCTCCAATTTTTTTACCAAAAATAGTCCTCCTTCTAAAATTCTTTAATTTGGCACTGATTTAATTATACAATGTGAAACGAATGATAAAAAAAATACAGACAAGTCAAAACATAACTTAGTGTATCTGTAAAATTGAAAACATTCACATTTATCTGCCACCATAGAAAAAGTCTCTATACATGTACATTTGATGACAGTCTCTCATTGGAATTGGACTTTTAAATGAACAAGGCCGAATTCTTACACTGGTGTTTGGCATAAAGATTTGTAAAAAGTCTATATAAATCCTTAATTTGAGCAAGCCAAGAAAGCATTTTATCATTGCAGTGTTTGTGTTAAATTCAATAATTGTCTTTTTTAGTGTGATTAAAATTTGTCCTAAAGATCAAGCATATTTGAGTTGAAAATGTGAGGAACCTTATATATACACCAATCTTAAACATTTCTTTATGATCATAATGTGGTTGTAACTCGTCTTACAGATCGAGCAAGTTTGTGTTAAAGATGTCTCGAGACTCTTACACCCATTTGAAACGTTTCCTTCAAGAGAAACACATGAATGTTCTCCTCAACATCATACAAGAGCACATGTTTATTGATGGTAAGTGTTTTGTGGTTGATCTCAATAAAAAGAGGTTGCGTAAAACTACTGATAATTCTATTTCTGTAGTTACCCATGCAAGTTAAAGCTTCACATAAAAAGTGCTTGCGATATCCTGTATTTACATGAACTGGTATGCTCACTGACTCTCCAATCAATCATTATCTGTTGGACTCATTTCTGTCACCTTGCATGAAACTACCCAGACCTGTATGACGTATATCGACTTCACGCTATAAACTTGTACAATGTTCACCTTTTGAAAGTTGCAATTTTTTTTCAATTCTTTGAAAATGTTTGCTGAAATTTACCTCTTTCTTGTAGTATTCCATTGGGTACTGACACAATTAGTTCTTTTCGCAAAATGTATTAATTATATACATTTGTAGTATTTGATGGCGTACCGCGAACCAAACATCAGATTGATATGACTAGTGGTGGTCTACTTGGGGAGGCCGCGAGAGATGCCAACAAGACTAAGATACTACACGGTCTATTGAAGGAGCCTGACATTAACATCCCCGTGGACGATGATGATGATGGGGGTGGGGACGGTGAAGATAAACCTAAGGTGAGATTGGAGATGTTTTGATGTAATTTAATACTTTTCACATACTGTGAAATCATTTATATTCGTTGGCATGAAATTTCGTGGTTTGCCGAAAAATTGCAATTTCGTGGGTACTTGAATTTGTGGTTTGCGATCATCCTAGATCGACTGCATTATCTCCACGCGCTGGCCCGTGATTTAAGTATTCTATGTCACTCTGTTTATGACACACACTAAAGTAGTACGACATGCCAATAAGTGCATATATCCATGTCAGTTATCGATTTAATTGGAAATTAAGGTCATAAAAGAAGATGTACCCTGATCCTAAATATAGATAGGCGAAGCCATTAAATGCCAATTAAGAATATTGCAAACTGTGAAAACACAGAGAAGGTCTGCTTATTCGAGTAAACAATCCCTAAAGATAGTTGATGTTTACAAATTAAATCAATTTTGAATATCATCTCATTTCAATATTTATTCACGTATTTTTGTTTAATAAGTATATTAAACGCGTTGTTTTGTACATTGTCACGTTGGGTGCTTAGTAACCTCTAATTTAATCAATTAATTATTTTATTAAAGAAAAAAATCGAGAAAAGATACTCATCACTCACATCTTGTGAACCTGGAGATTTATATGAACAGCACATGTTTAGGCACGTGCTTCTGTCATTTGGTTCATAAATACACATTAAAATGATTTGTTTTTCTTATTTGTATAAGACAGATATAATATATTATTATATTAACAAAACAATGATCATAAGATATACAGTGAGACGGATATTTACGATGTATACTGCGGCCTCTGTAACTAGAGTATGGACATGACATGGCAATTGAAAAAGTGAATAAATGGTCTATAATATTATTTCGTGGGATCTTGAATTCGTAGATCACCCAACCCACGAAAACCTTGAACATTAATGCCCCATGATCATTAATGATTTCACAGTACCTTTTTAAGATAGAAAAACCATCATCAATTATCTGTCCAATTAACAAAGCTGGCATTTACCATTTACGATCTATAAGAACAATGTTTTCCATTATTTAAGTACCTGTAGCATAAACAAACAAATTACAGACAGTTGACATGAACATTTCCAACTATGCAATTGTTTACAATGCCATCATATCGGGGCTGTCAAGTCTCAAATGAACCTAAGAGTGAGAAAAAATTCTAGGGGGTTTTGGGGGCCTGCCCCCCAAAAATATATTTGATTCCTAGATAAATTGTCTGCGTTGTGCTCTGGGGTGTTTTCTACAACAGTTTCAGTCCATCATTATACAAAAAAAATCATTAAATTTGCTACTAGCACTAGCAGACAATGCCATGATGTTAACATTGACATCAGGTAGTGATAATTATACATATGTTAGTATAATTTATACTTACACTGGTTCTGTCAGACACAACTATTACACAAACCAATGTTTTTACCAATTTATTTATAAAACCATAATATTTATTTTCAATTTTTTTTTTATTGAAATGCGTGAGAAATTATATAGTCAGCGTTACACTGTGATGTCATTGCCCAAATCTTGAGATTCATGGCGAAACTGTGAGACTCGATAGCTATCACATATCAATTACACAAGACATACAGATACCAGTATGTACAAAAAAGTGTTTCACTAAGATTTTTTTCATTTCCACTGACGTTTGTATCCAAAATACAATACTTTATATGTACTGTATTGTCTTTGAATACTGTGCCAGATTGCACCTTAAGTTATTTATGATACAGGCTCATCTAAACCAGGAAAAGGGCAGTTTTATTCTTGTCATGGAAAAGTGAACATAACAAAGTTAAATAACATTCAACCATAAGCCAGCTGGCAGTGGCCTTGTTCATTTCCATTGTTGACTTGTTTTAATGTTATCAAGTTCTTTTCATGTGCAATATTTATAGTTTAAAATGGCAAAGATAGCTGAAACTCATTGGCAGTACATTTAGTTGTGTGTAACCTTTTTTTGTAAAGGGGAACAACTGTAAATAAAAATGAACAGTAGATTAGAGTGACATTTTCTTTGTATACATGATGTACATGATGTGTTATTTATGACCTAAAAGATCCATCATTTTAACCGTCACACAGTGTTTTAAAGTTTTAAAATGATGATTTGAAGGTAGTTGTTCTGAACAAAAGACTGAGACATTTTTAAGGGATAATTAAAAATGATTTCAAGAAATATATCATATTTTGCATTCTTGTACTTTTTGCAAGGATTGCCTTATGGTTTACAGTCAAGATTTTTACCGCTTTACTTAAGAACTCATGGGATGTCATTATCAAACATTTCATTCTTTAAACTGCTTTTAATTCCATGGATGTTGAAAGCGCTATGGGCGCCATTTGTTGACAAATACGGAACAAAGAAGAAATGGTTATCGTACAGTATGTTTGGACTATTTACGACATGTTTATTTGGAATATTTTCTACACCTGATCATTTGTATGGATTAGCGCTGGTGTTATTTCTGTTTAATTTTCTAACCGCGACTCAAGACATCGCTGTCGATGGATTAGCTGTACAAATTTTAGCGACTTCAGAACTTGCCGCAGGGAATATTGCTCAGGTTGTGTGGTATAAAATTGGTGCAGTTTTTAGTGGTGGATTATTAATTTGGCTGACAGGGACATTTAAACTGCGTTGGGAAACTATTTTCTTAAATGTAGGAATATTTTACTTTTGTGCCTTTGTGTTTGTATCAAAAGTAGTACCCTCGGTTAAATTTAGTCAACTTGAGATGGAAATAACGCCAGGCAAAAATGAAGAAAACGAAGAAGAAAATATTCCTACATCGAAGCAAGAAAAAGGATCTTCAAAGCCAAGAAATGAGAGACATTGGTTACTTGAACACTTTAAAGCTGTGTTCAGCTCAAAAGAAACGAAGTGGACTCTTGGATATGTTTTGATTTACAAATTGGGTAAGTTTGTCTTCAAAAATATTTTATGACATTTATTAGTAAAAGGAGTTCACTGTTGTGCTCTTGTAATAAGCTGTTTTAGGGTCATTCTGTAAAAACTTAAAGAGTAAGATTTTTCACAAGATAAATTGGTTTGAAAAAGGCTTAGAGGACACAACTTGTATACTGGGACTAATAACAATCCTACTCCCAGATGTATAGATGTAGAGAATTCCATTTGGTTATTGAAATGTTTGAAAAATTACATGTATCTGTTAAATGTGAGTTTTTGTCATTCATTGAATCACCAAAATGGTGTTTACTCTAATACTTATAGTTTCTGATTTATAACTTACTATAATCACTGTTACATGTATATATGAAGTTGTGTCAATTAATTATAAAAGTAATTTTCTGAGATTTATGTAAATACATTCTTTTAAATTTCAGTCCAAAATGTTATGACAATGTTATTTAATTAAATATGTAGTTGTGTCAATAAATTATAAAGGTTATTTTCTGAAATTTATGTCATTCATTTTGAGTTTCAACCCAAGATGTTTTGCCAATGTTATTAATTATATATGTAGTTGTGTCCATTAATTTAATAAAATTTAATTTCTAAACTTAATGTACATAAATGTTTCAAGTTTCAGTTCAAGATGTTATTCATTATTTTTCCAGGAGAGCAGGGGTCATTGTCAATGGTACCATTATTCCTGGTGGATCATGGAAATTCAGCTTCAACTGTAGAGTTCTGGACAGGCATAGTAGGACAGGCCACGTCTATATTTGGCTCGTTACTTGGTGGTTGGCTGGTCTCGTGGTTTAAGTTAGTATAGTTAATTAATTATGGTTGTGGAATGGTTTGATAAAGATCAAGTATTTTGTCAGTAACAGAAACAATTGTGAGCTTAATTGCTTTTTAAATTCTAATTTTATCCTACAATTATTAAGGGAAAAATGGAGTGATGAAAAATCGTTAAAAATGAACTGCTAATGTACAAATATATGCACATGTATTGGGAAATGAAATAATATTTTCTAGGTTTCATATGCATTGAACTTCTCTTTTTTATTTGGTGTGAATTAAAATTACAATAAAAAGACATTTCAGTGGTCAAGATAAGCACATATGAGAAAAATATTTGGCATTAAAGATAAAAAGTTTATAATTCTCAAATTGAAATGATAAGAACAACTTACGAGGCCAAACCGTAATGTAACATCAAAGCTTCTTGATTTAATATGATATTTTCTCGATTTGGTGTAAATCTTTAATGCATCTTTTTGTTTTCAGAATAAGTCCATACAGAGCCATTCTTGGATTTTCATTGGTCAGAATTCTCTGGCTACTACTGTTGAGTGCTACCGTTATCTCATGGCCAGTGGGAGATATTCATGGCGAAAATAAGCTCATGTTTGGTATGTTGGTTTACTCTATTAGGTTGAGCCATTAGGTGTCAAAACTTTATACATTTTAAAAGTACTTGGTACTCTTTAAGATTTTAAGATTTTCCCCCATTATTTATTCTCTTATTCAAAAATAGAAAAATAGAAAGAATAGCAGGCTAAGCATGAAAATGATTTGTATATTTTGAGAAAATTAAACATGGAATATTTATTAGGCTTGCCTTATTGTCTAAAATAGACCGGTATATATCTGGTTTGAATATAGTTGACCTTGTTAAATAGATTTTTTTTCAAAATGTCCAGACAAAAAAAATGGTAAATGATTATGAAATTAACATTAATATCATGCCTGTATTTTTTTGTTCTAGCAGATAATTTTCAAAAAGAAGGTAAACTGTATAAAACAACAATCATCATTTTTACTATTTCAACATAATCATACCTATTTCATACTATTGCAGGAATCGTGGTGCTACTAATGTGTACCATGTTGCTAGGCAGTGGTGTAGTCACAACAACGACCTTCACCTTGATGATGTACTGTTCACAAAGGTCACCAAGTGCAATTCAGGCCAGCCATTACACTACCATGGCAACCGCAGAAGTCCTGGGCAAACTGACATTCTCCGTTCTGATTGGTTCATTTGCTGACACATTTGGATACTCTTTGGCTTTTCTGTTGTTTGTTATATTGGCTGTTTTGGTCTTGCCTGTTTTAATGAATTGTCCATTGAGTTTGAGAGAAATGTTGAACAATACTGGAAATAAAAGCAATAGAAAATGATACTGATCTTGATTATTGAGTTCATTTACTAGTGAGATGTAAAATGAAAATAAGATGCATGTTTGTTAATGAGTGACAGTTAAAACTCTTTGAAATACATGGTTCGTCCGTGCTGCACATCATGTCAGCCCCATGTTATAGTAAAATAGAACATGAATGTACAAAGGTTACAACTTATGGTGAAGGTGTAAGATCCCCATTACTTTGAGTCTACCATTTTCTACACTACAGTCATTAATTTTGCATGAATGTGTTGGCCAAGTTTTGACCAAATTCCTCTTTTCCCTGACATGGAAACTGTCTGAGCTGAAGCATGTACATTCTTTGTACTTGCATATAACATTAAGTAATTGTTATCCTAGAAAAGTGATCACTACCTTTGTACACTTGATTTTTTGTGAGTCCATTTATATCCTAAATTTAGTCGCCATCATGAAAAAACATCATTCTATACTTTTGATGTGACATCATACATGAATAGCATTAAAAATTGTATGCAATATAAAGATACTTTTTATATGATATAAACAGAATATTACATATAGGGTCATGCAAAACGTAAACTTATTAACTAAAATTTTTCAATTAAAGAAAAAATTTCCATATTGAATGACCACCTATGTAATGGTCCTTTTCACAGATACTGATTATTCGCACTGAAATTGCTACAAAGAATATCCATTTCTGAATAGTTTGAATAGCAATTTCATTTTTTTGTTAATCGGGAGCTGAACTATCCATACAAAACTTCACATTGGAAGATAGGCAATGGGCGGTATCTGCAAAAAAGGCCTTAATCCTCTTTATATAAAGAATTGTATACCATTTGAATACTGAGTGTTGTTGCTATTAATAATGCCATTCTGTTACATATCACCAGGAACCTATTACTAAGGACGTTTGTAAAACATCCATACATGAACGTTTGCGCTTGTTGTATTTCAGCTGGCTTATTGAATTACAAAAAGAATGGCATGGTGATAAACAAAACTCTCGGAAGAGTTGAAACTGACCTCCCGGAGTCGTTGTTTAAGTTGTTGATTGAGCTGCTACAATGCTTTGTTAAACTGTTTGCAGAGCATGTTTTGCTAAGTTGTTTGCAAGCAGTTATTTAAACAATACTTTGTGTTTTTAGAAAAAGAAGCAGAAAAAAGATCCATTGCTTACAAAGAAATCAAAGAATGACCCAAACGCACCAGCTACAAACCGGATACCCATGCCAGAACTGTGAGTAAAAATAGTTTGAATCTTATTTATGCACAATGATCTTAAACTTATAACTTTAAACAAATAATCCTTAATCTGAAATCAAAAGTAAAGTTTATCACTGTAATGTTTTAGTCTCTGTGATGGAGAAAAGAAAGAGGCCAAATCTTACTGTCTACACCTTTCATATTAAATGATATATCACAGTTTCTGGTGTGCCCATGTTTCAGGAAGACCCATGAGAAGTTAGAGAAAGTGCATGCTTACAGAGAACCCCATAAAAGGGTCAAGATGGGGCCCAAACTCCTACCATATATAGCTTGCATAATGTTTGCCCATATTTCAGGAAGGACCAAGATAAGCTAGAGAGAGTGAATGCCTACAGAGAGGCCCTTAAGAGGGTCAAGATGGGGCCCACCTCCCTGCCATCCATCTGCTTCTATACCTTCCATAATGCAATACAGGGGTAGGTGTAGTGATAAACTTCATTTCTTCAGCATGATTTTCATAATATTATTCTTTGCATTCATGTGATATTTATCTTCTACTCAATAAGAGATTCACTGTTTGAATTTGAAATGTTAAAAAATTAATGTATTCAAATATTTCATCTGTTTTTTTTGTAAGAAATTTTTTATGCATTGTCATGGCCTTTGTGCACCAGTCAATTGTAACCATGGCCCCCAGGTCCAGGGAATAGCGGGGACTTTGACTTTCGGCCCACCCAAGCCCGGGTAAAATCACAGCCCATTTCCCCGGCTATCCCCGGTATACCCCTAGACCTGGAGGGGGCCATGGTTACAATTGACTGGTGCATTGTGTCATTGTCACTGTTGTTTCACAAAAAGTTACATCGACCATAACTCGAAATCTGTTCAAGATATTTACATGAGACTTGGTACACATGTTGCTAGAGACAATATGCAAGGCCAATAACTGTGGCTTTAATAATTCTAGAGTGAAGGGGCAAGTCACATACACAAATCTTTGGCATTAACTTCGCGTCACTCTAGTTTTGTATCAGGAGGTACAATTAGTTTTAAATAACTCTTTCCTCAGGCATTTTAAGTGTTAAATTTTAAAACAGCAATACAGTAGAAGAATCCTTGGACTACTATATGCACCAAGCCAAGAATGATGCATTCTGGTACATTAATATATTTCAACCTAGATTCTAAAGTAGTGATGATGTTTGCAAGCATATTACACTTAGATTTTTCACATTGTAAGGATTTTTCCAAAAAGCATGATTCCAGGTACAAACATTAATAAATAACATTGATACCAGATTAATATGATTAATTCTACAGTTCAGGATTAATCAGGGAATCAGGATTTAAAACTACTACTTGGCATAACATTTTTGAACGAGCCTTGCTGTATAAAACCCAGAATTTGAGCAAGCCAGGAAAGCATTTTATAAATGCAGTGCTTGCAAACTGGTAGTACCTAGAAATGAATGTTAACGAATTGGGAAACAATTTCAAAAGGTGATTAAGCCCATTTACCCTGCTTTAGGCAAAATCCCTCTGGCTATTTTACAGGATTTATAATTATCAGCTGTTAGAACCCCTGTTTATATGTACATATTTCCTTGACTATAAGACTCTTAACATCCACATCTGTTCTCTCATATTGAAGAAATATTCTTGGCGTCTATCTTTGCATTTTGAATGTATTATTTTTATAATTACAGAATCACTGGTATAGACATATCGGAAGACTCCAGCCTGATGTGTACATGTTTCGGTGACTCGAACATCAAAATCTGGTCCCTCACTCCGAACAAACTGCGCGTCATGAAACAAATGGACGAGCTGGAACTCATTGACAAAGATGCTGGTAAGTGTTTGTGACAATGATATCTTTACATGCTATATTGTCTGTTATTGAGAGAAAAAGTTGAGATATTGTAAAAACCTTTGTATTTATGATGAAACTGTGACAAGGGTAACTGTTGTTTAGCTAAAGTAAGATGTATAACGCAAATTTTCCAGCCAATAATAGGATAAACCAAGTTCTACTGGACCTTTATGCAATTTTCATTCAGCTGTCTTTCACCAATTGGTTTGGAGCATGTTAAGGGATTAAGGATCTGGTAATGTATGGATTATTTGAAGGAAATGTAATTTGTTTTATGATCTAAATCAGATTAAGAAGTGTTAAGAATTCATATGAAACTTGGTAGAATGCATGTACATCTAGCAAGTACTATCAATTTGGCCTAACTGTTGACAAGTCACACTCTGTAGCTCTGTGTTGAATGGAAGCATCTTGCCAGATGAACCTTACCATTAGCGGCATTGTTATAATATCATTTTAATTGCCCGATATATCATGGATATCATTTATCATTATTATCCTATACAGATGATGTCTTAGAACGCATGATGGATGAAAGGACTGCTGAAGACTGTAAAATGCTGACAGGTCACAGTGGCCCAGTGTTTAACACCAGCTTCTCTCCTGATAAAAGCAGCCTCACATCATGTTCTGAGGATGGCACCGGTAATTACAATTTTCGAAGAAAAAAATAGAAATGTTTTCATATGCATTGAATATCAAACATGTATTTGTTATTATCATTGCTCCTCACATTGCGTGCGGCGCCACAATTCCAAAAGCCACCAGGAGAAGTCATTTATTTAAAAATAATGCAACAATTATGTATACTGAAAGATAACTCAAACCAAATGTAAGGCGTTGGTAACGTGTAACTGACATTACAATCTTCAAGACTTAATATTTTACTTCATCTTTATTTGCAAACTCTGTCATTTTCTAAAATTGTCAATCTGAAATATCATTATTTTGAAATAAAATTCTGGGTCCTGACAATTTCAGATTGAGGATGTTTAAACGTAAACTTATCATTTCTTTATATAACTTACTGTAAGAACATGTAACAAGTATTATGTCTTAATAATTCTGATGTGTAAAATCAGTGAATAAACACTTTTTCCTTATTTGGCTTCTGTTCGTCACACTTGAATTACTTATTGTTTCAGTTCGACTCTGGAGTCTCCATACGTGGACCAATCTTGTATCATATAAAGGCCATAATACCCCTGTCTGGGATGTGAAATTTAGGTGAGAGTCAAACATCATGGCTTCCTTTATGCAGAACCCCATTGGCACAGGCATTTTCATTCTTTAAACATGTACCGGTAGTCTAAGAAGGTATTAAGTTGAAACTAGGTTTTGGAAACAGCTGGATGCTGCAAAAAGGGACAGGGTGCTTAAAAGAGTGAAAAAGGCAAATTGTTTCAGAACTTTGTTAGAAATGTAATTGATTGAAGTAGTTTTTGGTTTTGACTGCCAGATATATTAAGTTTGTATCTATTTTATAATTATGAAATAAGCCTTTAAACAAAACAAAGAAGAAATTTTTTGATTACCTAACAAGTTCAATTCTCTGAAGGCAGAAGAGTGCACATGCTTGTCCCCAAGTGGGCAAAAGGGTGATACCAACAATGGACAGAGTGCAGCACCTTCCTATCAATCTTGATCTAAAACCCAAGTTGAAATAAGGTGTACTCATATACCAATATCTCTTTTGGCTTATGAAGAAAACTGTAGTAATGTATCATAATGTTTAATAATGTCAGTAAATTGTTCTGTGTTTTAATAGTTTTCTATTGTTGATATATACTGTCAGAACATTTAAGATTCTAATTTAGTTAGCCATTCATCCTCACATGCTTTATTCCATGTCAGGACCATTTCTAAGGTAAAATACTTAGGTTATTTATCAGACCTCATGGCCACTGGACTATTGTCCTTTTACCAATTTCAGCCCCCATGGTCACTATTTTGTGTCCGGTGGTCATGACAGGGTGGCCAGACTGTGGACAACAGACCACTACCAGCCTGTCAGGATATTTGCTGGACATTACGCTGATGTTGATGTAAGAAGCTCTGTATTTGAAAAAATAATTTAAGGGTGACATATCATTGTCTTCATTTTTGCTTAGTATTGAAAATTATTTGAACTTCATTAGAATAATAAGTTGAGGTAAATTAGATTTTGTGTGCAAGTTTAGATACCAAAGTGAGGCTTCAGTGTAGATATTAAAGACCCATTAGCAGATGCTTTGATGTAATGAAAAACAAAACTTTCCTAATTTTTTTTAAATCATATGATTAGCTTAGAATGAAATTAATTCATAAATGGAATGGTAAAAAACAAATCAGAAAGTAAAATCGAATGAAATGAAAAAAATTCTGCTGACAGCATGATTCGAACCCGGTTACTCTAGATCTAAAGTCAGGGAACATATGCATAATACCACTGTAGATACAACTAGATGGTTGTATGAACATTTAAAATTGTGGTGTAATTTGTCAACATTGAAACAAACAAGTTGTCATCATTTGAATGATGCTTATTGTGATTGTTAAGGTTATTGGAACATTTAAAACAAAGCCATCATTTCATCGATAGTTGTAACTGTCAGGTAGTAGGGTAATGGGAGGCTTTCAAGGTGGTAGTTATTTTTTTTTAATTTATGAATATAAACAAATATACTTGCCAGATCAGAAGGTGTTGCTTTAATGATGGTTATGGCTGGGAAGGAATTATATCTTATTTTCAGTTACATTCATTTGTATAAAAAAAATAAAATATAAGAATGACTGAGGAATCATAAGACAATTTCTAAAACGATTTTTTTGTGTATTTCTTACTGAAGTGTGTGGAGCTGCACCTGAATAGAAACTTTGGTCCTACATTATTAGTAATCACGCCTTCAAGATGTTCAGTGTTTCCAATAGGTCCTGTGTTTGGACAATCATGTTAAGGATTATAAACTGTCATCTTCTATTTCAGTGCGTACAGTTTCATCCGAATGGAAACTACGTTGCCACGGGTTCCAGTGATCGTGCTGTCAGGATATTTGATGTGCTGAACGGGTCCTGTGTTAGGACACTTACTGGTCATAAGGTAAGAATCTCCTATGATAATTTGTTTGCTTTATTTATGAGGCATTAATAAATGACCTTGAATTGGCCACCATAAGATGATGATTTGTTGTGTCCAAGACCCAGGTCCTTAGCTTCAATGTCAAGGTCACTGTGTTCCTAGAACTTTGTCAGGTTTGCTATGTACACCTAGAATACTGGCAATGGTGGTTTGTGCCAGTTCTATAACTTTGTTACTGTGGTCAGTGTTTTTTGAGTTATGCCCCTTTCTCAACTGAAATTGAAAATATACATTCTTGTTTCAGCTGAAGATTTCTACATTGATGTTTCAGGGTGCAAAATTCTACATTAATATTTCATGGTACAAAATTTTTCTTTTATGCTACAAGGTTTAAAATTTCACATCTTTGTTTCAGGGTGCAATACACAGCCTATGTTTCTCGCCAGATGGAAAATATCTAGCTTCAACAGGTATGTTTGTATTTCAACAGGTATGTTTGTATTTCAACAGGTATGTTTGTATTTCACCATATATGTACTAACTAAGTGGAACAATACAAGGTGATTTGACACCACTTACTGACAAACTATTGGACATGTCTTTAGTTAACTGAAATTTAGTTTCATTCAAAGAAAAAAAGTAGTATTGTCATAGCCTCTACATTGTTGTTATTGATGGCATGTTGAACTTACGGTAACCCTTGACCATAACTCAAAAAGCATTTAAAATGTTAAAATGAAATGTGGTAAACATGTTGTAAACCAGAGGGAATACACGCATAGCAGCAAGGCCCATAACTCTGGCTTTCATAATTGCTGAGTTAAACTGCTTTATTACTGTGGTATGTGCTGTGGCGCTTTTTGGTTAAAAAATACCCTGGTTTTCATTGGATACTTATATTGATAGAAATAGACAAAATTATAATGCAATCACTGTACATGATACACAATCTCTTTTGAAAGATGTTTTTCAAGTTATAAGTAAGTAGATATCAAATTAGACATTCATGCTTTGCGAGTTTCTATAGTTTATTATTGCTGAGAATTTATTATATATGAAGCGTTTGCTATTTGTTGACAGGTCTGGATGCTACCATATGCCTTTGGGACATTTCTAATGGGAATATGTTGGCACAAATGAGAGACCATACTAACACAGTGTATTCCCTGTGTTTTAGTAGATGTGGTTCGGTACTGGCTTCTGGTAAGCTTCCTTTATCAATGGAACATTTCTAAAAGATTTATGTGAGCCCATGTATGAGTCCATACTAACACAGTGTATTCCCTGTGTTTTGGTATATGTGGTTCAGTACTGGCTTCTGGTAAGCTTCCTTTATTAATGGAACATTTCTAACAGATCTATGCGAGCCCAAGTATGAGACCATACTAACACAGTGTATTCCCTGTGTTTTGGTAGATGTGGTTCAGTACTGGCTTAAGGTAAGCTTCCTTTATCAATGGAACATTTTTAACAGGATTTATGCGAGCCCAAACATAAGACCACACTAACACAGTGTATTCCTTGTGTTACGGTAGATGTGGTTCTTTACTGGCTTCAGGTAAGTTTCCTTTATATATGGAACATTTCTAATGGGGTTTATGCTGGCCCAAGTATGAGACCATACTAACACAGTGTATTCCCTGTGTTTTGGTAGATGTAGTTCAGTACTGGCTTAAGGTAAGCTTCCTTTATATATGGAACATTTCTAACGGGATTTATGCCAGCCAAAATAAGAGACCATTCAAACACAGTGTATTCCCTGTGTTTTGGTAGATGTGGTTCAATACAAGATCAGATTAGCTTTTAAACATGGGAATTTTGATTGCAAACATGGTAGCCCAAATGAGATGCTATTCAAATACATTGTATTCTCTGTGCTAAAGCTTATATGGCTCTGCACTTGCATCAGGTAAGCTTCCTTTATACATGGGTATTTATTATGTTACAAAATGACCATACTTACACTCTGTATTCCCTGTATTATAGCAAATGTGGTTTAGTCCGGTGTCAAATAAGATTCCATTATATATGCTATTAGGACATTCCTAACGGGATGTAGAATCAGTGTATACACTGTGCTTTAGCTGTTGTGGTTCAGTTTTGGATTCAGGTAAGATTCCATTATATATATACTATTTTTATGACATTTCTAATGGGATGTAGAATCAGTGTATTGACTGTGCTTGTGCAGATGTGGTTCAGTACTGGTTTCAGGTAACCTTTATTTAGGGTTTTGTCTATCCTACCTACAGAAAAATACATGATTAAAACTGTGATGATTGAATTGCCTTTACAAGCCTCTTGTTTCTTTGAAATTCTAGTTTTCGTATTTATAAAAGACTAAAAAATTGTTAATTAATTGCGAAATCAATTCTGTCTAATAAATGGTAGTTACATATAATTAAAATGCATGTCATTGTTCCAGGGGGTCTTGACAACACGGTGAAGCTGTGGGACGTCACTAAAGTCATCAAGGAAACAGATAAGGACATGGATGCCAGCATACCTAGTTCATTGTCTGTGTGAGTATATGAAAACAATTAAAAATATACTTTATTTATATGGTAAAAATCCTTTTTTCATATGTAAATCTGACTTATAATATGTCTTGTCACATTTAAGCCTGTCTGGTTTTCAAAGTTACTATATAATTGTTTGTTTCAGTTTAAGATATGCAATATATATAACATTGTGAACACAAAAAATAAATATTTCATGAGTGGGTATGAGTGGCTATGCATACATGCCATATCCCCTGGTGGGGGGAAAAATCCCCCGGAAATCCCTTGGTCCCCCGCCGGGGGATCCATATCCCCTGGAATTTAAAAAAATAAAAAATTGCTTAAGCTAAATGTTGATATTGCGCAAAATTTCACAGTGTAAAAAATCCCCTGGTATAATATCAAAATCCCCTGGAATTCAGACCAAAATCCCCTGGGAAGCCTCTCAGAAATATGGCATGTATGCGTATAGGCATATTATCTCAGACATGTTTATTAACCAGCCATATCGATTTAGTTGCTCAAGATTTATCACCCTTTTTAGCTTGACTATTCGAAGAATAAGGAGGGCTATACTACTCGCCCCGGCGTCGGCATCTGGTTAAAGTCTTAGGGCTTTAGTTGGAAGTTGGGATTTTCCTTACCCTTCGTTCAATTGACTTAATACGTACCATAGTTGTTCAGGACCATTACATAATGAGGTTACATAACTCCATATTATCCTTTATACAAGTTATGGCCCCTGATTGAATTCGGTTAAAGTTTTAGGGCAGGTTAAAGTTTTAGGGCAAGTTTGGATTTTCTCTAAGTGCAATACCCTTCATTCAATTGACTTAACACTTCACACAGTTGTTAAGGGCCACCACATAACGAGGTTAGATAACTCCATATTATATTTTATACAAATTATGGCCCCTGATTGACTATTGAACTTAGGTTAAAGTTTTAGGGCAGGTTGGGATATTTATTGATAACTTTTATACCCTTCATTCAATTGACTTAATACTTCACTAAATTGTTCAGGACCATCACACATGAGATTAAATAACTCCATATTATCCTTCATACAAGTTATGGCCCCTGATTGACTTAGGTTAAAGTCTAAGGGCAGGTTAAAGTTTTAGGGCAAGTTGGGATTTTAATAAAAAACTTATATACCCTTCATTTAATGCACTTAATACTACAGAATTATTGGCTACCATCTTAAAACAAGGAACATAACTCCATTTCAACCCTACATACAAATTATGGCCCTTGAATGATTTTTAATTTTTTTTTTTAAATTTTTCTTTTAATTTCTTTTGAAAGGCACAATTTTATTCTTAACCACATTTTCATATTGAATGACTTGCGTCATTGTTTGGGCGGGCTGGTGGGAGGGCAGCTTCAAAGTCACCTTATGTATTGAATAATTTTAGCTTTTTAGCTAGGTTTGACATAAAGAGACCAAACTTGGTAGATACGAAGAATTTATGGAGACCTTTTATTGGAATGCGTTTGAGGCCCCTAGGATCAAGGTCAAGGTTACTATTTATAGAAAAATGGTTGGTATTGAATAACTTAAGTAAGGGTCTACATATTGTGACCATACTTGGTATATAGGAAGAGTTTATAGAGACCTTTCCTGAGATTGTGTTTTGGGCCCCCCAGAGTTATAGTTTAGGTCAAAGTCACTGTTGCTAAAAATAGAAATATGGTTAGTACTGATTAACTCAAGTCGACAGTCAAGGTCGACATAGTGTGACCAAACTTGGTATATAGGTCAAGTTTATGCAGAGCTTTCATGGATTGCCTTTTGGCCCCCTAGGGTCAAGGTCACTGTTTCTAACAAAAGATTACTGTTTCAGTTATGGTTGACATACTGTGACTTAACTTGATATGTAGGAAGAGTTTATGGATGACTTCCATGGGATTGTGTTTGGAGCCCTTAAGATCAAGGTCACTGTTACAAAAAAAAAGAAGAAAGCAGTTGAAACTGAACTTCTTCTGCCAATCATTTAAAACCTGGTTTTGTCACATCACGATTCTTGTGAACTTTTTCATTTGATTGTTTTATTGCTTTTGACAGGCACATAATACATCGTTATTGTATTCACTTCTAAGTCAAAGCGGTTGGGTCAAGCGCGCTGTCTTATGACAGCTCTTGTTATAATAGAGATTACCTAAATCAAGTATTGTCCGATCAGTAACTTCAGAATCCATTGTCCAATCATGACCAAATTTTATCAGAATGTGTATAGGCATGATGTTTTGGACAAGTTCAATATCCTGCGATATTGCTCAGGTCACTAGAGAGGAATCAGCCTTTAATTATGGAAATAACCTTAAATTTGTCTGGTCTGTCAATAACATTAGAAGCTTAAGTATGATAATCACCAACTTTAGACAATTATGTTTAGGGGCAGAATATCCTGGTCAGGTTCCATGACCAACCACATTGTCTTAGTCACTTAAGAGTAATAACCCTTGAATTGGCAACTTAAAGAGTAATAACCCTCGAATTGGTAAAAGCTGTACTTACAGTGTCAACTCTCTAATTTGGCTAACATGCAACCAATTATCACCAAACTTGATGTCCTAAAATTAGGACGTATTTATTTTGTGATAGTTGGTGCTATTGTTTGTAGTATAAAAAAAAATAATTTTTCTTTCATTTCAGGAATGAATCTCCCAATCTCCTCATAGGATCGTTTGCAACAAAGGCCACTCCAGTTCTCAACATTCATTTTACACAGAAAAACCTGCTGCTGGCAGCTGGACCCATGAAAGTATCATGAAACTTGGCATACACATGACCATATAATAGTTTTAAAAGACTCAAATGACAGTTTAAAGATTGGTATAGTGCCGAACTCGATGTGGTATAATAAGTTGAGAGAGACACATGATTGTGCTATTAAAGATTCTTGTTTTGTTGAAAGTTTAAGATCATGAACCTGTTCTTGAACATAACAAACGCAACTCAGTGAATATTGTACCAGAAATAGTTCAGTTTTATTTTTTGTTATGGATTATCAGTTTTACAAGAATTGACAACCACTTGTGATGCTCTTGTTGAGAAAAGGGGGTGTGACTTACAGCATGTTCGAACGTTACTATAGACATGCGTTCATGATCATGTTACTATTCTAACTATTGTCATGTTATTTCTGTGTTTAAAATAGAATGCATTTAAGATGCCGAGTGGAAAGCATTCATTTGGACAGCTGTAACTTCTGAAGATTATGTTTTTGTACATGTTGTAAAGTTTTAAAGATTATATGTGGATATAAATAGATGAAATTATATGTATGTTTTCTTTTTCCAAATGCAAGCATACTACCAGTACAAAGCTTTAAGTGCCTCAATATATTTACTCTCATTTAGAAGGATATTCAAAGGGTTCTACAGGTGTGCTGCGCTCAGTTAGAGTTTTGGTCTGGCTTGTTTCTGGTCAATTGAAGAAGGTAACACATTTGAATAAGAATTTTTATTGATTCACAGCACAAATTATTCTATATAAGTATGCAGCACAACAATTATAAAAATGTTTAGTTTCAAAAAGGAAAAAAACAACAACAAGATACATATACAAACATGTAATCAAGGATTGCGTGCGACCATGGTAAATTTAACATTTAAAAAATATACAGGCATTTAACTGGGCATTGTGTTTGTCACGTTTTCAGCTTAATTAGTGGGATTTTTTCTCAAAACTTGATTGCTGCAAATTGTACAACCATTACAGATTTATTTATGTTATTAATTTGTTATACCAATATTGTTCAGACCTATTTTATATATTTAGTTCAATATTCTTTTCCCAATTTTACAAAGCATTGCAATCAAAACTTACAACAGTCTAATGCATCAGAACCCAACATGCAATCAGCGAAATACACACCCTTACAATAATAACAACATATTTAAATATCAGTATTATTTACGAAATCTTAACCACACATAACAGTACGACCAAAATTAAACGTATAATTACATGTGTAATTATTAAACATCTCAAACAATCTAGCAAAAGAAGAAAAAAAACATTTGTACGTATTAACCTAAATGTCTATATAAAAAAGAGGTGTGAGCCTAATATACATTAAGGAAGCTTAATCATCAACGAGTGATGTTTATGATCAAAACCCACCCACCCCCTTCAAAAAACAACACTAAAAACACACACAAACTGTAATCAATGTTTAGATTGCAAGTCTGTCTTCTCTGTTACCTAACCATACAAAGCAGTTACTTCAAACGAATTATTTTCTGTGGTCCTTTATACAATTTATAAATATTAAAAGTACTTTCATATTAATAACAATAGAAATCCACCACACTATATACAATCAAAACATCATTATAAACGTTCATGAATCTATTATACATGTAAATGAGAAAATGTGATGGAATTTGAAAGCATTCTTAATCTAACTCATACATTTGAAAGAGTGTTTGGCATTAAGGCGCTATGAAAGGAAAACCAGTAAAATGCAAAAAGTGTTCTCCTTTTTAAAGACGTAGCTACTGAAAGTCATTTACATGTAGAGATAAATAGTGGCGACCAGCAACCAATGAAAAACCCCTCTTAATTAGAGGAGAGATGTTTTAATATTAACGTTCATATATAACCTCAATGCTTAGTCTATGCTATATGTTTTGTACAACTCAAGTCTTTTTTATAGTGTGTACAATATATTTTCATGAACTAAAACAACATTAATACAACAACATTTTCGATATACATGGAACAAAAAGATCCCACTATACATATATTTGAACACCGCATTCAGTGTTGTTTCACGAACTTGTATAGGCGTATAACGACATTTCATATCGTAAGTTACCGAATTTTATATTAAGATTCTAAACTGAGTTGACATATTGATAATAAATTATTGCTCGACATATAAAAATTACGACAATTCTGATACTACTTATTAATTACGGTTTTGAAGTCCTCAAAATAACCATTTTGACGTTAAAAAGTATATATACAAATTAAACTTAATGACAACAAAAATGGTAACGGAGGTAAAAAGATAACTTACAATAGGATTCGAGTCCATGGTCTAGTTTTTCACATAAGTACTTGCTTAAAAGTTCAATGCTGCTCGGCAGACGATGTGCTTCAGTGTAACGGATTTAACAAAATACATAGACAGAATATATTATTATAGTTAAATTCGTCTACATTACAACTTAAGTTTGCAACCAAATTTTGACATTTTCATACAAATCTAGTCTTGTCATAACACACGCTTTCAATAAATAAAAAAGGTTAATTTTGCAGTGAAAAGTGATTATTTCTAACACTAACTCTGGATGTTAAAAATTACACGGTCTCTCTTTCGGTTGAATATAACTTGTTTTATTTTGTTTTGTTAAAAGAGCGCATTTTGATTTAAGATGAATAAGAAAAAATACACTGTTGCCTTGTTTAGTTCTTTTACAATACAATACTTCAAAAGGTCACACATCACGGAACAAAACGCGACTACCTTTATCTATTAACGTAAGCCCCACTTTGTAACTTAACTATTCATAGTAATTACCAGTGGTCTTGTAAATTATATGATACTTGATATATTCATTCCATCTGCTTATTTGCTCAGCATATTTATGTTCCTTTCTTACATCACTGGACTATGCACGTAGAAAGAAAGTCGTCGGATCGTGTCAAGACTTACGTGAAAGGTTCATTTAAACTTGCAAATGCTTTTTCCGGTGATATTTTCGTCCATCGCTCTGGAATTGCTTCACATTTGCCTACGAGATTGTCACAAATCATGTTATATTTAGAACCAGAAAACCACGCCCAGAATTTTGAGCACTCTTCAGTATCGTTAGAAGGCTTTATGTCCCATAGTTTAAAGGGTTCATTGTATTTCTTGTAAAAATGAAACTCGCCAGATTGAACTCCTAAAAATGAACAAATAATCGCAATGAAATCTGGTAATTTACTTTTTGTGCAGCCACATTCCCAATTAACATCGGAACAACGGAACGTACTTGTTCTTGAACATACTTCGTAATTACAAACTTCAAAACAATTGTTGTTGAATTTATTATGAATGCCTTTAAAACTTGGAGGCTTGTGTTGCAGACACTCGTGTTTTGATACAGGTGCATGGTCCTTGCTTTTAATGCATGGTTCGCGGCAAAACGGACACAATTCAGGACAACCCCAAATGTCATCGAACATGTTACGGAAGTCATTAGATTCAGTGAAAACTGTTCTTGTAAGATTGCTTCGAAGTTCTTTATTCAAAAATTTTAACATTTTTGATAAATGTTTTTCTTCCAAGACTTCTGTAGTAAAATGGACTACGTTCTTCAATATGTATTTATTCAGAAATCCGGAGAAGTTTTGAGTATCAATTGCTATATGCTTGAATTCCATTCCAAAATGTTCTAACCATTCATCAGTCTTTAGTTCTTTCTTTTGCTTATATTGTTTTTTGCATTGTTTAAGTGCGTTTTTAATATCCTTTTCAATATCTGTTATATACTTCTGCAGTACGTCGTTTAGTGTTTCGTCAAACTTAACTGAACATTCTCGCTTAAACCATTTAAATGCGAATTGTTTCGGATCCTTGGTATATTCAAAAACCTTCGTGAGATCATCAGTGTTAGCAATCGATTTACATACGCTAGCAATGAGCTTTGGTTTTGAGGTTGGAATTATGATTAAAAACTTTTTGCATAACGACGTTGGTAATTTTGATTCTATAACTTCTTTAAGACAATTTCCGAGTTCAAGAAAAAATAAAACGCACTCTGCGTATTCATCCGATCTATCCTGAAGTTCTTCTTCAAAGATTGCATACATTTCACGTTCACATTTCTTAAGTTGGTATGTTACACCTTTATTTGAATCGTACTGAATATTATGCCGTGTAAACTCCTTAGAAGCAAAATTTAACCCATCCGCGAATAGTTTCTGTGAAAAACTTGTTTTTGCATGTATTCCCATCTTTTTTAAGTCTTCTACAAATTTGACCTGACACTTTTCAAAGCTTTGGGAAAATTCAACTACATCGTTTGATAAAAGTAGCCCTCCTTTATTTTTGTAACTAGAAATCTGGCCTTCAATTTCCCAGACAAACCTGTTCAGCCCCGGATGAACAATGTCATGAAGAAAATCTTTATTCCAACGGAACTGAGTGTAATGGCTTCTCACTGACAGGTTAAAATCGTCTTTAGTTATACCATCTGTACCGCACAGACGTTTATAATAGCTTTCGTCTCCATAGACCCATTTTAGACGTTGCTTGTAAGCATCAGTGTAATCGGATTGATATTTCGAAAACTTCTCTTCATACTGTTGAACAAAACAAATGTATAAACTGTCATCTTCGATCGAAAGAGTCTGTTTTCTAATATTATCCTCGAAATCTTTCCATATTTTATCAAATTCATCCCTTTTTTCGCTAGTACTTTTTGAGGATGAAAATATCTCAGCAGATTTTTTCCGTAGTTTATTTCTGCTAGATGAACTTACTGCACATGTTCTCATTTTCACCAACTGTTCATCAAAATACTTATTTGTTTCATTTTCTATGCGTCTTTTCAGTTCCTTTAACTCGTTTTCGAATCTTGGTGAATAAAATGATTTCCAGCTATATACATCGTCCATATGCCGTTCCTTTTCTAAAAACTCCTCGAATTCCTTTTTTATTCCAACTTTTTTTTCCGAGATGAAATCGTCCATGGATGAAGCTACATTGTTTTTGTTCTTTTTAAGTTCTTCTTCATTTTGACAGTCAGACATATATTTGAAACATTTATTAACTTGCTCGTCTCTCGCCTGAAACCCAATATTCCTGATTAAACTTTTAAATTTGTCTTCAGCTCTAAAATAAGCTTTTATTGCTAAGCTACTTCGAAAGGTGAATATGAATCTTTCCGAATTTATACCATCCCAAAGATCGGACGCAAGCTGATTTAATTCTGACAAGGATTTAAAGCCATAATTTGGTAATAATTTCATAGCTTTAATTTTTATTTCCATTATTCGCTTACTGTAATCAGGACTAATTCGCATCAAAGATTTATTACCTTGCCAAAGATTATGGACAGGGTGTATATCTTTTCCTGCGTCAAACATAAGAACATCTTTAGCATTTTTTATATCTGGAATCGCTTCAGATGCGGCAGTCTCTCGAGCCACGTCATCTAATGTTTGGTCGAAATCCCTGTACACTTCTTTCATGTAAACATCAGTAAAACTGACTGTAACGTTGTGGTGAATAAAGAAACATTTATGGCCTAGTGCGATGCGACTTTGTGATGATTTTATTTTGAGAAGAGCGTGTATAACAATTTGCAAGATGTCTTTCATATCTGCTATTTTTTCACCCATAATGTTAATTAACGACAGGTTTCCTAACCCAATAACAAATGTAGCAAGTTCATTATCTAAATATTTGGGCCTCCAGACATCGGACGACAACGGTGATCTAAGACCTTCTGTGTCTAAAATCATAACGTAATCTGACGCTTGATTTTCTGTGTTGCATTGCCTCACAGGAAGCAACTTTGCTTGAATTCCTGTGGTGCAGCGACCAGATCTAACAGCAAACTGCACGCCAAACATTGTATTTAAAGCAGTAGACTTTCCAGAACTTTGCAGTCCTGAGACGGAAATAGTATTGATGTTATGCACACGCAGCCTTTTGTCTACTGATTTAAAAATGTATTGCAACCATTTTCGAGGCATGAAAAAAGACTCCGTCATCAGTTCGACTGTTTCTCCCTCTATGATTAAGTTTGAAAATGTGTCCACACAGTCATTTACACTTGGCAAACGATAATTCATAGGGTCTTCTTCAAATTCAATGATTGAATCATATACGTGACTTATTTCGCGAAAAAGATGCTCAACTGTTAGGGATGAAAGCTTTATAATGTTATCTAAGTTTAAGCGCTGTTTTTCATTTTCCTTATCCGATCCTTGCCTTGCATGATCTGTCTTGCTTTCAGCAATTAAATCCAATATATTGTTTTTTTTCTTTGCCATTTTGCATAAAAAATTAGATAATTTTTGTTCAACAAAAAGTCTAAGCCACCCAATGAAGTACTTTTGCCTAATGTTTAGTTGTCTTGTACTTACCAGATATTTTGCAAAAAATCGGACAGTGTTTGAAATATTTGAAAGGTTTTCTTTCCGTGTGTTATTAATTTCGTCGTTATACTTTTCTGTTTCATGTCGATCTTCTGCCCGGTTCTTTAGTCTCAAATTTTCCATCAATTTTGGAGAATGAACATAAGAGAATGGTGTTAAAATACTAATGCAGTTTTGAAAACTGTTTTCATCTTCTGTTTGTTCATGCCTTTGCATACTTACTTCAGTAGCCATCTCAGACACCAGCCATTTTGCTAAATTCTTTCCAAAAATTAAGTCTTCGTTTTCTTCCTCCTTCAAAATGTGACCATTGTTTTCGTTAAAAGTGTTGATTCTTACTTCTAACGGAAGCACAGCCTGATATGTTTCGAAATGTTTGTCTATGTTACTGCGGATGTTTTTCAATAGTTTTTCAGTTTCCTTTTCTGTTTCCTTTTCATGCGTGGAAATTACTTTAAATATATCTTTGTGACTATTACATAGCTTTTTCATTTTGTCTTGGATATCTTTTTTAGTTTCACTTTCGACTTTAGTGTGCTCAGAGAACAATATAACGCATTTCGGTATTTCAATGAGCAGTTTGCTATAATTCTCAAAATTGCTCACCATTTCATTTAGGTCAATTATAACAACAAACAAGTCTGTTGTTTGAATTAAACAATTCCAAATAGTGGTTTTGGGTTCGAATTCCTCAGCAAAGTCGCCTCTGACATTCAAATATGTTCTTATCGGTCTGTTTTTATTTGCGGGTGAGTCCCAAAATATCTCGACGACTCCTTTAAAAAGTACGCGACTTAAAAGGCCAGACTTGCATTCCCTGTTGAAAAATATTGAGAATGCGTCATTCCTATTTTGGATCAAGCGATTAAGAAACATTGATTTTGAAAATTGAGGCCTGCCAAGGCGAACAAATGTTATCAATTTGGTTTCCATGGTTAAAGCGCAATGCTCTAAATCATTATCATTTGAAATTGGAAACTGTTGTAAAGGCCATAAGGAAATTTGAAGCGCATTTGTTTCAATTGAATGGTACAAAAAAGGCATGGCAATTTTACACAGATACATCTTCTTAAAAAGCGCTTGTTTCAAAAGTCCATCGCATGAATGAAATGTGGCCATAAAAATGTCCATGGCACACATTTCAGTTACCGCTTGTGAGTCATCATACTCTTCAAGCCAATCACCCATATCGTCCTGCTGTGTGTCAGGTACGTTATCTCTGCCTTCCCAATTGCCGTGAAGAAGTTCGTGGAGAAGTGTCCACGGCATGTCTGATGGTCCCCTATCAGAATCCGGACTTGAAATGTCTACAGCCAGTGCTTCGTTCAGCGTTATTTTCTTACGAAGTCTTTCAGTCAGACTGAGCTTCTCGAAAGTTGCTTGAACCGCTGCCGTAAAAAAAATGGTATATTTACTTTTTAGAGCTAAGAAATCGACACAACTCGCTTGTTAACATTTGAATAACTCGCAAATTGAGCGATACCCATTTGTATAGGGCCGGTATACCATGTACACGCTGTCCGCGTACCAATGTCCGCATCATGACGTGTTACTCAATTTTCAGTCTATCGTGTCCGCATGCACGTAGGCATCCGCAAGAGTTGCTCATTTAGCGTTTTAAAAGATGCAGATCAAAAGCGGTAACAGTTAGGTTTGAAACACGTATATATACGTGGCAAAAAAATCACTAGTATGCGAATGATTTACAGGAAAATATTTTCATAAAGCAAAACATCCGAACAATAAAACTGCTATAAATGTCTTTGTTCGATGACGACGTTTTTCTATGTAGAAATGAATCATGTTAAGAAAAGCCTATTATATGATTGCATATCAGACATTTGTTAATGTTACTTACATTGTGGAATTCGCAAACCATTACTAGATAAAGTCTTAGTGCCTTAATCGTGCATGCATTTATAGGTAAGTGGTCACACACTTCGCTAATATAAAGCGCGAGAATTAAGTGGCTAGCACGAAACACACGAACGTTATCTGGCTAATTTACAGCTGTTATATGCAATTTTACATTATATCATTTTAATAAATGAAATTTATATCAAGCAGACTCGTGATAAAGATACCCCTGGGTTGGATTGAGGTAATTTGCAGATAATATAAAATCAGTTTTGGATCAATGTTTTTCGTTATGATGTGCAGTGGTTTAACAAGCTAGGTGTAACTTATCCTAATTATCAAAACTTAAATTTGACATTGTTCCTAATCGCAAAAAATCTAAAACCTTGTTTCCTCGCATTGCGGCATTGCTACTTTGTTCCTTGTTTGCTTGGAGGATATATTTTTTTGTACCAATATATTATATTTTCGTTTATAGAATTAATCCATCATAATTGAAAGCATCTTACCTGCACCGAAGGAACTGTGCTTTGCTCTACCAGTCAATTTAACGTTGGCATCTACATCCGTTGTCATGAAAATGGAGATGTCAAACCAAGGAGGCTGTGTATTTGATTGCACCATGTATGACAAACAATGGTGCATATCAAATAAAATCTTCTCATCCTCGCCGACAATTTGAATCTCTTGTAATGTACCTTTCGTCTCTTTGAGAAATTCTAGGATTCCAAATCCAATATAAACCTCTGACAATTCTTGACAACTGTTACCTATTTGGAACATAACATATACTGACTTTGATTTTCAAGTTAGTGACAATACAATGGATACCTCTGGAGTCTATAACTTTAAAAGTCGCAAACAACAAAGTTCAACAGACATTTAACGAGACAACCAACGGCACAAGGATATTACGGGAGTCGATATTTAGTATACCCTTCAAATAAAGGATGGGTAAGTTATCATGCAGGATTATTTCCCTATTCCTAAATGTAAACGATTTGTATTTCCATATTCAAATTCTTAATATCCAGATCATTTAATTATATCGATGAGCAACGTAGGTTCAGAATATACAGATATATGTTCCTAATCTTTTATTTTCTTGCTCAAGGACAAGCTTTTCCGTTGAGCCAAGCGCTACAACGCAAAAAGTATTTTACAACAACGTTTGCGAATATAAAATTATTACAATTCAATAGAGTGCGATTTGATAAATATTTTAACAATAACTTTAATATTAAAAATAAAATAAATGTTTAAAAACGCGATTTTAAAGTAACTCTTTGACGGTTAAAAAATGTGATTTTTAGAGGAACTATTTAATGTCAACTGAAATTAATACGCGTCATGACATGCGTAAAAAAATCACTCAAGCTTTTTCGTTACAGTCAAAAACGTACGAGTTATTCGTCTTTTTTTCACAATTTGATAACGTAAGGCATGCAAGAAAAAATATAAACCATGTGCTCCCGGTCCGGATCGAAAAAGATCGGAACGGGGGATTGCCAACACATGCTATATAGTATTAATCCGGACGGGTAACACATTATATACATCCTTAATAAGCACGTTATAAACACATGATAAACTACTTTTTTTGCCGATTTTGTATATTATTTTTCAGTCATATATATTAATTAATGTCATGTTTTGTCTCTAGAAATATTTCCATTTGTATTATAATCCATCTTGTAGAAGGGAAAACGGAGTATCTATCTATAAATCATTTTTATCTTTTTATATAAGCAGTTGGGAAATTCACGTGTTGTTCTTTTAATATGCTTTCTTTCTACTTACGTTGAATAAGCGTGAAAGCAACTGAGTGGATAACACACAGAATAGAGACAACTTTATAATGAAAATAAACTCTGTAAAATACATGCTTTCAATCAGCGTAACAAAGTTATAGTACCTGCTACGATAGGTGAAAATGCTGCTATGGAACAAGGGCTTTCTTCGCACTGCGTGAGACCTTTAGCAACGGCATTCTTCAAATCATTTCCAAATGATTCGACCTTTGTCTGTTAACAAAAATAGTACATTTTGTCGTAATGCAGAACACTTAAAAGTACGATATATATCAAACAATGTGTTCATCATTAGTATATTTACGTACATGTATTTAAAACAATCAGTGATGACTGCTGCGTCTAACTCTAGTTGAAGGGAAAAGCTTCCTATTCTGTAAATGCGTTCCTTTGTTGCAAAATAAGACTGTCGTTAACTTTGATAAAGTGTATAAAATTCACAAAAGGGTTGTACTCATAAAAAAATGTGAAAAGGAGTAAATATCTCCTCTTAATAATGAAGATAATTCCGAAATTATATTTAAATAAATTTGTATTAAGTAGTATGAATCGCATTGTTGTAATGACAACGCAAACTGCATATTCCGTACACATTTTTATTTTAAATCACAGTTTTCTGAAAACCTTCCGAAAATACATTTGGAAAGCGTTAAGGAGGCATCGCGTTAAATGTATTTTACTTCAGTTTGCAAGTTTTTGAAGTTTTCAATGATCGAGACTTAAACAGCACCCAAGACCATCAAATGGATTAAGCGTAACATCTATTAAAGCCTGTTGAATCACTTGAAACATAGCTGAAACCGACATCGAGTGTATACGTTTAAGCATCACTCATACAAACTATTCATGCATTTACTGTTTGTAAACTTCCAGTAAATTTACATTTTACTGTCAGACCGTTCCAAGGCGGTACCTAACAATTCTTGATAAACATACCTATATATATATATATATATATATATATATATAGTATGTATGCACTGTGCTGTTTGTGGAGTTTTGTGCTGTTCTTCTATGTTTCTTGTTTGTGATTTTATGGTATATGTCTTTGGCGTTTACCCAGTGCCACTATACATGGTTTATGTTTAAACTTTTTGCGACTGAGCTTGTTTCTGTAGCTTTTTGCATAAATATTGTTTTCAATTCAACCAATGCTCTTAATAACTCGCACAAGAACGACGCGGCGTATTTTTCTTTTTTATTTTGAAATAAATAATTATCTTCTATTTCTTGTGCCTTTATAGGCTACTTACCGCCGAATATGGTTTATAATCATCCCAAACCGGGAAAGGGACCCTTATAACCTCTTGATTGTGCGTTTGAAATGCATCATCCACCAACAAGCACGCATTTTGAACTTCATACAATTTGCCACACTTTACTGTCAGTTTTAGCTTGTCTGTACGTCCGACAACCATAGGGAATTCTGAAATGTTTAATAAACGCACATTCAGTGAAGCTTCTTTATAAAAACAAAATTTGATACATATTGTTCTTAACATAAAATTAACATTTTCTGACATGAATTAACTGGCTAAGTGTTTTTGTGTCTGACACATCATTGTCTCTA
The DNA here is from genome assembly GCF_026914265.1 of Mya arenaria. Lineage (NCBI taxonomy): Eukaryota > Metazoa > Mollusca > Bivalvia > Myida > Myidae > Mya > Mya arenaria. The sequence continues at coordinate 3,552,793 of NC_069128.1, read as the reverse complement.
AAAAAGGACACATGCACCGAGTTCGAGTTGGTTCCCCTCTTGCAGTGTATGCGCAGCGATGTTACCGAAAAAAAGCCTTACAGTTTGCTAATGGGGAGTAATGTTGATTTATATGAACGAACATCTGCCTCCACACTCGACCTTAAACACTTTAGAACACATCAACTGCAATAAAAATTACACCACTCCATGCGCGTTTGAAAGCATATCAGACATATAAGATCACTGTTTCTTTTACCATATTTAATATGAAAAACTTAACTACCTTCATAAATTATTAATCAGTTCCGATAAAAAGAAACAACATAAAACAACAAACATGATGTTAAGCGCTCATCTACAATTTCACAGTCGGTTACAAAAACAACAATACAGCATTGTACTAGTTTAATTTTGCGTTCAAGTGTGAAAATGCTTTGTTTTTTAGCATCCATAGTTCATAAAATTTACATCGCAATTCATTAAATATCTACATTACTTTTTGTCTACTAAATTATATGCGAACGTTACATAATGACGTCGTTGATATTTTTCGAATAAATTTGATTTGGACGTAAAAACAGGCTATAGCTAAAATTGCAAAATAGTGAAAAAATCAAATTAATAATTTCAATGTTGAAACAGTTAAAGGTCAATTATATTTCACTGAATAATCTCTATAAAACATCGGAAAGCATATAACAGATGAAATAATTGATGGAGTTGAGTTTTAATCAATTGTTCTGTTTCTCAGGACGCTTCCTGGCAATCGACGTCTCAAAGATACTTTGACTTTGAGCAAATGATTTCATAACAAATATATCAACGAATAAAATAATTTATAATTTACCAAGCCAATATATTAAGTATTAGTTTACCTGGTATAGGTCCTGGGTTTGGTTCTATTCCCCCTCTGAGCAAGAGTAAACCAATAAATAGAACTGCTCCCGTAAACCCTGCAATTCTCTGTTTTAATACCAAACAGTTCCACAAAGGACCAAATAAAGCTGGTATATATCGGACTGCATCTATACTTGGCAATTGCAGCTCCAAATTCTGTTCTGCCTTCTTCTCGTTAGCTACATCAACTATAAAAGGATTATTGCATATATATTAAATGTGCTCTGTCTCTTCTATATCTTTCTTAACATTTAATTTTGTATTCCTTACACTTAAATATACGGGAAGGAAATAAACATTTAATTAAAAAAATCGATTTTACTAAAATACACCTGGTGCAATTAAGAACCCTCTGCAAACTTCCTGATCGGAGCAATATTTACACATATGTGTGTGTGTATATTTTTATTTAACTATCGGTGTCCACTCCAAAAGCTTAGCAAAACTGCTTGATAGTATTAAGATTTATTTACTGGTCCATAAGAACACGTAAATAATTCGTTTTAAACAATGTGCGTAGTACAAAGAATATGCATACATACAGTGGATGCATAAACTCACCGGCATCTATAAGACTGAATTCGTAGGCGCCTGACTTCAGCACAAGGCACATAACAACCAAGAAGAGAGAAACCGTTGTGCTTTTCAAGAAAAGACTGAAGTTGACTGATATGCTTGAAGTTACAACATCAGAGCCGAATGCAAACTTGTTCGTCCCTATTCGAGCTCGGTAGGTTTGAATATCAACACCGATAATGGAATCTGAAAAAGATGAAGTAAATGTCCGTTTGGTTAACACCTTTGTTCACTCAGCAAATTAGGTTAAATCTGACGTCGTCAGTGAAATAAGTCATGTGGAGGAAATCATAGCTTGTAGTATATATTTTTGAAAAATGTTCATTTATTTTATGTTAAATCATTGCTATGGCTTTGCCTTAAAATTCTATCTTAATGATTGTTTTTGTTGTAAACGGGAATACTTTAACAGGACTCGTTCTCGCAGACGGCGTTACATCACAAATATGACATAAGTTATTGAACCTTTAAACATAAGAGTGCACAAAGGAGGATTAGAGTGGTTATATGGAACAGTTGTCCGTCTCTCATCGGCCAAGAGGATGTTGGTTCGACCCCAAACCTCCGGGGTTCTTTCTCATGGCCACTCAAAATACCCCAGAAACAGACTCGAGAGAGATTCTGTTACCGAGCTTTAGAAAAGAAGTTTAATCTATAGATGCTACAACAGAAAATCAAAACTCCATCCAATGCAGAGAACTAAGTTAATGATCACAAATTAAAAAATATGAGCAAATCAGTAACAGTAAAAGCCATATTCTATTTCATATGTTACTCATGTGCCGATAATAGTTTGCTGTTTATCTATGTGAGTGCAAGGTGTTTGTTGAGTGTTTCCGGTGTCAATACGGTACAGCAAATGTCGTAACATAGTATGGGCAGCACTGGTATGCAGAGCCATCTTGGTGGTATGACTTTGCATTTTAAGCTTTATACTCTTTCAAATTTAGAGAGTTTTACCCATACCAAAATACTCGTGATATTTAAGATATTAACGCATTGCCTTTTTGTAAAATCTAGGTATGAATCCATTGCCATATTGCAGTCGGACATCATAGCATGGTTGCACTGAATCTTAGAGATTATTTAGGAAATATATAGATGTTTCCGTGGATGGATGTCGTTAGTCAAACAAGTTGTATATAGCACTCTCGTTCCTGTAATGCATGTATTTCAAGTTTCAAAGTATTTTCGCCACACTGATGTACGTTTTTGTGTTTGCTGGTATAGATAGTTTTGTCACAATCTTTGCATTCAAGGTGAATCCAACAGGTCGAAGAGCCAAACTTATTTGTCTTTTTGTGTAGAGCAAAAATGAGATTTTTTTATGAATCAAAATCGCCGCCATGACTGTCAAGATTAATGGGCAGTTCTCCTTTGGTTCTTCGTGAAATATAACGTTTAAATATTCTTTGCAATAACACTTATTTAGGGATTTGATAAATTTGTAATATCATTTGAACCCTTTTGATTGCATCAATGCCTCACCCACAAAGCCGCATATTTGTTTGTCCGTGTATCTATCATATTCCATGACGAAAATTCCAACACACAGGTTCCCTTCACAGACGCGTTTTGAGGTGAAAACGGCTCAAGCGCAGTATGGATTCGTTTTAAATCACTGCCCCATGGCTAACGCATATTTATCAATGCATTAATATTGGAACTTAAAAAACAAACTGTTCATATTTTGGCATAAGTTGTTCAATTTTAGTTACTGCTGATCTTCGCATATACGGTTACTAACTAGAAACATTCATATCCGGATTGTCCAGAGAGAGGCAAACTTAATCGTTCGAGGCTACTTCATCCGTTGTATTGTCGTCGATTAAGTGATTTTTTTTATAATTTTGGTAATCCTGTGGCATCTTAGTCATTTAAGGATTACTTATAATAGTTTTTCGTGGTTATGAACAATCTTCATTTCACTAACTTCTTATTATCGTAGTAATGCTTTAACACATCGTATTTACCGAGCTTTTGATTTTGATCCGTTGTATTGGAATCTTTTCGTAGGCGCCGTTTTGATGCTCCAATCTTTGTCTTAACATGATAATTCAGTATCGTCAAACGCGTCATTGGTTAAAATATCCACAGGCACACGATACAAAAGTGATGCGACATAAAACGAATTAAAACAGGATAGAAAGGCTTTACAAGAGATGGCAGTCTATGAATACAGACCAACAAAGTCAAGTGTCGTCAAGCGTAAAGTTTAATCAAAGCGATTGTTGTCTTACAAGGCAAAGCACTCACGATTTACGAATTATGGTTCTCCTGATTCAGAACATGATTCCTAAAAGACAAGATTTTCTTGCTTCGAGTTATCGCCTTATTATTGGATATACCATGTGTATCTTGACTTGATACGTGTTGCATGAATGTATCATTTTTATAACCATCCCGCAATTATTGATCATTAATAGAGCTGCAACTTATATCATATCTTCTAAACGAGGTATTCTTAATGACAATGAAAATAATTACCGTATTCAAATACAGTGTGTCACGATTCCGTTCAAAATATCGCCATTGAGTTATGTCGTAAAACCATTGATTACTGTCAACACATTCAATAAACGATTAAGGTAAATGCATTGTCGACAACCACTGTATTTATTCCGTTTTACTTCATAAATAGCGAAAGAGTGTATCGGAGGTATTGGATGTGGTTTACGTTGCCTTCATACTCTTATAAAGGTAAAGCGACCTGTATACCCACATGTATTGAACGAAATTGGAGTAACCTAATTGGTTGTGACTAAATGTGAGTTATGCTTTGTCTGAATTAATCCATTTATGATCCGAAGCCTTGTTGTGAATTAATATAACTTTTATGCGTGTGTTTGGATATTGAAAAAGGGATTTGTAAATGGAGATATGACATGTGTGTGATTATTGAACAAATACAATACAGACAGCATTATTGTTAAACTTTAATTTATTAGTGACCTTAACAGTTTAATTGAAATATTTATCAATTAAGTGTTCATCTATGACGGATGTAGAACAAAGAAGTGAACATACCAGTAATTAATGTTTGTTTTTGATGCATTAATTCTGGTGTAAACAAATTGTATGGCGGATAAACTGGTGAGTTATGTTAGATTTAGATTTTATCATTGCTTGGTATTAGATTTTATTTAAATCATTACATTGATCGGCCATTTTGGCAATGATCTAGACACATTGGAATGGTAAAGAATGTAAATGTAAATGTATTGCTTGTTCATGAGCTTAAATAACATAGCACAGGTATAGCATTTTTCTGATCTGAAGTTCTTGTTAGCAACCTACATACATGTATGCTAATTGCATGATCTGTTCTTTTTCTGTTTACTTGCATTGTTTTACTGTGTTGTTTGTATTGCTCTGTAGTCTTGCCTCAGTTTGCATTGTTTTGTACTCTTACATTATTTTGCATAGCCATACTTAAGTATTCCTGCCTTATCTTGCATTGTTTTGCTTGCATTATTTTGTCTTTTGGTAAGCTGCTTTAGAAAATAGCATGCATGTCTGCTAATCGTGTATCACCTGGATAACTGTAACCTAGCATTATTGTGATTTTCTGTGTCTTTTGGTTAGCTGCTTTAAAAAATATACTGCATGTCTGTTTATCTTGTATAACCTGGATACCTGTAGCCTAGCATTATTGTGATTTTCTGCGTGCTACGTCAGTTATAATATACTATTTAATAATTTATACCAAATGATTTAATTTTATTTACTATGAGTAACATCAGGTCACTTCAAATCTGATTTGAGCTGATATTTTCATTTCTTATGCCATTTTTTAAAACAAACACAGTTGTGTCATTTACATTTTTTGTCTTGTACTATTTTTTTTATTCTCTTTTAAACCACTTTTGGTAAGATTAGCATGTCTCCCATAGTTTTCATGCTGTATTTATGTAAGATTTACTCTCTTGTAGCTGCTTTATATATGTTATCCATATACATTTGTTAAATAGTCGGTTAAAAAAGCTCATCAGAGCTTATATAAACTGTATATCTGTCTTGTCGACTTTAAATAAAATTTTATCCTACATCCTACCCTAGGCAACAGGTATTTAAGACGACGGGATGGATTCATGTGAGACTATTATGTTAAATCACGTATCTTCGTTTGTATAGTCACATTATTTAAAAACAAATATTGACTTATATTGAAATGTAGAAAATGAGCATGGAATTCAAAACTATTGCATGCAACTTGGCGACGTTAACTAGCTAACCGCATTATTAAATCACTCAAACCGGTAACCTTTTGCTGCGGTGAGTTTTGTCATAAGGCGTCAAAATGTTTTCATTCCCCGTTTCCTGAGCTACTTTTTTGCACCAATTCTAGACGTTATTATTGCTTTGAGTTTTGGTTTTTATTTGTTCAATTAAAAGTTTTTTTCGGCTTTTAACAATACCACCGATACTTATACTGAGTGCATTAAACCTAAAGTAAAAACTATCAAGAAAATAAATGGCTAATAACCAACCTTCCTTTAAGGGGGATGAAACCGGAAACACACAAAAAAAGTTTTTTTACTGTCAGTTCATGCATTTCATTATTCTGCAAGTTTTGTTAAAAAATTGTTTTGCTTGGAATAATCATGCCAAATCAACTCTTTTACTGAATGGGTCAATTCCCTCAGAAGAAGAGTTCGGGAACCGAGTATACTCATTTATGTTTCACAAAAAGCTGGGCTATACATTAATAAGACATTCCTTCATTCTTTATGAGATATATGTATCAAAAGTGCCTACTTTATTTGAACTTAATTTTTACACTTTATAAAAAAAACAACGTCTAATTTACATTTTCCTTTCAAATTCACAAGGGTAATGGACTTTACAGATATTAAGTCAATGTTAATTTTAGCAATGGCGGCATCTCAAACTTTCGGAACTTAAATGAATACAAAACAGTTCATATGCTTCCCAAAATGACATTGTAATACTCAAAACAAAATTTCTATTACTTTCGCTGCAATGTAAACATATAGTTTCATCTAAAATTCACAATACCTTTCTGGAGTGAGGCTCTGGTCTCATAAAAGCTACTTCCTCTACACAGCATAAACCACAAAATGCAAACCGGCTAGTTGTTCAGCATTAAACACCGTACGCACATGCGCACTGGCAAAAATATCGTAAAAACGACGCATTGCGCAGCTTTTTGTGCAGAATTGAATCATTAGTAACGCGCTTGGGATATAGTTACAATGTTCATCAATTTGAAATAAGGTCATACATATTTTTAAGTTAAGGTCGTTTGATCTCTTAAATATAAATGGAATATTTTAAAGATTCATGCTGTGACATCGGTCAAAATGAGTAAATGTTCCGCATTTTACATACGAACATATGTTCATTTTTTTATTGAACAACGTATGGTTAAAAAACATTCACTTTCATTCTTTGAAAAAAAAATGAGTTGTGTGACACGATAGGTTATACAGATCATTACATGTGAAAACAACAATAACCATGGTAAAAGAGAATGTTATATTTTAGAGCATGACATTCGGTTATCGGTGGCGATGGCCTAGCTGTAAACTCTGACTCTGGATATGAACAATGTAGATATTAAAACTGATTATACGTGAGATGCTAGAAAAGGTTCACATTCATTTTGTTCATTGTAAACCATTGCGGCGTTAAACAATCATTACAATCTTAACTTTACCTAAATATCATTTTTGTCGAAACAATATCAAATTACAGCTCTAGTGTTTAGACGATATATCACTCGTCCTTATAATGGACTTTATATGAAAAAGCAAATTGACAAAGCGATAAATGCTTAAGAAATTGCCTCCTATAATATGTTATTCAAAAGATTGTGAAATTATGATCACAGCACAATCGATATTTCATTCAAAACCAATCTGAATGACGATTCAAAACCAATCTGAAAGACACGACAAGGTCAATGTCTGATCAATGAATAATTTTGCAGTTGAAAGTACTTGTGCACGGTATGGTAAATTGCACGATTTATGGACATTGTATTTCCCTTTCCTAAATAAAGTATAGACAATCGTTAGAATTATAACTTTATAGGCTTTACTAACGCGCTTGGGATGGAATAACAATGCTCTATATATCAAACGAAGAAAATACGGTTGGAAAATAAAATAAGACAAGTACATGTAATGTAGGTTACGTTATAATGTTTCTTTTATGAACCGGAACACTTTCTCCGTATACGCTGATGATACATACGATATTCCACGTCTTCAAAATATCCAGAATGAATCCAACTTAAATGTTAGCCGATAAAACGATTTAAAGACAAGCAAATTAACATAGGCGAACGGTCCGACCAATAAGAAATATTGTATGAGCATCTTCAGATGGAGATTTCGCCAAAATAATTTTAGGTTAAAGGGTTCATTTGATTGTAATTTATTAAGCATTTTTTCTCGACCATACTGACATGAATTGTCAACTTGGACAATGTAATGGGGTGTGAGCCGGGTGCCCCTCTCCCCGGGTCCACTTGTGTAATTAATATGATACATCTTGTATCATACAGTATTCAAGAATAATTTATGAAACATATTCATGTGGGGTTAAGGCTATTTTTACATTATCGTTATCATTTCCGTGATTATCATGGCTGCGATCAGATAATAGCCTTAAGAAGATAGGAAATAATAACTTTAAGTAATAAGAAAAAGTGTCTGCAACCTTAAAAGCACATCAACAGTTTTCTCAGAAACGTGCCTGTTTTATACAGAAAAGGTCACTGTGTTTTTAGAAACGAATCAGAACCTCAGCAATAAGACATTGCTGTGTCTTTCATTCCTTTTCAAAATTATAACCTGCTCAGCAAGCGAAAGTTACAATTAATATATTAATGCCACCATATGCCTTTGGGACTTTTCTAATAGAAATAGGTTGGCCTTTGTTTAAATGAAATTTCTTTTTCATTTTTATATAGGAGTTGCCAAAATTATGACTTAATTTGTAAGATCAATTTTGACACATAAATTACGTATTCAACTATATCTTTTTTCCAGGGATGTCTTGAAAACACTGTGAAAATGTGGGACTTCGCAAAATGTCAACATGGAAACTGATAAGGACACGGATGACTGAATAATTATTTCATTGTCTGTGTTAGTACATGCACATTCTTACAAATATTCATTGTCGACAGTGGTGTTAAACTTATTTATAATATGTTTGTTTTGTTACTTTTAAACTGCTTGTTTTTAAAGAAAATAAAAAGTATCTATTACTATTTGCCAAACAATTTAGCCTTTAGAGATTTTTAAGCATTGAATAGTGGTGGTTATACCTCAAATGCATGATTGTTTGCTGAATGATTTTACCTACACGAACTTCAAATGACCACTAGAAATTTATGTAAAAGTATCATGTGACATAACAGCTGAAATTAAACTGCCATTGAGATAAATTGGAACTTCAATACAGTAAGAAATGTTGTCACTGTCTAATCTGGTTTGGGTGCAGCATCGGCAACCATAGTACTTTCTTCCGTTACACCTCATACATACCGTGGGCAAATTGACTGACAATATCTCCTTTTAATACATATGCATGAAGCAGGGGAGACCACTCTTCTTTCAATGAAATTGCATTTTACTACAAAATGCTCTTCAATAGCCCTGTATTGTCAGATATCCACAGGCAAGGTTTTAAGTGACTGTTTTGAACATTATAGTGATCTGGACGACCAAGTTTAACTCGAGTTTTAGCCTTTATAAAATTTCTTTGGGAAAACATTAGTGGGAATGTCCGTGCATTTTTCTGCATTGAAACTGCCTTATTAATAATCATGATTGCAAGTTTTTCATGGCCGAATCGCCCATGGTACACAACAATGAATAGCGCCACGTGCCTAGGTCCACGATAGCGCAGAAGAGTAATTGGGGTATGTTATGATGGTTTGGGCTGTAGAACATGAGCACAATTAGTGCAAAATTTCAAAGTGGACAAGCCATTATTAACTGATCAAATGTGTGTTCACTGGCAAATAGTAATATGTTTTTGCTGTTGGTGCCATAGTAACTGTTGTTGGCTGCATCATTTCATTTTACGTTATTATTGGTACACATCATGTGTACAATGATATTAAAATTTGCATTCTGATTTTCTTACACAAATAAGATAAAAAGAAAATAATTTAAGAGTAAAAATTGTACATGCTCTCTTTCATTTCAGGAATGAATCTCCCAATTTCCTCATAGGATCGTTTGCAACAAAGGCCACTCCAGTGCTCAACATTTATTTTACACGGAAAAACCTGCTGCTGGCAGCTGGACCCATGAAAGTGTCATGGAACTTGGCATAAACCTTAGGGTTTATAATGGCTAAAATAGATCCTGGTGGAGGTTCAGAAATGTGCAGATAATAATTTGTAACAACAATCTAGAGAACTACCAGTAACCAGGTTTCCCACTAGCGATCATCATTGGAGCCAAATGTGACAAAATATTGATCGTTTCCAATGACATAAGCGCAATGAATTATCCTCAATTTCGATTTTTAGTGACATAAGCAGCTTGGTAGAGAAGACCACGTGCTATAAACTGGAACATGGTGACACCAATTGGGCCATTATTATGTCCCTTTTATTGACTTACGGGATTAGAACAATATTGTTCAATGATCGTTAAGCTATTACATGTTGTATACTGTGCGTACACTAGATAAATGTTGTCCTTCACTTCTGGTATGGAAATTTTGTTTTATTACCTTGTCTCTTTTCTAAAGAAAATTGTTGAGGTACTGTAAAAGGCTTTGTGTCAGTGGCATGTGAAACTTTAACCTTGGGCATAATGAAAAAGAAATTTTGAAAATATTCGCCCACTTCTTTGTACACAAAGTATTGCCAGCGCCAATATGCAGGTGTATATCAAGGTCCAAAACTATGGCTTCAGTTATTGCGGTGTTAAAAATTCCCTTAACCCTGCATCCATTTTGAAAGAAGTGTGTTGCTTAAAACATGTTTCAACTTAATCATGAAGCAGCTTTATTACAAGCGTGCATTTCTGCACAATGTACAGGCATGATTTTTGTTCATGCTATTTCGGAAAGTGAACAAAAATGAACTAAAAAAGCCAAGCGGAAACAGTTGTTGTGTCAGCTTTTGTTAAGACAGCTTTTCGCACAGAGATGTAATGTATTGGGCTTTTCTTTAGACTAAATTTGGTTTATATATCAGATTATCTAAAATGAAATATTTGCTAAACATAATAAAAACATAGATTCCAAAGAAATCAGTGGTATTAAATAAGTGTTAGGCTATTTCACGTGTCTGATCTGATATCGGCGTGTTAGGACTTTGTGCAACCACATGTGGAAAAAAAAAGTTTAACAGCATAAAGCAAATTTAATATTGCTTTGCAAAATGTTCACCACAGGAACATATTGTGTTGTGTACAAGACCGACATGTAAATCGAAGGTCATGTTTATTTTATTATCTTAGTGCCGTAGCTGTAGCTTTCATAACAACTACGAGTAAGTCACAGAAATACAATTGTACGCTGTAGTCTCAAGTCACAAAGTTTTAGTTATTTGATTTATTATTATTTATTATTATAATATATATCTTTTCCAATCTTATATATTTTTCCAGTTCACTTACTACAAGAAGTTCTATTTTAAAATACATATACCAGGACAAACTATTTTTGGTTGATTTAAACTACATTTGTACAACTGCTGGAATGTTTTTCTCGCCTCTCGTGCGATGCTCGTTTGTCAGAAGGCACTCCCTGAAAACGCTACCGTCTTCACCAATGCTTGATAAATCATTCATAATTACTCTCTGCATGGCTATTGTTACCCAAGATTTTAACTTCAAATGCCTTGTATTGACACATTTAGACTATAACGACTTGGGGTTGAAAATCCAATGTTAATTGCTAAGAATGGCTTTCTTAGTACATGTAAAGGAGGAGATGTCAATAACTTTCTATTCAAGCCAGATAACACAGTACAATGTTATGCGTATCCGTAAGAGCAGACAATTGCATCAACTCTGAATCTACACCAAAAAGGTGAAATGTGCAAAAACACTGGCTCCAATATCGCAAAACTACTTAAGTCAAATAACAGTCTCAGTAAAACAAGGTTTTCGTCAAGAATCCAACGAAATATAAAATATATGAAATAATTTACAACAAAAATGTCATTGAGTACAACTCATTAATTTTTACAATATTTACTAAAGTCTATTTTTGCTCTAGAACTAGTTTTCTTTGAAATATTGGCAAAATAGTTTTTATCAACACATTAAATGAGAATATACGGTTTTAAAAATAGTAAAAAACATACAAGATTTTAAATCATACTAGGCTTTTATGGGGTAAAATAAGTTAAGATTGAGACTCAGATTTGCCTTAAGTGTAAAAGGTTGTTATATTCATCCGTTTATGTTCATTTATTATCTTTGCCTACTTGCGTGTAGATTGCGTGTACATTAATAAAGAGCGTGTGTGAGAGTGGTCAGTGTGTACGCATTATAGTGGTCAAACAACTTTCAATTGGTTAACTATTTATTTAAATTAAATTATGCACGAAATCACCCATAACATTCCCGCCGTTCTATCCCGCCGGCATTCCTGTCCTGGTAGACGTTGGATTGACAACTTAAAAACCTTTCATCTCTATTATTCTTATGCATTGTTGCAAACCAATATTTTTTACACCGCTGGTATGTTTCATTTATTAACTTTGCTGTATGTAATTTCATTTGTATTTACCAGGTACTGTGTATTTATATTACTTGATGTAAGTATTAATCAATGAATTTAATATGTTGTCTTGAATATATCGTTAGACATTGTATAACGATAGTCAGGCTTTTTCTCCTTGAGATTGCAGATAGAAATATTACAACCTGACTGACACCCGTCGTACGTTTACTCCGGTAACAATTGACTCCCCAAATCAACAAAAGACTTTTAGCCGCGCCCGCGTTTGGCCAACCGTTTGGCAAAGAGTGAAGGCAAGCCTTTTGTTTACCGGAAACAGTCTATGTTGTCTGCTACTAAGCCGATTTATAACAAATCTACATTACATGAACGCATGGTAGGTCGTTCAAACAAGAGTGAAATAGTTTTTCACAACACATCAACATTAGTGGATTCAGGTAGTATGGTGACGCTTTGTTCTTTGTCATTTTATAATTCTATGCCTGATAAGCCACCACTACTTGATGGGAATAATTTGAATTTGAATGTGAATATTGCAGATTGTTCTTCCATGCAGGTCCACGGGTACATTAAACTTTGTATAACTGTTCCATTTTTATCAGTTTTAGCATTTATGTACCTGTTTTACTTGTACCTGATGACAACTTGAGTCTTGTGGTGATTGGCACCAACTTCATACGGCGGTGCAAGTCATTTGTAAATTCGTAGAGCAGAAATGCTGCCCCTGATGCTTGAAGGTTAGCGTTCGACACCTTGGTGTGTGAGCCGTATAAAGTGCGTTTTACAAACAAGCGCGCCATAGAGGTTGGTCCATATGAAAGTTTTCTGTGAATGGCATAATCAGGGGAGTTCCATCTAATGCTTTTTTTATTTGTTACTGATAATTAAAATCCTGATAGACAGTATATTGTAAGGCCAGATGTTGTAACTGTACATGAAGTAGGCACTTCGTTTAAAATATCGGTCAGGGTTGCACTATTTCTGATCCTTTGTACATTAAGCCAACTTCAAGCTCAATAGACTGGTTTGGCTACTTGTGTTAATAAGAATTGTGATCAGTCTTACGTTGAATCATTAGGGCTTAAGATTAAAGAGGAGAATTAATATCCAAAGCAACTCGTACGAGAAATGTTTTAGGCAATTGGAGGAATATATTCAGTACTGGTCTTACCGACATTTGTAAAGCAACCTCTGTTAAACATTGAATTATTCTCGTACGGACAGTACGTCATTTAATTAGCCATATCGCAAGATACATCCTTCAATTTATTTGGAAGTTAAACAACACATTAAAGATATTGTAGCATGTGGTGTCATAAGGCCGTCTGACAGCCCCGTCTCCTCAGTTGTTGTGTTAGTAAGGAAGAAAAATGGCAGTCTTCAATGTGAAGGAGTTACGGTCCTTTCGAGGCTTTTTCGGCAATTACCGTCGCTTTGTGCCTGGCTACTCTAAGATAGTCAAGTCTTTTAACAAGTTGGCCATTGTACGGGAAAAAAGTCGCGCAAAACTAGAAAGTTGGCGAAGTCTACTGCATCATGGGATTGGGGACAGGACCAGCAGTCTGCATTTTACTGGGTTAAAAGGCACCATACTGACCCCCCCCCCCCATATTAGGTATTGCTGAGTATTCATTGCCACTTATAGTTCACACAGACGCCGCAGGTTCAGACCTGGGTGCAGTTTTATTTCAGAAGCAGGACGGTGTTTACCAAATTATCGCCTACGTCAGTCGAGAACATCGAGCAGATTTACACCGTTCATAAGCTTGAATTTCTCGCACGGAAGTGGGCCATCATCGACAAATTCCATGATTATCTCTATGGTAATTCTTTTTTGGTGCTTAATGATAATAACCCGTTGACATAGACACTTACCAGTTCCAAGCTAGATGCGACACAGCATAGTTGGGTTGCGGCCTTGGTCAACTATAACTTAACCATTAAAAACAAGACGGGTAAAACTAACAATGATACTGATGGTATTAGCAGAATTATATTCCCAGACGCAGTTAAGGCCGTTTGTTTTGTAGATGTGACTAATGGATTAAGTTTAGCCGTTGGCCTCACTTCCCAACCGCCAAATGAGCAGTTCAAGATCCCGGTTACCATGTCGACTGCGGCATTGCATACAAAGCAGCGTCAAGAAGCAACCGCGGGAGGAGGACACGAAACCACAGGCAGTACGGCGCCTCATTAGGGAGTGAAACAGACTTCACTTAGACACTGCAAAGCCTGTCACTGAGCCTGTCAAGCAGCTTGTTGTCCAGGAAAGCTACCGAACTACAGCGTTTAACGGGATACAAAAGGGTAGTAAGACATCCTGGTAAGGACAATACATTATGGTTTGCTAGACAGAGATTTATTGGCCAAGAACATAGGCAGATATTGAGAAGTGGGTCACAGGTTGTAATAGTTGTATACATGTTTGTCGTTAAACACAGACGAAACCAGTGGCTGGACTTCTGCCTATTCATACCTCTTATTTTGCATGTTTTTTCTTAAAGAAGATGTAGGCAGGGTGGTAACGTAGACATTCTTGATATAACGGATCACTTTACCCGTTTAACCTTGCAAGAAAAGAACAGCTCAGGCCACAGCATAGGTTCTGTCTGGTAATTTTATTATACATTTCTTCTATCCAGAACAGCTTCATGGCGATCAGGGGAGAATCTTCGACTGATTAAGTCTCTAAGTGAACTGGCCATTGTTAAGAAATCCGTACGACGCCGTACCATCCGTGCGGGAACGGAAGTGCGGAACGGTTCAACCGTACTTGATTGAAGATGCTGGGTGAGTTAACAGATGACCAGAAGATGGACTCAACCTGCCCCTCTCATCGAGTGTTCCAGCTGAAACATCAATCCGGTTCGACGAAAGTCGTGAAGACACAGCAGTGACTTCTGGCCAACCATCAAGAATGATTTAGCCCCTACAGGGCAGTTTGCGTGAAGTATCCACAGTAAACTATGGCCGAAAACCCTCATACTGACAACACTCCAGATCACTCTGTGCCTCCACCACAACACAACCGAAAACTGCTGTGTTATCACTGGCGCCAATTTCCGGAGAGTTCTCCTCGTCCGGCACGTCATAGGAGAACCCCTGATTGCTTTTGCGAATGGGTTTCGCAATGTTCTCTGCAAGAGCATGTTTATTACGTTTAGCTTATTTTACCAGATTTTATTATGTACCCAGTTTCCGGAGGTAATATAATATTTTCTGTTTTGTTTCAGGTTGTAATGGATACGTTTATGAACTAATAATCTATTCCAGTGCTGACATTTGATTTATTTGAGCATATATTTTTAGTTTTCTGAACTTAAATTGCTTTCAATTATGCTGAGAGCTAGTTTCCTGTTGTTTTTTTCAACTTAGATATGTACACACGGTATATGAATCATATTGTTCGGTATTTGTAGGTTTTTCAATTTTGATAAGCCACTTGCATTGTAATAATTTTCATACAGTGTAAGGGAGACAACTTCAATTGTATTGCACCAGTAGGCCTGTGATGAACATGGAATCACCTTAAATGGTTTTATAAATATTATTAAGTAAATCGTTTCTCGTATAATATTTTTTTTAAATTCGAGAACGAACTTTCACTTGTGGGGGGAATATGTTACAGGATGTTATGTTCATCTGTTCATGTTCAATTATCATCAATGCCTGCTTGCATTTAGATTGCACGAACATTATTTTTTGAGCATCTTCAGATGATTCAGATTTTATTTGTGATTCTCAAAGCAAAATCAAACACCGTTTATTCACTCATACAATATACAAGACAAATGAGGTTAAATACGCAATACATATACTTCATTGCGGCAACTATAAAAATAGGTTAAGTATCAAGCTTATTCATATATTCATATCAAGCTTATATATATATATATATATCTGTATACAATAAAAAACACACAAATAATTATTCAAATCAATTTAGGTACTAGGTACTAACTTTTTTTCATTTTATGTAAAAGTTGTGATTTTTATACATATATCATATTGCTTAGATGTTTCATATAACTAATAGCTACTTCTAATTATGCAGATTAGGGCATTGAACTTACAGACGAAACGAAGAAAATAATGCTTATCTTACAAACACACGGTATATATGTATATGTGAATTGTATATAATTAAAATATCACACTTGCGCATAAACATTTTTATTTAATCGAAAACGTGAATTTTTACAATAGCTTAATTGAATAAACGCACACGCACGCGCATCCCCACTATATACATATATGCGAAACGTTTGAGTTTGATTCACATATAATTTCTACAAGCAAATAAGTTCGATTATCACACAAATTCCGAATAAATAAGAAGCCCTAGGAATAAAACACTGAAAAACGTCTTAGTGAAACATTAAAGTAAGACTAAGAAATAAGATTCAAACACTAATGATATCAAAGACAATAATTAAAGCTTAGATGACTTAAATTCCAAAAAGAGTTCTTCAAAAAATATATATAAGTCAAAGTATCAAAGAAACTGTCTTGAGTTTCAGTGACAAAATTGAAAAGGGTTGTTCTCATAGCAAACATCTGTTTTTTTAAAGCTTTAGCATCTCAACCCTAAATTTAGTTAAAATTCTTCAATTTCATTGTCAAATGTGAGTTTCCATACAAATGTTATTTTTTTTGTAGCTGGTGCTAAATACAATGTTTTTATTCTACCCATAAAATTAAAAATTGATTGTTTATAAAGATTTTATAAAAATCGCTTTACATGAACCAAACTAAACAGCAAGTGTTCATGTGTCATAAGACATAGTTTGTTCTGACAATCCATAATCTATAAGGTGCTTATTGATTAAAAATAAAACATCTTTGACACTGATTTTCTTCCACTTTGGACAGTGTTTAAATGTGTGTTTTTTGCAAAATGACTCAAATACATCCTCTTTTATCATATAAACCATGTACAATGTAACAACTTTGTAAGCAATTATTGTCTGAAACTGCTAACAAGATTTTCATCGGCATTTACAAAGCAATAATAAAGAGAAAAATAACTTGTAAAACGCCATTTCGTAACAACATATACATAGGATTCCTGCTAGACAACATAAATTGCTAAGGAAACGAACTTTGACCTGTAGTGCCGTAAAATAAACAAGAAATGCCAAAGTCGCCCATCTTAAAGCTTAAAACGTTGATGTTGACAACAACAAATTTACTCATTGAGTTCTCACTAAGAACCAATTACCGTTCTTTTTTCAATAAAAGCAATACTTGTTAAGGTCAGATCAATAAACATTTCAGCTATTAAGCTTTCAATAGACATTTTAGCTATGATAAGTGTGAACGTTATGATTTACATTCTTAGAAAAGTGCATAATTGCTAGGAAAGAAGCCTGTTTCTGTATTAAAAACAAAACGGCACTGTCAGGAATAGACATTCTTATCAAATAAACACACAGAGTCATATAAAAAGGGGACAAATGCATTGGCATTTCTTTTACTTGTAATACATTTAATCAAACACAAACGAAGATAATGTAAAGATAAAATTATCAATCATAAAATATTATAATGAAAGAGTGACAAAAAAATGACAATATTAAAAACCAAAACCTAACCCTTTAACACGTTTATTGAATGAAAAAATGTGATCGTATATTTAACAAACAATCAGAATAAAACAAAGCAAACTAAATCTGAACCCGCTCTCCGGAAACGGACGCCACTAAACTATATTCGTCTGGGTCTTTTTTCATTAAAAATGCACTCTTACTCACAAATAAAGTTAACCGCAATTATTACAATTGTTTTATTCTACTGAAAAGGATGAATAAATGTCGCAAACAATGGTTCTTATGAATACAACCGAGTTTAATTTAAAAGATATGTGCAGAATACACGATAATTCTAGCGTTGAAATGATGGTAGATCACAGTAAATCTTTTAGCACTCACCAATCTTTTTCTTATTCGGCGTTTGCGTTTTCAGATATAAAGTACACGGTTACAATCTGGTTATCAGTATTAATATTATCAATATTATTATTTTTTCCATAAAATGCATTATTTAGTAAGTAGTTAAAGGTTTATCACTCAAAAAAAAAACTATATATATTTTTATATTGATTTTGAATAGGAGTGTCACTTTAACGATTTTTGACATAAGGTAAAAAAACTTAGGCTTAGTGTCATAATTGTGTTATTTTATATATATATATGTGTGAATTGAAATTTAGTCTGTATTACGATTTTTTTAAGATCCTTCAATGAAATGAGAACAGTATATAAACAAATAAGAAAAGAAATTCATGGATACAAAAAGAAAGTTTCAACAACTTGATAAAAAAATAGTTAATATATTTTATTTATTGATTCATTGATAGTGGGTTTAAAATTCTTTTGTAGAATAATGGATTACATGGAATCGGCACGGCGTGTTTTATTTCAATAACAGTTTACAAGTAAAAACTTCATCATTTGCGGTAATGATACCTTTGTTTGAACTGGTAAAAGTATTTTTAAATGACAGTAAAGTATGTATCCAGACTTTTTTGCGCGTCCTCATCTGATATTTGGCCCCAAGAATCTGGTATTTCTGATATTTTGTATTCGTAATGTCTTTCCAAGTCCTCAGCGTATTTTCCAACAAACCATAACCAGTGTTTACAACAACCATGAGGGTCTGATGATGGCATAATCTCCCAATCATTAAAAAATTCTCTGTATTCTCTATATAGATGGCCTTCATCGTTTTCTGTTAATGGTTTTTCACAGCAACATTTATTTCCAATAACAGAACAAAGATATCGCCTTTCCATGGAATTAACAAGGAAATTGCATGTACTCAGAACCATTTCTTTGGATGTAACCCATCTTGTACCCTTTCCACCTGTCGGGCGATGTTGTAAGCACTGGTGTTTTTCTTTATGGTCCTTTGATTTCATACATGGCTCTTGGCAAAAAGGACACACCTCTGAACAACCCCAACATATGTCGAATATACTTTCATACAAAACAGTGAATGTATTTTGTCTGGCATCAACGTTCCTTAAACTATTTTCAATACGCTCAAAAGTTTCAGAAAGTAGACCTCCACGCGTTTTATCCATTAGGAAAGAAAAAAAGCATTTGAAGTCTTCCAATTTATCGATTTCCAAAAATGTTCTAAAATGATATTCGCTGAACGTAGATAATGTCAGATGTTCAGCAAATCGGCGAAACCAAGTTGACACGTTGACTGACGAGTCTACATCAGTTTGGAATATGGCTTCCTGAATCTCTCTCTGATGTTTTGTTATTTCCTGTTCTAAAAGCTGCATGTATTTACGTTTTGAATGCAGAACTTCATTACACTCATGTATAAACCAGGAACAACAGAAATCTCGAGGGTCTTTTATGTACTTGATAAAATCTTGAAAACAGTTGGCTTTCAAAAGAGAACAAGACACTGTTTTGATTAAATTGAACTTGATATTTGGTAACTCTTGTAAAAGTAATTGTTTAGCCCGGATAGTTAGATTTTCTTTGATTATGTCCGTAACTGCATTTTCGATGCCGCGACAGAATTGTATGGCAGCTCTTTCCTCTAATCTTCTTTGTGTAATTTCGCTCACGAACAAATCGTACATTTCATTTCGAAAACGTTTAAGCGATGCAGAAAACCCGTATTCGTTTTCGTATGTATCATTATGGCAATCTATCATGTAACTTGCATATTGTAAAGTCTGCACAACAATTTCTGTTACGAATGACGCTTTTAACGTGACTCCCTTATTTCTCAATCTTTTATCGACATCATTAGATTTTGAAACAATTTCTTCAAAAACCCATTTTATGTCGGTCTCATTTATTAGTCCTTTGGTTTGATACGATTTGCGTAATAGCAGTACAACATTTCCCGAATATTCTTGCAATTCAGGCTTGATAATCGACTTTTGAACATTTTGAAGTATTAGAAAAGGCGAATGAATACGGTCTATACTGTAATTGTCCTTTGATATGTTGCCATCAGCAGGCACAACAAAACTTGTTGAGCTATGCATAGCAATCTTTCTTTCAAAACCACTTAACGCGTCTGCTAGCAACGCACCAGAGCTATAATTGTTGATCATTATGGATCGAAAATGCTTACGCACATTTAACACTGGGAGAGTTTTTTCTCTTTCTTGACAAAAATCATTTTCGTAGGTATTCCAAAGTTTATCAAATTCATGATCATATTCATCTTGTTTCTTTCCTTGCATAGTCTGGGCTATTCTAATAGATGCATCTTTCAAAACATCGCGATGTTTCTTACCAACAGAAGCTGTTTCTGCCTCTAACTTTATATGATAAAAATATCTGTCGACATCCTGATTGATAAACCTTCTCAGTTCTTCATAAAAAAAATCAACATATTTTATATATCTTGATTCCCACTGTATAGCAATATTGGGATACGGACAGTTTTTCAATACTTTTATAGTAAACTCTTTAGCTTCGGAGCAAAGTGAATTTATGTATAACGCTAACGATTGCTTTAATTCTGCTTTTGTTCTCTGCATTTTTGTATCAGTCTCGACCTCGCCTTTTCTTTTTGTTTTGTTAAACTCGTCTTGCAATCTGAGTTGCGATTTCCATAACATTTCATGTATTTCTTTCTCTATGCAACAATATAACTTGATTTCGAGATTGTTTCTGAACGAAAATACAAAGCTTTCTGATATAACACCATCCCAAATGACACTTGCAAACTCGGATATATCTCCGAAGGATTTGTACTTGTCCTGACCTAGAGAAAGGGTTATATTGGATTTGATTTCAGCCACACGTTTGCTGTACTTGGAATTAAATATACGGATTTCTGATTCTCCGTGCCATATGTTCGGTAAAGCTTTGAAAGGTCTACGTTCTTCAAATTGCATTATGTCATTAAAAGATGAAATATGTCCCAAACCTTCCGATTGAGCTGCTTCAGTTGCAACGGTATCCATTATTTTTCTAAATTCTACATACCCTTTCTGCATTTGTTCTTCAGACTGTTCTTCAACGTTGTTATGTACAAACAAACATTTATGACCTAAGACAATTCTCGAATTCGCTGTCTTCAGTCTAAGAGATGAATGGACTACAATTTGTATGATATCTGTTAATTCTGCTGAGTTTTCTCCGTTCACTGTCATGATAGAAACGTTGCCTAACCCCGAAACAAATGTTGCTAACTCATTATCACGATCGTACTTCTTGATTGCACATTGTAATTCAGGAGCACGAAGCCCTTCAGAATCAAAGACCATTATATACTTAGACGGACGTTCACCGAAACCATCTGAGATAGGAACAAGTCTTGCTTGCACCCCTTTTGTGCATCTACCACCGCGAACTCTGAATTGCTGTCCAAACATGGTGTTCAATAGGGTTGATTTTCCAGTACTTTGAAGACCTAAAACTGACACTATTGTTATTGAGTCTTTTTTGGTAATTTTTTTATCCAAAGCTTTAAATAATTTACCTGTCCAGCATTTAGGCATAAAAAAGTGTTCTGTTACTATATCAGTTGCCCATGTACGTACCATCAAGTTAGTAAAAGACCGGACTATATGTTTTGTTTGTGGAATGTAAAATTGTTTACAACTTTTGTTCAGATATATGATTGAATCATATACATGACTGACTTCTCTTAACAGGTGATCAACTGTAAGGCTCGAAGCGCTTATCTCGCAATCCAGAGCAACAAATCGTTCATTCAACTGCCTCTTTTCAATGGTTTCTGATCCGTTTTTGGAAAGTAAAATTCTCTCATAAACCTTATTCTTTTCTCTTATTATGCTAGATAACAATTCCGACGTTTCGTTATCTATAAGTACTTTCAAACATTGAATAAAAATGTTCTGTACTAAGGGCTGGTTGTTTGTGTAAACAAGATACTTGGCGAACACTATCGTTGTCTTTGTGATTGAATACAGTTGTAATTGCCGAGTTCTTATCATAGTATTATGTATACGTTCTGATTCATCTTCGCTTTCATGTGGAGCTCGAAGATCTTTATAGATATCATACAATGATTTTGAATGTACATACGAAACAGGTGTTAACTCAGTTAAGCAGTTTCTGAAAAGATCCTTACTATTTGCTCTATATGATTGTCCTCTGATCCATTGTAGGTCATTCATCATCGAATTGAAAATATCTTGCGCCATCCTTTTCCCGTGTTCAAGTTGTATGCCATGCTCCTCAAACTCAGAGTTGTTCCATTTGTTACAAAACCTGTTGAGTCGTTCTTCAACTGATTTCGAATGTCCAAAATCTTTCAATACCCGTGAAATAACCGTGTCAATTTCTTGAATTAATTGAGGCACATCTTTTTCCGAGTGTCTTTCGTGAGTCGAATTAACCTCTTTTGATTTTTCGTCTGCATTATAAGAGCTTGCTAAAATATCTTTTAACTCTTTCCTTTTATGAAATTCGGTATGTTCGGACAACAATAATAAATGACATGGAAACGAATCTAGTATTTGTAAAAGCGTTTTAGATTTTGAATGAAGATGTCCAATGTCTACAATAACAACACAAACATCCGTAAGTTTTAGTATCAAATCGTTAAGACGGTATTTTCCTTGTGATTTCGAATATATTGTTTCGAAATCCCCACGCACATTCAAAAACGTTCTTGCAACGCTATCCGGGCCTTTAGGCGATAACCAGCTAATTTCAACAGTTTCTTCGTGAAGATAGCGCTTTAAACGGCCACCCCTACAGTCTTTGTTAAAGAAAGTATGAAACGCGTTGCTTCTTTTATGAAAAATTCTGTTTAAAAGCAGTGACTTGGAAAATGTAGGTCGGCCTAGTCGTATGAATGTGATGACATTAGTTTTCATATTAAGCGCATTTGTATTTAATACCTGCGTGTCATCGCTGTGCTCTTGAAGTAATTGCAATGGCCAACGCGCGATTTGAAGTGACCCATTTAAGTAATGTTTATAAACAAATGGTAAAGCTATTTTACATAGATGCATCTTTTGAAATAAAAGAGGTCTAAGCATTATGTCTGTACAGTGAAAAACTGCCATGAAAATATCTATTACACTAATGTCTGTATTTTCATCATCCACAGGGTCATCTCCGTCGTCCCAAAACGTGTTTCTCTCGGTTGTAACACGAAGTGAGTTTGGAATTCCTTCCCCTTCATTCCAATTTACAAACATAAGCTTTTGTAAAAGAATCCAGGGGGATTCTTTTAGAGATGCAGACTCACTTTTCGAGTTATAAATTGTAATTGCTTCCTCAATGGAAATTTTGTGGTCCAGCCGTTCGGTTAAATGCAAACGTTCAAATATATGGCGACCAGCTTTTGTTTCTGAAAACAATGATAAATTACAAATTTCACACGCATGAATCAATTTTAACAGTTATGATCAATTTCAATCATAATATTATATGTTCATTATATCATCTTTGCTGTTATATTCCAGCAATCATTAAGAATTTTGATGTTTGATGTTATGTTCCCGATAAGTCAAACTCTTTCACGTTCATGTTGCTAGGACACCATGCAAGAATTAGGTTTTTTAGAAGAAATATTTGAAAGTTTTCTGAAGAGGTAACACATAATTTAAGTTAACATATACATGGATGTGTTCCAATGCAAAGCACACGTATGCATTATTGATTTCGATCTGTTAAATTTATTGTTAAATTTTAATGACTTAAACATGGTACGCTAAAAAGAAACTCTTGAATTTCTGATGATTGCATTAAAATTATGTTCATTTTTTCAGACTCACTTTTCTCAGGTTTGCTCCTCCCAGTAGATTTTACAGATTGTTGCTCATTCTGTTGTTTTTTATTGTTTGCAAAGGACTCATAGTCGAACCACCCAGGTGGCGATCCGTTATTAAGCATTGATTCTAAACATAGCTGTAAGTCAAGTGCAAGTGCGTCGTCCTGGGACACAACGAATATGCATTTAAGAATTCCTGTCCCAACACGCTTAAGCTCTAACAATGAAGCTGTAAATTCAACCATTGCGAGGAACGGTGGACAGTTTCCTGAAAGGTCCATAGCAGAGGGTTAATCAGCTTACACGCGAGCATGTATTTCCGGTGAGATTAGCACCCACCTGACACGCTCATATAAAACCATTCGCTATATGGTGTGCATTTTTTTTTCAGAAAATAAAAGAACCTAGAATTTTAATTAGAACGTTAAAATATATTTGATCATGCTAATTGGATGCAATTATTTGTGGAACGGTGATAACCGAGTTTTATATAAACTATAAACTTATGTGTAACATAACGTTCCCGTTTCAATAAGTTCAATAATACAGTTATACAAATGTACGTAATCCTGGATAGCTTTATCGGGAATAAATGTATTACAATCAGCAACGGACAGTTCTTCGTAGGTTCGAATCTCACAAATTTTCTGTCAATAACATTTATTCATGAAACCATTTTAACGATACCTCGCCAGTTAATTTGTTCCACATAAAACAGTCAGCAATTATAAACAGGCACAATTTTGAATAATACTCAATTATGATTGGTCCGCAACAAAGTTCAAACATTAACCAAATTTAGAAGTACATGTATATCAAATTCCGATAGTATATGCAAAATATAATTATACTTTGTTTGTGATAAGCATTCTCATGTAATTTCTTATGTGCGGAATTACAGCATGCAATAAACCAAAGCGAAAGCAATCGAAAATAATGATTCTTTAGAATTTAATGATTGTTATAAAAATAATCATTTCATACCATATGAGAAAGGACTAAATGCCACCGACTTTTTGCTACAGTGCATCACCTCGGTAGATATGCTCTTTCGAAGCTGCAGACTAAAATCTTCAATGTTTTTCTGTTTGAAAGAAAACGAGCATATGTCTAGATACAATTAGTATTACAAATAATATTTTAACCCATTTTAATATATTTTAGTTTTACAGAGAAACAAATTATATAAGCGATTTATTTCGTTTACATGCATTACGCATATTATTCAACACTTAAATGATTTTATAAATATAATGTTGTTTTACGTACCTATTGTAATTCAATAGGTAAGAATTATTTCATATATTGTGCAAAAGATTCACAAAATCTTGATAATTGAAGAATACCTTTGTTCTGCACTTAACGTCGGCCCACTGTGGGCTATAAATTGTCCTAACGCGTGGGTCAGAAGGATGCCCTTTTGTATGGACATCTACATATATAACGTCCACTTTGATGCTATATATGTCTTCAAAGCACACTTGCACACTGACTTGAGCATTCAAACTTAATACTTTAAAAAGGCTTGAATGGTTAGTTCCTGATCCCGATAACATCATTTCTACAAAAATATACAAAACATTAATTAATCATTGCTGTGAATCGCTACTTGTTCGTAAACGTTTACACATGAACTATTGTGGGAGATTTACATCATCCATGTAAATTTATTTTGAACTTCGTCAAACAGGTACAAGTAGGTTCGTGTAAGGTCAGCAGGAATGGCATTTTCACTATCACGAGAAAAGCGTTTTCGCATCGGTCAGCACGATTGGCATGATTTTATTAATACTTACCGTTCACTTTTTCTCTAAGCATATTCCAATCGATGTTCGAACCGTTATCTAAATAACGCAATTTTTCGATCAGAGTTGGTAAAACCCTATTGCCTTCAGACATCTGATTCCATTGGATAAGTACCATGGTACTATGATTCCCTTCTGTTGTTGTTGATCTCTTTATATCAGTAGTTGCGTCATATTCTACACACAACGCTAACGCTAGTTCCTTCCAATGCACATCGATCGCTTTGGAAATATTTTTAATGTTTTCATCAGTTAGTCCTATACTCGGCCATGGCTCTAAAATAGCATTGGGGCAATTTACTAGTATTGACATACTTAAATTAGATTATAGCATTGGTTAACACGTTATTGGCATATCTAAATTGTGGATTTAGTATGGACACTTCATTTTACCTGTTTACTACCCAACACCAATATCATATAACATTGAGTGGTTTTGTTAATATGAACGAAAACGTGAAGAGTTTTAAAATGGCCTGACTTTTATTTGCTTGTGATTATGATAAAAAATACATTATCTGAAACTAGAGCAGACCATCAGTTACGTATACCCAAACACGCAGCCTGGACATAGTAATGGTAATTTATTTATTTTACCTGTTTTTTTTTATAGTGTTAAACACGTGGCCAAAAATAATAATGTAAATCAATCAGACCTGTCATGAGCTATCGTCCGGACACCAAATGTTGTCAAATTTATTGGAAAGGGCACAACGCCTTCCAAGTAAGTAGTTTATAACTGAACTATCCGTCAACCCGTTCATGAGTAATTGTCCTGACACCGTATTTATATGGCAAATTCTATGTTGAGAAGGACCATAGTTCCGTCAAAAATAAATAGATGATAACCAAAGTGGTACTTCACCTTTATTTTTATGGTGCTTAACATGTTTATTATTATTTTATTAAAATTTACAACCGTCTAACATTGCACGTGTTATCGTCAGGTCAATCCGATAAACACACTCCTACAGTCCCCTTAAACTTTTGTGTTGGGCTAGTGGGTAAAGATATAGATAATTTCTTTAAATCAGTTTTTTTTTTATTTTTTTTTGTTACGTATTTGTTATGTGAGAAAGTCTTGTCTAATGGTGAAACATTTATCGTACAAAACCTTCACAAAAAGGCAATTGTCTTTTAATTTTTTAACTTCGAAAATACTAACCCTCTTCAGGAGCAGCCTCTTCAGGAGCAGGTAGAAAAGGGCCTGGGTTAGATTCGATTCCGGACATAAGAAGCAGCAAACCTATGAATCTGACAGCGCCTTTCATTGTTACAAAGCGAAGAGCAAGAATGGTTGCAAAAACCGCGCCTATCATCTGCAAATGAGACACAGTATTCCCGTTCGTGCCCGAGTTAGCAATTTCATCATTTCCGGTTTCTTCTGCAAATAGTGTTAACATATTTTGTAGATTTTTGTAGATTA
This sequence comes from Mya arenaria, assembly GCF_026914265.1. Classification (NCBI taxonomy): domain Eukaryota; kingdom Metazoa; phylum Mollusca; class Bivalvia; order Myida; family Myidae; genus Mya; species Mya arenaria. The sequence goes on along the minus strand of NC_069128.1, from coordinate 3,525,688 downwards.
CATATTTTATATAACAAAGCGTTCGATTTTACAATATCCGTCCGTTTGACCTAGATTAAGTGTTAAACGTTTGTGGAAAAAGGTCTGAAATAACATATAAGCTAAATGCATGATCACAATAAATAGTTATAAGTATAATAGCACATTAATTATTTTCTTGAAATGAAGACATAAATAAAATTACCTGTAATGACACTATTGACATTTGCATGTTCCTGGATGTTTACGAATGCCACAATGATCATCACAAGCAGATAAACTAGCAGCGCAGTCAGACGACACATTTGGCGAAAGTTTAACTTGACGACGCTAGTCATCACGTCCACACCAAACGCAGCTTTGTTTGTTCCTATCCGAGCTCGGTATGTCTGTATATCTATACCCATCTCTCTGCCTAAAATATAATCAGATAATTTACAGTTATTGTATAATGACGGGCAGCCAATTGCTTTATTGTTGATAATTGTTACAAACGATATATTTTTTAAAGTTTACAAGTTTACAAATCAATGAACATTTTGACTCAATTTTTAACGACAACATGCTAATTCACTGTGGTAGATCTAAAGTATGGTGGTTTCAAATTATCATAAATTTCAAGGGAAGTTTTTGATCTGCAGTGGTAGGTTGCCCTTGACCATAAGATAACCCCTATTGTTATTGATATCAGTCTAATCAATAGTTTGTATTCACAGTAACTTGAGAACGGTTTGATTCATGACCATGAAACCACGTCCGCACTTAAAAAGTTTACCTTTATTGTTTTGAACCTATTGGAACAATTCATAAACAAATGCATATGTAAATATATGTTTATGCATTTCTTACAACATATTTATTTAAATGTTGTTTTTTTTTAAACTTTTTAACCATTATATATTTTACAACGATTGTGAAGGAAGCTATGATAGCTTATACTAAGTCACTCTCATTGGCATGATGTTGCGCGAGAGTGTGGTCTTGTGTTGTGTGGGAAACCGGAGTACTCAGAGAAAACCGACTTGTCCGGCTTGGTGACCACTAACCAAACTCACATGCGCCAAGGCCGGGAATTGAACCTGGGTCGCTTTGGTGAGAAGCGAGTGCGCTAACCACTGCGCTAAACGGACAATTATAATTGTTTAAACTATCACATGTTGCTAATGAAACAGCGCTCAAGGAGCATGAAATTTGACAAATATATGTAATTGTATTTTATATGACTTTTGAATTATGAAAAACATGTTTTTCTCCATTCCATTGTGCAGACAACACAATCGGGGGTAAACCTAATTTTGCTTTCATGACGGGGATATCGCCATGATACATGTATGTTGATTAACAATATTAAAAGATAATGGACGTTTTTAATTTAAGACCCAGTCATTTTCAGGATAACGACGCTACCAACAATGACATTGAGGCGATGACAAAAAGTAGAATTGTTTTTAAAAAAAAAAAAAAAAAAAAGCTAATTAGAGGATATTTGTTGCTGTCAGTTGAAGATCGTTTTTTATTTCACAAGTGAAAAAACATTTATTCCCGAGTGTCGAAATCACGAGTGAAACTATAGTTTATCTATGATCGCGAATGAAATTAAATACGATCTTACACTGAAATCAACAAATTTTCTGTTTCGTTTATGCTTATTTTCGGAGTTTTAGTAGTATTTAAAAACAACGCCGCTATCCGTAGGACGCCCCTCTCAAAAAGTTTAGCTAATAAAATGTAATTTTCTATTTCCGGTTCGTAAGAGAAAAAAGTCTTTGGACATATTTTTATAGTTTTTTTATTCACTTGTTTTTTTATATTTTATGAACATTGGTTAATGAACTTACATGTATGCATCTATGTTCCAACATATAACGAAAGCACTTTTAAATTAAACAGAAAATAAACACATGACCAATTTACTACACCGCCATTAATTGAATGCAAATATGAAAGGTCGAACGTGTTTGTAAAACAATTGTGGATAACCACTGGATAGAAACGTTTTTCTTAGTTTAAGAGTTTGTTTCATGATACATTGGTATTCAGTCATTCGTCACTGTCAGACATCAGTCTGATTCGTTTCAAGGCCAGTAAAGAATGAAGACCACAATTGACAAAATTTGAGGCGTGGGTGGAGTTAGCAGATCATCAGCTAACCTGTTCATTTGTGTGTAAAAAGTCCGGTAAGTTTGAATTACCTATTGCAACGACAAACAGTTAGAAAATATATTTGAACGATTATATATCACCCTATTTATTTTCAAGCAGTTGTTTTCATCTGTAATTTGTATGAAAGTAAATGTAAACAGGATTACCATTTTTCTAATAAATAAATAAGTGGAAGTAACAAACTCTTAATATGTATTTTAAAAGTAGTTTTTAAAGTCGACATTAACAGACCTTATTGTGCAATGAAATATCAAATTGATGCTTTCACTGTTGTTATTTCACTGATAAAAATCCATCGAAAAAAATATCTTTAGCCGCCGTTCACCTTGAATAGTGTACGCAGTTTTTGAACATTTAGCCCGAAGGATAAATGAGGGAAACCGCCTGAAAACTGAAACATTCTACTTTTATCGTAAAAAAATGAAATAGGCCAAATCCAGTATGAATTAATGAAGTTTCATTTATTTGGTCTAAAAATAAATTCACAAAAATATACCCACATGTTAGTGTATAAAATAAAAAAATGTGTCTGATATGTTAACAAAAATTCTTCTGACATACCAGCCATTATAAGTTTTTAATAGAACCATCCAACAATTTATTCACAATATCATTTTTGCAACAATAATTATTGTTGAATTGCCCTTTCAATTACAACAAAATTGTAACTTCCTTCAAATATTGGTAGACTTAACTCTCCTTAAAACCCAAGGGGAAGCCATTGCTCCCATCAAAAAATGGTTTAATAAATGGCATACTTAGTATGTATAACACATGCTTTTATTTAAAACATTTTATCGATCTTGGGTTGTATTCAAAATTCAACTTAAGTCAATCTCATGGTCATACATCATTGACTTCATTCACTTTCTTGGTCAGTTATTAATAACAAGTAATCCGATTAGCTACAACGTTCTTAGAACCAATTTAGAACAATATTGAATAACAGCCCAGCCCAAAATATAAAATGGCTTAATGGAGGTGATTGTGTGATAAGTTTTCTTTTCCGAAATATTTTTGTATAAATGTTATCACTGCAAAACATTTTTAATAATACGTATGTTGTTTTAAGATGTATTTTTAAATAAATCACATTAATACAGAACGTAAGAAGCCAATCGGTCTTGTTTTTCATAAATGAGGTAACAGTGATAGCATTAACATGACATTGGTAGAAATGCTCCTATTATAGCAAGATACAGTTATGGCTGCTACTCCCAAAACATCTCAAAGTTGCTAAATAAATGTTTCCGAATACAAATTCTACATTAATGTTATCCGGTGCAAAATTCTACATCTAAGTTTTAGCGGGCACAATTCTACAAAAATGATACAGCGTACAAATTCTTCATTATATTTCAGGATGTAAAATTCTACTTTAATGCGTCAGGGTGCAAAATTCTACACTTAAGATGCATGCCGCAAGCTTCTACGTTAATATGTCAGGGTAAAATATGCAATATTCATGCAGGGCGCAATATTCTACATTAATATGTCAGGGTGCAAAATTCTACATAAATTATACAGGGCGCAAGTTTCTACATTGATGTGTCAGGGTGCAATATACACTAATGATGCAAGGCGCAATATTCTAAATTAATATGTCAGTGTGCATAATTCTACTTAAATATGTCAGAGCGCAATAGTCTTCATGTGTCACGGTGCAAACTTCTACATACATATTTGAGAGTGCAAAATCTACATAAATGTGTCAGAGCACAATATTCTACACTGATGTGTCAGGGTCTAATATTCTTCATTATTGTGTCCAATATTTTATTGTGTGCAAACTTCTAAACTAATAATGCAGGGTGAAAAATTCTACACTCATAATGCAGGGTGAAAAATTGCAGGGTGAAAAATTATATACTCATAATGCAGGGTGAATAATTCTACACTCATAATACAGGTTGAACAATTCTACATGCATGGTGCAAACTTCTACATGCATGGTGCAAATTTCTACACTAATAATGTATGGTGCAAACTTCTACATGCATGGTGCAAACTTCTACATGCAGGGTGTAAAATTCTACATGCTGTGTGCAAAGTTCTTCACTAACAATGCAGGGCGCAAACTTCTACACTTATAATGCAGGGTGCAAACGTCTACACTAATGATGCAGGGTGCAAACTTATACACTAATAATGCAGAGTGCAAACTTCTACACTTATGATGCAGGTTGCAACATTCTACACTAATAATTTAAGGTGCAAACTTTTACACTCATGATGCAGGGTGCAAACTTTTACACTAATAATTAAGGGTGCAAATTTCTACACTATTGCTGCAGTGTGAAACTTCTACACTAATGATGCAGGGTGCAAACTTCTACTCTAATAATGCAGGGTGCAAACATCTACACTATTGCTGCAGGGTGAAACTTATACACTAATAATGCAGGGCGCAAACTTCTACAATAATGCTGCAGGGTGCAAACTTCTAAACTAATGATGCAGGGTGCAAAATTCTACACTTATGATGCATGTTGCAAACTTTTACTACAATGATGCAAGGTGCAACATTCTAAACTAATAATGCTGGGTGCAAACTTCTACACTAATGATGCAGGGAGCAACATTCAACACTAATGATGCAGGGTTCAAACTTCTACACTAATGATGCAGGGTGGACACTTCTACACTTATGATGCAGGGTGCAAACTTCTACACTAATGATGCAGGGATCAAACTTCTACACTAATGATGCAGGGTGCAATATTCTACACTAATGATGCAGGGTGCAACTTTCTACAATAATGATGCAGGGTGCAACATTCTACACTAACGATGCATGGTGCAAACTTCTACACTAATGATGCAGGGTGCAACATTCTTATCTAATAATGCTGGGTGCAAACATATACACTAATGATGCAGGGAGCAACATTCAACACTAATGATGCAGGGTTCAAACTTCTACACTAATGATGCAGGGTGGACACTTCTACACTTATGATGCATGGTGAAAACTTATACACTAATGATGCAGGGATCAAACTTCTACACTAATGATGCAGGGTGCAAACTTCTACACTAATGATGCAGGGAGCAACATTCAACACTAATGATGCAGGGTTCAAACTTCTACACTAATGATGCAGGTGCAAATTCTACACTAATGATGCAAGGTGCAAACTTCTTCACTAATGATGCAGGTGCAAATTTCTACATGCAGGGTGAAAACTTCTACTCTAATGATAACGTGTGCAATGTTCTTCATCAACGTGTCTAGTTACAAAATTCTACACTTATGACGCAGAGTGCAATATTCTTTATCAATGCGTCAGGGTGAAAAATCTACATTCATGTTTCCTTCTGCAAAATTCTTCATGGATGTTTCAGGGTACAGAGTTCTACATTTAAGTTTCAAGATGCATTAATCATTCAGGGTTAATAATTCTACCACACAAACCATGATGTAAGCCAGATTGAAAATATCAAGCTTCAAAAGGTGTTCACAGTTCACCACAAATGCACTACTTCACTGGAATCTTACTGATTTGACAACACTTGCAAACAAATTTCAAACTAGAGGAGATGTCTTTAGCTGATTATTAGTTGTCAAAGAATACTTTCAAATAATAAATGTCGTTAAAAAAAGTACTTTAGTAAAAAAACTCAGTTATACATACCTCTTATTCGAATGAAAATTTACAGACAAGCGTTGTTGTTATTTGCTGTATGGTTCTCTTTTTTTAAATGCCTCAGTTTACACATTTGAAACTAACATTGATACAATGATTAAAATATAGTATGCAATCACTGTAAACGCAACATCTTCGGATAAGTTCGGATCGGAATTCATTTGTCTACTTAATCGTATGCGAAAGTTACATAATGACGTCGTTGAAATTGTTCGCATGAATTTGATTTGGACGTAAAAACAGGCTATCGCTTCAATTGCAAAATAGAGAAGTATATCAAATAAATAACTTCAATGTTGAAACAGTGAGAAGTTAATTATATTTCAATGATAAATCTCTACAAAACATTGGAAAGCATATAACAGATGAAATAATTGTTGGAGTTGAGTTTTAATCAATTGTTCTGTTTCTCTGGACGCTTCCTGGCAATCGACGTCTCAAAGATACTTTGACTTTGAGCAAATGGTTTCATAACAAATATATCAATGAATTACATAATTTATAATTTACCAACTTAGCAACGCAATATAATAAGTATTAGTTTACCTGGTTTAGGGCCTGGGTTTGGTTCTATTCCCGCTCTCAGTAATAGTAAACCAATAAATATAAGGGCTCCCGTCAACCCTGAAACTCTCTGTTTTAAAACCAAACAGTTCCACAAAGGACCCAAAATGGCAGGTATATATCGGACTGCATCGATACCTGGCAATTGCAACTCCAAAGTCTGTTCTGCCTTCTTCTGGTTAGCTACATCAACTACAAAGGCATTATTGCATATATATTAAATGTGCGCTGTCTCTTCTATATATTTCTTAACATTTAATTTTGTATTCCTAACACTTAAATATACGGGTAGAAAATGCACATTTAATAAAAAAATCGTATTTCATGAAATACACCTGGTGCAATTAACAACCCTCTGCCAACTTCCTTATCGGAGCAATATTTACACATATTTGCGTGTTTACTTTTATTTTACCATCGATGTTCACTCCAAAGGCTTCGCAATACTGCTTGATAGTATTAAGATTTATTTACTGGTCCATCAGAACACGTGAATAATTAGTTTTAAACAATGTGCGTAGCACAAAGAATATGCATACATGTAATGGATGCATAAACTCACCGGCATCTATAAGACTGAACTCGTAGGCTCCTGACCTCACCACAAGGCACATAACAATCACGAATAGAGAAATCGTCGTGCTTTTCAAGAAAAGGCTAAAGTTGACTGATATACTTGAAGTTACAACATCGGAGCCAAATGCAAACTTGTTCGTTCCTATTCGAGCTCGGTAGGTTTGAATATCAACGCCCATGATGGAATCTGAAAAAGATGAAGTAAATGTCCGTTTGGTTAACACCTTTATTCACTCAGCAAATTAGGTTATATCTGACGTCATCAGTGAAATAAGTCATGTGGAGGAAAATCATAGCTTGTTGTATAATGTTTTAAAAATGTTCAATTATTTTATGTTAACTCATTGCTATGGGTTTGCCTTAAAATCATATTTATCTCCTGGATAATGATTGTTTTTGTTGTAAACGGGAAAACCACAACAGAACTCGTTTTCGTTACATCACATAAATGACATAAATTATTGAACCTTTAAACATTAGAGTGCACAAATGAGGATGATAGTGGTCATCTAGAACAGGTGTCAGTCTCTCATCGGCCAAGAGGATGTTGGCTCGATCCCCACCCTCCGGGGTTCTTTCTCATGGCCTCTCAAAATGATTCAACCCCAGAAACAGACTCGAGAGAGATTCTTTTACCGAGTCTGAGAAAAGAAATTTAAACTAAAGATGTTACAACAACAACAAAAAAACTCCAGCCAATGTAGAGAACTAAGTTATTGATCACAAATAAAAATATGAGCAAATCAGGAACAGTAAAAGCCATATTCTGAGTTACTAATGTGCCGATAATAGTTTGCTGTTTAACTATGTGTGTGCAAGGTGTTTGTTGGGTGCTTTCGTAACAGCAAATGCCGTAACATGGTATGTGCAGCACTGGTATGCATGTAATGCATATATTGCAAGTTTCAAAGTATTTGCGCCACAAAGCCGCACATGTGTTTGAAAATTCTCCCACCCAGGGTCTTTTTCGAGACGTGTTATTGCTGTCAAAACGGCTCCAGCGCATTATGCATTCGTTTGAATCCACTGCGGCCTGCCCTGTGGCAAACGCATATTTACCAATGCATTCCTTATAATTCTTACAAAACAAACTGTTTATATATTGGCATAACTTGTTCATTTTTTAATTACTGCTGATCTTCGCATATACGGTAGCTAACTAGGAACATTCATATCCGGATTGTCGAACTTAATCGTTCGAGGCTATTTCATCCGTTATATTGTCGTCGATTAAGTGATTTTTTTTTATAGTTTTGGTAATCCTGTGGCATCTTAGTCATTAAAGGATTACTTATAATATTTTTTCGTTGTTATGAACAATCTTCATTTCACTAACTCCCTTATCATCGTAGTAATGCTTTAACACATCGTATTTACCGAGCTTTTGATTTTGATCCGTTGTATTGGAATCTTTTCGTAGCCGCCGTTTTGATGCTCCAATCTTTGTGTTAACATGATTATTCAGGATCGTCAAACGCGTCATTGGTTAAAATATCCAAAGGCACACGATACAATAATGATGCGACATAAAACGAATTAAGACAGAATAAAAAGGCTTTACAAAAGATGGCAGTCTATGAATACAGACCTTCAAAGTCAAGTATCGCCAAGCGTTAAGTTTAATCAAAACGATAGTTGTCTTTCAAGGCAAAGCACTTACGAATTATGGTTCTGCTAATTCAGAACACCTAAAAATACAAGAATTTCTTGCTTCGAGTTATCGCCTCATTATTGGATATACCATGTGTATCTTGACTTGATACGTGTTGCATGGATGTATCATTTTTATAACCATCATGCAAGTATTGATCATTAATAGAGCTGCAAATTATATCATATCTTTTAAACGAGGTATTTTAATGACAATGAAAATAATTACAGCATTCAAATATAGTGTGTCACGATTCCGTTCAAAATATCGCCATTGAGTTATGTCGTAAAACCAATGATTACTGTCAACACATTCAATAAAAGAGTATGGTTAATGCATTTTCGACAACCACTGTATTTACTTCGTTGCAATTCATAAATAGCGAGGTAGTGTATCGGAGGTATTGGATGTGGTTTACGTTGCCTTCATACTCTTATAATGCCAAAGCGACCTGCATACCCGCACGTATTGGACGAAATTGGAGTAACCTATTTGGTTGTGACTTAATGTGAGTTATGCGTTATCTGGATTTATCCATTTATGATCCAAAGCCCTGTTGTGACTTAATATAACTTTCTGCGTGTGTTGGGATGTTGAAGAACACTTTTGTAAATGGAGATGACATGTGTGTGATTATTGAACAAATACAATACAGATAGCATTATTGCTAAACTTTATCTATTAGTGACCTTAACAGTTTAATTGAAATATTTATCAATTAGTGTTCATCTATGACGAACGTAGAATAAAGAAGTGAACATACCAGTAGTTAATGTTTGTTTTTGATGCATTAATTCTGGTTTTATCACATTTTATGGCGGATAAACTGGTGAGTTATGTTAGATTTAGATTTTATCATTGCTTGGTATTAGATTTTATTTAAATCATTACATTGATCGGCCATTTTGGCAATGATCTAGACACATTGGAATGGTAAAGAATGTAAATGTGTTGCTTGTTCATGGGCTTAAACAACATAGCACATGTATAGCTTTTTTCTGATCTGTAGTTCTTGTTAGCAACCTACATACATGTATGTTAATTGCATGATCTGTTTTTTTTCTGTTTACTTGCAGTGTTTTACTGTGTTGTTTGTATTGCTCTGTAGTCTTGCCTTACTTTGCATTGTTTTGTACTCTTACATTATTTTGCTATACTTTAGTATTCATGCCTTATTTTGCATTGTGTTTCTTGCATTATTTTGTCTTTTGGTAAGCTGCATGAAAATATCAAGCATGTCTGCTTATCTTGCATCACCTGGATACCTGTAACCTAGCATTATTGTGATTTTCTGTGTCTTTTGGTTAGCTGCTTTAGAAAATATCATGCATGTCTGTTTATCTTGTAAAAGCATGTAAAGACATTTTTTCTTTCTTTTTGGGATATATGTATCAAAAGTGCCTACTTTATTTGAACTTGTATTTTTACATTTTAAAAAAAAATCAACAACGTTTTATTCACATTTTCCTTTCAAATTCACAAGGGTAATGGACTTTACACATATTAAGTCAATGTTAATTTTAGCAATGGCGGCATCTCAACCTTTCGGAACTTAAATGAATACAAAAAAGTTCATATGCTTCCCAAAATGACATTGTAATACTCAAATCAAAATTTCTATTACTTTCGCTCAAATGTAAAAATATCGTTTCAACTAAAATTCACAATACCTTTCTGAAATCAGGCCCTGTTCTCATAAAAGTAACTTCCTCTACACAGCAGAAACCACAAAATGAAAACCAGCCAGTTGTTCAGCATTAAATCCGTACGCACATGCGCACTGGCAAAAGGATCGTAAAAACGACGCATTGCGCAGCTTTTTGTGCAGAATTGAATCATTATCTACGTGCTTGGGATATACTTACAATGTTCATCAATTTGAAATAAGGTCATACATATTTTTTAAGTTAAGGTCGTTTGATCTCTTAAATATAAATGGAATATCTTAAAGATTCATGCTGTGACATCGGTTAAAATGAGTAAATGTTCCGCATTTTACATACGAATATATGGTCATTGTTTATTCAACCACGTATGGTTAAAAAACATTCACTTTCATTTTTTGAAATCTTTTTTATACGTTGTGTGACACGACAGGTTATACAGATCATTACATGTGAAAATAAACAATAACCATGGTATAAGAGAATGATATAGTTTAGAGCACGCCATTCGGTTTTCGATGGCGATGGTCTAGATGTAAACTCTGACTCTGGATCAAAGAGTAGCGAATCCAGATTCTGCAACTGATCATACGTGCATTGCTAGAAAAGGTTTACATAAATTAAGTTTCTTGATAATAATTGCGGCGTGAAACAATCTTACCTTGACCTTAAGCTCTTTTTTGTGGAAGACATATCAAATAACAGTCTAGGTTTAAGACGATATTTCACTGACCTTTACAAAGGACTTTATATGAATAGGCATTGTCTCTAAAGAGCAATATTGGACTATTGTGTTTGACGATATTGTGCGATGCATGCTGATTAAATTACCTCCTACAATATGCTATTGAAAAGAATGTGTATTTATTCTCACAGCACAATCGAAATTTCATTCAATACCAATCTAAATGACGCGACAAAGTCAATGTTTATCAATGAATTATATTGCAGTTGAAACTACTTGTGCTCGGTATGATAAATTGCAAGTTTTATGGACATTGTATTTCCCTATCCCAAATAAAATATAGAAAGTCGGTAGAAGTAGTACTAAGGCATTAGTAACGCGCTTGGGATATAAATACAATGCTAAATATATACCCAATGAAGAGAATCCGGTTGGAAAAAAATAAATAAGTACATGTGAAGCCGGTTACGTTATTATTTTTATTTTCATGAACCGTAACACTTTCACCGCATACGCAGTTGATACATACTTTATGTCTTCAAAATCTCAAGAATGAAACCAACCAACTTCACAAGCAAATTAACGTGGGCGAACCATCCGAACGATAAGAAATACTATAAAAGCGTCTAAAGAAGATGATATCGCTCAAAAAAGGAGCTAATTTTATGATAAAGGGTGCATTTGGGTGTATTTTAAGCATACTTTCTCGACCAATCTGACATGAAATATTAACTTGGACAATGGTCGTAGCAGGTAGCCTCCCCCCCCCCCCCAAATTCGCTTGTGTATTTAATATAATAATATTACGTTTCCACACTGTCCAAAATGCATGAGTGTGTTAAAACAACCAAATTGCTTTCTCAATTGGCTATATATCAGATTTTTAGCTTCAATTTGCCAGTATAATCTTCATGAATCATGAATTAACTTTATCAAAACCATCGGGACGACTCTCTATTATTTTCTGAGTTCTGATTCTTTCTGGATTGCACTGTAGTTATCGTTAGAATCTTTTATCAGGATTGAACGCTACCTTTCTGTTTTGACCGTGGATTTTTCATCCAGACATGATAAATGTCTCCGTAAAAAGTCTAGGCCCTTTTCGCCCAAATCGCTTCACATGATCAGAATAACACATACATTGAGTGTTATCTAGGAAACAACATTTTTCAATAACTCAACAACATCATCAAACAACAAATATGTGATAGTAGACAGTGGCAACTTGATTTTCGCTAAAAGGCATGTGAATTTGACATTCATTTCAATTTGATTTTCCGGGTTAAGAGTGTCTATCACAGATGGAATTTTCTGAATTATATCTTCAAATATGGTTCCGTTTGCACTGCAGTCGATGTTTTCAACAGAGTTGACCCTCAAATCATCGTCGAGTTCGTTTTCATTGAATTTTTTTCAATTGTCCGATGGGTATAATCATAACATGGGATGTTTGTTAAGGGATGTTTTTCAATAGAGAAAGGTGTTCAACTTTCGTTATTTTTAATAGTTTGTGTGTCATGATTTCGAAAAATGGCTGAAGATGATGATTTATTTGGGACGAGTCGAAAACCCTTTGACTATAATGACACCAGTTATTTCTTTTGAATATTTGCATATTTTAATTTTTAGATTCATGTCTTTGTGTTGTGATGCTTATTGAGTTATAATTATAGCAGTTAATGCATACAAATTCCGTTTTTACCTGAAAAAAATAAATAAATACAAAACTCATAAGTATTATACAATTACTTACAAATTTATAAAAAAAAATTGCCAATAAATATATTATCATATTATCAGATAGTGTGTGTAAGTTGTCAATAAAAGTTTGCGTGTAATATTTGAATATGCCTTATTGGCAGCATATTAATTTCAAAGAAGGTATCAACAAAAGGGGCATACTACCCCCCCCCCCCCCCAACGGATCTGGATATTTCCATTGTGTAAGTATTGTAGACTTTCAAACAGCATTCAAAAATAATGAAATAACATATTCATGCGGGGTTTATACTATCGTCAAATCATTACCGTGATTATTATAACTGAAACCACATGAAAGCATTATGTAAGTAGAAGTGACTACTTCTTTTGAAATCCTTGAACAGTTTATGACGCAGAAAAGTGACTGTTTTATGAGGAAAAAGTGATTGTGTTTTTAGAAACGATTCTGAACATAAGCAGTAAGACATTATTGTGTCATCATTGTTGTTTAAATAATATAACCTGCTCAATAAAAGGAAAAATACAATCATAACGTTAACTCTGATGCTTTCCAGCTTTGGGGTTAATTTCTTATTAATTACTTAAACAACGTAGACCGGCCTCTTTGAACTTATAGATTATCGACCGTGAGGGCCTTTTTCTATGGGTGTCACATTACGACTCCTAAACGAAGTAAACTAATACTGGTAGTCGGTTTTCTATAGGGATTGAAATTAAAATTCTATGGCAGTATTTTGCCCCTTATATAATTACATTCCCACTCCTCGGTCATTATGTTATAGAAAAAGTGTCCCCGGGTCATAATATATCAACTTCCGGGTCATACTATTAAGACACCCGTACGAGAAGTAAAGTGATACCGGGATTTTGTTTTTCTATGGGGGTCGAAATTTCTTGTAAGGGTTCAATTTACTTCGTGTTGTATGCTTATTTTATCATGACTATAAGTTGTGGTGTACGCTGAAAAAACACACATTTGATTTCCGCGCCTTTATGCACACGGCGAAGGTTAGTTGTGCACGATCCGATAAGGTATCATTGAATGATAATTTCAAGTGTGTGTTAAACGATTTTACTATTGAAACTGATAATCGTTTATAACACATACTCAACATATAAGTTAATACGGTTAGCATTGTTTCATAATTGATAATTTGTCATCGTGTTAAGTATTTTGTCCTTTAATGAAGGGATATTGATATTTAAGGCATGAATTACCATTTGCATTTTTTAATTCTTGAAGCCTTGCTGTTTTCGTTTATCGCAAACTGGTGTGCATCTTTTGCCCATGCCACACAGTTCTTACTTTTTTGTTGTTTCCTACTGTTATAACTCGCTCATTTAGATTAAACAACAGTTTTAGGATAACATTTTCGGAATATTTATTTTGCAATTGAACAAGAATACTCTCTGTCGCTATTCTAATACGTATATCGGAGTAACGTCAGATGAGCCGTGTTAATTGGATCTCTAAAGAACCACAAACAATGGTAGTAGGAAACATTTGAAATGTGGTACCTGTCAAGTGGGGATCTCAATTGTGTCTATTTTGGTGGTACTTAGGCTCTAAAAATTTAACTTTGCTAATATTTCAGTTGAAAGGCCACTTTTGAGCTAACATTTGGCAATCACTTGCTGGTTTCATTCGTGTATTGTCCATAATTGGACCTCAAGGTAATTTTAAGTCATAGAACTTTGTTACGTATGCTTTATAAGCTTTACCGATGATAGAGGCTCAAGTCAAGTCCATAACTTAGTCATTCTGGTCAAAGATTATTTTTGAAAAGGGGAAATGTGTTGGCATGCATTTGCTGTGGTCTTGTTTAAGTTGCTAAATTACATTCTCGTACACCAGAGTGATGATTCTATGCGAACCACAGATTTATCATTATCATTCATCTGATGAATAAGAATGTTCCATTAATGCTTGAAGATGAAAAACTCTATAGATATGTTTCAAGCGTGCAAAATTCTACATTTATGTTTAAGAATCAGAATCAGGTACAGAATCATACATTAATGTTTCCGGGTGCAAATTTTACTTTAGTGTGTAGAATCCGACATTAATGTGCCACGTATGCATGTTATTAGGAATATAAACATTGTATAAGAAGCAGTTGCTCTTATTTGTTGACAGGTCTGTATGCCATCATATGCCTGTGGGACATTTCTAACGGGAATATGTTGTCAAAAATGAGAGACCATACTAACACAGTGTATTCCCTGTGTTTTGGTAGATGTGGTTCTGTACTAGCTTTAGGTAAGCTTCCATTATGTATGGGACATTTCTAACGGGATTTATGCCAGTCGAAATGAGAGGCCATACTAACACGGTGTATTTCCTTTGTTTTTGCAGATGTGGTTCAGAACTAGCTTTAGGTAAGCTAACTTTATGTATGGCACATTTCTAACGGGATTTATGCCAGCCGATTTGAGAGACCATACTAACGCGGTGTATACCTTGTGTTTTGGTAGATGTGGTTTAGTTCTAGCTTCAGGTAAACTTCCTTTATGTACGGAACACTTCTAATGGGATTTATGTCAGCCCAAAATGAGAGACCATACTCACGCGATGTATTCTCTGTGTTTTAGTAGATGTGGTTCAGAACTAGCTTCAGGTAAGCTTTCTTTATGTATTGAATATTTCTAACACAATGCATTTCTTGTGTTTCAGTAGATGTGGTTCAGTACTAGCTTCAGGTAAGCTTTCTTTATGTATTGAACATTTCTAACACAATGCATTTCCTGTGTTTCAGTAGATGTGGTTCAGTACTAGATCAGGTAAGCTTTAAACATGAGATATGTCTAATGCAAACATGTTAGCCCAAATGAGAGACTATTCAAATATATTGTATTCTCCGCTTAAGCTAATTTGGCTCTGCGCTTGCATCAGGTAAGAATCCTTTATTAACTGGGTATTTCTTAGGTTACATATTAACCATACTAACACGGTATTTGGACTCATGTGGTTCAGTTATGGATTCAAGTGAGCATCTATTATATACAGAACATTTCTAATGGAATTTAGAAACATTGTATCCACTGTGCTTTAGCAGATGAGGTATAGTTCTGGCTTAATGTTAAGCTTAAATTATATACAGGACATTTCTAATGGGATTCAGAAACATTGTATCCACCGTGCTCTAGAAGATGTGGTTATGCAATGACTTCAGGTAAGCTGTATTTAGGGTTTTGTCTATCCTACAAAACTACAGCAAAATGCATGATAAAATATGATTGCTTTTACAACATTTGTTTTTTTGAAATCTATTTTTTTTTATTTATAATGAGTTGATAAAAAATATGACTTTAGTTGGAAATCAATTTTGACTAATACTTTTTTCCAGAGGGTCTTGGCAACACACACTGTGAAACTGTGGGACGTCACTTAAGTCATCAAGGAAACAGACAAGGACATGGACTCTAGCATACCTACTTCATTGTCTGTGTGAGTACTTGAAAATACTTAATATATATACATTAATTAATAATTATGATTTTTATTATCTTGTAAAAAACATTTTTTATATGGAAATCTAATGTTTTGTTACATTCAAACCTGTCTGGTTTTCAAAAGTTATATTACTGTTTGTAAAACAATTTTGCGTGTCATTACCCTATTGCAATACATCAATAACTTCAAATAGAAATAGAATCAGATATTTATTTCTTGCATTAAAGTGACGCTTTAGAGGTTTTAAAGCATTGAACAATGGTGATTATAACTAACCCAGTCCACAATTGCCAGTTGAATGAAAGAAGTTTGATGCACACCTATGAATCATGTTTCAAAAATGCTCAATTCAAACTGGCAGTGAAATATAACTTAATTTAAACTCAATGAGAAATGTTGAGACTGACTATTCTGGTTTAGGCAGAAAACATGTCAATGATCAGTGCCGACTGCAAAGAGAACATGCTTTATTTAACTGATTGATAGGGTTTAAGCCAGGTTATGAAAAGGACAGGAACGTCCAGTATGTTCTGATCAATAACATCAGAAGCATTTGTTCGATCCATACCAAATTTGTCAGATTGTGTATAGGCATAATATCTCAGGCATTTTTTGTACTAGTCATATCGCTCTAGTGCCTCGAGATTTATCGCCTTAAAATTTATAGAAATTACCTTTAATCAGGTATTGTCTAATTAATATCTAATCATGACCAAATTTGATCAGAATGTGTATGGGCAAGTTCAATAGCCAGCGATATTGCTAGACTCACTCGAGAGTAATCAGCCTTTAATTATTTTTTCTAAAGTGGGTCTTGTCGGTATATAACTTCAAAAGTATTAGTCCGATCATCAACAAGTTTACAATATGTGTCGGGGCAGAATATCCTGGTCATATTCGATAACCAACCACATCGTCTTAGTCACTCAAGAGTTATAACCATTAAATTAGCTAAAGCTTTTTTTACAGTGTCAACTCTCTAAGTTCGGCTAACATACAACCAATTATCACCAAACTTTGTGTCCTAGAAATAGGACAGACGTTTTTTGTGAAGTTTGGTTATGTTTGTTTTATATAAGTAAAACTTTCTCGCTTCATTTCAGGAATGAATCTCCGAATCTCCTCATAGGATCATTTGCGACAAAGGCCACCCAAATTCTCAACATTCATTTTACACGGAAAAACCTGCTGCTGGCAGCTGGACCCATGAAAGTATCATGAAGCTTGGCATACACATAACCATATAATGGTTTTGAAAGACTCAAATTTCAGTTCAAAGATTGGTATAGTGCGGAACTCGATGTGTTAAAATAACTTGAGAGAGCCACATGTGCTATTAAAGATACTTGTTTTGTTGAAAGTTTAAGATCATGAACCTGTTCTTGTACATAACAAGTGCAATTCAGTGTATATTGTACCAGAACATGTTGCCTTTTATTTCTGTTATGGATTATCAGTTTTACGAGAACTGACAACCACTTGTGATGCTCTTGTTGAGAAAATAGGGTGTGATTTCCAGCATGTTACAACGTAACTATAGACATGCGTTCATGATCATGTTACTATTATAACTATTGTCATGTTGCTTCTAACTGGGAAATAGGATGCATTCAAGTTGCCAAGTGGGAAGGAAGCATTCATTTGGACAGCTGTATTGTCTGATTATGTATATGTACATGTTGTGCAAGTCTTAACAAATTATATGTGGATATTAATATATGAGATTTTTATACCCATGACAAACAAAGTTTGAAGGGGATATATTGGAGTCACCCTGTGGTCGGTCGGTCCGTCCATCCGTTGGTTTGTCGGTCGGTCCGTTGCATTAAACTTCATACAATGGTAGAACATAATGAGAGAAAGTGCAGTGTACAATAACCATAACTCTATTCTTGCTTATTACTGAGTTAATGCCCTTTGTTACTTTTTTGTTCGGAGTATAACTCTAAGTACTGGATGGAATTCATTGGAACTTAATACAATGGTAAAGCACAATGAGAGGAAGTGCAGTGTTCAAGAACCATAACTCTACTTTAGCTAATTACTGAGTTATTGCCCTTTATTTGTTTGTTTTTTGCTGTCAATTTTTTCCGAGACATTGACTTGCAAACTACTAGATGGAATTTATTGAAGCTTCATACAATGGTAAAACACAATGAGAGGAAGTGCAGTGCACAAGAACCATAACTTTATTTTAGCTAATTACAGAGTTATGGCCTTAAATACATTTTTATGTCCCGAGCATAACTTGAAAACTATTGGATGGAATTAAATAAAGCTTCATACAGTGATAGATCATAATGAGAGGAAGTGCAGTGTACAGGAACCGCAATGCTATTTCAGCTAATTACAGAGTTACTGCCCTTTGTTACTATTTCTTGTCCGGAGCATAACTTGAAAACTATTGAATGAAATTAAATAAAACTTCATACAGTGATAGATCCTAATGAGAGGAAGTGCAGTGTACAAGAACTGCAATTCTATATCAGCCAATTACAGAGTTACTGCAATTTGTTATTTTTTTTCTTGTCCAGAGCATAACTTGAAAACTAACGGATGGAATGTAATACAACTTTATACAATAGAACAGCACAATGAGAAGGAGTTCAGTGTACATGACTCATTACACTATTTTAGCAAATTACAGAGTTATTGCCTTTTTCTGTGTTTTTTTTTGTCAAACTTTTGTCCGGACAAGAACTTGAAAACTACTAGATGGAATTTCATAAAACTTCATACAATGATAAATCATAATGAGAGGAAGTGCAGTGTACAGGAACCACAACTACATTTGAGCTAATCACAGAGTTATTGCCCTTTGTTACTTTTTCTTGTCCGGTGCAACACTTGAAAACTACCAGAGGGAATGTAATAAAACTTCATACAGTGGAGCACCGATCAAATTTTCAATTAGATGACACAAAAAGGTTAAAAAAAGACTGGGACTGCCTCCATCCTTGCAGTTGGCGATCTCATGCAACTTCCTGCTGTAGCAGAGAGACCAGTTTACATGCCACCATCCGATGAGATTGCTGCTATATATGGCACGTGACAGACTGATGACGACATAGAAGTTTAAAAATCACGCCAAATTTCTAAGTCCTCTGATGACTGTCAATAGTACTCACATGTTCACCTACAACAGACACAAAAAAAAACACAATGATGACATGCTGGAAAAATTAAAAAGCCAACACTTAACTTTCAGAGCTGCTGATTCCAGAAAAGATGAACAAACTCAGAGAATTCAAAAATCAGAATTTGAGAAAGATCCTGGGGGCTTTCAAACAGAATTGACAGTTGCACTTGAAGCTAGGGTTGTTCTTTCAAAGAATATAGATGTGTCGGACGGCCTTGTAAATTCAGCATCTGGCGTGGTCACATGATTCATACCTGCATACAAAGCCGATCAAGATGCTGACTCATTCAGGCCCAAGTACATTCTTGTCAAATTTGATGGTGACAGAGTCGCTAAAAATGTATGTCTGCTTCCCGAGGAATTCTTCCTGACCAGCTATCTACACCTATTCCTACTGTTAAAACACCTGTCTACCTTAGCAAAAAGTCATCAAAGGTCGAATCAAAACGTGCTCAATTTCCTCTCTATCTTGCTTGGGGCGTTACCATACACAAAGAACAGGGGAAAACAGAAGATTCTGCTGTTGTGTCATGTGCAGGAATTTTCTTTCATGGACAGTTTTACACTGCTATCAGTAGAACAAAAGACATGGCAGGATTATACTTCATCGATGAGGTGTCCGCTACAAAGATCAAGGTCAACAAGGAGTCACTGAATGAAATGAATCGCATGAAAAAAGAATCCCCATTCTCACCATATGTACCCGTATTTACAACTAAAAGTTCAGATGTTTATTTAAAACTCCAGAGCTTCAACATTAATTCTCTTAAACCTCATTCATGCTTTTTTTGAAAGAAAACCTGCATATACTCTGTTTCCAGGAAACCTGGTCGTTACCAGATGACATCATACCTGAATTTAACAACTTTAGCTGTATAAGAACAGACGGCAAATCCAGCTATTCAGGACACGGGTGTGGTGGCCTACTTAAGTACATTCGCCAAGACCTAAGAGTTCTCAAGCAGTACCTGTACCATGACGTTGACTATAAGTACCAAATGGTTCTTCTTTCCCATGTCGAAGATTACAATATGAGATCAGTTGTTTTGTCAGTAAATAACAATCCAAGATCTTCCCTACATGCATTCTTGCCAAATCTCGAAAAGCTGATGCAGAGAATTCCTCAGAACATTCCTATATTTATTGTAGGTGACTTCAACATTGACATAGGAAAAACAAGCCGAAGTAACAAATACTTGTTGTTTCTTACTCGATTATACGGCTTTTGTCAGTTGGTATAACAACCTACACATCGTAAAGGCGGTATTCTGGATCTCCTGTTTTAGTTGGCAGAGCTTTAGATATTATCCCGACGTACTACAGTGACCATTTGATAGTTTTATTGGCAGTTCCACTCATAATGTCTTTAGCTGACTGAAATTTAGCTTGTTTAAAAGAAAAAAAAGTAGTATTGTCATAGCCACTACATTGTTGTTATTGATGGCATGTTGAACTTAACCCTTGACCATAACTCAAAAAGTATTTAAGATGTTAAAATGAAATGTGGTAAACATGTTGCCAGAGGCAATACACACATGTCAGCAAGGCTCCGACTTTAAGAATTGCTGAGTTACAACCGTTATATTAATATGGTATGCTCTCCGACACTTATATTGATAGAAAGAGACAAAATTATAATGCAATCACTGTGCATGATACACAATCTCTTTTAAAAGATGTTTTTCAAGTTATAAGTATTAAAGTAGATATCAAATTAGACATTCATGCTTTGCGAGTTTCTATAGTTTATTACTGTAATGTTTTACATTCATGTATGTCGTTAGGAATATTAAGGAATTTATTATACATGAAGCTTTTGCTATTTGTTGACAGGTCTGGATGCTACCATATGCCTTTGGGACATTTCTAACGGGAATATGTTGGCACAAATGAGAGACCATACTAACACAGTGTATTCCCTGTGTTTTAGTAGATGTGGTTCAGTACTGGCTTCAGGTAAGTTTCCTTAATATATGTAACATTTCTCATGAGATTTATGCTAGCCCAAATGAGAGACCATTCCAACACAGTGTATTGTCTGTGGTTTAGTAGATGTGGTTCAGTACTGGCTTCAGGTAAGTTTCCTTTATATATGGAACACTTCTAACTGGATTTATGCTAGCCCAAATGAGAGACCATTCCAACACAGTGTATTGTCTGTGTTTTAGTAGATGTAGTTCAGTATTGGCTTCAGGTAAGTTTCTTTTATATATGGAACATTTCTAACTGGATTTATGCCAGCCCAAATATGTGTTTTTGTAGATGTTGTTCAGTACTGGCTTCAGGTAAGTTTTCTTTATATATGGAACATTTCTAACTGGATTTATGCCAGCCCAAATATGAGTTTTGTAGATGTGGTTCAGTACTGGCTTCAGGTAAGTTTCCTTTATATATGGAACATTTCTAACTGGATTTATGCCAGCCCAAATATGTGTTTTTGTAGATGTGGTTCAATACAAGAACAGGTAAGCTTTTAAACATGGGAATTTCTATTGCAAACATGGTAACCCAAATGAACATTGTATTTGCTGTGCTTAAGATTATGTGGCTTTGCACTTGCATCAGGTAAGCTTCCTTTATACATGGGTATTTCTAAGGTTACATAATGACCATACTTACACTCTGTATTCCCTGTATAATAGCAAATGTGGTTTAGTCTGGTGTCAAATAATCTTCTTATATGTATTTATATAAAACATTTCTAACAGGATTTAGAAACGGTATAATCACTGTGCTCGAGCGGATGTGGTTCAGTTTTGGATTCAGGTAAGACTCCATTATATATGGGACATTTCTAACAGGATGTAGAATCAGTGTATTCACTGTGCTTGAGCGGATGTGGTTGCTATTAGGACATTTCTAATGGGATGTAGAATCAGTGTATCCACTGTGCTTGAGCGGATGTGGTTCAGTACTGGTTTCAGGTAAGACTCCATTATATCAGGGACATTTCTAACGGGATGTAGAATCAGTGTATCCACTGTGCTTGAGCTGTTGTGGTTCAGTTTTGGCATCAGGTTAGATCCCATTATATACGGGACATTTTTAACAGAATTTAGAAACAGTGTATACACTGCGTTCGAGTGGGTGTGTTTATTAGTTTTGGCTTCAGGTAAGATTCCTTTACATACTGGACATTTCTAACAGGATGTAGAATCAGTGTATCCACTGTGCTTGAGCTAATGTGGTTCAATACTGGTTTCAGGTAACCTTTATTTAGGGTGTTGTCTATCCCTCAGAACTACAGGAAAAAACATGATTAACACTATGATAATTGAATGGCTTTTACAACCCACGTTTCTTTGAAATTCTAGATTTCATATTTATAAAAGACTAAAATATTGTTAATTAATTGCGAAATCAATTCTGATAATAAATGTATTTAAATGCATGTCATTCTTCCAGGGGGTCTTGACAACACGGTGAAACTGTGGGACGTCACAAAAGTCATCAAGGAAACAGATAAGGACATGGAAGCCAGCATACCTAGTTCATTGTCTGTGTGAGTACAGGAACAAACTTATATCCTTTTTTTAATACGTTAATCTAAATTATATGTTTTGTTACATTGAAGCCTGTCAAAATTTATATTACTATTTGTTAAACAATTAAGCATCTTGTCATCCTAGTGAATTAACTCAATAACATCAAATAGAAATAGAAGCAGATAATGATTTCTTGTATTAATGTTATGATTAAGAGGTTTTAAAGCAGTGAGCAATGGTGGTGGTAATATAGAGAATACTTGTTTGTTTTTTCAGTTTAAGATATGCAATATAAACCACCTCGTGAACACAAGCTATGCCACAAGTGAAAGATTTACTTTTTGTGTTCATGAGGTGAAAAAATATATATTGCAGCCTTACACTGGCTGAAACAAACAATATATCTTTTCACTTCATGCTTATAATTTAATAAAAACACAATTTAATTGATATTTTGATAGGAAATATCCGTGTAATTCAACCAAATGACGTCAAACTGGAACTCGCCCTCTTTCATTTCAGGAATGAATCTCCCAATCTCCTCATAGGATCGTTTGCAACAAAGGCCACTCCAGTGCTCAACATTCATTTTACACGGAAAAACCTGCTGCTGGCAGCTGGACCCGTGAAACTTGGCATACACATTACCATAAAATGATTACAAGAGACTCAAGTGAAAGTCCAAAGACTGGTATAGTGCCAAACTTGATGTGTTATAATAAGTTGAGAGAGCCACATGTGCTATTAAAGATACTTGTTTTGTTGAAAGTTTAAGATCATGAACCTGTTCTTGTACATAACAAGTGCAATTCAGTGTACATTGTACCAGATTATGTTGCCTTTTACTTGTGTTATGGATTATCAGTTTTACGAGAATTGACAACCACTTGTGATGCTCTTGTTGAGAAAATAGGGTGTGATTTCCAGCATGTTACAATGTTACTATAGACATGCGTTCATGATCATGTTACTATTATAACTATTGTCATGTTGCTTCTAACTGGGAAATAGGATGCATTCAAGTTGCCAAGTGGGAAGGAAGCATTCATTTGGACATCTGTAATGTCTGATTATGTATTGGTACATGTTGTGCAAGTCTTAATAAATTATATGTGGATATTAATATATGAGATGTTAAAAAAACTTATTAAGACTGTGATGTACCTCAATGTTTTTCAACTGACATAGATAGATATTCAATGAGTATCAGAAGTGCCCTGTGCTCAGTTTAATATTTGGGCACATTTGTTTCCAACCAATAGCAGAAGAAAACACATGAATAAGACAATTTTATTGATTCACAGCGCAAAATGTTTTCAGTATATTTGAACAGTCCAACAATAAGAAACAATAATTTAAGTATAAAAAGCAAAAAGGAAGAATCATCCATATATTCAATGATTGCTTGTGACCTTGTTAAACCTACTATACAATTCAAAAATCTACATGCATTTAACAGTGCAATTTTTCAAATATGTTTGTCTCTTTCTCAACCTTAAATAAAAGGATTTTGCACAAAAGGCATTTTCTGCAAATTCTCAAAACTGGTCAAAATGATTTCTATTATGTTTATTGTTATACCAATATTTTTAAAGACTTTTATACATTAAATTTAGTATTCCTATCAAAATAACGCAGAACCTTGCAATCAAAATGAACAATAGGCAAAAACATCAAAGCCCAACATATGCACTCAGTGAAATACACACCATCCAAAGAATTATATAACATATTAAAAATCGTAATAGTACCTACCATAACATTAATGACTACAAGAAATCGAAGTGTAAACCAATCTTACAATAGGCAAACATTTTATCATAAGAGTATTTTTCTGTTATCCCTTGTACATGGGATTGAGGACATTTTTACAAAATCTGAGCATCGCTTAACAATAGTTGCAAATATACATGTGTAATCATTAAATTATGACAAACAATCTAAAATACAATACATAAAACATTAAGTTGTACATATTAATGTGAGTGACAACATGAAATCGAATTGTAAGCCTGTTATATAATATGTTAGCTTTGTTATCATAAGAAAATTATAATTATAATAATCAATAATTTAAAAAAACACACACACTTATTTAATTTTCTGTTATTCTTTATATTGCTATGCATATTATCATAGCACATTTATATTACAATGTAAAATCACAACACTATATACAATTATAACATTGTTATTGACCTTGATGAATCAATAATGGAGAAAATAGGACCTTCATAACCTAATGTTTTAAAGGATGATTGTCCTTAAATCAAAATGAAAGGAAAATTTTAAAGAGTGTTTCAAATCCTTGTTTGCTTTGTAATGTAGCTTCAAAACATCGTGTCTTTATGTGTATTAATCGTGTAACTGCTATTGTATGCAAACTTGTCGGAAAAATAAACGTGTTTTGAGCTGAGTTCAATTTATTGGGAAATAGGACAACTCGGGTCTGTCTTTTAAAGCTTGCCGGTTGCGATTGTTAGACTCCAATGTGTTATTTTTCAATTTATTTTGCGTAACAATCTCATCTATTGAAAGTTTTGTTCAACAGAGAAAGTGGCCATGTACTTCTACGCTTTGTACCTATTTAATTATGTTGCATTGCAATTATTGAAAAGACCACGCCTCTCGATTTGCTAGTTTTCTTAGAAATTATATCATGCTTCATATAACTTTCTGTTGCAAGAATAATTGCATGTGGTTTGCTCGACTTGTTAATCTTCCTTCCTCACATCAATGGACCATGCATGTAAAAAGAACGTATTCGTTGGATTGTGTGAAGACTTACGTGAAAGGTTCATATAAACTTGCTATTGCTTTTTCCTTTGATATTTTCTCCCATCGTTCTGGAATAGTTTCATGTTCGCCAACGAGTTTTTGACAAATTTCGTTGTAATAAGAAAAAGAAAACCACGCCCAAAACCTTGAACACTCTTCTGTAGCTTTCGAAACCTTTATGTCCCAATCTTCGAAGATTCCAGTGTAATTATTGTACAAGTGGAACTGACCAGACTGAACTCCAAAGAATGAAAACATAATCTCAAAGATATCTGGTAATTTACTCTTTGTACAGCTACACACCCCATTAATATCAGAACAGCGATACGCACTTGTTCTTAAACCTACTTCATAATTACAAACATCAAAACAATAATTGTTATATTTGCCGCGAACGCCTTTAAAACTTGGAGGTTTGTGTTGTAAACATTCGTGTTTGAATCAGGTGTGTGATCCTTGCCTTTAATACAGGGTTCGCGGCAAAACGGACACAATGCAAGACAGCCCCAAATATCATCGAACATGCTACCAAAAACATAAGAATCAGTGAAATCATTTTTTGTAACACTTCGTTTCAGTTCTTTCTTTAAGGAACTTAACATTTTCCTTAATTGATTTTCATCCAATACTGCTGTGGCAAATTGCATTGCAGTCTTGAACTTATTTCTGTTTAGAAATCCTGGGAATCGTTTAGGATCAATTGGTACATTTTTGAATTCATTTTCAAAATGTTCTAACCACTCATTAGTCGTAAGCTCAATATGTTGCTTGCATTGGTGTTCGCAATGTTTAAGCGCATTTTTAATATCCTTTTCAATATCTGTTAATTGACATTTCAATTCGTCTTCTAGTGTTTTATCAAATAAGCCTAAACATTTACGCTTAAACCATTCTAAGGCGAATTGCTTCGGCTTCCGGGTATATTCAAAAACCTCACAAGGATGAACAACTGTAGCAATATATTCACATACGCTAGCAATGAGCTTTCGTTTCGTGTTTGGTATTAGGATTAGAAACCTTTTGCAAAGCGACGTTGGTAATTTTGATTCTATAACTCCTTTAAGACAGTTTTCGAGTTCAAGAAAAAATAAAATGCACGCTGCGCTTTCTTCATATCTATCCTCAAGTTCTTCTTCAAAGATTGCATACATTTCATGTTTATATTTTTTAAGTTGGTATGTTACACCTGTATTTAAATCATACTTTACATTATGATCTAAAAATTCCCTTGAAGCTATATGGAACCCATCCGCAAACAGTTTTGATGAAAAACTCGGTTTAGCGTATATTCCAATTTTCGTTAAGTGTGCTACATATTTGTCATGACACTGTTTAAAGCTTTCAGCAAAGCCTACTACATCGTTTTTTAAAAGAAGCCGCCTTTTTGTTTTGTAATTAGAAATCAGGCTTTCAAATTCCCCAACTATCCTTCTCAACAAAGGATAAACTATGTCATGAACAAAATCTTTCCCAAATAATAATTCAGTGCAATAGTTCGTCTTTGAGAGGTTAAAATCGTGTTTAGTTATACCATTTATACCAGACAGACGTTCATAAAAACTTGCTTTTCCATCATTCTGCTGGTGGAAAACAGTGGAACATGTCTGACTAAACTGTCCAGCGAAATCATTGTACAAACACTCATCTTGAATAGAAAAAGTCTTTGCTTTAATTTCATTCTCAAAGTCCCTCCATATTTGATCGAACTCAGCCTTTTTTTCGTCTTTACTTTTTGAGGATGAAACTATCTCAGCAGTTTTGTCCCGTAGTTGATCTCTTCTATATGAATGTATTGTAGATGTTTCCATTTTCACCAACTGTTCATCAAAATATCTATTTGTGTCAATTTCTGTGCGTCTTTTCAGTTCCTGAAATTCGTTTTCGAATCTTTCTACATACAATGAGCCCAATTTTCCCATTTGCTGTTCTTCCAAAAACTTCATGAACTTTTTTTTCATTCCAGCTGTATTCTCTGTGATGAATGCATTTATCAAAGACACTACTTCTTGTCTGTTCTGTTTTAATTCGTCTTCATTTTGACAGTCAGACATATGTTTGAAACATTGTTTTGCATGTTCTTCTCTCACCAGAAAGAGACTAACTGACTAAGAGTTTGAAATGGTCTTCAGTCTGAAAATGTGCTTTCATTTCTATGCTACTTCGAAAGGTGAATAATTTTTTTTCCGAATTTATACCATCCCACACGTCAAACGCAAGCTGAGATAAATCTGAGAAGGATTTAAAGCCATAATCGGTTAAATGTGTCATAACTTTATCTTTCAATTCCAATATACGCTTACTGTAATCAGGGCTAATTCGCCTCAAAAGGTGTACATCCTTTCCCGCGTCAAACTTAAGGACATGTTTAGCATTATGAATATCTGGAATCCTTTCAGTTTTGACAGCCTCTTGAGCCACTGAATCTAATGTTGAGTCGAAATCCCTGTATACTTCTTTCATGTAGACATCTGTATAACTGACTGTTACGTTGTGATGAATAAAGAAACATTTATGACCTAGAGCGATGCGACTTTGTGACGATTTAATTTTGATAAGAGCGTGTATAACAATTTGCAAGATTTCTTTCATATCTGCTAATTTTTCACCCATAACATTGATTATTGACAAGTTTCCTAAACCAGTGGCAAATGTAGCAAGTTCATTATCTAGAGAAGTAGGCCTCCAGACATCTGATAACAACGGTGATCTAAGGCCTTCTGTGTGTAAAATCATAACGTAATTCGACTCTTCATTGTCTGAGTTGTGTTGCCCCACAGGAAGCAACCTTGCTTGTATTCCTGTGGTACAGCGACCCGACCTTACAGCAAACTGCACTCCAAACATTGTATTTAAAACAGTAGACTTACCAGAGTTTTGTAGCCCTAAGACGGAAATAGTTTTTATTTTATATACAGACAGCCTTCCGTCCAGTGATTTAAAAACATATTGCAACCATCTTCGTGGCATGAAAAAGGACTCCGTCATTAGTTCAATTGTCTCGCCCTCAATGATTAAATTTGAAAATGTGTCTACACAGTCGTTTACACTTGGCAAACGATATTTTAAAGGGTCTTCTTCTAATTCAATGATCGAATCATAAACGTGACTGATTTCACGAAAAAGATGCTCAACTGTAAGAGATGAAAGCTTTATGATCCCATCTAATTCTGAGAAGCGAACTTGATTTTCCTGATCCGATGTTTGACTTGTATGATCGTTCTTGCTTTCAGCAATCATGTCTAATAATTCGACTTTGTCCTTGGCCTTTTGGCATAAGAAATAAGATAATTTTTGTTCAATAAGAATTCTAAGCCACCCAATGAAGTACTTTTGCCTCATGTTTAGTGTTCGTGTATTAACAAGATATTTTGCTAGAAGTCGGACGGAGTTTGAAATATTTGAAAGGCATTCTTTCCTAGTGATATAAATAACGTTGTTATGCTTTTCTATTTCATTTCGATCTACTGCCTGGTTTTGTAATCTCAACGTTTTAATCAATTGTGGAGAATCAAAATATGACACTGGTGTTAAAATACTAATGCAGTTTTGAAAGCTGTTTTTGTCATTCGTTTGTCCAATTTCAGTAGTCATCTCTGACATCAGACAGTTTGCTAATTCCTTTCCTAAACTTAAGTCTTCGTTTTCGTCCTCTTCTAATACGTGACCATTGTTTTCGTTAAATTTGTTGATCCTTTCTTCTAACGTCAGCACAGCCTGACATGTTTTCAAATGTTCCGCTATGTTACTCAACATGTTTTTCAATAGTTTTTCAGTTTCCTTTTCTGTTCCCTTTTCATGTGTCGAAATAACTTTAAATTTATCTTCGTGATTATTGCGTAACTTCTTTATTTTGACTTGTATACTGATTTTAGCTTCTTTCCCGATATTATTGTGTTCAGAAAACAATATTACGCATGTTGGTATTTCAATGAGCAGTTTGCTGTAATTCTCAAAATTGCTCACCATTTCGTTAAGCTCAATGATAACAACAAACAAATCTGTTGTTTTAATTAAACATTTCCAAATATCAGTTTGAGAATTGAATTCTTCCGCAAAGTCGCTTCTGACATTCAAATATGTTCTTATCAGTTTGTTTTCATTTGCAGGAGTATCCCAAAATATCTCGACGACTCTTTTAAAAAGTACGCGACTTAACAGGCCAGACTTGCATTCCCTGTTGAAAAAGATTGAGAATGCCTCATTCCTATTTTGGATCAAGCGATTAAGAAACATTGATTTCGAAAATTGAGGCCTACCAAGGCGAACAAAAGTTATAACATTGGTTTTCATGGTCAAAGCGCAAGGCTCTAAATTATCATCTGAAATCGGCAACTGTTGTAAAGGCCATAACGAAACTCGAAGCGCATTCGTTTTAACTGAATGGTACAAAAAGGGCATGGCAAGTTTGCACAGATACATCTTCTTAAAAAGCGCTTGTTTCAAAAGTCCATCGCATGAATGAAATGTGGCCATAAATATGTCCATGGCACTCATTTCAGTTACCGTTTGGGAGTCATGTTCACTATTCTCTTCAAGCCAATCACACATATCATCCTGCTGTGTGTCAGGTACGTTATCTCTGTCTTCCCAATTGCCGTGAAGAAGTCCGTGGAGAAGTGCCCACGGCGTATCTGTAAGTCCCCTGACTGAACACAAACTTGAAGTATCTATCGCCAGTGCTTCATTCAGTGTAATCTTTTTACAAAGTCTTTCAGTAAGAAGGAGTTCCTTGAAAACTGCTTTAACTTCTGCTGTGAAAGAAAAATGGTATATTGACTATTCATCGCTCTTCCATAAATATAACTCGTGTATTCACCATTTTGTATAAGATCGGTAGATGCATGCTGTCCGCGTTTCATGTCTGCATCCGAATTTCGTACATGCTAAAACCGAACCAGTTACATACTGTTGTCTATTCCATGTGTCCGTATGTGCATATGCATGTGCATAAGCATCCACTAAGAATGGCTAAACGAGCGACTTTTACGAATGAAGATTAAACCCGGATAGGGTTCATATTGCAAACCATATACATGTATGAACTTTGGGGCCAAAGTCGAACCTACTTATAATAGACAATTTGTTTCCTTGACAAATTTAGTTGTTGTGTAAGAAGCTTACGTACAAAAACAAACCTTGGGATTGCTTTTAGGTGGGTAGAGTGAAATCACTGTAACTAAAATGTGGTAAAAAGTTTTTAAGCTTAAACTTTTGTATAGTGATGGTATTTATTGGAATCTAATGTGAATAGCATATCTTGAGATTGTCAAGGTCAAGATAGCAGTTGATAATCGAAAATGTTAAGTCTCAATAATTTAAGTTTGCTCTTATGGACAGTGATTAATCTTGTTGTCCCTGAAAGATTATGTGAAAGCTATATTTTGCAACTGCTTTTGGTGTCAGTAGAATGAAGGTCATGGTAGTTGCTGCCGAAAAAATAATTTCTTTTTGAAAGAAATCATACCAAAAAAAATACCTTAGTATATGGCAAATTCAAATAGAGTTGAACTTTCGGATTGCGTTCGGTTTAATTAGGATCGAGGTAAAGGTAATTAATAATAAAACCTAAAATACAAGTTATTGAGTAAATAATATCATGTAGGTCAGAATAGCAAACTGTTGATACAATATGATGTAGTGTTACAAGGTGTAGTTTACTGCCTGTTTTACGATTTTCAAAACTTAATTGGGCCAACGTTCCAGAACGTAGCAATTAAAAATTTCATTTTGCCGCATTGTTGGGTTTCAAGTTATTGTTGTTTTACTAGGATGCGTTTTGATTCCATCATATTTGCACAGCTTATTCTCCCCCCCCCCCTTATAAATTTTAGTAAGGTCAAATAAAACTAAACATAAAAGCAAGCGTCTAACCTTTACATAGGGAACTGTCCCTTCCTCTACCAGTCAATTTAACTTCATCTATTGCACATCCGCTGTCATGAAAATGGAGATGTCAAACCAAGGAGGCTGTGTATTTGATTGCACCATGTATGCCTAACAATGGTGTATATCAAATAAAATATTTTTATTGTCGTCAACAATTTGAATCTCTTGTAATATGCCTTTCGTATGTTCGTGAAATTCAAGGATTCCATAACCAATATAAACTTCTGACAATTCTTGACATCTGTTACCTGTTTGTAAATTAAAAAATATTCATTAGTAGTTTAATGGAATGGTTCAATGGATCCTTCAAAATTCAAAGCCATTAAAGTAGGGATAGTCACCGAGTGACACAACTTAACACAATAATTATTACGGACTATTTCGGTTTGCCTTGAAGGGTTTTTATTTAAAAAGGCTTAATATCCGAGCGCTGGGAATATACTTTGTTCTGAATAGTTTATTTTTTTGCTCATCGGATAAGCATTTCCAAAAAACTCGACCGTGCTGAAAAATGCTGTCTGGCACCAAGTGCACCGGACGAGTTTCGCACAACAGCGTAAAAACATACATTTTATATCGATGTCATGTCATTGCTACGGTATATGTTTCTAAAATATATTTTGATTTGTATTAGAATCTCTCTTATAAGTGGAAAAAAATGATTAAATATCTATAAATCATCGTTATTGTCAATTACATCAACAATCGGGCAAAATCGGGCACTTGTATGATAAATAAATATATAAAAAGCTGAAGGCGGTATACATGGAAGGTGTCCGAGTTAAATCTGTATAAAGCAACTGACCTTGAACATGCTTAAATACTTGTATATATGCTTTAAATTCGTGTTACAAAGTTATAATACCTGCTATGAATGGTGAAAATGCAACTGTGGAACAACGGTTTTCTTCGCTTTGCGTAAGACCTTTAACAAGGACTTTCTTCAAATTATTTGCAAACATTTCGATGTTTTTTCTGTAAATATGAACGGTACATTTTGTCGACATGCAAAACTCAAGAAGAAAAAAAACATGTCATAGATGCATTGTTTATGTAGTCAGTAAGGACTGCAGCGTGTAAATCTTATTAAATGGTATTTGGCGCATCTTCCTATTATAGCAGCACTTTCCTTTGTAAAATCTCTTTTTGGTACTATAGAAATCTCGTTAATGGATACTTATTTAGTGCATAGAATCCACAAAATGGCTTTCCCCTAAAAAGCGAGAACAATAAATCTAGAGTAAACATTTCCCCTCCAATTTTCTTCCTGACCTAGCTACCTTAAATCATTACTCTCGGACTGCCTTTTCCCCAAAATTAAGTATGTAATCAGTCATATTTATCAACTTGATTAACAGTGATTACTGACAAAACCAAATGATTCGAAATAATTATTATGGTTCAAGAATGAATGTTTAATTATCCAACCACAGAACGTACTAACCAGAAAAGTACAACACCTATTTTACATCTTCAACAGGACCAGTATACAGATGTTCATAAACAAATAATTTAATTTTAGAATATACAATATCGCGTTGTTAAAAGTCATCAATAGGGATTTCTCCCTCAGCATACAACCTTCATTTTCAGCTAATAATAAAGGACTATCTGACTCATGTAAAAGGGCTTTGCAGTTGTAATTGATAAGCACGATTCGCTAAGATTTTTTGCACAAAATAATTAAAGGGTGCTTGTTACGTTAAACGAAAATGGACAGGAATCTGTTCAGATAGCTTTTTCTGAACGTTTCGTAAAAGTTACAGAAGGGATATTTATGGAAGTATATCGGTGAAAATTGGCATAAAAATTAGTTACTATCTGATCAATCTTTGTATAAGCATAACATTACCATCTTATCTTAATAGAATTACGTCTGTTCGGATTAAATTTCAATGTATTCCGTTGCACGTCGTCGCAAACATAAAATATGAAGGACGTATTTTGTTAACAAGAAACGAATGGGCGGACGGACAATTAAAATGGACACATCGCCTACCAATAATGAGTTATGAAACGCACATACAAAACCATTGTTATTATACTTTGTTCATATTGACTATTGGTAAATCCTTAAAAATATATCATAGGTTATCGATCTACCAGCGATTTATGACCTCAAACTCGTTAGCCTGTGTGACTTACTGGATTCAGCTAGCAAGCTGTGACATCATAAATGCTCATCTTTTAAAATTTTAACAATACACTACACCGTAGCCAACCTCGCTTAAAGGAATACATTCTTTTATTCTGTAATACTTTAGACCACAAAGGTTAAATGTCAAGGTCATCGAGGATTTTCTCAAAGATATTGGGAAAGCAAGAAAAACAACACATTATCTCATTCTTGGCATACTGGTCCAGGAAATATCGCGAAAAATACTTTTGGGTCCCACTCAATGTTATGTACCTATAACTTAGACCGAAAAACAAAACAATTATCCTCCGTTTCTTTTTGTTTGTCCTTACATGGTAAACTTACCGCCGAGTATGGTTTATACTCATCCCAAACCGGAAAAGGTAGCTTTAAAACGTCTTGATTTTCAGCTTCATTTGCATTATCCACCAACAAGCACGCGTTTTTGACATCCAGCAACTTGCCACACTTAATTGTAAGTTTAAGCCTGTCTGTAAGACTGATCACCATAAGGAATTCTGAAATATTAAATGAATGTATTAAAATAAAGTGAATTAATTGATAAAATATTGAAACATGGAAACTAAATTGACTTTCTGGCTATAAATTACATACATGTATTTTACACATATAAGTCTGAAACGGATATATTAGTATAAATACATATTAGAAAATGAGTTCACCAAACATTTGCGGTGTGCTATTCTCGATAGTGCGGTTGATAAATCATCAGCTTACGTATCATAAGCACCGTTACTTCGAAGATTAAATTACATATAATTAAATGTCATCAAATCGACACTTCATCTACAAAATACAGTCATCGACTAGGTGTTCCATGTAATATTTATAGGCGGAAATTTATGTTTTCAACCCTCCTTGGTCCACAAATAGTGCAAACATTAAAATAGAAATGTATCTCAACTATCGCGATGAGTCAAGCTTTTTCTGGGCAAGACATGCAACTGTTTGCGAAAACTGTTAAGTTTGAACTGTATTTGTTTGAATTAAAGCAAGCATTGTTCAAGCACAGCCATTGTCAATTTGACCAAATGACTTCAAAACAACTATATAAATGCATCAATCTAGCACGCCAATATTATCTCAAACATAAGTATTAGTTTACCTGGTATAGGTCCTGGATTTGGTTCTATACCCGCTCTGAGTAAGAGTAAACCAATAAATAGAAGTGCTCCCGTCAACCCTGAAACTCTCTGTTTTAATACCAAGCAGTTCCACAAAGGACCCAATACAGCTGGTATATATCGGACATCTCTTTTGGCGAATTGTAACTCCACATTCCTTTCTGCCTACGTCTCGTATACTACGCCAACTATATAGGCGAACATTTCATAACAGTATAATGTTACATGCAAATAAATATATAATCTCAATATTA
This sequence comes from Mya arenaria, assembly GCF_026914265.1. Taxonomy (NCBI): domain Eukaryota; kingdom Metazoa; phylum Mollusca; class Bivalvia; order Myida; family Myidae; genus Mya; species Mya arenaria. The sequence continues at coordinate 3,490,759 of NC_069128.1, read as the reverse complement.
ATGATATATTATTGTCCGATCTATCGAATCACATTTGAGTATTTCATATAAACTATGTTTGTAGCAATATAGATTGAAGATACAAATAGTGAATACATAAACTCACTGGATTTTGACAAACTGAAATCGTCGGCGCCTGACCACAGCACAAGCCACATAATTATCAGGAAGAGAGAAACCGTCATGCATTTCAAGAAAAAGCTAAAGTTGACTGATATACTAGAAGTTACAACATCGGAGCCTATTCGAGCTCGGTAGGTTTGTATATCAACACCCATGATGGGATCTGAAAAAGATGAAGTAAATGTCCGTTAATAGGCCAGTGATCCTGTGGGTGAAAATGCAAAAAAGGAAAAAATGCACATGACTGATTTTTGCATTTTCTCTTGCTTGATGTGTGTGAAAAAAGTATAGAAAAATCTAACGGTGCAAAATGTGATTTTTTGGGGGTTAAATGTTAAAAAATGTAAACAAAAGTATAAATATCTTGAATTGGTCTGTATCAAATTTGAATTTAGCAATAAAATAACTAAAACAACTCTATTTAAAAGATAATTTACAGCACCATAACATATCTAAGCTAAGGCACATCTTATGTTGCTAAACGTGATTGTTGTGGTATAATGTTAAAAAATGTAAACAAAAGTGTGAATTTCTGGAATTTGTCTGTATCAAATTTGGATTTAGCAATAAAAATCCAAAAATAACTCTATTTAATAGATACTATACAGCACCATAACATACGCAATGTTCATGCACATCATATATTGATAAACGTGTTTTTTTTTGGTAAAATGTTAAAAAATATAGACAAAAGTATGAATTTTTGGAATTTGTCTCTATCAAATTTGGATTTAGCAATAACAGATCCAAAAATAACTCTATTTAATAGATATTATACAGCGCCATAACAAGTGGGATTTTTTGGTTAAAGTGTTATAACTATAAATGAACTTGAGCATTTCTTGAATTTGCCTAGAGTCATTATGGACTTAAGAATTAACATATCGGAATAACTGTATCGTATAATCTTATACATGGATATCAATTGTATAGTAATATTGCTCACAGTGAAATTTCACATTTAGGGAAACAGGTTAAAAACACAAACAGAAGCTGAAATTTCGTGAATTTGCTAATATTCAAATGTAATATAAAAAATGACCTAATCACGTTTATTATAATTATTATTATTATTATTATTATTATTATTATTATTATTATTATTATTATTATTATTATTATTGTTATTTGATATTATTTATAATTCGATAAATAATCAATCATAGCACATAAGTGAAGTCAATGTCATACAATGTTTAATATAACGACTCATCGTTTCTCAGCAAAACTAATGACGTTGATATAAACAGAAATATGATATACTCACAATTGGACGAATAATATTTTATATGATATTGAAATATTAGGACTTAGTTATTGAGATGCTAATGTGGAGTGAACAGATGTTAATGTGAAGTCTGAAAGTGTTGGAGGCCTGTGAAGGAGCCGGGTATGAATGAGATTGAAAATGCTGTTGGGATATTGTTGTCACCTACATGCTTTGACGTAAATGAAGATATAAGCTTCTTACACTGCACTTGCAAGAAAGATGATGTGAAGCAGATACGAAGAGTAACAGTGTTACTGCATTATATGTGGGTAATGCTAATGAAGCAAAACAGATTAGTGAAAATGTGGTAGCTAGAGTGGTTTGCAAAACTACCAATATGAAAGAATTCACGTTTAGAAAGAGGTTCGGTTGTGCTTATAAATGGCAATGCTGGGATCAAAAGTCATGATGAAGTACTATGTGTTAAGTATTACAGATTGTGGGTATTTCACAAATACATTTGTTTTGGATACAGCTATAAGCAAATTCCAGAATTTCCCATTTTCATTTAATTTTCCAAACGTTTTACAAAAAAATCACATTTATTGCGAACGTTGGCAAAATTAATATCAAATTCCAGAAATCCCCAATTTCGTTTAATTTTTCAAATATTTTACCACAAAAATCTTCTTTCTCAAAATACGGTATTTCTTAACTTTCGATATTTTTAATTGTATAATGATATCTATCACATACAGTAAATCTGGTTTTTATATTGCAAAATTGGACACAGTTATTGGCAAATTCCAGAAATTCTCACTTTTATTTATTTTTTCAAAGTTTTACCCCAAAAATCTCATTTTGCACCATGTGGTTGTTCTATATCTTCAGTTTGTTAAAAGTAATGCCTGATTTGACACAAATCCACCAAAAGAAATTTTGTACATTTTTTCACCCCATTTTTTTATTTTCCATGGACTATTTGTTAACACCGTGTGTTCACTTAAACCGATATCTACAACAGATAAGGTTATATCTTACGTCGTCAGTGAAATAAGTCATGTGGAGGAAAATCATAGCTTGTTGTATATATTTTTGAAAAATGTTTATTTTCTTTATGTTAACTCATTGCTATGGGTTTGCCTTAAAATCCTATCTATCTCTTGCTAAATGATTGTTTTTGTTGTAAACGGGTATACCTCAACAGGACTTGTTTTTGCAGATGACGTTACACCACAAATACGACATCAGTAATTGAACTTTTAAACATCAGAGTGCACAAAGAAGGATAAGAGTGGTCATCTAGAACAGGTGTCCGTTTCTCATCTGCCAAGAGGATGTTGCTTTGACACCCACCCTCCGGGGTTCTTTTTCATTGCCTCTCAAAATGATTCTCCCCCAGAAACAGACTCGAGAGAGATTCTTTTACCGAGCTTGAGAAAAGAAATTTAAACTAAAGATGCTACAACAGAAAACCAAATCTCCATCCAATGCAGCGAACTAAGTTTATGATCACAAATGAAAATATGAGCAAATCAGGAACAGTAAAAGCCATATTCTGTTTCATATGTTACTCGTGTGCCGACAAAAGTTTGCTGTTTATCCATGAGAGTGCAAGGTGTTTGCTGGGTGTTTTCGGTGTCAATAAGATACAGCAAATGCCTTAACATAGTATGGGCAGCACTGGTATGCAAGGCTTGCTTGATAGTATGACTTTGCATTTTAAGCTTTATATTATTTCAAATTTTTACCCATGCAAAACACTCGTGATATTTGAGGCAAACTATATACCATCAGTTTCATAATATCAACCTTGCCGTTTTGCAATTACCGCATTTGTTTTTTTGTAAATACGATTTCCATATTGCAGTCGGACATTATAACATTGGTGCATTCAATCTCAGAGATTATTTATGAAAAATATATAGTTATTTCGTTGGATGGATGTCGTCAGTCTAAATAGGTTGTATATAGCATTCTCGTCCATGTAATGCATGTATTGCAAGTTTTAAAGTATTTTAGCCACATTGATGTACGTTTTTTTGTAATTAGTGGTGTATTGGTGGTAAGGCCACTTTGCAATCAAGATGAATCCAAAGGTCGAATAGCCAAACTTTTTGTGTAGAGCAAAAATGAGATTTTGAAAAAAAAAACAATGATTGTGTTGTATGAATCAAAATCGCCGCCATGACTGTTCAAATTAATGGATAGTTCTCCTTTGGTCCTTCGTAAATAGTAACTTTTAACTATTCTTAAGTTTGCAATAACACTAATTTAGGGATTTGATAAATTTGTAATATTTCTTGAACCCTTTTGATTTCATCAATGCCCCACCCACATAGCCGCAAATGTGTATATCCGTGTTGCTATCATATTCCATGATGAATATTCTCCTACTCATGTTCCCTTTCTAGACGCGTTATTGCTGTGAAAACGGCTCAAGCGCAGTATGCATTCGTTCGAATCCACTGCCCTATGGCTAACGCATAATTACCAATGCATGCCTAATGGTTCTTACAAAACTTTTTATATATTGGCATAACTTGTTCAAATTTTAGTTACTGCTGATCTTCGCATATACGGTAACTGACTAGGAACATTCATCTCCGGATTGTCCAGGGAGAGGCGAACTGAATCGTTCGTGTCTATTGCATTTATTGTATTGACGTCGATTGAGTGAAAAAAATGTTTATATATGTTTGGTAGTCCTGTGGCATCTTAGTCATTCAAGGATTATTTATAATATTTTTTCGTTGTTTTGAACAATCTTCATTTCACTAGCTCTCTTATTATCGTAGTTATGCTTTAACACATCGTATTTACCGATCTTTGATTTTGATCAGTTGTATTCGAATCTTTTCGTAGCCGCCGTTTTGATGCTCCAATCCCTGTCTTAACATGATTATTTAGGATCGTCAAAAGCGTCATTGCTTAGAAATATCCACATGTACACAATGCAATAATGATACGGCATAAAACGAATTAAAACATGATAGAAAGGCTTTACAAGAGATGGCAGTCTATGAATACAGACCTTCAAAGTCTAGTGTCGCCAAACATTAAGTTTAATCAAAGCGATTGTTGTCTTTCAAAGCAAAGCACACGATTAATGGTTCTGCTGATTCACAACACCTAAGAATTTCTTGCTTCGAGTTATCGCCTCATTATTGCATATACCATGTGTATCTTGTATTGATACGTGTTGCATGAATGTATCATTTTTGTAACCATCCTGCAAGTATTGATCATTAATAGAGCTGCAACTAATATCATATCTTCTAAACGAGGTATTCTTAATGACAATCAAAATAATTACCGCATTCAATTTAAGTGTGTCACTATTCCGTTCAAAATATCGCCATTGAGTTATGTCGTAAAACCAATGGTTACTGTCAACATATTCAATAAACGATTATGGTTAATGCATGGTCGACAACCACTGCATTTACTCCGTTGCACTTCATAAATAGCGAGGTTGTGTATCGGAGATATTCGATGTGGTTTACGTTTCCTTGATACTCTAATAATGCCAAAGCGACCTGCATACCCACACGTATTGGGCGAAATTGGAGTAACCAAATTGGTTATGACTTAATATAACATTTTTTTCGTGTGTTGGGGTGTTGAAGCAGACATTTGTTAATGAAGATGACATGTGTGTGATTATTGAAAAAAATCAATACAGATAGAATTATTGCTAAACTTTATCTATTAGTGAACATAACAGTTTAATTGAAATATTGATCAATTAGTGTTCATCTTTGACGGATTTAGAACAAAGAAGTGAACATAACAGTAAAAAATGTTTGTTTTTGATGCATTAATTCTGGTGTAAACACATTTTATGGCGGATACACTGGTGAGTTATGTAAGATTTAGAGTTGATCATTGCTTGGTATTAGGGTTTATTTTAAATCATTACATTGATCGGCCATTTTGGCAATGATCTAGACACATTCTAGGCGACAGGTATTTAAGACGACGGGATGGATACATGTGAGACTATTATGTTAAATGACATATCTTCGTTTGTATAGTTCGATCAGTCACATACTATTAAAAAAGATATTGACCTATATTGAAATGTAGAAAAATGGCCACGGAATTCCAAACTATTGCGCACAACTTAGCGACATTAACTACCACACCGCATTATTAGACCCCTCAAACCGGAAACTTTTTGTTGCAGTGAGTTTTGTCATTAGGCGTTAAAATATGTTTATTTCCCGTTATCTGAGCTACCATTTTTGCACCAATTCTAGACGTTATTATTGCTTTGAGTTTTAGTTTTTATTTGTTTGATTGTAATCTAGTTAAAGTTTTTTTTCGGCTTTAACAATACTACCGATACAGAGTGTTCCGTAGTTTTAAAGCATTAAAATTATAGTCAAAATATCAAGAAAATAAATGGCTAATAAAAGCTTATTACGAAATAAACATTCGACCAACTTACCTTTAAGGGGGGGGGGGGGTGAAACCGGAAACACACAAAAAAAGTTTTTTGACTGTCAGTTCATGAATTGTACTCCTCCAAATTGTTAAAATCAAAACAACTTTTTCAATACGTTCGTGAATATGACGGTTCAATTGTCTATTGTGTGAAGCTTTGAAATCTGTTTTGCACTGCAGTGGTAGTAAAATGAGATGTGATGTTTATCATTAGTGATAAATAAAGCACTATTCAAGGATGAAATATTTTCGTTATTCTGCAAGTTTTGTTAAAATTATGTGCTGCTTGAAATATTCATCCCAAATTTAACTTAAACTATTTTACTGAATGGTACAGTTCCCTTAGTAGAAAGAGTTCGGGAACCGAGTATACTGATTTATGTTTCACAAAAAGCTGAGCTATACATTAATAAGACATTTCTTCGTTCTTTATGTGTGTATCAAAAGTGCCAACTCTATTTGAATCTGTATTTTTATATTTTATATAAAAAAATGTCTTATTAACATTTTCCATTCAAACTTACACGGGTAATGGACTTTACACATATTAAGTCAATGTAAATTTTATCAATGGCGGCATCTCAAACTTTCGGAACTTAAATGAATACGTTAAAAGTTCATATGCTACCCAAAAATGACATTGTAATACTCAAAACAAAATTTCTATTACTTTCACTCCAATGTGAAGATATCGTTTAACTAAAATTCACAATACCTTTCTGGAGTCTGGCTCTGTTCTCATAAAAGCAACTTCCTCTACACAGCAGAAACCACAATATGCAAAACGGCTAGTTGTTCAGCATTGAACCCGCTAGCACATGCGCACTGGCAAATAGATCTTAAATACGGCGTATTGCGCAGCTTTTTGTGAAGAATTAAATCGAAAATGAAATCAATTTGAAATAAGATCATACATGTTTTTCAGGTTAAGGTCGTTTGATCTCTTAAAATAAATGGAATAGCCTAAAGATTCATGCTGTGACGTCGGTTAAAATAAATAAATGTTCCGCATTTTACATACGAACATATGGACATTGTTGATTCAACCACGTATGGTTTAAAAACATTCACTTTCATTCTTTGAAATCTTTTTTATAAGTTGTGTGACACGATAGGCTAAACAGATCATTACATGTGAAAATAAACAATATCGATGGTATAAGAAAATGTCATATTTTACAGCATGCCATTCGGTTTTCGGTGGCGATGGTCTAGCTGTAAACTATGACTCTGGATCGAAGAGTAGCGCAAGGTGCGTTGTTAGAAAAGGTTTACATAAATTAAGTTTCTTGTTTATCATTGCGGCGTGAACCAATCTTACCTTTACTTTAAGCTCTTTTTGTAGAAGAAATATCAAAAAACAGGCTAAGTTTAAGACGATATTTCACTCACCTTCACAAAGGACTTAATATGAATAAGCATTGTCTCTAAAGAGCAATATTGGACTACAGTTTTTGATAAAAGCGATACATGCTGATGAAATTACCTCCTACAATATGTTATTCAAAAGAATGTGTATTTATTCTCACAGCAAAATCGAAATTTCATTCAATACCAATCTAAATGACGAGACAAAGTCAATGCTTATCAATGAATTATATTGCAGTTGAAAGTACTTGTGCACGGTATGATAAATTGCAAGTTTTATGGAACTTGTATTTCCCTATCCCAACTAAAATATAGAAAATCGATAGAAGTATAACTAAAGGCATTACTAACGTGCCTGGGATATAATAACAATGATAAATATATACTCAATGAAGAGAATCCGGTTGGAAAATTAAATAAGTACATGTAAAGCCGGTTACGTTATTATTATTATTTTCATAACCCGTAACACTTTTACCGCATACGCAGTTGATACATACTTTATGTCTTCAAAATCTCAAGAATGAAACCAACCAACTTCACAAGCAAATTAACGTGGGCGAACGATCCGAACGATAAGAAATATTATTTAAGCGTCTAAAGAAGATGATATCGCTCAAAAAAAATAGCTAATTTTATGATAAAGGGTGCATTTGGGTGTATTTTAAGCATAATTTCTCGACCATACTGACATGAAATGTTAACTTGGACAATGTAAGGGTGGACGTAGGTACCCCCCCCCCCCCCCCCCTCGAGATTCGCTTATGTATTTGATATAATAATATAACGTGTCCACAATGTCCACAATGCATGATTTCTAGTGTAAAAACAACCAGATTGCGTTCCCAATTGGCTATATATCAGATCATTAGCTTCGATAGGCCAGTATTATCTTCATTAATTAACATTATCAAAACCACCGGGACGACTCTCTATTACTTTCTGAGTTCTGAATCTGTCTGGATGGCACTGTTGTTATCGTCAGAATCTTTTATGAGGATTGAACGCTACATTTCTGTCTTGACCGTGGATTTTTTCTATCCAGACATGATTAATTTCTCCGTAAAAAGTCTAAGCCCTTTTCGCCCACCCCCTTCACATGATCAGAATAGCACATACCTTGAGTGCTATCTAGCAAACAACATTATTCAATAACTCAACAACATCATCAAACAACAAATATGTAATAGTCGACAGTGGCAACTTGATCTTCGCTAGAAGTCATGTGAATTTGACATTTTTTTTAAATTTAATATTCCGGGTTAAGAGTGTCCATCACAGATGGAATTTTTTTAATTATATCTTCAAATATGGTTCAGTTTGTCTATAATGACACCAGTCATTTTTTCGATTATTTGCATATATTAATTTTTAGATTCATGTCTTTGTGTTGTGATGCTTATTGAGTTATAATTATAGCAGTTCATGCATACAAATTCCGTTTAAACATGAAACCCCCAAAATACAAGGTAAACTCATAAGTATTATACAATTACTTACAGATTTATTAAAATTTGCCAATAAATATATTATCATACAAACAGATAATGTGTATAAGTTGACAATAAAAGTTTGCGTGTAATACTTGAATATGCCTTATTGATAGCATTGCAATTACAAAGAAAGTATCAAAAGGGGCATACTTCGAATAAAAAATTGACGGATGCATACAGTCTCCCTTATACACTTTGATGTCTAATGGTATATTGCATCAGCTCGGAAATCAAAAACTGAAGGCACTGTTTAAAATAGCATTTCCCCACCTATAAGTAACTTCTACGGCCCAGACTTCGACGCACACCCCTCCCCCCAATGGATCTGGATATTTCCATTGTGCAAGTATTATAGACTTTCAAACAGCATTCAAATATATTGAAATGAACATATTCATGCGGGGTATATACTATCGTCAAACTATTACCGTGATTATCATGACTGAAATCAGATGAAAGCATTATGTTAGTAGAAGTGACTACATGTTTCGAAATCCTTGAACAGTTTATGACGCCGAAAAGTGACTGTTTTATGAAGAAAAAGTGTTTTAGAAACGATTCTGAACATTAGCATTAAGACATTATTGTGTCTTTCATTGTTGTTTAGATAATATAACCTGCTCAATAAAACGAAATATACAATCATAACGTAAATTCCGATGATTTCCGGATTTGGGGTTAATTTCTTATTAATTACTTAAACAACGTAGAATTAAGTCTTAGAGAGAGAAAGAAAAAGGGAGAGAGAGGCTGGGGGGGATTACACTTCCTTCGGTATCAGAAGAAAATACAGTGTACTATACAAAATAATGACCGGCCTCTATTCTTCATAGATTATCGACCCTGGGGTCCTTTTATGTTGTGTCACATTACGACTCCTAAACGAAGTAAAATAATACCGGTAGTCAGTTTTCTATTGGGATCGAAATTCAAATTCTTTGGCAGTATTTTGACCCTTATAGAATTACAATCCCACTCCTCTATCATAATGTTATAGAAAAAGTGTCCCCGGGTCATTATATATCAACTCCCGGGTCATACTATTAAGACACTCGTACGAGAAGAAAGTGATACCGAGCTTTTGTTTTTTTGGGGGTCGATATTTCTTGTAAAGGTTCAATTAACTTCGTGTTGTATGCTAATCATTTCATGGCTATAAGTTGTTGTGTTGACTGAAAAACACACATTTGATTTCCGCCCCTTTATGAACACGGCGAAGGTTAATTATGCCCGACCCGAATATGTGTCATTGAATGTCCTCCAGGATTGAAAGTGTGTGTTAAGCGTTTTTACTACTGAAACTGACAATCGTTTAAAACAAATACTCTACATACAAGTTAATATGGTTAACATTTTTTCATAGTTGATAATTTGTCATCGCGTAAATAATTTGTCCTTTAATGATGGGATATTGATATTTAAGGCATGAATACCATTTGCATCATTCAACTCTTGAAGCCTTCATGTCTACTTTTATCGCAAACTGGTGTACATCTTTTGCCCATGCCACAGAGTGCATTACTTTTTTTGTTGTTTCTTACTGTAACACGCTCATTTAGGTTGAACAGCAGTTTTAGGATAACATTTTCGGAATATTTATTTTGCAATTGAACAAGAATACTCTCTGTCGCTATTCTAATACGTCTATCGGAGTAACGTCAGATGAGCCGTGTTGATTGGATCTTTGAAGAACAACAAACAATGGTAGTAGGAAACATTTGAAATGTGGTACCTGTCAAGTGGGGATCTCAATTGTGTCTTGTTTATTTTAGTGGTACTTAAGCTCTAAAAATTTAACTTTGCTAATATTTCAGTTGAAAGGCCACTTTTGAGCTAACATTTGGCAATCACTTGCTGTTTTCATTCGTGTCTTGTCCATAATTGGACTTCAAGGTAATTTCAAGTCATAGAACTTTGTCACGTATGCTTGATAAGCCTTTCCGATGATAATGGCTCAAGTCAAGTCCATAACTTAGTCATTCTGGTCAAAGTAATTATTTTGAAAAGGGATAATGTGTTGGCATGCACTTGCTGTGCTCTTGTTTAAGTTGCTAAATTACATTCTCGTACACCAGAGTGATGATTCTATGCGAACACAGATTTATCATGATCATACCTCTGATGAACAGGAATGTTTAACTAATGCTTGAAGATGAAAAACTCTATAGAAATGTTTCAAGCGTGCCAAAGCAAGTTTTGCTTTAGGATTTTAGTGTGCAGAATCCGACATTAATGTGTCACGTATGCATGTAATTAGGAATATAAACATTGTATAAGATGCAGTTGCTCTTATTTGTTGACAGGTCTGGATGCTACCATATGTATTTGGGACATTTCTAACGGGAATATGTTGGCACAAATGAGAGACCATTCTAACACGGTGTATTCCCTGTGTTTTAGTAGATGTGGTTTTGTACTAGCTTCAGGTAAGCATCCTTCATGTATAGGGCATTTCTAACGGGATTTATGCCAGCCAATATGAGAGGCCATACCAACGCGGTGTACACCTTGTGCTTAAGTAAATGTGATTTAGTTCTAGCTTCAGGTAAACTTCCGTTATGTACGAAACACTTCTATTGGGATTTATGCCAGCCCAAAATGAGAGACCATACTAACGCTGTGTATTCGCTGTGTTTAAGTAGATGTGGTTTAGTTCTAACTTTAGGTAAGCTTTAAACATGGGATATAGCTAGTACAAACATGTAAGCCTGAATGAAAGACTTTTCAAATACATTAAGCTAATTTGGCTCTGCAATTGCATCAAGTAAGAATTCTTTATTAATGGGATATTTCTTAGGTTAAATATTAACCATATTAACACGTTGTTTAGAAGCATGTGGTTCAGTTCTGATTTCAAGTAAGCATCTAGTATATACAGATCATTTCTAATAGAATTTAGAAACATTGTATCCAATGTGCTTTAGCAGATGAGATATAGTTCTGGCTTAATGGTAAGCTTCCATTATATACAAAACCTTTCTAATGGGATTTAGAAACATTGTATCCACCATGATCTAGCAGATGTTGTTATGCAGTGACTTCAGGTAAGCTTTATATAGGATTTTGTCCATCCTATAAACCTATGGAAAAACATGATACAATATTATTGCTTTTACAACATTTTTTTTTTAAATTCTATTTTTTATTGATAATGAGTTGCTTGAAATAGAACTTTAGTTGGAAATCAATTTTGACTAATACATTTTCCAGGGGGTCTTGATAACACTGTAAAACTGTGGGACGTCACAAAAGTCATCAAGGAAACAGATAAGGACATGTATGCCAGCATACCTAGTTCATTGTCTGTGTGAAAATACTTAATAAATAGACATTAACATATAATTATAATTATTATTATCTTGTAAAACTCTTTCTTTTATATGGAAATCTCATGTTTGGTTATATTCAAAGCAGTCTGGTTTTCAAAAGTTCTAGTGTCTCGAGATTTATCGCCATAAAATTTAAAGATTATTACCTTTAATCAGGTATTGTCCAATAAATTTCCTTAAATATCTTTAAATGCCATTGTCTAATCATGACCAAATTTGATCAGATTGTGTCTATGCATAATGTCATGGACAACTTTAATAACCAGTGATATTACTAGACTCACTCGAGAGTAATAAGCCTTTAACTTTAAAACATATCTAAAGTGGGTCTTGTCGGTCAATAACTTCAGAAGCTTTAGTCCGATCATCAACAAATTTAGACAATATGTGTGTGGGCAGAATATCCTGGTCATATTCGATAATTAGCCATATCGTCTAAGTCACTCAAGAGTTATGATAATCAAATTAGCAAAAGCTGTACTTACAGTGTTAATTCTCTAAATTTTGCCTACATACAACCATGTGGAAAACATTCATTTGGACAGCTGTAACTTCTGAAGATTATGTATTCGTATATGTTTTGCAAGTCTTATAAATTATATTTGGATATAAATAGATGAAATTATATGTATGTTTTCTTTTTCCAAATGCAAACATACTACTAGTACAAAGCTTTAAGTGCCTCTATGTATTTCCTCTCAATAAGAAGGATATTTAATGGGTTCTACATGTGTGCTACGCTCAGTTAGATTTTTGGTCTGGCTTGTTTCTGGTCAATTGAAGAAGGTAACACATTTGAATCAGAATTGTTATTGATTCATAGCACAAATTATTCTGTATAAGTAAGCAACACAACAATAATAAAAATGTTTAGTTTCAAAAAGGAAAAAAAAACAGGATACATATTCAAACATGTAATCAATGATTGCGTGCGACCATGGTAAAATTAATTTGCAATTATAAAATCTACATGCATTAAACTTTGCATTTTTCCAAATGTTTTTGTCACGTTTTTGTCATATTAAGCGGGATTTTCTCAAAACTTGCACTGCTGTCAATTCTACAACCATTTCAAATTGATATATGTTATTTATTTGTTGTACCAATATTGTTCAGACTTATTTTATATATTTGATTCAATATTCTTTTTCCAATTTTACAAAGCATTGCAATTAAAACTAACAACAGTCTAAAGCATCAGAACCCAACATGCACTCAGCGAAATACACACCCTTACAATAATAACAACATATTGAAATATCAGTATTATTTACGAAATCTTAACCACATAATCAGTAAGAGCAGTGTTATTACATGTTTAATTGTTACCATCGCAAACAATCTAACAACAGAAAAAAACATATTTGTACATAACAACGTAAATGTCTATAAGAAAAAGAGGTGTGAGCCTAATATACATTAAGGAAGCTTAATCATCAATGAGTGATGATAATGATCAATACCCACCCACCCCCTCCAAAAACAACACAGAAAAACACAAACAAAACAGTAATCATGTTTCGGTTGCAAGTCTGTCTTCTCTGATACGAAAACCTTCGAAGCACTTACTTCTAATAATTTATTTTCTGTGATCCTTAAAACATGTTATGCATATTAACATAGTACTTTTATATTAATGACAATATAAAACCACAGCACTACATTGTACATACATGTACAATCAAAACACTATTATAAACGTTCGTGAACCTATTACAGATGAGAAAATGTGATGAGGAATTGAAAACATTCTTATTCGAACTTATGAAAGGAAACCAGTTCAATGCAAAAAGTGTTTCAAACAAAAGTATTCTCCTTTTATTAAAGAGACGTAAAGAAAGTGGTCATACTCTGCTATATGCCTTGTATAGCCTTGTATATGTCTTTCTTAGATTTTGTACAATGTATTTTCATGAACCATAACAGAATAATACAACGGCATTTTGAATATGCATGGAACAAAAAGATACCCAAATGCATATATTTTAATACCGCATTCAGTGTTGTTATACGTACTTTTAAAGGCGTATAACGAAATTTCATATCATGAGTTAACTAATTTTAAATAAAGATACTAAACTGAGTTGACATATTGATAATATATTATTGCTCGATATTTAAAAAATACGACAATTAAGATATTACTTATTAATAACGGTTTTGAAGTCCTCAAAATAACCATTTTGAGGTTTATATATATATATATATATATATATATATATATATATATATATATATATATATATATATATATATATATATATATATATATATATATGTATATATATATATATATATTTATTTATTTATTCATTTATTTATATATATACATTAAACTAAAGGACAACAAAAAAGGTAACGGGGTAAAAAGATAGTTGACCATAGGATTCGAGTACATGGCCTGAATTAAAAGTCCAATGCTGCTCGTCAACCGAAGTGCTTTAGTGTAACGCGTTTTAGATAATACATAGACAGAATCTATAATTATAGTTGAAGTGGTCTACATAACAACTTAAGTTTGCAACCATATTTTGACATATTCATACAAATATAGTCTTATCATAACATACGCTTTCAATAAATGAAAATAAGTATATTTTGAAGTTAAAAGTGATTATTCTAAACGCTAACTGTGTATGTTACAAAATTACACGGTCACTCTTCGGTTGAATATAACTTGTATTGTTCTGTTTTGATATTAGTGCGCATATTGATAAATGATGAATAAGAAAAATACACTTGCCTTGCATAGTTAGTTTACAATGCAATGATACTTCAAAAGGTCACAAACACGACTTAAACACGACTTCCTTTATCTATTAACGTAAGCCCCACTTTGTAACTAAACCATTCACAGTAATTGCCAGTGTTCTTGTAAATTATATGATACTTGATATATTTCCGTTAATATATTCGTTTCAGTTGCCCAGCATAGTAATGTTCCTTCCTTACACCACTGGACTATGCATGCAGAAATAAAGTCGTCGGATCGTGTCAAGACTTACGTGAAAGGTTCATTTAAACTTGCAAGTGCTTTTTCCTTTGATATTTTCGTCCATCGCTCTGGAATTCTTTCACATTTGCCTACGAGTTTTTCACAAATATTGTCGTACTTAACAAAAGAAAACCACGCCCAGAATTTTGAGCACTCTTCAGTATCGTAACAAGGTTTTATGTCCCAAAGTTTGAAGTGTTCATTGTATTTCTTGTAAAAATGAAACTCGCCTGACTGAACTCCTAATAATGAACAAATAATCGCAATGAAATATGGCATACTACTTTTTGAGCAGCCACATTCCCAATTAATATCGGAACAACGGTACGTACTTGTTCTTAAAGCTACTTCGTAATTACAAACTTCAAAACAATTGTTGTTGAATTTGTCATGAACGCCTTTAAAACTTGGCGGTTTGTGTTGCAGACACTCGTGTTTTGATTCAGGTGTGTGATCCTTGCCTTTACAGGGTTCGCGGCAAAACGGACACAATTCAGGACAACCCCAAATGTCATCGAACATGTTACGGAAGCCAATAGATTCAGTGAAAACTTGACTTGTCACAATGCATCGCATTTCACCATCCAAGAACTCTACCATTTTTTCTATATGTTTTTCTTCCAAGACTTCTGTGGTAAAATGCACTGTGTTCTTGAATGTGGGTTTATTTAGAAATCCGGGAAAATATTTACGATCAATTGAAACTTGCTTTAATTCCTTTATAAAATGTTCTAACCAATCATTAGCATTTAGTTTTTGTTTTTGCTTGAATTGGTGTTCGCATTGTTTAAGTGCATTTGTAATATCTTTTTCGATAACCTTTAAAGAATGTTTCAATGTGTCTTCTAATGCTTTGTCAAATAAGCCTGAACATTCACACATGAACCATTTTAAAGCGAATTGTTCCGGATCCCTGGTATATTCAAAAACCTTACGGGGATCACTTGTTGCACTAATGTATTGACATACGCTAGCAATTAGCTTTCGTTTAGAAGTTGGTATTATGCTTAAAAACGTTTTGCATAGCGACGTTGGTAATTTTGATTGTATAAATTCATTTAGAAAATTTTCGAGTTCAAGAAAAAATAAAAAGCACGCAGCGCTTTCGTGCGATCTGTCTTTAAGTTTTTCTTTAAATATTGCATACATTTCACGTTCACATTTCTTAAGTTGAAATGTTAAACCTTTATTTAAATCGTACTGAATATTATGCTCTGTAAATTCCTCTAAAGCAAAATTAAACCCATCCGCGAACAGTTTTTGTGAAAAGCTCGCTTTAGCATATATTCCGAACTTTTTTAAATCTTCTACATATTTGTCTTGACACTTTTTAAAGCTTTCTGAAAAGTCATCAACGTCGTTTGAAAAAAGTAGCCGCCCTTTGTTTTTGAAATTAGAAATCAGGCCTTGAATTTGCCAGACGAACCTGTTCAGCCCTGGATTAACAATATCGTGAAGAAAATCTTTATTCCAATTAAATTTAGTGTAAAAGCTTCTCTTTGAAAGGTTAAAATCGTCTTTAGTTATATCATCTCCACCGGACAGGCGTTCAGAAAAGTTTGTTTTTCCAACGTCCCTTTTTATCCGCTGCTGGTAAACATCAGTATCAGCGGATCGAAATTTCGAACATTTCTCTTTATACTGTTCAACGAAATCTTTGTAAAAACTATCATCTTGAATCGAATGAGTCTGTTCTTTAATTTCATTCTCAAAATCTTTCCATATTTTATCGAATTCAGCCTTTTTTACGATAGTACTTTTTGTGGATGAGAATATCGTAGCAGATGTTTTACGTAGTTTATCTCTGCTAGATGAACTTATTGTACATGTTCTCAATTTCACTAAATACCTAATTGTTTCATTGTCTGTGCGTCTTTTCAGTTCCTTAAACTCGTTTTCAAACAGAGATGAATAAAATGAACTCCAACTATATACATCGTCCATATGCCGTTCTTTTTTTAAAAACTCCATGAATTCCCTTTTTATTCCATCTCTTTTCTCCGAGATGAATGTGTTTATTAAAGAAGCTACTTCTGTTTTGTTCTTTTTCAGCTCTTCTTCATTATGACAGTGAGACATATATTTAAAACATTGATTGACGTGTTCGTCTCTTACCTGGAAGCCAATGTTTCTGATTAAGAGTTTGAAATGGTCTTCAGTCCGAAAAATAAGCATTCATTGTTAAGCTACTTCGAAAGGTGAATATGAATCTTTCCGAATTTATACCATCCCAAAGATCGGACGCAAGCTGATGCAACTCTGACAAGGATTTAAAGCCATTACTCGGTAATAATGTCATAGCATCATTTTTTATTTTCATAATACTGTTACTGTAGTCAGGACAAATTCTCCTAAAAGGATCACCACCTTGCCAAAGATTATGGACAAAGTGTACATCTTTTCCTGCGTCAAACACAAGAACATCTTTAGCATTATAAATATCTGGAGTAACTTCAAGCTTGGCAGCCTCTCGAGCCACTTCATCTAACGTTGAGTCGAAATCCCTGTACACTTCTTTCATATAATCGTCAGTGAAACGGACTGTGACATTGTGATGAATAAAGGAACAGTTATGGCCTAGCGCGATGCGACTTTGTGAAGATTTTAGTTTGATAAGCGCGTGTATAACAATTTGCATGATGTTTTTCATATCTGCTATTTTTTCACCCATTATGTTGATTAACGACAAGTTTCCTAATCCAGTAACAAATGTAGCAAGTTCATTATCTAAATCAGGAGGTCTCCAGACACCGCAGGACAACGGTGCTCTAAGGCCTTCTGAGTCTAAAATCATGACGTAATCTGATGCTTGACTTTCTGTGTTGTGTTGCCTCACATGCAGCAACTTTGCTTGAATTCCTGTGGTGCAACGACCCGATTTAACAGAAAACTGCACCCCAAACATTGTATTTAAAGCAGTAGACTTTCCAGAACTTTGCAGCCCTAAGACGGAAATAGTATTTATGTTATTCACACGCAGCCTTTCATCTAGTGATTTAAAGATACATTGCAACCATCTGCGTGGCATGAAAAAGGATTCCGTCATTAATTCAACTGTCTCGCCCTCTATTATTAAGTTTGAAAATGTGTCCACACAGTCTTTTATACTTGGCAAACAATATGTCGAAGGGTTTTCTTCTAGTACAATGATCGAATCATAAACGTGACTAATTTCTCGGAAAAGATGATCTACTGTTAGGGATGAAAGCTGTATAAGTTTATCTAGGTTTGAGCGGTGATTTTCATCGTCCGATTCTGATCCGTGTCTTTTATGATCGCTCTTTGTTTCATCATTTTCCGTATCCGATTCATGCCGTGTATGATATCTCTTGCTTCCAGCAATCAAGTCTAATAGTGTGTTTTTTTCCTTTGTCATTGTGCATAAAAATGGAGATACTTTTTGTTCAACAAGAATTCTTAGCCACCCAATGAAGTACTTTTGCCTCGTTTTTAGTTGTCTTGTACTCACCAGATATTTCGCAAAAAGTCGGACTGTGTTTGAAATATTTGAAAGGTTTTCTTTCCGTGTGCTATAAATTTCGTCGTTATACTTTTCTGTTTCATGTCGTTCTTCTGCCCTGTTCTTTAATCTCATTTGTTTCATCAATATTGGAGAATGAAAATAAGACAACGGTGTTAACGTACTAATACAGTTTTTAAAAGTGTTTTCATCAGATGTTTGTACATGTTCTTGCCTACTAACTTCAGTAGTCATCACAGAAATGAGCCAATTTGCTAATTTCTTTCCAAAACCTAAGTCTACGTCTTCTTCATCTTTCAATATGTGACCATTGTTATCATTAAACATGTTTATTCTCACTTCTAACGGCAGGGCAGCCTGACATGTTTTCAAATGTTCTGTTATATTACAATGTATAGTTTTCAATAGTTTTACAGGTTCCCTTTCTCTTTCTCTTTCATGCGTAGAAGTAACTTTAAATTTATCTTTGTGATTTTTACATAACTTTCTAATCTTGTCTTGAGTTGTTTTTTTAGTATCTATCCCGACATCTGTGTGCTCAGAGATCAATATTACGCATTTCGGTGTTTCAATGAGCAGTTTGCTATAATTCTCAAAATTGCTCACCATTGTGTTAAGGTCAATGATAACAACAAATACGTCTGTTGTTTGAATTAAACATTTCCAAATAGTGGTTTGGGATTTGAACTCTTCAGCAAAGTCACCTCTGAAATTCATATATGTTTTTATCTGTGTGTTTTCATTTTCAGATGTATCCCAAAATATCTCGACGACTCTTTTAAAAAGATCGCGACTTAAAAGACCAGACTTGCATTCCCTGTTGAAAAAGATTGAGAATGCGTCGTGCCTGTTTTGAATCAAACGATTGAGAAACGTTGATTTTGAAAATTTTGGCCTACCAAGGCGAACAAATGTTATCAGATTGGTTTTCATGTTCAAAGCGCAATGCTCCAAATTATCATTTGATACCGGAAACTGTTGTAGAGGCCATAAGGCAACTTGAAGCGCATTCGTTTCAACTGAATGGTATAAAAAAGGCATGGCAAGTTTGCACAGATACATCTTCTTAAAAAGCGCTTGTTTCAAATGTCCATCACATGAATGAAATGTGGCCATAAATATGTCCATAGCACACATTTCAGTTAACGCTTGTGAGTCATGTTCATTGTTCTCCAAAAGCCAATCATCCATCTCTTCCTGCTTTGTGTCAGGTACGTTGTCTCTGCCTGTCCAATTGCCGTGAAGAAGATCGTGGAGAAGTGTCCACGGCATGTCTGAAAGTCGCCTGTCAGAAGACGGACTTGAAATATCTATAGCCAGTGCTTCATTCAGCGTAATTTTTTGACGAAGTCTTTTAGTCAGACTGAGCTCATCGAAAACTGCATTAACTTCTGCCGTGAGAGAAAAACAGTATATTTACTTATTGTTCGTACATTGACACAACTCGCTTGTTAACATATAAAATAGCTCACAATTTCGTTTTATAGGACCGGTATTCCATGTGCTAGCTGCGCGTTTTCTTATCCTTTTCCTGACCAGTAACACAGTTTTCATTCTATTCCATATGCATACGCATCCGCAAAGAATTGCTAAGTGAGCCAGTTAACGGATGCAGATCAAATGCGGTAATGAATTGGTTTGAAACACGTTTATAAACTTTGCAAAACTCTAGTGTACGAATGATTTATAGGAACACATTTCCACAAAGCAAAACACACTAACATTAAAGTGTTTTGTCTATATGGAAATGAATCGTGTTAAGAAAAGCCTATCATATCAGTGCATATCAAACATTTGTTATTGTTAATGTGAAGAACAATTGCGACTATTTCAACGAAAACTGACTTCTTAATTCTGGTTAGGAATACAATTGTCTTGATTATTTGTGCATGGAACATAACGTTCCCGTTTTGAAAAGCGCGTTGTCGTTTCACGGATTCGAGTAATACATTATATTATGAAACTAATACAAAGCAGTTTCGTGTGAAACAAACCCTTGGTTTGGATTTAGATAATTTTCAGAAAATATGCAATCAGTTTTGGATCAATTATCTTTTTCATGATATGCAGTGGTTCAAGAAATCAGAAGTTCACTTCTTGTGTCTTAATTATCAACACTTAAAAGTGACAATGTTCCTAAATGCAAAACATCAAAAACCTGGTTTCTTTGCATTGTGGCATTGCTACTTTGTTGTTTGTTTACTTAGGTGATATTTTTTGTTGGTACCAATTTATTAAATTTCGTTAGTAGAATATATACAACATTAATAAAAGCATCTAACCTGCACTAATTGAACTGTGTCTTGCTCTCCCAGTTAATTTAACGTTAGCATCTTCAGCAATTGCAACATCCGTTGTCATGAAGATGGAGATGTCAAACCAAGGAGGCTGTGTATTTGATTCCATCATATATGCCACACAATGGTGTATATCAAATAAAATCTTCTCATCCTCGTCGACAATTTGAATCTCTTGTAATATGCCTTTTGTCTCTTTGAGAAATTCAAGGATTCCATATCCAATATAAACTTCTGACAGTTCTTGACAATTGTTACCTATTTGGAACATAAAACATACTGAGTTTGATTTTAAAGGTAGTGACAATACAATGCATACTTCTGGAGTCTAAAACTTTAAAAGTCGCAAACAACAAAGTTTCACAGTCATTCAACGAGACAACCAACGGCACCAGGAAATTACGGGCGTCGATATTTAGTCTACCCATCAATTGGAGGATTGGTAAGTAATCATGCAGGACTATTTCTTTATGACTAAATGTAAACAATTTGTATTTCCATATTCAAATGCTCAATATCCAGATAATTTATTAGTAGCGTTGAGCAACGTTTGTTCAAATTATACAGATATATGTTCCTAATCCTTTATTTTCTTGCTCAACGGACAAGCATTTCCGTTGTACTTGAGCGCTTCGAAACATTCCATCTGGCACCCCTTTTGCCAAATGAGTAAAGCGCAACGACGCCCAAAATCATTTACTACATAGTTAACGAAAGTGAAATTATGACATTTCAATAGAGTGCGATTAAATAAATATTTTGTCACAAATCTTAATAATAAAAGGAAAAAGAATAATGTTTAAAAACGCGACTTTTAGAGGAACTATTGACTGCACCATTGAACTGAAATTACTTCTCGTCATGACCTCAGTGGACACTGTCAGTCTTTTCTTGAAATGTAAAAGCATGCGTTTTATACGTTTCTTTTCACAATTGAATAACTTAAGGCATACAAGAAAAAAGACAATGATGTATTTCCTGTCCGGATCGTAAACGGGGGATCGTAAACACATGTTATGTATTATAAATCCGGACGGGAAACACATGATAAACATCATTAGTAAGCAATTCATATATTCATGATATGTAATTATGAACTATTTATTTTTGCCGATCCTTGTACATAGGTTTAATACATACAGAATACAGACCACTTGGTCATGGAATTAACCTCGTTTAAAAAATAAACATACTAAAATCTGAAGGAGGCGTGCAAGACATCCGATTTAGATCTGTAAAAAGCAGGTCACCTGCAAATCGTTTGAATACATATATTAGTTACAAACATACGGTTTCAATCCGCGTAATAAAGTTATAGTACCTGCTAGGATAGGTGAAAATGCAACTGTGGAAAAAGGGCTTTCTTCGCACTGTGTGAAACCTTGAACAAGGGCTTTCTTCAAATTATTTCCAAATATTTCGACGTTGATCTGTTAACAATAATTGTACATTTTGTCGTCATGCAAAATTCAAGAAAAAGAATACAAGCCATAATAATCCTAATCTACAATATATTTACGTACATTCATTTTTTTACAATCAGTGATGACAGCAGCGTATAACTCTTATTAAAAGCTATGCATAAAAATGAAATAATAATGGGCGCATCTTCCTATTTTATAAATGCTTTCTTTTGGGAACAGTCTTGGTACAGTATGAATCTCGTAAACGTTGATTTAGTGTATAAAATCCACAAATGGCTTAACTATGGTGGCAAAAAAACTGCCGGAAGATTTGTTTCGAATTGTTTTGTGTCAACCACTTAATTTGCGCAATTATTATCTAGCTATCTAGTTAATATTCTCGAATCTAAAATCATCCATGTTACCACTTACTACTAGTTAAAATAATTGTACGTTGAAGGATTATTTTACAATTTTTGATATGGCAAATCCTTCACGTAGTTAGGGATTGGAAGAATCCGTACAACTTTTATTATTTTAGACTACACTTGCTACGTACAACTAGCAAAGCATAAGTAGATAACTATTTGTATATATTTATTTATAGATAACTGGTAACAAAATCATATCTAGTAAAGCAGTTATTATGTTTCTTACTAAGTAATTCGCAAATCATGACTTGATAACTGTTAAGCCGGATATGCATTAATAAATTAGTGGTAAAACATTATAGCCTGTTTTAGTATTATGTTTTTCTCTTACCGAAAAGGTTATACGAGTATTACCTTAAGGCTGAATAAATATCGCGAAATTAAAGTAACACGAAACATTTCACAAACGTTATTAGTTCATTTTATGGCAGTAGTATTTCACCATACTTGACTCATCGAAAAAGCGAGAAAAAAGGAAATCGAAAATCACATCTCCTTTCAATAAATGAAGGCTTTTCAGAAATATTAAAATATAATTCTTTTAAGTAGTACGGATCGCGTTATTAGGATTACAACGAAAATTGTATTCTCCGTGAACTGCGACAAAGTGAACATTTTTACTTTAAATCTCAGTTTTCCTTGCAAAATACCTTTTGGAAGCGTTAGCGGTCATTGTCAAAGTTCCTTCTAAGGTAATGGAGGCATCGCGTTTTAAAATGAACGTTTTGATACAATTTATTCATTGCACAGCGTTGGTAAAATCTTAAAACAAAAATCATAGTCAATCGGTCTCCTTGTGTTACATAACCTCTATTTCGTTTATTAGACGAGGTGACTTAGTGGATTCAGTTATCAACCTCTGACTTCTTCAAAATAGCTATATTATTAAGTTTAATAAAAGGCAATGTGTATCCCATTTACGTTCCTTCACTACATTCGTTTAATCTGTCATTCATTATGCCACTAGATGATGATGTCAGAGTCATCGATTTGTTTCAATATTGGGGCAAACGAACAAAACAACAAAACAAGTAAACAAAGTCATTGCATACTGGTCGTTGAAATCGGACAAAAAGGCCCCACTTTTTGTTTTCAGTCGGTGATTTGTATTTTTATCTTGCATGGAAACAAAGACATATCACCTATTTCTTATAATGTGTCATTTTGGGCTATACTAACCGCCGAATATGGTTTATACTCATCCCAAACTGGAAAAGGGACCCTTAAAACCTCTTGATTGTGCGTTACAAATGCATCATCCACCAACAAGCACGCGTTCTGAACTTTATGCAATTTGCCACACTTTACTGTCAGTTTTAGCTTGTCTGTAAGTCTGATCACCGTAGGGAATTCTGAAATGTTACATAAACGCACATTCATTGAAGCTTTTTTATCAAAAACATATATTGATAGTCTTCTTTACATGAAATAAACATTCCCGGACCTAATTTAACCGGTTAAGTGGTGTTTGTGTCTCGCTAGTTATTTTCTCTGAAAAAAACACAACAACTCTTGCACCGAGTTCGAGTTGATTCCCAGCTTGCAATATAGGCGCGGCGATGCAACAGGGATAAAAACATAACCGTTTGCTGATGGGCTGTTATGTTGTTTTTTATGAACTAACATCTGCCTCCACACTCATGCTTTAGAAAACATCCACTGCATTAAAAACCACACCGCACGCTAGCTCTTTTTGTAAGCATATCAGGCATATAATATCACTGTTTCTTTTGCTATATTTGATATGGAAAACTTAACTACCTTCATAAATTATTAAAGATGCACTCTTATTCCCCCACCCCCACCAAAAAAATACCACAACTAATAATATTGTTTTAATATTCCAAAAAGGATGAATAAATGTCGAAAACAATGGTTCTTATGAGGGATACCAAGTTTAATTTGAAAGAAATGAACATAAAACACGGTATTTCTACCTTATAAGACTATATTAGATCACAGTAAATCTTTTAGCTTTCACCAGTCATTTAATATTTTTGCGTTTTCAGCTATTAAATACACGGTTACAGTCTTGTTATCAGTAATTAATATTTTCCACTAATACATTATTTAGTAAGAAGTTAAAGGTTTATTAGTCAAAACTGATGTTTGTTACACATGTGTATTCATTGATTTTGAATAAGAGTGCCATTTTAATCAGTTTCGATAAAAAACAACAACAAAAAACAACAACAATACATCAATGCACTAGTTTGATTTTGCGTTCAAGTGTCAAAATGCTTTGTTTTAAAACAGCCACAGTTGATAAAATTGACATTGCAATTCATTAAATAATTACATTAGTATTTGTCTACTTAATCGTACGCGAACGTTACATAATGACGTCGTTGAAATTGTTCGCATTTATTTGATTTGGATGTAAAAACAGGCTATCGCTTAAATTGCAAAATAGTGAAATATATCAAAATAATAACTTCAATGTTGAAACAGTGAAAGATAAATTATATTTCACTGATAAATCTCTGTAAAACATCGGAAAGTATATAACAAATGAAGTAATTGATTGAGTTGAGTTTTAATCAATTGTTCTGTTTCTCAGGACGCTTCCTGGCAATCGACGTCTCAAAGATACTTTGACTTTGAGCAAATGATTCCATAATAAATATATCAATGAATTAAATAATTTATAATTTAACAACCTAGCAAGCCAATATAATAAGTATAAGTTTACCTGGTATAGGGCCTGGGTTTGGTTCTATTCCCGCTTTGAGTAAGAGTAAACCAATAAATAGAACTGCTCCCGTCAACCCTGCAATTCTCTGTTTTAATACCAAACAGTTCCACAAAGGACCCAATATAGCTGGTATATATCGGACTGCATCTATACTTGGCAATTGCAACTTCAAATTCTGCTCTGCCTTCTTCTCGTTAGCTACATCAATTATAAAGGCATACTTGCATATATATTACATGTGTTTTGTCTCTTCTATATCTTTCTTAACATTTAATTTTGTGTTCCTTACACTTAAATATACGGGTAGAAAATGCATATTTAATAAAACAAATCGTATTTAATGAAATACACCTGGTGTAATCAATAATCCACTGCAAACTTCCTGATCGGAGCAATATTTACACATATTTGCGTGTTTACTTTTATTTTTCTATCGGTGTTCACTCCAAAAGCTTAGCAACACTGCTTGATAGTATTAAGATTTATTTACTGGTCCATCAGAACACGTGAATAATTAGTTTTAAACAATGCGCGTAGCACAAAGTATATGCATACATACAATGGATGCATAAACTCACCGGCATCTATAAGACTGAAATCGTAGGCGCCTGACCACAGCACCAGGCACATAACAACCATGAATAGAGAACTCGTCGTGCTTTTCAAGAAAAGGCTAAAGTTGACTGATATACTTGAAGTTACAACGTCGGAGCCAAATGCAAACTTGTTCGTCCCTATTCGAGCTCGGTAGGTTTGAATATCAACACCCATGATGGAATCTGGAAAAAGATGAAGTAAATGTCCGTTTGGTTACACCTTTGTTCACTCAGGAAATAAGGTTATATCTGAGGTCGTCAGTGAAATAAGTCATGTGGAGGAAAATCATAGCTTGTTGTATATATTTTGCACAAAGGAGGATTAAAGTGGTCATCTAGAACAGTTGTCCGTCTCTCATCGGTCAAGAGGATGTTTGTTCGACCCAAACCTCCGGGGTTCTTTCTCATGACCTCTCAAAATACCCCCAAAACCGACTCGAGATAGATTCTTTTACCGAGCTTTAGAAAATAAGTTTAATCCAAAGATGCTACAACAGAAAATCAAAACTCCATCCAATGCAGAGAACTTAGTTAATGATCACAAATTAAAATATGAGCAAATCAGGAACAGTAAAAGCTATATTCTATTTCATATGTTACTCATCTGCCGATACTAGTTTGCTGTTTATCTATGTGAAGGCAAGGAGGCAAGGTGTTTGTTGGGTGTTTTCGGTGTCAATACCGTACAGCAAATGTCGTAACATAGTATGGGCAGCACTGATATGCAGAGCCATCCTGGTGGTATGACTTTGCATTTTAAGCTTTATATTCTTTCAAATTTCTGAGAGTTTTAACCATACCAAAATATTCGTGATATTTAAGATATTAACGCTTTTGTCTTTTTGTAAAATATAGGCATGAATCCTTTTCCATATTGCAGTCGGACATCATAACATGGTTGCATTAAATCTTAGAGATTATTTAGGAAATATATAGCTAATTCGTTGGATGGATGTCGTTAGTCAAACAGGTTTTATATAGCACTATCGTTACTGTAATGCATGTATTTCAAGGTTCAAAGTATTTTCGCCACACTGATGTACGTTTTTGTGTTTGCTGGTATAGATAGTTTTGTCACAATCTTTGCATTCAAGGTGAATCCCACCGGTCGAATAGCCAAACTTATTTGTCTTTTTGTGTAGAGCAAAAATGAGATTTTTTATGAATCAAAATCGCCGCCATGACTGTCCAGATTAATGGGTAGTTCTCCTTTGGTCCTTCGTGAATAATAACGTTTAAATATTCATTTCAATAACACTAATTTAGGGATTTGATAAATTTGTAATATCACTTGAACACTTTTGATTGCATCAATGCCTCACCCACAAAGCCGCATATTTTTTTTTGTCCGTGTATCTATCATATTCCATGACAAAAATTCTCCCACTCAGGTTCCCTTTCCAAACACTAGGAAAACGGCTCAAGCGCAGTATGCATTCGTTTGAAACCACTGCCCTATGGCTAACGCATATTTACCAATGCATTCCTAATGGTTCTTACAATACAAACTATTCATATATTGACATAACTTCAATAACGTTCAAATTTTAGTTACTGCTGATCTTCGCATATACGGTAGCTAACTAGGAACATTCATCTCCGGATTGTCTAGAGAGAAGCAAACTAAATCGTCCGAGGCTCTTTCATCCGTTGTATTGTCGTCGTTTTCATAATTTTGGTAGTCCTGTGGCATCTTAGTCATTAAATAATTGCTTAGAATATGTTTTCATCGTTTTGAACTTATTAATCTTCTTTTCACTAACTCTCTTGGTATCGCAGAAATGCATGAACACATCGTATTTACCGAACTTTTGATTTTTGCCATCAGTTATATTCGAATCTTTTCGTAGCCTCCGTTTTAATGCTCCAATCCCTGTCTTAACATGATTTTTCAGGATCGTCAAAAGCGTCATTGCATAAAAATATCCACAGGCACACGATACAATAATGATACGGCATAAAACGAATTAAAACAGGATATAAAGGCTTTACAAGAGATGGCAGTCTATGAATACAGACCTACAAAGTCAAGTGTCGCCAAGCGTTAAGTTTAATCAAGGCGATTGTTGTCTTTCAAAGCAAAGCACACGATTTATTGTTCTGCTGATTCAAACACCTAAGAATACAAGAATTTCTTGCTTCGAGTTATCGCCTGATTATTGCATATACCATGTGTATCTTGACTTGATACGTGTTGCATAAATGTATCATTTTTAATACCATCCTGCAAGTATTGATCATTCATAGAGCTGCAACTAAATATCGTATCTTCTAAACGAGGTATTTTTAATGACAATGAAAATAAATGTCAACACATTCAATAAACGATTATGGTAAATGCATGGTCGACAACTGTATTTACTTCGTTGTAATTCATAAATAGCGAAGTTGTGTATCGGAGGTATTCGATGTGGTTTACATTGCCTTCATACACTTATAATGCCAAAGCGACCTGTATACCCAAACGTATTGGACGAAATTGGAGTAACCTAATTGGTTGTGACTTAATGTGAATAATGCTTTGTCTGGATTTAACCATTTATGATCTGAAGCCCTGTTGTGACTTAATATAACTTTTTTGCGTGTGATGGGATGTTGAAGAACACATTTGTAAATGGAGATGACATGTGTGTGATTATTGAACAAATACAATACAGATAGCATTTTTGTTAAACCTTATCACTTAGTGACCTACACAGTTTAATTGAAATAATTAGTTAATTATCACTAATTATATTAGTGTTCATCTATGACGGAGGTAGAACAAAGAAGTGAACAAACCAGTAATTTATGTTTGTTTTTTTATGCATTAATTCTGGTGTTAACACATTTTATGGCGGATAAACAGGTGAGTTATGTTAGATTTAGATTTTATCATTGCTTTGTTTTAGATTTATTTTAAGTCATTACATTGATCGGCCATTTTGGCAATGATCTAGACACATTGGAATGGTAAAGCATGTAACTATGTTGCTTGTTCAGGAGCTTAAACAACATAGCACATGTAAAGCTTTTTTCTGATCTATAGTTCTTGTTAGCAAACTACATACATGTATGTTAATTGCGGGATTTGTTCTTTTTCTGTTTACTTGCATTGTTTTACTGTGTTGTTTGTGTTGCTCTGTAGTCCTGCCTTACTTTGCATTGTTTTGTAGCTGGTAGCTGCTTTATATATGTTATCCATATACATTTGTTAAATAGTCGGTTATAAAAGCTCATCAGAGCTTATGTAAACTGTATAAATGTCTTGTCGACCTTAAATAAAATCTTACCTTTCATTTTAGGCAACAGGTATTTAAGACGACGGGATGGATACATGTGAGACTATTATGTTCAATGACATATCTTCGTCTGTATAGTTCGATCAGTCACACATTATTTAAAACAATGACTTAAAATGACATGTAGAAAATGACCATGGTATTCCAAACTATTGCGCGCAACTTGGCGACTTAACTAGCTAACCGCATTATTAAACCCCTCAAACCTGTAACTTTTTGTTGCAGTGAGTTTTGTCATTAGGCGTTAAAATATGTTTATTTCCCGTTTCCTGAGCTACCTTTTTTGCACCAATTCTAGACGTTATTATTGCTTTGAGGTTTGGTTTTTATTTGTTTGATTGTAATCTATTAAAAAAGTTTTCGGCTTTTAACAATACCAGCGATACTTATACGGAGTGTTCCGTAGTTTAAAGCATTAAACGTATAGTAAAAACTATCAAGAAAATAAATGGGGGATGAAACCGGAAACACACAAAAAATTTTTTTTGACTCAGTTCATGCATTGTACTCCTCCAATTTGTTAAAATCAAACAAGTTTTGCAATACCTTCGTGAATATGACGGCTCAATTGTCCATTGTGTGAAAATTTGAAATCTGTTTTGCACCGCAGTGGGAGCAAAACGAGATCTAAATGCTCCCAGTCTACACATTTTTAACAAAGGTCTGGGAGCATTATGTAATGTTAATCATTAGTGATAAATAAAGCATGTAATCCTGTCATTATTCTGAAAGTTTTGTTAAATAAATTGTGTTGCTTGGAATATTCATGCCAAATCAACTATTTTCCTGAATGGGTCAATTCCCTCAGAAGAAGAGTTCGGGAACCGAGTATACTCATTTATGTTTCACAAAAAGCTGGGCTATACATTAATAAGACATTTCTTCGTTCTTTATGAGATAAATGTATCAAAAGTGCCTACTTTATTTGAACTTGTAATTTTTACATTTTATAAAAAACCCAGTCTTATTTACATTTTCCTTTCAAATTCACAAGGGTAATGGACTTTACAGATATTAAGTCAATGTTAATTTTAGCAATGGCGGCATCTCAAACTTACGGAACTTTAATGAATACAAAAAAGTTCATATGCTTCCCAAAATGACATTGTAATGTTCAAATCAAAATTTCTATTACTTTCGCTTCAATGTAAAAATGTCGTTTCATCTAAAATTCACAATACCTTTCTGGAGTTAGGCTTTGTTCTCATAAAAGCTACTTCCTCTACACAGCAGAAACCACAAAATGCAAACCGGCTAGTTGTTCAGCATTAAACCCGTACGCACATGCGCACTGGCAAAAAGATCGTAAAAACGATGCATTGCGCAGCTTTTTGTGCAGAATTACATCATTACTAACGCGCTTGGGATATAGTTACAATGCTCATCAATTTGAAATAAGGTCATACATATTTAGGCGAACGGTCCGAACGAAATATTGTATGAGCGTCTAAAGATGATGATTATGCCCCCCCCCCCCCACCTACAAAATAGCTAAGTTTATGATAAAGGAGGCATGTGGGTGTATTTTAAGCATAAGTTATCGACCTCACTGACATGAAATGTTAACTAAAGGAAGTGTGTGTGTGTGTGTGGAGGGGGGGGGGGTCCTGACCCGGATACCCCCCTCCCCTGATTTGCTTGTGTATTTAATATAATAAATCTTGTATTAAGTACGTGTCCATAATGTCCACAATGCATGAGTTTTAGTGTTAAAACAATCAGGTTGCGTTTTCAATTAGTTATATATCAGATCATTAGCTTCAATTGGCCAGTATTATACTCATGAATTAACTGTATCGTATGTTCAAAACCACCGTGATGACTCTCTAATATTTTCTGAGTTCTGATTCTGTCTGCATCACACTGCAGTTATCGTCAGAATCTTTATCAGGATTAAACGCTACCATTTTGTCTTGACCGTGAGTTTTTCATCCCGACATGAACCTGAGAAATTTCTCCGTAAAAAGACTAAGCCCTATTCGCCCAAATCGCTTTACATGATCAGATAAAAACATACCTTCAGTGCTATCTAGGAGACACCATTATCAAATCACTCAACAACACCATCAAACAGTAAATATATAATATTAGACACTGTCAACTAGCTCTTCGCTAGAAGGGTTGTGATTTTTCATTCTTTTGAATTTGATTTTCCGAGTTAAAAGCGTGTCTAACACTGATGAAATGTTCTGAATATTATCGTCAAACGTGGTTCCATTTCCACTGCAGTCGATGTTTCCAACAGAGTTTACGCTCAAATCGTCGTCGATTTCGTTTTCATTGATTTCGTTCAATTGTCCTATGTGTATAACCATAACATGGGCTGTTGGTTTAGAGGTGTGTTGCAACAGAAAAAGGTGTTCAACTTTCGATAGCTTTAATAGTTTTTATATGTCATGATTTGGACTAAATGGCTGAAGATGATAATTCATTTGGGACGACTCGAAAATCCTTTAACTATAATGACACCAGTTATTTTTTCGAATATTTGCATATTTTAATTTTCAGATTCATGTCTTTGTGTTGTGATGCTTATTGAGTTATAATTATAACAGTTAATGCATACAAATTCTTCCGTTTTACCTGAAAACCCCAAAATACAAGGTAAACTCAAGTATTATACAATTACTTAAAAATTAATATTAAAATTTGCCAATAAATATATTATCATACAAATATATAGTGTGAATAAGCTACACTTTCAATGCAATATATGATATAAACATAATCTAAATAGTTAAAAAAATCAATAGAAGTTTGCGTGTTATATTTTAATATGCCTTATTGACAGCATTTCAATTACAAAGAACGTATCAAAAGGGGCATACTTCGAATAAAAAAAATGGCGGATGCATACAGTCTCCATTATACACTATTATGTCTAATGGTATATTGCCTCAGCTCGGAAAATCAAAAACTTAAGGCACTATTAAAAACAGCATTTCACAACTTAATAACTTCTACGGCCCAACTGCAAACAGATGTACGCATGATGTAAGTAGAAGTGACTACATCTTTCGAAATCCTTGAACAGTTTATGACGCAGAAAAGAGACTGTTTTATGACGAAAATATGATTATGTTTTAGGAACGTTTCTGAACATAAGCAATAAGACATTATGGTGTCGTTCATTGTTTTTTTTATAATTTAACCTGCTCAATAAAACGAAAAATACAATCATAACGTTTACTCCGTTGCTTTCCAGCTAAGGGTTTAATTTCTTATTAATTACTTAAACAACGTAGAATTAAGTCACAGAGAGAGAAAGAAAGAGAGAGAGAGAGAGAGAGAGAGGCGGGGGGAGGGACACTTCCTTCAGTATCAGAAGAAAATTCAGTGTGCTACACAACATAATGAACGGCATCTTTTCTTTGTAGATTATCGACCGTGAGGTCCTTTTTCTATGGGTTTCACATTACGCCTCCAAAACGAAGTAAAACAATACCTTGAGTTGGTTTTCTATTGAGGTCGAAATTCAAATTCTTCGGCAGTATTTTGACCCTTATAGAATTATGATCCCACTCCTTTTGTTTTAGAAAAAGTGACCCCGGGTCATAATATATCAACTCCCGGGTCATACTATTAAGACACCCCTACACGAAGTAAAGTGATACCGGAAATTTTATTTTCTATGGGGGGTCGAAATTCTTGTCAGGGTTCAATTTACTTCGTGTTGTATACCAACTATTTCCTGACTATAAGTTGTTGTGTTGACTAAATAACACACTCATTTGATTTCCGCCCCTTTATCCACACGGCGAAGGTTAGTTGTGAACGACCTGGTAAGTTATCATTCAATGTCCTCCATGAGTGATAATTTCAAGTGTGTGTTAAACGATTTACTATTGAAACTGATAATCGTTTATAACACATACTCTACATATAAGCTTATACGGTTAACATTATTTCATAATTGATAATTTGTCATCGTGTTTAGTAGTTTGTCCTTTAATGGCGGGATATTGATATTTAAGGCATGAATTACCATTTGCTTCATTTAATTCTTCAAGACTTGCTGATTTCGTTTAACGCAAACTGGTTTGGATCGTTTGCCCTACCACACAGTGCATTACTTTTGTTGTTGTATATATCTGTTAAAACTCGCTCATTTAGGTTGATCTGCAGTTTTAGGATAACATTTTCAGAATACTTATTGTGCAATTTAACAAGAATACTCTATGTCGCTATTCTAATATGTCTATCGGATTTCTTAGTAACGCCAGATGAGCCGCGTTGATTGGATCTCTGAAGAACCACAAACAATGGTAGTAGGAAACATTTAAAACGAGGTATATGTCAAGTGGGGATCTCAATTGTGTCTTGTTTATTTTGATGTAACCTAGTCTCTAAAAATATTACTTTACTAAAATTTCAGTTGAAATGCCACTTTTGAGCTTACGTTTGGCAATTACTTGCTGATTTCATTCGTGTCTTGTCCATAATTGGACTTAATTGTAATTTCACGTCATAGAACTTTGTCACGTATGCTTTATATGCTTTATCGATGCTAGTGGCTCAAGTCAGGTCCATAACTTAGTCATTCTGGTCAAAGTAATTATTTTAAAAAGGGAGTATGTGTTGACATGCACTTGCTGTGCTCTTGTTTAAGTTGTAAAATTACATTCTCGTACACCATTAATGTTTCACGGTGCAAGTTTTATCTTAGTGTTTCAGTGTACAGAATCCGACATTAATGTGCCACGCATGCATGTTATTAGGAATATAAACATTGTATAAGAAGCAGTTGCTCTTATTTGTTGACAGGTCTGGATGACACCATAGGCATGTGGGACATTTCTAACGGGAATATGTTGGCCGAATTGAGTAACAAATCTAACACGGTGTATTCCCAGTGTTTTAGTAGATGTGGTATTGTTCAAGCTTCAGGTAAGCTTCCTTTATGTATGGAGGACTTCTAATGGGATTTATGTCAGCCCAAATGAGAGACCATACTAACACGGTGTATTCCCTGCCTGTGTTTAAGTCGATTCGGTTCAGTACTGGCTTCAGGTAAACTTCCTTTATGTACAGAACACATCTAATGGGATTTATGCCAGCCCAAATGAGACACCATACTAACGCGGTGTTTTGTCTGTGTTGTAGTAGATGTGGTTAGGTACTAGCTTCGGGTAAGCTTCTTTTATGTATGGGGCATTTCTAGCTAGATTGATTCTAGCCTAATTGAGTTTTCAATATAACACAGTGTATTCCCTGTGTTTAAGTAGATGTGGTTAGTTCTAGCGTCAGGTAAGTTCCTTTATGTATGGGCCATTTCTAGCCGGATTTATTCTAGCCTAATTGTGTAACCAATCTAACACAGTGTGTTCCATGTGTTATGGTAGATGTGGTTCAGTACTTGCTACAGGTAAGTTTCCTTTATGTATGGGACATTTCTAACAGGATTTATGTCAGCCCAAATATGAGACCATTTTAACACAGTGTGTTCCCTGTGTTTTAGTATATGTGGTTCAGTGCTGGATCAGGTAAGTTTCCTTTATATATGGACATTTCTAACGGGATTTATGCTAGTTCAGTGCTGGATCAGGTTATCTATAAAGCTTTAAGATTTTTGAATTCCCTGAGTTTAAGTAGATGTGGTTCATTACGGGCTTCAGGTAAGTATCCTTCATATATGGAACATTTCTCACGGGATTTATGCTAGCCCAAATGAGAGACCATTCTAACACAGTGTATTCCCTGTATTTAAGTATATGTGGTTCAGTCCTGTATCAGGTTTCCTTTATATATGGAACATTTCAAACGGGATTTATGCTAGCCCAAATATGAGACCATACTAACATAGTGTGTTCCCTGTGTTTTAGTATATGTTGTTCAGCCCTGGATCAGGTAAGTTTCCTTTATATATGGAACATTCCTAACGGGATTTATGCTAGCCCAAATATGAGACCATAATAACACAGTGTATTCCCTGTAATCAAAGTGTCTAACCTGAACTAATGGAACTGTGCTTCGCTCTCCCAGTCAATTTAAAGTTGGTATATTCAGCAATTGTATTATCCGATTTCATGAAAATGGAGATGTCATACCAAGGAGGCGGTGTATTTGATTGCACCATATATGCCAAACAATGGTGTAAATCAAATAAAATCTTCTCATCCTCGCCGACAATTTGAATCTCTCGTAATGTGCCTTTCGTTTCTTTGCAAAATTCAATGATTCCAAATCCAATATAAACGTCTGACAATTCTTGACAGCTGTTGCCTATTTGGATCAGAAAATATACTGAGTATAATTTTTAAGGTAATGACAATACCGTGTATACTACAGGAGTCTTAAACTTAAAAGTCACAAAGATATCATGCAGGACTATTTCTTTAGGCTATGAGCGAAACAGTTTGTAGCGTTGTGCAACGTAGGTTCAGATTCTACATAAAATATGTTCTTGATAGTTTAGTTTCTTGCTCAGCGGACTAGCATTTCCGTTTAACTTGGCCGTATTGGAAAATTCTGTCTGGCAATCTCTTTGCCAAATGAGTCAAGCGCAAGAACGCAAAACATATTTAACTTTTTTATTTTAACATTTAATTGTGACTTTTCAATAGAACGTGATTGAATAAATAATTAAACAAGAATGCTAATAATATAAGGGAAATAAATATCTCTATAAGTCCACTTTATCTTTTTATATAAGCAATCGGGTATTCCACGTATTCTTTTCTTGATATGTTTTCTTTATACTCAGAGTAAATAAACGTGAAAACAGATTAGGGTAAACACACAGAATACAGACAACTTGCTTATGAAATAAAACTCGTATAAACACAAATATGAAAAAAGCTGAAGGCTGCGTACATGGCAGGTGTTTAGACCTCCGTGTTAAAACTGTATATAGCAAGTGACCTTTAACATCGCTTTAATACATGTATATATGCTTTAAATCCGTGTTACAAAGTTATAGTACCTGCTACGATAGGTGAAAATGCAACTGTGGAACAACGGTTCTCTTCGCACTGCGTGAGACCTTTAACAAGGGCTTTCTTCAAATCATTTCCAAACGTTTCGACATTTTCCTGTAGAAATGATGGTACATTTTGTCGAAATGAAAATCTCAAGAAGAAAACCCCCATAAAAGTTGTACATAAATACCATATGTACGTACATGCATTTTTATACAATCAAAAAGAACTGCAGGGTGTAACTCTTATTCTAGGCTATGATAATGAAATTGCACTTGGCGCATCTACCTTTATTAGCAATGCTTTCCTCTCTTCGTGGTACAAAAGGTATGGCGTTAACGGAGGTTTAGAGTATAAAATCCACAAAAGAATTAACTTCTTAAAAAGGGAGAAAAATAATCTAGAGTAGACTTTTTACCCTTCAAAGTGTAACGTTTTTTCCCTAGCTAGCTCGTCCACGCTACCACAAATAAAACTATATGCCTATTCTCGGTCTCCATTGTCTCAAAAACTACGTATGTAATCAGATACATATATATATATATATAACATATATTAACTAAAATCACGAAACCAAAACGGAATGTTTCATCTTAACAACTCGCTTGGATGAAACTATTATATACACATTACAGAGGAGGGGTGTCCGGTTCATTAATCTTTAGAAAAAGTACTAAACCATTAAGAATATAACTTCTTTTGTAAGTATGATTTACCAGCTTAGTTAAGACGTTTCATACAAAACCATAATATTAAACACAAAAAGTCGTCCTACAGAATTTATAGTAGTAACTAAGACAGAAGAAGTTTCTTTTCCAGGCTCTGGAATTAATAATTTCGGGTAGATTACAAAAGAATGAATGATACGTATTTGTTTAAGTAGTGTGAATAGCGTTAAGATTGCAATGCAATATGTCCACTCCGTGGACAGCGACAAACAGAAAATAAATTCGATTTTAAATCACAATATTCTGAAAACTGTTGCGAAAAAACATGTTGAAGTGTTACCGGCATTAACTAGAATTTAGTATATACAATACCAAATGGACGACACGTTGTTAAAAGCAATCAGTAGGGAGATCTCTAATCAGAACACAACCTTCATGAGTCTCACTGATGTAAAAGGACTTTGCAATTGTAATTGATAAGCACGATTCTCTAAGATGGCACAAACCAACTAAAGGGTTGTAATAATGTAAATCAACAACAGACACAAAAATAACAAAACAAACATAAACGGTATTTTTTTCAGAATATTCAGACTAATCGTTATTTCCTGTAAACGTAACGCGGCCACGCCACTTTTAACAAAGTGAATCTTCGTCGGATTTTTGACGATCATTATATGCAAAATTGAGAGGGTCAATCGCTAATTCTATCGATGACGCGAATTCGCCTTTTTCTTTATATTGGCGAGCTGCTCATGTTTATGATAATGCTGCTACAATTTATGAACATCGAAATGGCAAACATTAGGCTGTCTAGATAGATTGGAAGTGTTCTCTGCTTCGACCTTCGTTCTTATCCATAAGTTTTTTTGAAGAACCATTTTCCTTGAATATTTACATGCTTATTGAGCGTGAATAAAGTTAGATAAGTTTATGTATTATGTATTTTATATAACAGTGGACAGGTTTTACTAGGTTTTTTGTCACGCTATTTTTAGCAACACGAAAGTAGTTCCGAGACTACACACGGTACTCGCATGCTATGGAATCAGAAAACGACAGTATGGTGATACGGATTTTTCAATACGGCGTATTTTCACTGTTGGATATGGAAATGGAAATTGATATTCGTATTATAAATTATTTTATTCTGTGATACTTGCGGTCACCACAATCTAATGTCATGGTCATCATTGATTTTCTTAAAGGTAACCGGCAAACGAGCATAACAACAAGAAATTAACACTTTATAGCATATCTGTCCTTGAAATCTCGCGAAAATAACATTGATGATTGAGTCCCACTTGATGATATATATTGCTATCTAAGACAGCAAAACAAACCAATTATCCTCCATTCCTTTCAGTATGTCCTTACAGGCAAAACTTACCGCCGAGTATGGTTTATAGCTATCCAAAACCGGAAACGATAGCCTTAAAACCTCTTGATTTTCAGCTTCAAATGCATTATCAACCAACGAGCATGCTTTCTGTACTTCATGCAACTTGCCACTCTTTACTGTCAGATCTAGTTGTCTGTCTTTAAGTCTAATCACCATAGGGAATTCTGAAATGTTAAATGAATGTAATGCATTAAAGGGAATATTGAAATTTTCTCTCTCGTTATAAATTACATACATGACTTTTTCACATATAAGTTTGAAACAGATATATCGCCACTAACATCATGGTTCTCAATACACGCAATATATATTCCAAACTTAAAATAACTGGATAAGTGTTTTTTCGATCTAACACGCTCTTGACTCTCAAAAGGAGCTATGTGAATACTTTTCCGGCCGGAGACTATATTTTTTGACCGGAACATTTTATTAAACCATTTCCTCCATATAGGTCATATATACTAGTACCTCGTATAGGTCATGATAATCAAAAGGTCACTCATTACAAAGGTACATTTGCAAAAAAATGACAAAAATCGTTTTTGGGCACGGTCTGTTACTCGTTAGAATGAAGAAAGGCGGAGAACCATTTATTAGGTTTTTAGAGGAAAAATACACCTACCATCCTATATAGAACACCATCATGGGAAAACTAGTCAACTCGTTTAAACCCCTTGCAAAGTTGACCAAATTCCACAAAAATCGACACAAGAACAGTTTTCCGGCTGGTTCTGTTATTCGCTTAAGTGACCTAGGTGGAGAATCACCTTAGAGGTCTTGTAAGGGACACATACACCTACTACCCAATATAGGTCTCCATACAAGGAAAAGTTGCTAACTTGTTAAAACCACTTGCAAATATGGCCAAAATTCCACAAAAACGACAAAAGAAACGTTTTCCGGCCGGGTATGATACTCGCTCGACTGAAGTAGGTTGAGTACCACCTAGTAGGTGTTGTAGGGAACACATACACATACCATCCCAAATAGTTCACCATACTAGGAAAATTCAGAGAACAAGTGGATACGTGACCCAGCCAGAAAAAGAGTTTTCTAAAGATTGTGGCCAAACATTTCGATTGATTTAAACGGGTTAACGAGTTTTCCAAAAGTGGAAACCTATATAATGCACGACACCTTCTAGTTGAAACTATGCCTTCTTTACTCTAGAGAGTACCAGACCCAGCCAGAAAACGGATATCTACCTGTCTTAGTCCAAACTTTACGATTACTTTAAGGGAGTTAACGAGTTTTCCTAGTATGGTGACCTATATGGAATGCTAGTTGAACGTGTCACCTATAATACCTTCTAGGTGCCCTGAGTTGTGTGTTTGCAGCAAACTCTTGCGATTGCAGCAAACTCTTGCAATTGCAGCAAACTCTTGAGATTTGGTTTGCCGCGTGCAGTGTATTCACTGTGACGCAACAGGGATACAACACAAATCAGTTTGCTAACGCGAGCGATTAAAGTAATTATGGTTGATTTTTGTCAACGAACAACTGTCTCCGCACTCAACTTAAATCACATTTGAAAACATCCACTGTATTAAAAATCCCATCGGTCCCACAAATGAGTGAAACATCAAAATAGCTTTTTTCTGGGCAATACATTCACCTGTATGCGACTGCGAAACATTTTCGTTTGATCTGTATTTGTTCGGAATTAAAGACATTTTTTAAAAACAGTCATTGTCACTTTGAAAAAACCTAGCAAGATAATATAATACATATAAGTTTACCTGGTTTAGGGCCAGGATTAGGTTCTATTCCCGCTTTGAGTAAGAGTAAACCAATAAATAAAACTGCTCCCGTCAACCCTGCAACTCTCTGTTTTAATACCAAACAGTTCCACGAAGGACCCAATATAGCTGGTATATATCGGATTGCATCTATTCTTGGGAATTGCAACTCAAAATTCCGTTCTGCCTTCGCCTCGTTAGCTACATCAACAATAAAGGCATAATTGCATGATGGTGAAATGTTAAATATATAATTAATGTACACTGTCTCTTTTATATCTTTCATAACATTTTAAATGTGTACTCCTTACACTTAAAAATACGGAGCGACAATGTAATAAAAATCATATTTGATAAAATGCACGTGGTGCAATTTACACACTCCCTGCAAACTTCATTTTTGGTCTAAGTTCACTCCAAAAGCTTAGCAACACTGCTTGAAAGAATTGAGATTTATTTACTGGTCCATCTAGGCAAGTGAATAATTCATTTAAACAATGTTCGTAGCAATGCATAGATGTATGCATACATATAGTGAATACATAAACTCACCTGCATTTAAAAGACTGAAATCGTAGGCGCCTGACCACAACACAAGCCACATAGTAACCAAGAAGAGAGAAACCGTCGTGCTTTTCAAGAAAAGGCTGAAGTTGACAGATATATTTGAAGTAACAACATCAGAACCAAATGCAAATTTGTTCGTTCCTATTCGAGCACGGTAGGTTTGTATATCCACACCCATGATGAAATCTGAAAAGACAGGATGTAAATGTCAAAATAAATTAACACCGTTTATGTACATCAAATAAGGTTATATATGACTTCGTCTGTGAAATAAGTAGAGGAAATCATACTAGTTGTATATATTTTCGAAAGTATTCATTAATTTTATGTTTACTCATTGCTATGGGTTTTCCTTGTAATCCTATATAACTCGTGGTTGATAATTGTTTTTGTTGTAAACATGAATACCTCAACCGGACTCGTTTTCTCAGACGACTTAACACCACAAATACGACATTATTTATTGAACCTTACAACATAAAATTGGATAAAGGAGGATGAGAGTGGTCTTCTATAACAGGTGTCCGTCTCTCGCCTGCCAGGAGGTTGTGGGTTCGATCCCCACCAGGGGTTCTTTCTCATGGACCCTCAAAATGATTGTACCACAGAAAAAAGACTCGAGGGAGATTTTATAACCGAGTTTTAGAAAAGAAGTTTAAACTAAAGATGATACAGCAGAAAACCAAACATTCATGCAGTGATAAGAACTAAGTTTATGATCACAAATTAAAACAAGAGCATATTAGTAACAGTAATAGCCATAGCCATTCTTATTTCTTATGTTACTCATATGCCGAAAATAGTTTGCTGATTATCAGTGTGAGTGCAAGGTATTTCTTGTGTGTTCTTGGGGTTTTAAGTGTCAATACGGTACAGCAAATGCCGTGACATAGTATGGGCAGCACTGGCAAGTAGAGGCCTCTTGGTGGTATGACTGCATTTTATGGAGATTTATATTATCTCAAATTTTACAGAGTTTTACCCATGCCAAAACACACGTGATATTTAAGGGCAAATTTACTACCATCGCTTTCACAATAGCAGTCAATCTTATTAAGTGCTACTTGCTTTCCCCCAATAATTATTCCGTGCTGTATGTCCTTGTCACCTCCATGGGCTTCATAAGACAGCAATTGGTAGGAATTGGCATCTTTTTAGCCTCTCCCCGATAACCGTTGGATGCAATGTTTATGTTCAAGAAGTTTGACCCTTAATACTTAATTACATGCGGCTGCTATTGCTATGCATTTTTTGATGTACAGATACCTGAATCAGCTTTGGTGGGTGTAAATGGACAATGATATAAGGTCGAGGAAACATCGCTTGAAAATATCAATGTCACTTTCATTGTAGTGTAAGTGATATTTCTGAAAGTCGGTTTCTTGAGTTGTGTTCTGAACTTCATTTAAAAGGTTTAGTAATGAATTCAGGTTTCATTTTATCGGGATCGTAATAAATGATCTCGGGTAAATTAGGGAGGATAACACGACGATTTGTATGTCTCCTGCCATTGGAATGATGTTCAGTGAATTTATGAATACTATTTTACAGACATGAAAAAGTTCGTGTATTTTTTAAATAAATTCGGGTAAAATAGCGTTTTCGTTGAGAAGGTTTAAAATAGGGATAATTGTCATATTATTTTAAATGATGAACAATGCCAGTGATGTCTACATTTTCCTCACAAACTGCAAAATAATATGCAAAAAAAGTCGAAGTCGTATCCAAAAAATATTTATTCTAACCACTATTTTCACGCGAATTTCATTGGCAAAGTACAAGTTTGGTCGATGTTCAAAAGAATCATTCCAGCCGTTTTGCAATTAACGCATTTGTTTTCGTAAATTCAAGGCATAAATTAATTTCCACATTCCAGTCGGACATCTAAGGTGCATTCAGAGATAATTTAGGAAATGTTTATATTTGCTTTGTTGGATGAAGGTCGTCAGTCTTAATAGGCATATATAGAGGACATTTGTTTCTTTCAGTGTAAGATCGTATTTTATTTCACAAATGTCATAGATAAACCATTTTCACGAGTGAAAATATAATTTTTCTATGATCACTCGTGAAATTAACTACGATCTTACACTGAAATAAACACTGAAATAAACAAATTTTCTGATTCTTTTATGCTTATTTTCGGAGTTTTTTTTGTGTTTTAATTTATTTCTTAATTACCCCCTTATTAACGCCGCTACCGGTGGGGCGCCCCTCACGCAAAATTATAGTTG
This sequence comes from Mya arenaria, assembly GCF_026914265.1. NCBI lineage: Eukaryota > Metazoa > Mollusca > Bivalvia > Myida > Myidae > Mya > Mya arenaria. The sequence goes on along the minus strand of NC_069128.1, from coordinate 3,448,081 downwards.
TCAACTTTTCTATTGTCGGTTTGTTGAGAAAAAGTTATCTGCTATTCATTCATATAGTTTATTATTCGCTCGTTTTTAAGTGCAAAGCCTTTATGAACTGTAGTCATTGAAGTTTAGTAAGTGCACATATGTTTAAAAAAAACGAAAACATTTTTGTTTATGCGAGGCATGAATACATAACCAAACTGATAGCCGCGATTTAATGAATGAACATTTGGAAGGTCAAATGTGTTAGCAATACAAATGCGGATACTCATTGGATTTTTAACATGTTTCTTATTTTTAGAGTATGTTTCATGATACATAGATATTCAGTCATTTTCTGTCAGAGACAAGTTTGTTTTGCTAGAAGACAGGTCGTTTTCAAGGTCATGATGAGGAGCACGCTAGTTTGTTGACATACGGTAATATCCAAATATATATTTGAATTTATAAAAAAATTCTTTAAATTTGCCAACATTTTCTGGTTTAAAGTGAATTGTTCTGTTTTGATCAAGAGCAAGTAACTACAAAGGATTTTAAAAGTAGTTCTGAAAGTTGATATTTTCACTCCTTATTTTGCAGCGAAAATATATCACTGTTGTAATTTCTCTGATAAAACCCCATATTTCATCGAAAAGCACGAAACTAATAGCACTCTCGTTCCTGCTGGTGTGACGGTCTGGTTTCAATCTTTGACTTTATAATGAATTCTACACGTCAATTACCCAGCTTTATTTGTCTTCTTGTGTACAGCAAAAATAACAGATATTAAAAGTAACGTAGTTATTCGATATGGAAACGCCAATCTTTGTTTATCCTTCATCTTTTTTTAAAAACGACGATTAAATCAAAATCGCCGCCTTGACTGTTAATATTTATTGGAAGTTCTTTTTCTGGTCCTTTCAATAGCTCGAGTCAAGCACTGAGTATTATTACTATTTATTCGAATAATGCTCCGATTTATTTATAATAATCTGTCCAAGTGAACGAAATGCTTCCGTTTGAATACACTGCACTGTGACATACGCATATTTACCAAATAAATTCCTAATGGTTCTTTTAAAAAACTACTGAAGTATTTCATATGCTGATATTTCTGGTGTAATTTATGTTACAGCTGATCTTCGCAGAAACGGTAGCTAACTAGGAACATCAAACTCCGGATCGTACAAAGAGAGGCGAACTAAATCGTTCATGGCTATTTCATCCGTTATATTGTATAGCATTGATCGTTGGTAGTTATAAGCCTGCGACATCTTAGTCATAAAATGATATATTAAAATATGTTTTCGTTGTTTTAACTTATCAGTCTTCATTTCACTCACACTCTTATTGTCATAGTAATGGTTTGGAACATCGTCGTTACCGAGCTTTTGTTTTTTGTTATCAGTTATATTCGATTCTTTTTGTAGCCTACGTTTTGATGCTCCAATTCCTGTCTGAGTATGATACTGCATGATGTTATTTTAAAAGTGTCATTGCTTATAGTTACTTACGTTGAAATGATTCTGCTGAAACACCAAAACAGCAGTACTACCAGAAATACAAGAATTAATTTCTTGCTCCGAGTTATCGCCTTAATATTTAAAGATTGCAAATGCTCAAGTGTATCTCGAAATGTTGCATGAATGTATTATTTTTATTGCAATCCCAAAGTATTGATCATTAACAACCGTAGTAACATTTACACGCAAAATAATTGAGTCATTGCCAAGGAAGAGAGCTCACAAGATTTTTTAACACATTAAACTGTTTACTTGTCAGTACCAAGTGGCAGATTAACAACGAAATCGGAGTAACCTAATTGGTTAATGTGGGTAATTTGCTGCCTGGTTTAATCCAGGTATGATCAGAAGCCGTATTGTGAATTTTCGGGATTGGAATGTGGAAGGAGAACATTTATATTTAGATTTGTATATGGGAGATTTAACATGTATGTGCATACAATATTGTCAAACGTTATCTAATACATTACAGTTGATATTGACTTATAAGTCTTATTTATGACGGATTAGACAAGGAAGCGAACATTACTAGTAATTAATGTTTGGTTGCGATGCTTTATTGTTGGTGTAATCATATTTTGTGGCGGATAAATCCATTACATTGATGGGCCATTTTGCCAATGGTGAAAGCTCATTCTGGGTAAATGGTAATTCAGATGAAGGGATAGATTTTATATGCTTTGGTACGTTCAGTTTTAATCATACCCTTTTATCTCCCATATGTTAAATCACATATCTGCCACTTACCAGTTAGTCTAGTCACACTTATTATATTCAAAGTTGTAGAATTGTCTAGTTTATACAAACATGGCGGTTGGACTGCACCAGCAGGACGTGAGCTTTGCAATTATATAATAACTATTGAAGTTGCCGCATTACGTTCATCGAAGAAAGAGAGAATATCACACCGAATACTGGCACACAAGTTGTAAACAAACGCTTACAGAACGGAAGCAAATGTTCCGCCATGTTTCAGATTCAGCTTAACTGGTTCGTCATTTTCGATTTTAAGGTGTACTTCGATCGATCGATGATTTATATCTCTTTTATCTATGACATTTTATCGTTACTTTTATATAAATTGTTCTTTAGAAACCAAATTAATAAATTTGCAACCCCTCTTGTGCATTGTCGAAATCAATACAATTTTAAGTTCTTAATAAATAAAAATTTACGCATTGAAGACAGTATTCACCAGATTGTACGTCGTTCGCATGTCAAGTTTAAACACAACGTTGAATGAATTACCTGTCTGACACTCTTGGCGTTTGTATGAAGTTTATTGATGTTAATGGCGGATTTCAATTGTCGAATTTGATTGTTTACAACCATTTTTTTTACCGCGTCCTTTCTTTTAGACATTATCTAATAAAACTCGTCGGTAAGATGCTCCTAGTAATTGATCCACCTTACCCCCCTTATCGCGTGGGTGTTTTTTACTCTGTGTGAAAAGGTGTTTTGAAATGGAATTATCTATGGTTTGGTTAATCTGAGTAAATTGTTGGTTTCTCACACAAATCTAAACTTATTGTATAAAAAGTAGACTTAATAATATATATCATAGAATATATGTATATTACAATGTACATTATTTCATGAAATCTCATGCTTGAACATATTTCAATCGTCTGACAAAACATCGAAGTATACTTTACATAAAAGAAAGCGTTTAGTAAACATTAAACAGCAGATACTGAATAAGAAAGGCCAAGCAAACGGGTGTGCAAATCGGGATGTGACAAATGCAACAGAAAGCGACTCTCGAAAACGAACACGAGAGGAATTGAGCAGCATAAGTTAACACAATTAAGTGTATCGAACCAAAATGAAATAACAACTTTAAGCAAAGAAAAGGAAAAGGTAAACATCGTAAGAACAGTCAGACACTAATGAAGAACCATTTGAGCTAACTGACAACACAAATGCAATTAAATCAATCATGAAAAAAGTAAACTTTATTAACGAAAAACTATCCAGCGAGAACAGTAATGCACAGAAAATTACTGCAAAAGCTGAGGATGCCATCCAGGATCCAGGAAATATTTGACAAACTGACACGTTTTAAAAAGCGTGTTGGTGGACTTGAAATACAGCTTTTTAAAAATTCGAAGAAAACGACGAACTCAAAAAACAGACAGCTTAAACCAAACAATAGGCGAAATACAAGAAGAAACAATTGAAAGAAATAGAATGTCAAAGCATGAGGCAACATAGACAAAGAAAATAATGAAGGAACAATACGCACGAATTAATAACATCCGTGTGTACGATCTACAAGACTTGGACTAGCACGAAACTCCTTCAAAATAGCAACATTCCTCAAAGAAATAAAGAACTTGTAGCTTGATATAGATGAAACAGATATAGACATTGGACATCGCCTTGGGAAACATCAAATTAACAAAGCCAGACCTTTCATCATCAAATTTGTGTCGAGATTAACCAAATATAGTGTGATGCGACAGAAAAGTCACTTTGACAAAGGAATAAATGTATCAATGACGATCTCACTTGTCTAAACCAGCAATCTTAACATCGAACCTAAAATGCAAGACTATTACGCACGTTGAATTTAAGGGCTATGAACACTGGTTAGAACTACTTTGGCCTCAGCTGAATCGCCAACACTAGCATACTAACTTTTGTGAAGCAGTATAGCTGCATCGATGACAGCAGTATGTACCCACAGATCATTACACCGAAAATACTTTATTACTATTATTTATTTGCATGATTAACGCCATGTGGTTAAGGGACCATTATCAAGTATACGTATGTTGTATTTCATATTATTAAGGCATATTTTTTTTAAAACGTGTAAACCAAATTATACATATATAGCTATATCCTAATCCAAATCGTACAATTTTATTTGCTCGATTATCTACTGCAAGTGCTAACTCTTTTGTTATTTTTTTCCGATTTTGTTGCTCGAATTATCTAAGTTGTATGTCATGTTTTAAGCCATTTAGAGTAATATCTAACTTGGACACCATTTAAAGCATAAAGTGACAATGAAACACATGCTATTAGCTACAGAAAGTGGGGTAAATCCTTGATAGCCATTTGCCCAAAAATATGTGCAAATACCAATAACTCTAGAGCGGTATCTTAGATGATTTTAAAACATACTGAAGAAAAGTTTATTTATCTTCAAAATGTTTTTCAAAATTCAGATATGTTAAACCACTCTTTTTCTGGATTAATAGTTCATTCCTAGTTGAAAAACATGTATCGAAGAGCTACCAACTCATAAATACATTTGCAGCTAAAATGAAAAGCTTTGCAAATATCGCAGTTGTCTATGGCCGTGACTTTATCATGTTATCAGTAGTAAATATTGTCACTATTTGAACTGTCTTCTTAAAAGCCTTCGCTTACGTTTCATCATAAATCATAGGAGCGGTTTTATACATTCTAGATTTAAAATCAAATATATTACTGATAAACATTTCAGCACTATAAATTTTTCTAATGATCACTAATGTAATGGTTCAATAGATTCTGCTATCGAAGACACCTGCACAAATCATAAATGTCAGTTATTTCCAAACTGACTGCATAACTGTTGAACAATTTTAATATACAAGCGCTAAGACTACGTAATTTCAAGACATCAGTTTGTCAAAGAATTAAATACACTTAATAACAAATATTAATAATGAAAAAGTACGTTTGGCATTACTGCAATGTTCATTTGGCCACCGTTATTCACTGTTAGGGAAAAGAACATGTATGACGTGTTCAAATGAGTCTGAATGTTTGTATATCCGAAATTAAATAGTTGAAATTGTTATTGAGGTTCCAATTGTAGCCAAATATTTCCGATAATGTTTGAAGATTATATTACTTAAACAGGTACAACTATTCTCCTTACATATCAAAGTTTAAATAGTGTAAGACACAAAACAGATCCATACATAGAATAATATGAAACATGATCCCATGCTCTTACAATGTTTTATAATTAATGGAAAAACTATTGTAAAGGATAAAAAGTTCTAGTTTTTAAATAAATTTTGCTTACAATATGCATCCGAACATTCATCTAAGATCCCACATTAGTGCGAGTTTTTGAACCAACTTTACACACTTATCTATGAACCAAAAGCAGAGCAATGCATAAATAAGACCTATCTACGTTATGAATAAGCTAAATCAAATTGGCTACTCTATAAACTTATTTTACAGAAAAAATTCAAACATATATAACTATTGTCTTAATTTTTCTACTTAAAATGGGTAATGGACTTCACTTATACGAGGTCAAAGTCAATTTTAGTAATGCAGGTATATCAAACTTTTGGAACTTTAATGTAAAACAACAACAGTGCATAAGAAAACAAAGTACTACAACGATTTACTCAACTATCACAATACCTTTTCAAACTGGAGTCAGGTTATATTCACCAAAAAGCCACCTCTTATCCGCAGCAGAAACTACAAAATGCCAAACGGTTCGTTGTTACGCCTTGAAACCGCTAGCACATGCGCACTGTCAAATATATCGTTAAACACGTCGCATTGCGCAGCTATTTGTGCAGAATTTATACAAAAGTGACCTAAATTTAAAATGTTCTTCATATACATAGATTTCATGTCAATGTCATTTGATCACTTGAGTATTGGATGTAAAAGCAAAAAGGTACATGCTGTCACAACGACCTTGAGTAGATTTCACATTAATCAAACGAACATAAACATATTGTTGATACAACCAGGTACGGTTTAAAACAAAACAGTTTCATTCTTTAAAATCTTCTTAAAGGTCTAGTTCGAAAATGGTATTTTTTCAGATTATAACATGTGAAAATAAACATTTTTTTTAAATGTCAGAAATATAATGTTATGTTTAAGAGCATTCCATTGATGAAGATCCATCTATTCAGTTATTGGTGGCGATGGCTTAACATTTCGGACCCTGGATCTGCGGGTCCTGGTCTCAATCCCCAATCGGAGTTCCGTCGATGACAGGTTAACACCCAGGAATGGTAAATACTTCCTTATGGCATGTACATAGGAAATTTATATTAATTTCATCCTTAGTTGAACTCTTTTACAGCTCTATTCTTTATTTGTATACGCATTGTATCCAACGAGCAATATCAGACTTCAGCTTTTGTTGATACAAGTTGAATAAATTATCGCATTAAATAAATATGTAATAAAAGAAGTAGAATTTATGCTCTCAACAATCTAAATGACAACGCCAATGTCTAAGCAGTTGAAGAGCTCTCGTTTATGGCTCGCCGTTTGCACAATAATTTATGAAACTTATGATATCACAGTTTTTGGCCTGATGACCTATGTCGAATAAATTTGCAAACTGCGCGTGAAACTTGAGATATGAACTGTTATCATAGGTTGCTCGTGCCGTTGCACAATACTTCCCTATAACCTAGGTTATCAGAGCAAATATTGTGGTATCATAACTTTCATGAATTATTGTTGAAACGGCGCGCCATACTCGTTCACGGTATGTTTAATTGCACGTTTTAAGGAAAATATTTCCCTATCTAAAATAAATTATGAAAAACCGTTTGATGTGCTATAACTAAGTCAATAACAGCTTGCAGTCTTCACAAAAGTTGATATTTGTTCAAATCGGAGATTTTGAAGAGTTACCCAAGCGATTTTGGTAGTAATAAAATGCCATATACGGGAAAAAAACTACTTAAAAAAGCGGACAAACGGTTTAAAGACAAGAATATTAACGTAGGCGAACAGTCTGGACGATTGATAACATTAAATGTGCGTCTTCGGGTGAATATTTCGCCAAAATACTGCCTTATGTAGGCTGAATTGGTGCATTTGTCTGTATTTTAAGCATAACTTCTCTACCATACCTACACGAAACACTCACTTGGACAATCTCAAGGCTGGAGAGAGTCATTAATGTGATACATTCCAAATCTGGTGATATCCCAAACTGAAGACTTTCTGCTTAATACAGCATTACCCCACAGGTCGTTTTTGCCGCTTCCCCATTCTCTTTGAACGACTGTTTGAGAACTATCTTGGAGATATTTCAAACAAAAGAAGTTTGTAGTTTTTTTATTGTGTAAGAATTGATTATATGAGTAATTCTGACATTTTTATGTGACTATGGGGTGAATTATTGTTTGAACACTATTAAGCCTCTTTTCACGACTTTTTGAAAATGTTTCCGAATTCTTCTTGAGAATTTAAATTACCGTACCAAAACGACAGCATCAAATGCACAAAGGCAACGTATACCTGTTGCTTATGCCATGTTGAAGACTACATCCTGCTAGATCTGGAAATTGATCAAACGTTTTCTGATCTGTTTTCATATCTGTTTAATATCCTTTTACTGGCACTAGCGGATAAGGGCGTGGGACTCTTTCAAAACCCTCCCACGCTAAAGTTTTAATAGCAATATGAAAGAAGATTTTGTATAGAATTTACCAAAACAAATCCACCATTTTAAACTGATATAACCACATTTACTAAGGGAGATGGGGTACACGGTATACCAAATATCAAATGTAAAGCCATTTTTTTATTTCTGGGAGGGGAGATGGTCACACTTATTTGCTCACTACCTCAAGGAATTCTGCCAGTGACGTTAAATCGAATACTCTCCTCTAATTTGAATCTCCATTTTAAGACTATTTTCCATTTTCATTTATGCCTGTAGAAAACTGCTAAGCGTCCATAGGAGTGTAATACTTTATTTGATACTAGTCGGATTACATTAATACTTGATTGGTAGTGCAGAATTATTGCACATTGCATGTTTCCTGTAAGAACATTACGGATGTTTATTTCCATAGCACCCCTGATCAAGAAAATCCAGGGCCATCAGGTGTAAACCAGAAAAGAAAAGAAAATAAGTGACGATAAAGAAGGTCCAGGAGAAAAAGTCCAAGAAGTAGTATATATTTCTTGTACAGCTAGAGTTCGATATCATAACATCTTGTCTCTTTTGATGAATAACCCCATGTGTATGTTAAAACAAATTCTGAAGTAAATACCGGTCATAAGTTGTTTATCGTTTATTTGATCAACCCATTTCAACTCCTTTGGTGTGAGGTTGCTTAATAAGTTAGGATGTTTTGTTATTTGTATTGGCAGTTGTGGCTTATATTTGATAATTTTACTCTGTATTTGAAGAATGATTTTGAATTATTGTACAATTTGATTGGTGTGTAGCGTCGCGTGACACGAAAAAGTGGCGTTGGTTGGTCTTTGGGATAATTTATGCGTGCTGCTGATTCCCAAGAGATTGTGCCTCTCTCGTGTCACGAACTTACCGTCATAAAGATTAAAAAATGTGCAAAGACATAAGAATTTTGTTTTGGCATAAAATTGCATATGTTTAAAAAATAAAATAACAACATTAAATGTATGTGTATGAAATGATATTAGTAGTGCGGTTTGTTTATGTAAACGTTAATATTATTTAAGCAGTCAACTTTATTTTTTGTTGATTTCAACGGGATAGGGGTAGGTCGTTACTCTAAGACTTCAAAGACCCAGACTTCGATTCCAATGATCCAAATTTCTTCCAACAGATCTGGATATTTCCATTGTATAATCACTGGTCCCTGTCATTAATCTTTATTTCCAGTTTTACAGAGACTGAGAACGGTAGTCTTTAGTTTACATAATCGTAGCCTTGTTGAAGACCTTTTTTATACAAAGGTTTTATAACATTATTCTTGTCACTCAGTGTTGATTTCATTGACTCCCTCTATGTGACTGAATTTGTAATCACTTATGAGATTTTAGACGGCATTTATTTTGCCAGGACCCTACTCTCATGTTTAAGGTGGTGGGATACGTTACTCCGTCAAAATTGACGTTCAAAATAAAATATCTTTCAAATTCTTTGAAAATTGGCCAAAATGATGTGTCAGGCATGTTTTCCTCATTTTTGCCAAAATGGCTTATGTCGGTTAGTGCAAAAAGACGCTATCTAATACCATACCCCTTTTTTACATTTTTGATACGTTTTGCGTTACTGGTCAGCCGTTTGTGTTTATAAATTTATGAAAATTGCTGTAAATATGCCTTAATACAGTTATATAACTAATACAATATGCATTTTCAACAAATGTGCCAATTATTTAATGTGCAGAAGATAAGCTGAGTGTCTTTAGGTAATTGTGCACGTATATTTACGTTCAACGACTGGCCTTGACGTGAAAATTACTCCCATAAATGCACGGCACTTCCTATATATTTTTCTATCATTTTATAGCCTGATATTCAGCCTTTCGTGTTATGCAATAAAATATATGTGTTTTCGGGCTTATTAAGCAACCAATTTAAAACAATGCATGAACGATTGCGATTATGCACATTCACTTGCATGCGTTTTGGTAAAGATAAGATTTATTATTATTTGCTACGGGGAACATGGCGGCTGTGACCAGAAGTAGTGCCTTGCTGGGGACGCAAATTACCGTCATTCGAGCTTGCCGCGCAGAAAAACCTTACGGATCAGGCCGTGAGAGAGGACATTCAAAAGATGATAGAACCCTACACCAGCGCAAAAATGACGGAAAAGCTGGCAACACTTTCAACAACGAATCCAAGCGAGAACATGAACATGATGATATCAAGAAAAGCGCCTTAACGGTCCCATTACTCCGAGCCTGAGAGCCTTGATATTCGTATTCGGCGGCAGTGATGATGATGATGATGATGATTTGCTTTCAGGTGAACGATGCTCACAAGGACATATCACAACGAAACGTTGCCAGGAGTTAGATAAGAAACGCCAGTTTAACGCTACACAACACAGGACTGTAAAACAGAAAATGCGTCGTATCGAGCTAAAGGTAGATACGTTAATATAGTTAATTCATCACATACATATGGTACAAATACGTCCCTTACAAATTAGGATATTCCTTATAGTATTTTAAATCCCGTGATATTCACATGCTGTAACCCATTGATGTTAATTAGTGTATTACTATACATGTATATTTATAACTCTTGGTATATGGTAAAAGTAGACGAGCGTTGGATTGACAAACGTACGTGCGCCATGTGTGCCACGTTTGCCTATCGGGATGCCTCAAGGGTATACATTAGACAATGTGTGGTTTTATTTTTTGCTTTGATTACAGGAACAGCGGATTCGCAATGACACGTCTGCTGAAGTACACGAGTGGAAAACATATGAAACCGCAATCGATTCAGCAGACGACATCACACCGGACGACATAGTTGAAATCCCACCGCCACTTCTCCCCCCCAAGTATAAGGCCGTCCGTGTCTGCCCCGCAACCGGATACTCTCATAGTTTTCGATATTGAGACCACGGGATTAGGTACCAAAATTTTCAGCATTTCGTACAATTTTCCAGAAAAAAATAACATTAACGTGTTCTTCAGTCAGCGTTATGTATATATAAATATATATATAGTTATATAATCCTTATAACTAGGTAATTTTTATACCCGTTTGATAATTCTTTGTGTAATTCTAGCACACGACAGTGACATAATTCAGCTGTCGGTTAAGCATTTGGATTCCGGCGACACGTTTTCGGCATACATCAGACCCGCCGGTGGCCGTATTCCAACCACCATCACATCGCTTACTGGAATCGCGATACATGGGGAGGAAATGTATTATAACCTGACACCGGTTGGGTCTACGGACGTGTTTACTGGTATGTCTTCGTTTTCTGAGTGGCTGAAGAAATTTAACAACCCCGTCCTGATTGCACACATGGCAGCTTTTGACACTAGAGTTTTAATAAATAGCATCCTGCGTTGTATTGTAAGCCATTCTCATATTCATGGTTTTGCGGAAAGTTTAAAGCTGTGCAAAGCAATCTTTCCAGGACAATCAAGTTACAAATTATCTGCTATCGTGCAAAATAATTGAAAACTGACTTCAATGCTCGCAACGCGGAAGCTGATGGTGCCGCCCTCGGAGCCCTGCTTCAAACAGTTGACGCCTTACCACAGAAGCTGCAGATAACGCTATTACAAGAAGCTCATTAATACCTTAACAGGCTTAAAAATGAATAGAACTACCTACGGACATATGATATTTATATCATTGCAAAGGCATTTACAAAAGCCGCAGCAAAAGTATCGGCCGGTACTGGACTGCACTGGAAGTTACTCCAAACCTCGTACCACCGTTCTGGGTGCGATGGACTATCTGTAGTGCTAAAAACAGATTAGTTAAATCGGCAAAACCAATCGCGGCTTTATCGTCTTATTTTCCAGATATGTGAAATTTTGTCAAAACAAAACAACTGTTATACATAAATATTTATTTGCAAATCGCAGTACAATTTACGATCGCAATGGTATTGGTTAAAATCTTAACAATTATTGCTTTATAATTGTTATTATTATAACAATTGTTATTATTATTATTATTATTATTATTATTATTATTATTATTATTATTATTATTATAAGTTTTATGATGATGACGATGATGAAGATGATGAAGATGATGATGATTATTATCATTACTATTATTATTATTATTATTATTATTATTATTATTATTATTATTATTATTATCATTTTATTATTATAAGTCATAAGAAGTAGCAGTAGCAGTAGCAGTAGAAAAAGTATTAGTATTAGTAGTAGTAGTTGTAGTAGTAGTAGTTGAAGTAGTAGTAGTAGTTATTACTACTACTACTACTACTATTAGTCAGTATATAGACGTTTAACGTGTTTAAATATGCTAGCTAGTTCATTATGACCAATGACGTCGACGTTCAACGGAACATAAAGTCCTTTACTTTGAAATTACGTGTTGTTTATATTGTGACGGTTCATATTGCAAAAATTAGCCCGAAAATCCCCATTTTGTATTTTACATTTTGAAAATTTGAACATTTGGCTACAACATATCAAAAAATAGCCAAGGGGACCGCCGTCATCTTAAACATTTATTTTGACGTTGAAGACAGCAAAGGTACGTTACAAAACGAACAAAATGAATGTTAAAAATGCGAGTTATTCTGATGTTTCTAATTTATCTTTTTTTTGTGTGCAAATATCAAAATGAAAATGTATTATTCTTGTTTCATTGTATATGTATAGCAATTTACATGTTTTTTTCGATGAGATTTAAATATTTGATGACGCGATTTACAATGAAATTAAAGAAATTACGGTGCCGTATAAGATAACGGGTTTTTGCACTAACCTTCATCGGAAAGGTATTTTATTTCGCATAAATGATTAAAGGAAAGTTAGCACTTTATGCTGACCAATTATTAGTACGTTTAGAAAATATTTCATTTTTGACGTCGAAATTTTGTTGAGCAACGTACCCCACCACCTTAAATGTATGTGTAGATTCTAGGTGGTTCTTAATATAGCTTTTTAGCAATGTTCTACTACGTTTCTATAAACTAGGTGGCTATTCTTACCAAATTATTGTGCCATTAAACGGTGTTTATGTTTAAACTTTTGGCAACTGTGCTGGTTTCTGTAGTTTTTCATATAAATACTTAGAAAAAATGACCCCTGGATCATAATTATTAAGACTCTTCTACACGAAGAATAATCATGCCGGCAAGTCGTTTTTTATGGGGCTTAGAACTTTTTCGTAATGTTTCATTTTACTTCGTGTTGTATACTATTTATTCCCTGACTGTACGTTGTTGTGTTGACCTGATTTCCGCCCCCTTTTGCACACGCTGAACGTGAGTTGCGCACGCCCCGATTAGGTGTCATGTCCCCCAGGATTGATAATTTCAAGTTTGTGTTAAACGTTTGTCCTCGTATAAACGTTTATTACACATATTTAACATGTATGTAGATATTGTTAGCATTATTTGAAATTGATAATGTGGCATCATGTTAAATATTTTGTCCTTAAATATATTTAAGGCATGGATTACCATTGGCAGTATCCACTTCTTCAAGCATAGCTGTTTTCGTTAATCCCAAACGGGTGTGCATCTTTTGCGCATGCCACACAGTGCATTACTTATTGTTTAAACTCACTTATTTAGGTTGAAAAGCAGATAAAAGATAACATTTTCAGATTTCTTAATCTTTTCAATTGAAGAATAACCTCCTCTATTGCTGTTCAAATACGTATATCGGATTTCTAAGTAACGTCACACGAGCCGTATTTATTGGTTCTCTAATGAATTTCGCACTAGCAAAGGCAGCTGGAAACATTTAAAGTGGGATACTTTCGAGGTAGTGGATCTCATTGTTTTGTCTTGATCATTTTTAAGGGTACTAAGGATCTAAAAATATCAATTTGCCAATATTACGGTTGAAAGTCAACTTTGCTGCTCATATTTGATACATTTTGCTGGTTTCATTTGTGTCTTGTCCATAGTTGGACTTCAAGGTAATTTCAAGTCATAGAACCTTGTCACGTATGTTTTATAAGCATTACTTATGAAAGAGGCTCAAGTCAAGTCCATAACTTAGTCATTCTGGTGGAAGAACGTTTTAATTTATGTCCATTTGTGTTTCTAAAAAAGGGTATATGATTTGGCAAGCACTTGGTGAGCTTTTGTTGAAGTTGCTCAATCAATGATCCAGATTGCAAAATTTTATTTTAATGTTTCAAGCGTGCAAAATTCTTCATTTATTTTTTAGGAAGGAGAATTATATATTAATGTGAAGTTCTTGCTTCAGGTAAGCTTCAATTATATGTGGGCCTTTTCACTTGGAACATGTTGACCATTCCAATACAGCGTATCCCCCGTGTACAGCCGATGTGGTGCGTTAGGATCAGGTAATCCACTAAAACATTGTATTTTGTATGTGCTCCTTTTTTGGTTTGAGGTAAAAAAAAAAACCCACCACAACCCACTTTAACAATGTATAGTGTGGTTTATTTCTGTTTTCAGGTAAGCTTTCTAACACACTCAAACACAATTTGTTTCTTTGTGATTTAGCAGGTGTAGTACAAGTCAAGAAGCTTCAAGAAAGTTTTGTTTAGGGGTAAGTCTGTCCTACAAAACTACAAAAAATATATTAAAATAGGGCTTTTGTGTCTATAAAATTATATATTTCCTTTTGATTAAAGAGTTGGCAATTTATGTCTTAATTTCTGAAATTAATTTTCACACATAAATGATGTATTCAAATGCATGTCATTCTTACAGGGGGTCTTGACAACACGGTGAAACTGTGGGACGTCTCAAAAGTCATCAAGGGAACAGATAAGGACATGGATGCCAGCATACCTAGATCATTTTCTGTATGAGTACATGAATATACTTCAAAATATTAATTATTTGGTAACAATTTTTTTTTTTCATACATAAATCTCATTTATTTGTTAAGTTACCTGGAACCTCGTCTGGTTTTCAAAGTTACTATTACTGTTTGTAAAAATAGCATTTTGTCACCCTAGTGCAATTACTCAATACTTCAACTTCAAATATAAATAGATGCAGATAATGATATTTTTGCATTAACGATTAAGAGGTTTTAAAGCATTGAACAGTGGAGTTTGTAACTACCCCAGTACACAATTGCCAATTAAATGATATAGGCTTAATGGACATTAAAATACCGCTAGAGATGGATGAATAATGTGACAAAACCGCTCAACTCAAACTGGCAGTGAATTCGAACTTTCGAAACAATGAGAACTGTTGAGACTGAAATTGTGCAAAGTGCAAAAATGCAAAGAGAACATGCTTTATTTAACTGATTGACATGCATTTTTACGTGTACACAGCAGCATATTCATTTACAAAGTTTTGCAAAGTTTTTTTTTAAATTTAAAATACTAGTTTTCAGCAAGCAAAAACAGTTTCAGATAATTCTAACATTTCATGGGGTCACCAGGCATGAACATTTAACATTATTATCAGAAGACTAGCTTTATGTGGGCTAGATTCCTTGACACTGGTAGTAAACACGCTTTTACACGCTGTTCAATTAACAGGACTAATAGTTTCACCTGTTGGGTTCGTGTGTGGAATGTCCAGTATGTTGTTCAATCAGTTACTATAAAAAACAATCAAATTCTGTCCAAGAATATGTATGGGCATAATATCGACAGATTCGATAACCAGCCATATTGCTCGTAACTCAGGAGTTATCGCCCTTTGTAGAAATGGCCTAAAATCAGCCTTGTACATTCAATAATTTTAGAAATATTTGTCCTATCATGACCAAATATTGGTCAGAATGAGTAGGGGCATATTATCTGAGAACAAATTGATAATCAGCCAAATCGCTCCAGTCACTGGAGAGTTATCGCCCTGTTATTATGAAAATGACCTAAAATTGGTCTTGTCGGTCAATAACTTTAGAAGCTTTTGTCAGCCAGCTTTAGAACATATGTGTATGGGCAGAAGTAAGTGTTGATTACCAGCCACATTATCTAAGTCACCCAAGAATGATTACCCCCGAATTGGCACAATTTGCATTCATAGTGACGATCTCCATATTTGGCTAACGTTCAACCAATTATCGCCTTACTTTCATTTCAGGAATGAACCTCCAAATCTCCTCATAGAATCGTTTGCAACAAAGGCCAACCCAGTGCTCAGCATTCATTTTACACGGGAAAATCTGCTGTGTTAAACTACTAAACAATTAAAAAAATATATATATTTAACTGCATTTCTTAGACTGTTTGTCAAGTTTTCAACCAATAAAAAACGGCTGAAGTTTATTTATGTTAACGCGCACACTATAGTTTGATACAAAATATATAATACTTTTTTAATGCATTATCGTGTTAAACTCATTTGACTTTAATGATAAAATGAACATATGATATAGGAAAACATAAAAAATTATAAGCATATATAAATATTTTGTTAAATTGATACGTTTTTTTTAAGTCATAAAAAACACATTCGAAATTAACATGAAATATATAAACTTAAACTATACAACATCAAAAAATAATAACGAAGGTACAAGTTTACTAAAAAAAGATGACACACCATAGGATTCGAATCCGAATTTTTTTAATATAAAGTCTTTAAAATAGTATATCGACAGAATCTATAATTACAGTGCAAGTCGTTATAATTACAACAAACTTCGAAACATATGTTTGATATGTGCATTTACATATAGCCTTGCAGTGACATAAGCTTTGCAATGATAACAAAACAGTTCAATTAATGTTAATGAAAAGTCATTATTTCATGTAAACTTTATAAGGCGAAAAATAGCACTGTCTCTCTTTTTGTTTGAATACATTTAGTATTATTGCTTTTTGTTTAAAGTGCATATTGACTTAGATTGAACAGGCCTGTTTATACGTCAGCCACACTTCATAATTAAACTGTTCTCTTTCATAAATGATATCATACTTAATATATTTCCGTGACTTTTTTACATCATGTGATTATTTGCTAGTCATATTTTCCTTCCTTTCTTAACCTATTGGTCTATGCATGTAGAAAGACAGTAATCGTTTGATTGTGTTAAGATTTTCAAGAAAGGTTCATATAAACTTGCTATTGCCTTTTATTGATATTCTCTTCCATCGTTCTGGAATATTTTCACATTGGCCAACGAGTTTGCCACAAATCTTTTCGTAATAAGTAGCAGAGAACCACGCCTAGAATGTTGAGCATTCTTCAGTATCGTTAGAAGGCTTTATGTCACAAAGTTTGAAGAGCTCAGTGTATGTCTTGTAAAAGTGCAACTCACCAGACTGAACTCTTAAGAATGAAAACATACTCGCAAAGATATCTGGTAATATACTTTTTGTACAGCCACAAGCTCGATTAATATCGGAACAGCGATAAGTACCTGTTCCTAAAGCTACTTCGTAATTACAAACATTAAAACAATTTCGATTGTTGAATTTGTCATGAACGCCTTTAAAACTTGGAGGTTTGTGTTGTAGACATTCGTGGTTTGAATCATGTGTGTGATCCTTGCCTTTGGCGCATGGTTCGCGGCAAAACGGACACAATTCAGGACAACCCCAAATATCATCGAACAAGTTACGGAATTCATAAGAATCAGTGAAATCATTTTTTGTAACTCTTCGTTTCAGTTCTTCCTTCAAGGAACTTAACATTTTTGTTAATTGTCTTTCATCCAATACTGCTGTGGCAAAATGCACTACAGTCTTTAACCAATTTTTGTTTAGAAATGGGAATAGTTTAGGATCAATTGGAATATGTTTGAATTCATTTTCAAAATGTTCTAACCACTCATTAGTCGTAAGTTCATTATGTTGCTTGCATTGGTGTTCGCAATGTTTAAGTGCATTTTTAATATCTTTTTCAATATCTGTTAAATGACGTTTCAATTCGTCTTCTAGTGTTTTATCAAATAAGCCTAAACATTTACGCTTAAACCATTCTAAGGCGAATTGCTTCGGATCCCGGGTATATTAAAAAAACCTAACAAGGATCAACAACTGTAGCAATATATTCACATACGCTAGCAATAAGCTTTCGTTTCGTGTTTGGTATTAGAATTAGAAACCTTTTGCATAGCGACGTTGGTAATTTTGATTCTATAACTCCTTTAAGACAGTTTTCGAGGTAAAGGAAAAAAAATGCACGCTGTGCTTTCTTCATATCTATCCTCAAGTTCTTCTTCAAAGATTGCATACATTTCGTTTTTATATTTCTTAAGTTGGTATGTTACACCTGTATATAAATCATACTTTACATTATGATCTAAAAATTCCCCTGAAGCTATATGGAACCCATCCGCAAACAGTTTTGATGAAAAACTCGGTTTAGCGTATATTCCAATTTCCTTTAAGTCTGTTACATATTTGTCATGACACTGTTTAAAGCCTGCTGCAAAGCCAACTACATCGCTTTTTAAAAGAAGCCGCCTTTATTTATTGTAATTAGAAATCAGGCTTTCAAATTCCCCAACTATCCTTCTCAACCACGGATAAACTATATCATGAACAAAAGCTTTCCCAAATAATAATTTAGTGCAATAGTTCGTCTTTGAGAGGTTAAAATCGTGTTTAGTTATACCATTTTTACCAGACAGACGTTCATAAAAACTTCCTTTTCCATCTTTCCGCTGGTGGAAAACAGCGGAACATGTCTGACTTAACTGTCCAGCGAAATCATTGTACAAACAATCATCTTGAATAGAACAAGTCTTTGCTTTGATTTCATTCTCAAAGTCACTCCATATTTTATCGAACTCAGCCATTTTTTCTCTAGTACCATTTGAGGATGAAACTATCTCAGTAGTTTTTTCCCGTAGTTTATCTCTTCTAGATGAATTTATTGTAGATGTTTCCATTTTCACCAACTGTTCATTAAAATACCTATTTGTGTCATTTTCTGTGCGTCTTTTCAATTCCTGAAATTCGTTTTCGAATCTTTCTATATACAATGAGCCCAATTTTCCCATTTGGTGTTCTTCCAAAAACTTCATGAATTCTTTTTTCATTCCAGCTGTATTCTCTGTGATGAATGCATTTATCAAAGTAACTACTTCTTGTCTGTTCTTTTTTAATTCGTCTTCATTCTGACAGTCAGACATATATTTGAAACATTGCTTTGCATGTTCGTCTCTCACCAGAAAGCCATTGTTTCTGAATAATAGTTTGAAATGGTCTTCAGTCTGAAAATATGCTTTCATTTCCATGCTACTTCGAAAGGTGAATATAAATTTTTCCGAATTTATACCATCCCACACGTCAAACGCAAGCTGAGATAAATCTGAGAAAGATTTAAAAGCCATAATCGGTTAAACATGTCATAACTTTATTTTTCAATTCCATAATACGCTTACTGTAATCTGGGCTAATTCGCCTCAAAGAATGACCACCTTGCCATACATTTTCAACAGGGTGTACATCCTTTCCCGCGTCAAACTTAAGGACATGTTTAGCATTATGAATATCTGGAATCCCTTCATTTTTGACAGCCTCTTCAGCCACTAAATCTAATGTTGAGTCGAAATCCCTGTATGCTTCTTTCATGTAGACATCTGTAAAACTGACTGTTACGTTGTGATGAATAAAGAAACATTTATGACCTAGAACGATGCGACTTTGTGACGATTTAATTTTGAGAAGAGCGTGTATAACAACTTGCAAGATGTCTTTCATATCTGCTAATTTTTCACCCATAACATTGATTATTGACAAATTTCCTAAACCAGTAGCAAATGTAGCAAGTTCATTATCTAGAGAAGTAGGCCTCCAGACATCAGATAACAACGGTGATCTAAGGCCTTCTGTGTCTAAAATCATAACGTAATTCGACTCTTCATTGTCTGAGTTGTGCTGCCCCACAGGAAGCAACCTTGCTTGTATTCCTGTGGTACAGCGACCCGACCTTACAGCAAACTGCACTCCAAACATTGTATTAAAAACTGTAGACTTACCAGAGCTTTGTAGCCCTAAGACGGAAATAGTTTTTATTTTATTCACAGGCAGCCTTCCGTCCAGTGATTCAAAAACATATTGCAACCATCTTCGTGGCATGAAAAAGGACTCCGTCATTAGTTCAACTGTCTCGCCCTCAATGATTAAATTTGAAAATGTGCCCGCACAGTCGTTTACACTCGGCAAGCAATAAGTCTTAGGGTCTTCTTCTAATTCAATGATAGAATCATAAATGTGACTCATTTCACGAAAAAGATGCTCAACTGTAAGAGATGAAAGCTTTATGATCCTATCTAATTCTGAGAAGCGAACTTTATTTTCCTTATCCGATGTTTGACTTGTATGATCGTTCTTGCTTTCAGCAATCGTGTCCAATAATTCGACTTTGTCCTTGGCCTTTTGGCATAAGAAATGAGATAATTTTTGTTCAATAAGAATTCTAAGCCACCCAATGAAGTACTTTTGCCTCATGTTTAGTGTTCGTGTATTAACAAGATATTTTGCTAAAAGTCGGACGGAGTTTGAAATATTTGAAAGGCATTCTTTCCTAGTGATATAAATAACGTTGTTATACTTTTCTATTTCATTTCGATCTACTGCCTGGTTTTGTAATCTCAACGTTTTAATCAATTGTGGAGAATCAAAATATGACACTGGTGTTAAAATACTAATGCAGTTTTGAAAGCTGTTTTTGTCATTCGTTTGTCCCATTTCAGTAGTCATCTCTGACATCAAACATTTTGCTAATTCCTTTCCTAAACTTAAGTCTTCGTTTTCGTCCTCTTCTAATACGTGACCATTGTTTTCGTTAAATTTGTTGATCCTTTCTTCTAACGTTAGCACAGCCTGACATGTTTTCAAATGTTCCGCTATGTTACTCAACATGTTTTTCAATAGTTTTTCAGTTTCCTTTTCTGTTCCCTTTCCATGTGTCGAAATAATAAATTGGTCACCATTTCGTTAAGCTCAATGATAACAACAAACAAATCTGTTGTTTGAATTAAACATTTCCAAATATCGGTTTGAGAATTGAATTTTTCCCCAAAGTCGCTTCTGACATTCAAATATGTTCTTATCAGTTTATTTTCATTTGCAGGAGTATCCCAAAATATCTCGACGACTCTTTTAAAAAGAACGCGACTTAACAGGCTTGACTTGCATTCCCTGTTGAAAAAGATTGAGAATGCGTCATTCCTGTTTTGGATCAAGCGATTAACAAACATTGATTTCGAAAATTGAGGCCTACCAAGGCGAACAAAAGTTATAACATTGGTTTTCATGGTCAAAGCGCAAGGCTCTAAATTATCATCTGAAATCGGCAACTGTTGTAAAGGCCATAACGAAACTCGAAGCGCATTCGTTTTAACTGAATAGTATAAAAAGGGCATGGCAAGTTTGCACAGATACATCTTCTTAAAAAGCGCTTGTTTCAAAAGTCCATCGCATGAATGAAATGTGGCCATAAATATGTCCATGGCACTCATTTCAGTTACCGTTTGGGAGTCACTATTCTCTTCAAGCCAATCACACATATCATCCTGCTGTGTGTCAGGTACGTTATCTCTGTCTTCCCAATTGCCGTGAAGAAGTCCGTGGAGAAGTGCCCACGGCGTATTTGATAGTCCCCTGTCAGATTTCGGACTTTCGGACTTCGAAATGTCTATAGCCAGTGCTTCGTTCAGCGTTATTTTATGACGAAGTCTTTCAGTCAGACTAAGCTCCTCGAAAACTGCTTTCACTTTTGTTGTGAAAGAAAAATGATATAATTATGTATTATTGCTCTTCCATTCACCCATGCCTATCAACATTTAAATAGCTCGCAATATGTGTGTGATATTCAATTGTATAGCGCCGGTATTCAAGTGCATGCTGTCCGCGTTCCCTTGTCCGCATCCGTAGTTCGCGTACATGTTAAAACCGAACGAGTAACATAATGATGTGTCTATTCAATGTGTCCTAATGCGCATACGCATCCGTAAAGAATCGGTCTGTAAGCGATTTAAGCAGATGCAGATCAAAAGCGATCATGGTTTGGTTTGTAAAATGTTTATAAAAAGTGGCCAGAAAAACCAGTGAACGTATAATTTACAGGAAAATATTTTCATAAAGCAATACACACGGACATTGAACAACATTTTGTACACCGCTTCGTTTTAGTCCATGAACCGAATGAAAGAAAATAAATAACAGCCTTTTAAACCAAAGCTTATATAAAAAAACTACAGAAACAAGCTCAGTAGCCAAAAGTTTAAACATAAGCCATAAATACTCGTTCAATATTTGATAGTTCAAACAGGCTTTTCGTGGATTTCCAGGTACTGCGTTTGAGGGCGAGCGGATGCGACTGCTATAACAGATATTGTCCCGCTCAACAACTTAATAAGCATCAATGGATAGTGTGAAACTTATCATTATGTGACGACGTATCTTTGGATTGATTTGTGGGGTCAAGTTAAAAGTCGCTGAAACGAACAGTAGAAAAGTGGTTTCAGCACAAGTACCTAAGTTAGCATTAATGGATAGTGATGATACTTTTAGGTAGCAATGTAAATACGTAGCATGGGATCGCTTTTCGGGATTGTTGGATTAATTTCACGGTCGCTTTAACTAAAATTTGAAAATAAAATGCTTTCTGCATAGTAACGGGAATTCTTTGCTGATCAAGCAATGTGTATAACAGTTTGGATCATTATGATCAATGTAAAAAATATTTATTCCGCTGAATAACTATTGGAATAATTGGCGTCAAGTGATGAAACTTGTTGTATGTGAAGAGGTAGCTTTGGGTCGCTGTTTTGGTCGGTGCGGTTAACGTAGCTGTTACCAAAACTAGAAAAAATGGACTCTATTCAATAACTTAAGATAGGAATAACTTAAAGTGTTGACACTTTGTATATATACAGCAAGCTAATGTTAACATATATTATGATTGTATATGGTATCAGTGGGATCAAGGTCAAGGTGACTATAACTAATAAAAAGAAAATTAATTTCACCTAAATCATTGTTGTGAGAGATAAAATTTATTGTGTAGGACGCTAACGTCAAGACACACTTTGGGATCGCTTTGGAACAGTAGGTTAAAGGTCTCTGTTTACAAGTTGACAAATTATTCATAACTTTATATAAAATTGATAAATAGTGATGATTTTTTTCTTGTAGACATACCTTTAGATTGCTATTGATCAACGTCAAGGTAGTAGTTAAACAAAGTCCATAATGGTTTATTCTCAATAATTTAAGTTAGAACTGATTGAGGCTGGTTAAACTTGTTGTGCTAAAGGTTATATGTAGGTCATATATAGACATATCTTGTAATAGCTTTTGGAGTCAGTAATATGAACGTAGAGGTAGCTGTTGACAAAGCTTAAAACATGCTTTCTGTTAGCAATCATGGCTATGCAACCTAGTATATAACAAATTCGTACGGGGTTGTACTTTTGGATTACGTCTTGGGTCATTTGGGTCAAGGTCAAGCTCATTAATAATAAATATATGAAATATATTCAGCATACTCGTGTGAAACATACCCTTCGGTTGGATGTTATTTGCTTTAAATATGAAATCAGTTTTAAATCAATTATTTTTGCTAAGAGTTGTAATTGTTCAACAAGCTGTATATATTATTTGAGGTTAGAAGGTCACGATCGGTATATTAATTCTCAAAACAAAATATTGCACACATTAAACGCCTGGTTTCTTCGCATAGTGGCGTTGTTACTTTGTTCCTTTTTTACTTGAATGATATTTTTATTTGTTGATACCAATATATTATATTTTCGTTAGTAGAATTAATCCAACATAATTAAAGCATCTAACCTGCAGTGATGGAACTGTGTCTTGCTCTCCCAGTTAATTTAATGTTGGCAGGAATTGCAACATCCGTTGTCATGAAAATGGAGATGTCAAACCAAGGAGGCTGTGTATTTGATTGCACCATGTATGCTAAACAATGGTGTATATCAAATAAAATCTTCTCTTCCTCGCCGACAATTTGAATCTCTTGTAATGTGCCTTTTGTCTCTTTGCGAAATTGAAGGATTCCAAATCCAATATAAACTTCTGACAATTCTTGACAACTTTTACCTATTTAGAACATAGAA
The DNA here is from genome assembly GCF_026914265.1 of Mya arenaria. Classification (NCBI taxonomy): domain Eukaryota; kingdom Metazoa; phylum Mollusca; class Bivalvia; order Myida; family Myidae; genus Mya; species Mya arenaria. The sequence goes on along the minus strand of NC_069128.1, from coordinate 3,424,206 downwards.
CATACTGAGTTTGATTTTAAAGGTAGTGACAATACAATGCATACTTCTGGAGTCTAAAACTTTAAAAGTCGCAAACAACAAAGTTTAACAGTCATTCAACGAGAAAACCAACGGCACCAGGAAATTACGGGTGTCGATATTTAGTCTACCAATCAATTAGAGGATTGGTAAGTAATCATGCAGGACTATTTCCCTATGCCTAAATGGAAACAATTTGTATTTCCATATTCAAATGCTCAATATCCAGATCATTTATTAGTAGCGTTGAGCAACGTTTGTTCAAATAATACAGATATATGTTCCTAATCCTTTATTTTCTTGCTCAGCGGACAAGCATTTCCATTATACTTGGCCGTTTCGAAACATTCCATCTGGTACCCCTTTTGCCAGATGAGTAAAGCGCAACGACCCCCAAAATTTATTTACTACATAGTTAACGAAAATGAAATTATGACATTTCAATAGAGTGCGATTAAATAAATATTTTGACACAGATCTTAATAATAAAAAGAAAAAAAATAATGTCTAAAAACGCGACTTTTAGAGGAACTATTGACAGCAACATTGAACTGAAATTACTACTCCTCATTACCTCAGTGGACACCGTAACTCAAGTCTTTTCGTGAAATGTAAAAGCATGCGATTTATACGTTTATTTTCACAATTGAATAACTTAAAGCATACAAGAAAAAAGACAATGATGAATTTCCTGTCCGGATCGTAAACGGGGAACTGTAAACACATGTTATGTATTAAAAATCCGGATGGGAAACACATGATCAACATCATTAGTAAGCAATTTATATATTCATGATATGTAATTATGAACTATTGATTTTTGCCGATCCTTGTACATAAGTTTAATACATACAGAATACAGACCACTTGGTCATGGAATTAACCTCGTTTAAAAAATAAACATACTAAAATCTGAAGGAGGCGTGCAAGACATCCGATTTAAATCTGTAAAAAGCAGGTCACCTGCAAATCGTTTGAATACATATATTAGTTACAAACATACGGTTTCAATCCGCGTAATAAAGTTATAGTACCTGCTAGGATAGGTGAAAATGCAACTGTGGAAAAAGGGCTTTCTTCGCACTGTGTGAAACCTTGAACAAGGGCTTTCTTTAAATTATTTCCAAATGTTTCGACGTTGATCTGTTAACAATAATTGTACATTTTGTCGTCATGCGAAATTCAAGAAAAAGAATACAAGCCATAATAATCCTATATCTATAATATATTTACGTACTTTCATTTATTTACAATCAGTGATGACAGCAGCGTATAAATCTCATTAAAAGCTATACATAAAAATAAAATAATAATGGGCGCATCTTCCTATTTTATAAATGCTTTCTTCTGGGAACACACTTGGTGGTACAGTATGAATCTCGTAAACGTTGATTTAGTGTATACAATCCACAAATGGCTTAACTATGGTGGCAAAAAAAACTGCCGGAAGATTTGTTTCGAATTGTTTTGTGTCAACCACTTAATTTGCGTAATTATTATCTAGCTATCTAGTTAACATTCGCGAAACTCAAAACATTCATGTTACCACTTACTACTAGTTCAAATAATTGTACGTTGAAGGATTTTTTTTACATATTTGATATGGCAAATCCTTCACGTAGTTAGGGATTGGAAGAATCCGTATAACACGTCTATTATTTTAGACTACACTTGCTACGTGCAACTTGCAAATCATAAGTAGATAACCTTTTGTATAGATCTATTTATAGATAACTAGTAACACGAATTATATCTAGTAAAGCAGATATTATGTTGTTTAGTAATTCGCAAATCATTACTTGATAAATGTTAAGCCGGATATGCATTAATAAGTAAGTGGTAAAAGATTCTAGTCTGTTTTTAGTATTATGCTATTTTTCTTACCGAAAAGGTTACACGAGTATTAACTAAATAGCTGGATAATTATCGTGAAATTAAAGTGATAAACACGAAACATTTCACAAACATTATCAGTTATTTTTATGGCAGTAATGTTCCACCATACTTGACTCATCGAAAAAGCGAGAAAAAAGAAAATCGAAGTTTTCATCTCCTCTCAATAAAGAAGGCTTTTCAGAAATATTTAAATATAATTCTTTTAAGTAGTATAGATCGCGTTGTTTGGATTACAACGAAACATGTATTCACCGTGAACTGCGACAAAGAGAACATTTTTGCTTTAAATCACAGTTTTCCTTGCAAAATACCTTTTGGAAGCGTTAGCGGTATTTGTCAAAGTTTCTTCTAAGGTAAAGGGGGCATCGCGTTAATGAACTAAGTGTTTCAAAACATTTTGATACAATATATTCATTGCACAGTGTTGGTAAAATCTTCAAAACAATCAAAGTCGATCAGTCTCCTTGTGTAACATGACGTTTATTATGTTTATTAGACGAGGTGACTTAGTGGATTCACTTATCAATCTCTGACTTCTTCAAAATTGCTATATTATTAAGTTTTATAAAAGGCAATGCGTATCCAATTTACGTTCCTTCAATACATTAATTTAAACTGTCATTCAATATGCAACTAGAAGATGATGTCATAGTCATCGGTTTGTTTCAATATTTGGGCGAACGAACAAAAAAAACAACAGGTAAACAAAGTCATTGCTTACTGGTCGTTGAAATCGGATAAAAAAGCCCCACTTTTTGTTTTCAGTCGATGATTTGTATTTTAAACTTGCATGGAAACAAAGACATATCACATATTTCTTATAATGTGTCATTTTGAGCTATACTTACCGCCGAATATGGTTTATACTCATCCCAAACTGGAAAAGTGACCCTTAAAAGATCTTGATTTTGCTTTACAAATCCATTATCCACCAACAAGCACGCGTTCTGAACTTCATGCAACTTGCCACACTTTACTGTCAGTTTCAGCTTGTCTGTAAGTCCGATCACCATAGGAAATTCTGAAATGTTACATAAACGCACAATCCGTGAAGCTTCTTTATCAAACAATATATTGATAGTCTTCTTTACATGAAATAAACACTTCCGGACATAATTTAATCGGTTAAGTGGTGTTTGTGTCTCGCTAGTTATTTTCTATGAGAAAAAAACCCAACTCTTGCACCGAGTTTGAGTTGATTCCCAGCTTGCAATGTAGGCGCGGCGATGCAACAGGGATAAAAACATAACCGTTTGCTGATGGGCAGTTACGTTGATTTTTATGAACTAACATCTGCCTCCACACTCATGCTTTAGAAAACATCGACTGCATTAAAAATCACACGTCACTCTAGCTATTTTTGTAAGCATATCAGGCATATAAGATCGCTGTTTCTTTTGATATATTTGATATGGAAAACTTAACTACCTTCATAAATTATTAAGGATGCACTCTTATTCCCCCACCCCCACCAAAAAACAAATACCACAACTAATAATATTGTTTTAATATTCCAAAAAGGATGAATAAATGTCGAAAACAATGGTACTTATGAAGGATACCAATTTAATTTGAAAGAAATGAACATAAAACACGATATTTCTACCTTAAAATACTATATAAGATTACAGTAAATCTTTTAGCATTCACCAATCATTTAAATATATTTTTTTGCGTTTTCAGCTATTAAATACACGGTTACAGTTTTGTTATCAGTAATTAATATTTTCCATAAATGCATTATTTAGTAAGTAGTTAAAGGTTTATCAGTCAAAACTGATGTTTGTTTTACATGTGTATTCATTGATTTTGAATAAGAGTGCCCCTTTCATCAGTTCCGATAAAAAACAACAACAACAATACAGCATTGCACTAGTTTAATTTTGCGTTTAAGTGTCAAAATGCTTTGTTTTAAAACATCCACAGTTTATAAAATTGACATTGCAATTCATTAAATATCTACATTAGTATTTGTCTACTTAATCGTATGCGAACGTTACATAATGACGTCGTTGAAATTGTTCGCATTTATTTGATTTGGATATGAAAACAGGCTATCGCTTAAATTGCTAAATAGTGAAATATATCAAATTAATAACTTCAATGTTGAAACAGTTAAAGGTCAAATATATTTCACTGAATAATCTCTACAAAACATCGGAAAGCATATAACAAATGAAGTAATTGATGGAGTTGAGTTTTAATCAATTGTTCTGTTTCTCTGGACGCTTCCTGGCAATCGACGTCTCAAAGATACTTTGACTTTGATCAAATGATTCCATAATAAATATATTAATGAATTATATAATTTATAATTTAACAACCTAGCAAGCCAATGTTATAAGTATTAGTTTACCTGGTATAGGTCCTGGGTTTGGTTCTATTCCCGCTCTTAGTAAGAGTAAACCAATAAATAGAACTGCTCCCGTCAACCCTGCAATTCTCTGATTTAATACCAAACAGTTCCACAAAGAACCCAATATAGCTGGTATATATCGGACTGCATCTATACTTGGCAATTGCAACTCCAAATTCTGCTCTGCCTTCTTCTCGTTAGCTACATCAATTATAAAGGCATACTTGCATATATATTACATGTGTTTTGTCTCTTCTATATCTTTCTTAACATTTAATTTTGTGTTCCTTACACTTAAATATACGGGTAGAAAATGCATATTTAATAAAACAAATCATATTTAATGAAAAACACCTGGTGTAATTAACAATCCACTACAAACGTCCTGATCGGAGCAATATTTACACATATTTGCGTGTTTACTTTTATTTTTCTATCGGTGTTCACTCCAAAAGCTTAGCAACACTGCTTGATAGTATTAATATTTATTTACTGGTCCATCAGAACACGTAAATAATTAGTTTTAAACAATGTGCGTAGCACAAAGAATATGCATACGTACAATGGATGCATAAACTCACCGGCATCTATAGGACTGAATTCGTAAGCGCCTGACCACAGCATCAGGCACATAACAACCATGAATAGAGAAATCGTCGTGCTTTTCAAGAAAAGGCTAAAGTTGACTGATATACTTGAAGTTACAACGTCGGAGCCAAATGCAAACTTGTTCGTCCCTATTCTAGCTCGGTAGGTTTGAATATCAACACCCATGCTGGAATCTTAAAAAAGATGAAGTAAATGTCCTTTTGGTTAATACCTTTGTTCACTCAGGAAATACGGTTATATCTGAGGTCGTCAGTGAAATAAGTCATGTGGAGGAAAATCATAGCTTGTTGCATATATTTTTGAAAAATATTTATTTATTTTATATTAACTCATTGCTATGGGTTTGCCTTTAAATCCTATATATCTCTTGCTAAATGATTGTTTTTTTGTTGAAAACAGGAATACCCCAACAGGACTCGTTTTGGCAGATGACGTTACATCAAAAATACGACATCAGTTACTTTTAAACATCAAAGTGAACAAAGGAGGATTAGAGTGGTCAACTAGAACAGGTGTCCGTTTCTCATCGGCCAAGAGGATGTTGGTTGGACACTCACCTTCCGAGGTTCTTTCTCATGGCCTCTCAAAATGATTCTACCAAAGAAACAGACTCGAGAGAGATTCTTTTACCGAGCCTGAGAAAAGAAATTTAAACTAAAGATGTTACAACAAAAAAAACTCCATCCAATGCAGATAACTAAGTTATAGATCACAAATAAAAATATGAGCAAATCAGGAACAGTAAAAGCGATATTCTGAGTTACTAATGTGCCGATAATAGTTTGCTGTTTAACTATGTGTATGCAAGGTGTTTGTTGGGTGTTTTCGTAACAGCAAATGCCGTAACATGGTATGGGCAGCACTGGTATGCATGTAATGCATATATTGCAAGTTTCAGAGTATTTTCGCCACAAAGCCGCAAATGTGTTTGAAAATTCTTCCACCCAGGGTCTCTTTCGAGGCGTGTTATTGCTGTCAAAACGGCTCAAGCGCATTATGCATTCGTTTGAATCCACTGCGGCCTGCCCTGTGGCAAACGCATATTTACCAATGCATTCCTTACGGTTCTTACAAAACAAACTGTTTATATATTGGCATAACTTGTTCATTTCTTAATTACTGCTGATCTTCGCATAAACGGTAGCTAACTAGGAACATTCATATCTGGATTGTCGAACTTTATCGTTCGAGGCTATTTCATCCGTTGTATTGTCGTCGATTAAGTGATTTTTTTTATAATTTTGGTATCTTAGTCATTAAAGGATTACTTATAATCGTTGTTATGAACAATCTTCATTTCACTAACTCCCTTATCATCGTAGTAATGCTTTAACACATCGTATTTACCGAGCTTTTGATTATTGGAATCTTTTCGTAGCCGCCGTTTTGATGCTCCAATCTTTGTCTAAACATAAAAATTCAGGATCGTCAAAAGCGTCATTGGTTAAAAATATCCACAGGCACACGATACAATAATGATGCGACATAAAACGAATTAAAACAGGATAGAAAGGCTTTACAAGAGATGGCAGTCTATGAATACAGACCAACAAAGTCAAGTGTCGTCAAGCGTTAAGTTTAATCAAAGCGATTGTTGTCTTACAAGGCCAAGCACTTACGATTTACGAATTATGGTTCTCCTGATTCAGAACACCTAAAAGACAAGATTTTCTTGCTTTGAGTTATCGCCTCATTATTGGATATACCATATGTATCTTGACTTGATACGTGTTGCATGAATGTATCATTTTTATAACCATCCCGCAAGTATTGATCATTAATAGAGCTGCAACTTATATCATATCTTTTAAACGAGGTATTCTTAATGATAATGAAAATAATTACCATATTCAAATATAGTGTGTCACGATTCCGTTCAAAATATCGCCATTGAGTTATGTCGCAAAACCATTGATTACTGTCAACACATTCAATAAACGATTAAGGTAAATGCATGGTCGACAACCACTGTATTTACTTCGTTGCAATTCATAAATAGCGAAGTAGTGTATCGGAGGTATTGGATGTGGTTTACATTGCCTTCATACTCTTATAATGGTAAAGCGACCTGTATACCCACATGTATTGAACGAAATTGGAGTAACCTAATTGGTTGTGACTTAATGTTAAAGCTTTGTCTGGATTAAACTAATTATGATCCGAAGCCCTGTTGTGACTTAATATAACTTTTTTGCGTGTGTTGGGATGTTGAAGAACACATTTGTAAATGGAGATGACATGTGTGTGATTATTGAACAAAAACAATACAGATAGCATTATTGTTAAACTTTATTTATTAGTGACCTTAACAGTTTAATTGAAATATTTATCAATTAGTGTTCATCTATGACGGATGTAGAACAACGAAGTGAACATACCAGTAGTTAATGTTTGTTTTAATTCTGGTGTAAACAAATTGTATGGCGGATAAACTGGTGAGTTATGTTAGATTAAAATTTTATCATTGCTTGGTATTAAATTTTATTTAAATCATTCCATTGATTGGCCATTTTGGCAATGATCTAGACAAATTGGAATGGTAAAGCATGTAAATGTGTTGCTTGTTCATGGGCTTAAACAACATAGTACAGGTATAGCTTTTTCTGATCTGTAGTTCTTGTAAGCAACCTACATACATGTATGTTAATTGCATGATCTGTTCTTTTTCTGTTTACTTGCATTGTTTTACTGTGTTGTTTGTATTGCTCTGTAGTCTTGCCTTACTTTGCATTGTTTTGTACTCTTACATTATTTTGCATAGCTATACTATAGTATTCCTGCCTTATTTTGCATTGCATTGCTTGCATTATTTTGGTTTTTGGTAAGCTGTTTTAGAATATATCATGCATGTCTGCTTATCTTATATAACCTAGATACCTGTCACCTAGCATTATTGTGATTTTCTGTGTGCCACGTCAGTAATAATATACTATTTAATAATTTATACCAAATGATTTAATTTTATTTACTATGAGTAACATGCTAATCAGGTCACTTCAAATCTGATTTGAGCTGATATTTTCATTTCTTATGCCATTTTTTAAAACAAACACACTTTTGTCATTTACATTTTTTTGTCTTGTACTTATATTTTCTATGATCTTTTAAACCTCTTTTGGTAAGATAAGCATGTCTTCCATAGTTTTTATTCTCTGTTTATGTTAGTTTTACTCTCTGGTAGCTGCTTTATATATGATGTCTATATACATTTGTAAAATAATCGGTTATAACAGCTCATCAGAGCTTATGTAAACTGTATATCTGTCTTGCCGACTTTAAATAAAACATTCAAGGCAACAGGTATTTAAGACGAGGGGATGGATACATGTGAGACAATTATGTTAAATCACGTATCTTCATTTGTATAGTTTGATTGATCACACATTATTTAAAAACAAATATTAACTTATATTGAAATGTAGAAAATGAGCATGGTATTCCAAACTATTGCGCGCAACTTGGCGACGTTAACTAGCTCACTGCATTATTAAACCCCTCAAACAGGTAACTTTTTGTTGCGGTGAGTTTTGTCATAAGTCGTTAAAATATGCTTATTTCCCGTTTCCTAAGCTACCATTTTTGTACAAATTCTAGACGTAATTATTGCTTTGAGTTTTGGTTTTTATTTGTTTGATTGTAATCAATTAAAAGTTTTTTTCGGCTTTCATCAATACCACCGATACTTATACTGAGTGTTCCGTAGTTAAAAGCATTAAACCTAAACTAAAAACTATCAAGAAAATAAATGGCTAATAAAAAAAGCATATTACGCAATAAACTTTCGACCAACCTTCCTTTAAGGGGGATGAAACCGGAAACACACAAAAAAGTTTTTTGACTGTCAGTTCATGCATTTCATTATTCTGCAAGTTTTGTTAAAAAATTGTTTTGCTTGGAATATTCATGCCAAATCAACTCTTTTCCTGAATGGGTCAATTCCCTCAGAAGAAGAGTTCGGGAACCGAGTATACTCATTTATGTTTCGCAAAAAGCTGAGCTATACATTAATAAGACATTTCTTCGTTCTTTATGAGATATATGTATCAAAAGTGCATTCTTAATTTGAACTTGAATTTTTACATTTTATAAAAAAAACAACGTCTTATTTACATTTTCCTTTCAAATTCACAAGGGTAATGGACTTTACACATATTAAGTCAATGTTAATTTTAGTAATGGCGGCATCTCAAACTTTCGGAACTTAAATGAATACAAAAAAGTTTATATGCTTCCGAAAATGACATTGTAATACTCAAATCAAAATTTCTATAACTTTCGCTCCAATGTAAAAATATCGTTTCATACAAAATTCACAATACCTTTCTGGAGTGAAGCTATGTTCTCATAAAAGCTACTTCCTCTACACAGCAGAAACCACAAAATACAAACCGGCTAGTTGTTCAGCATTAAACCCGCACGCACATGCGCACTGGAAAAAAGATCGTAAAAACGACGCATTGCGCAGCTTTTTGTGCAGAATTGAATCATTAGTAACGCGCTTGGGATATGCTCATCAATTTGAAATAAGGTCATTCATATTTTTTAAGTTAAGGTCGTTTTTTCTCTTAAATATAAATGGAAAATTTTAAAGATTCATGCTGTGACATCGGTTCAAATGAGTAAATGTTCCGCATTTTACATACGAACATACGTTCATTTTTTATTCACGTATGGTAAAAAAACATTCAATTTCATTCTTTGTATTTTATTTTATAAGTTGTGTGACACGATAGGTTATACAGATCATTACATGTGAAAATAAACAATAACCATGGTATAAGAGAATGTTATATTTTAGAGCATGACATTCGGTTATCGGTAGCGTTGGCCTAGCTGTAAACTCTGACTCTGGATATGTACAAAGAAGATATTAAAACTGATTATACTTGAGATGCTAGAAAAGGTTCACATTCATTTTGTTCATTGTAAACCATTGCGGCGTTAAACAACATTTACAATCTTAACTTTACCTAAATATATTGTTTGTCGAAACAATATCAAATTACAGCTCTAGTGTTTAGACGATATATCACTCGTCCTTATAATGGACTTTATATGAAAAAGCAAATTGACAAAGCGATAAATGCTTCAGAAATTGCCATCTATAATATCTTATTCAAAATATTGTGAATTTATGATCACAGCACAATCGATATTTCATTCAAAACCAATCTGAATGACGATTCAAAACCAATCTGAATGACACGACAAGGTCAATGTCTGATCAATGAATAATTTTGCAGTTGAAAGTACTTGTGCACGGTATGGTAAATTGCACGATTTATGGACATTGTATTTCCCTTTCCTAAATAAAGTATAGACAATCGTTAGAATTATAACTTTATAGGCTTTACTAACGCGCTTGGGATGGAATAACAATGCTCTATATATCAAACGAAGAAAATACGGTTGGAACATAAAATAAGACAAGTACATGTAATGTAGGTTACGTTATAATGTTGTTTTTTTATGAACAGGAACACTTTCTCCATATACGCAGATGATACATACGATATTCCACGTCTTCAAAATATCCAGAATGAATCCAACTTCAATGTTAGCCGATAAAACGATTTAAAGACAAGCAAATTAACATAGGCGAACGGTCCGACCGATAAGAAATATTGTATGAGCATCTTCAGATGGAGATTTCGCCCAAATAATTTTAGGCTAAAGGGTTCATTTGATTGTAATTTATTAAGCATTTTTTCTCGACCATACTGACATGAATTGTCAACTTGGACAATGTAATGGGGTGTGAGCCGGGTGCCCCTCTCCCCGGGTCCACTTGTGTAATTAATATGATACATCTTGTATCATACAGTATTCAAGAATAATTTATGAAACATATTCATGTGGGGGTTAAGGCTATTTTTTACATTTTTATCGTTATCATTTCCGTGATTATCATGGCTGCGATCAGATAATAGCCTTAAGAAGATAGGAAATAATAACTTTTAGTAATAAGAAAAAGTATCTGCAACCTTAAAAGCACATCAACAGTTTTATTAGAAACGTGCCTGTTTTATACAGAAAAGGTCACTGTGTTTTAAGAAACGAATCGGAACCTCAGCAATAAGACATTGCTGTGTCTTTCATTCCTTTTCAAAATTATAACCTGCTCAACATGCGAAAGTTACAATTAATACATTAACTTTCAATTATATTTGTTTTCAATTTTATGGTAATGTGAGAGAGAGAGTGAGAGTGTGTGTGTGAGAGAGAGAGAGAGAGAGAGAGAGAGAGAGGGAGGGAGAGAGAGAGAGAGAGAGAGATCGGTTAAAAACATGAAAACAATATAACATTACATTCACTTCTCTTAACAGACAAAAGCAAACTTTTTTTCAGTATCAGAAGTATATTCATTGTGCTATACACAATTTTGATTGGACTCTTTTTTTCTTTATAGTATATCAACCGTGAAGTCTTTTTTATATTGGTGTTAATATTCTTTGAAATGATTTTGCCCATGCCATACAGTCCATTACTTTTTTGTTGTTTCTTACTGTTATAACTCGCTTATTTAGGTTGAACAGCAGTTTTAGGATAACATTTTCAGATTATTTTATTCCAATCTAATTCAATTTAAATTAAACATGTAATTAGGAATATAAACATTGTATATGAAGCGGTTGCTATTTGATGACAGGTCCGGATGCCACCATATGCCTTTGGGACTTTTCTAATGGAAATAGGTTGGCCTTTGTTTAATTGAAATTTCTTTTTCATTTTTATATAGGAGTTGCCAAAATTATGACTTAATTTGTAAGATCAATTTTAACACATAAATGACGTATTCAAATATATCGTTTTTCCAGGGATGTCTTGAAAACACTGTGAAAATCTGGGACTTCGCAAAATGTCAACATGGAAACTGATAAGGACACGGATGACAAAATAATGAGTTCATTGTCTGTGTGAGTACATGAACATTCTAACAAATATTCATTGTCGACAGTGTTGTTAAACTTATTTATAATATGTTTGTTTTGTTACTTTTAAGCTTGCTGGTTTTTTAAGAAAATAAAAAGTATCTATTTCTATTTGCCAAACAATTTAGCTTTTAGAGATTTTATAGCATTGAATAGTGGTGGTTATACCTCAAATGCATGATTGTTTGCTGAATGATTTTACCTACACGAACTTCAAATGACCACTAGAAATTTATGTAAAAGTATCATGTGACATAACAGCTCAAATTAAACTGTCATTGAGATAAATTGGAACTTCAACACAGTTAGAAATGTTGACACTGTCTATTCTGGTTTGGGTGCAGCATCGGCAACCATTGTACTTTCTTCCGTTACACTTCATACATACCGTGGGCAAATTGACTGACAATATCTCCTTTTAATAAATATGCATGAAGCAGGGGAGACCACTCTTCTTTCAATGAAATTGCATGTTACTACAAAATACTCTTCAATAGCCCTGTATTGTCAGATATCCACAGGCAAGATTTTAAGTGACTGTTTTGAAATTTGTAGTGATCTGGACGACCAAGTTTAACTCGAGCTTTAGCCAAAATAACTTTTCTATGGGAAAACATTAGTGGGAATGTCTGTGCATTTTTCTGCATTGACACTGCCTAATCATGATTACAAGATTTTCTTTGCCAAATCGCCCATGGTACACAACAATGAATAGCGCCACGTGCCTAGGGTCACGATAGCGCAGAAGTGTAATTGCGGTATGTTATGATGGTTTGGGCTGTATAACATGAGCACAATCAGTGCAAAATTGCAAAGTGGACATGCCTTTTTAACTGATCAAATGTGTGTTTCACTGGCAAATAATAATATTTCGTTTGCTGTTGGTGCCATAGTAACTGTTGTTGGCTGCATCATTTCATTTTACGTTATAATTGGTACACATCATGTGTACAGTGATATTCAAATAAGATAAAAAGAAAATAATTTAAGAGTAAAAATTGTACATGCTCTCTTTCATTTCAGGAATGAATCTCCCAATCTCCTCATAGGATCGTTTGCGACAAAGGCCACCCCAGTTCTCAACATTCATTTTACACGGAAAAACCTGCTGCTGGGAGCTGGACCTATGGAAGTATCATGAAACTTGGCATAAACCTTATAATGGTTAAAATAGATCCTGATTGAGGTTCAGAAATGTGCAGATAATAATTTGTAACAACAATCTAGAGAACTACTAGTAACCAGGTTTCCCACTGGCGATCACCATTAGAGCCAAATGTGACAAAATATTGATCGTTTCCAATGACATAAGCGCAATGAATTTTCCTCAATATCGATTTTTAGTGACATAAGTAGCTTGGTAGAGAAGACCATGTGCTATAAACTGGAACATGTTGACACCAATTGGGCCATTATTATGTCCCTTTTATTGCCTAACGGGATTAGAACAACATTTTTCAATGATCGTTAAGCTATTACATGTTGTATGCTGTGCATACACTAGATAAATTTGGTCCTTCACTTCCGGTATGGAAATATTGTTTTATTACCTTGTCTCTTTTCTAACGAAAATTGTTGAGGTATTGTAATAGGCTTTGTGTCAGTGGCATGTGAAACTATAACATTGGGCATAATGAAAAAGAAATTTTAAAAATATTCGCCCACTTCTTTGTACACAAAAATTTGCCACCGCCAATATGCAGGTGTATATCAAGGTCCATAACTCTGGCTTCAGTTATTGCGGTGTTAAAACTTCCCTTGACACTGCATCCTTTTGAAAGAAGTGTGTTGCTTGAAACATGTTTTAACTTAATCATAAAGCAGCTTTATTACAAGCTTGCATTTCTGCACATACAATGTATAGGCATGATTTTTGTTCATGCTATTTCGGAAAGTGAACAAAAATTAAAAAAGCCAAGCGGAAAAAAATGTTGTGTCAGCTTTTGTTAAGACAGCTTTTTGCACAGAGATGTAATGTATTGGGCTTTTTTTAAAACTAAATTTGGTTTATATATATGATTATGTAAAATGAAATATTTGCTATACATAATAAAACACATAGATTCCAAAGAAATCAGTGGTATTAAATAAGTGTAAGGCTATTTCAAGTGTCTGATCTGATATCGGCGTGTTAGGACTTTGTGCAACCACATGTGGAAAAAAAAGTTTAACAGCATAAAACAAATTTAATATTGCTTTGCAAAATGTTCACCACAGGAACATATTGTGTTGTGTACAAGACCGACATGTAGATCGAAGGTCATGTTTATTTTATTATCTTATTGACAACAGCTTATTGAAGTATGTTTATGTTCTTGCCCTGGCACAGGCAGATAAATAAAACACACTTTTTAGTTGACGAGTTGGAGGGGTGATATTAAAGATATAGATTAAGAGCAGTATGGGTGAATTAAAAAAGGACGTTTTTTGTTTTTAAACGCATTGTTACAACAACATTGTGTTTGATTGCAGGTACATTAAAACAGGACATGCCATACATCCCATCCCATACTAGAAATTATTTCATATGTTTTTAAGCATACTTATTACGAGTTATATACAAAACAATATGAAATAAGTTAATGGCTACAAGTAAGTCACAGAAATACAATTGTATGCTGTAGTCTCAAGTCACAAAGTTTTAGTTATTTGATTTATTATTATAATATATATCTTTTCCAATCTATTTTTCCAGTTCACCTACTACAAGAAGTTCTATTTTAAAATACATATACCAGGACAAACTATTTTTGGTTGATTTAAACTACATTTGTACAACTGTTGGAATGTTTTTCTGGCCTCTCGTGCGATGCTCGTTTGTCAGAAGGCACTCCCTGAAAACGCTACCGTCTTCGCCAATGCTTGATGACTCATTTATAATTACTCTATGCATGGCTATTGTTACCCTAGATTTTAACTTGTATTGACACATTTAGACTATAACGACTTGGGGTTGAAAATCCAATGTTAATTGCTAAGAATGGCTTTCTTAGTACCTGTAAAGGAGATGTCAATAACTTGGTATTCAAGCCAGATAACACAGTACAATGTTATGCGTATCCGTAAGAGCAGACAATTGCATCAACTCTGAATCGACACCAAAAAGGTGAAAGGTGCAAAAACACTGGATCCAATATCGCAAAACTACTTAAGTCAAATATCAATCTCAGAAAAACAAGGTTTTCGTCAAGAATCCAACGAAATATAAAATAAATAAAATAATTTACAACAAAAAAATGTCATTGAGTACAACTCATTAATTTTTACAATAATTACTCAAGTATACTTTTGCTCTAGAACTAGTTTTCTTTGAAATATTGGCAAAATAGTTTTTATCAACACATTAAATGAGAATATACGGTTTTAAAAAGAGTAAAAAACATACAAGATTTTAAATCATACTTGGCTTTTATGTGATAAAATAAGTTAGGATTGAGATTGAGATTTGCCTTAAGTGTAACTGGGTGTTATACTCATCAGTTCATGTTCATTTATTAGCATTGCCTGTTTGCCTGGCGAGTGATTGTTGTGTTCGATTGGTGGTAGTCTACTGAAACAGTATTTTTGTTTTCTTCTGACAATGCAGAATATAGAAAAGAAGTTCGTTTTCGTGGTCACATGACCACATGACTGTAGATAAACATCACGTGGTCTGCTAACCTAATAAACTAAAGTTTACACGGCACCTTGATATTGGACCGATTTGTATGCAAGTGACAGGATAAAATGTTTTCAAGTCTTTTTCTCCTTATGATTGCAAATAAAGTATTAGAACCGGACTGACACCCGTCGTACTTTTACAAGTAAGTTACAATTGGCTTCCCAAATCGAATCCCGGTCTCCCGTGTCATAGACGGGGATATCTTCCACTATACAATATAGTTTGTATAAATTAAACAGACTGCACAAATTGCTATGTGTACATGTCGGGGTTCGAACCCACGACCTCCCGCTCTGCAGACAGACAGCAAGGATTAGTCACGAGGACGGAACTGTCAGTATACGCCGTAAACCTTCAATCTTCGACGGATTTGCGGATAGACGCAATGAGCAGACGAATGGATTCACTGTATTTGAAGTTGGAGACGTTAATTCGTTATTTGGAACCAGGTGCCCGAATGAAAAATTCCGCCTCTAGCAACAAACCACCAGACCAGAAATCACGAGGGCACGGGCGTGGACGAGGTCATGGGGAGGGAAGAGGTATGTATCCCAAACAACAACACCAACAACAGTACTTTCCCCAACAGCTGCAAAACGAACAACAACAACAACAACAACAACAACAGCAACAAAAACAATAATAATAATATAATCCCCAATTACAGCAAAATCAACAACAGCAACAGTTTAATCCCCAACAGCAACAACAGTACAATCAACAGAATCAGCAACAAACTTACGGTCCAATGAACTACAGCGCTTACCCACTCTATTAGCCGCACCCGCGTTTGGCCAATCGGCGGTTACACAGAGTGAAGGCCAGCCTGATGTTTACCGGAAACCGTCTACGTTTTCTGCTACTGAGCCGATTTCTAACAAATCTACATTACATGAACGCATGGTAGGTCGTTCAGACATGAGTGAAATAGTTTTTCATGGACACAACACATTAACATAAGTGGATTCAGGTGACGCTTTGTTTTTTGTCATTTTATGATGCTATGCCTGATAAACCACCACTACTTGATGGGAATAATTTAAATTGGAATGTGAATATTGCGGATGGTTCTTCCATGCAGGTCCTCGGGTACATTGCAACTTGTATTACTGTTCCATTTTTATCTGATTTTAGCATTGATGTACCTGTATAACCTGTACCTGATGACAACTTGAGGCTTGTGGTGATAGGCACCAACTTCATACGGCAGTGCAAGTCATTTGTAAATTCGGAGAGCAGAAATGCTGCCCCTGATGCTTGAAGGTTAGCGTTCGACTCCTTGGTGTGTGAGCCGTATAAAGTGCGTTCTAAAAACAAGCGCGCCATTGAAGTTGGCCCTTATGAAAGTTTTTCTGTGAATGGCATAATTAGGGAAGTTCCATCTAATGCTTTTTCATTTGTTACTGATAATTAAGATCCTGATAGACAGTATATCGTAAGACCAGATGTTGTAAATGTACATGAAGTAGGCACTTCGGTTAAAGTATCGGTCAGGGTTTCACTATTTCTGCTAATCCTTTGTACATTAAGCCAACTTCAAGCTCAATAGACTGGTTTGGGTATTTGTGTTGATAAGGATAGTCTTACGTTGAATCAATAGGTCTTATGATTTAAAAGGAGAATTAATCTCCAGAACAACTCTTACGAGTTAGACAAGTTCTAGGCAATTGGAGGAATATATTCAGTATTGTTTTCACCGACATTGGTAAAGCAACCTCTGTTTAACGTGGAATTATTATTACGGACAGTACGCCTTTTAAATATCGCAAGATACCTCCTTCAATGTATTTGGAAGTTAAAAAAAACACTTTAAAGATTTAATATATTGAAGCATGTGATGTCATAAGGCCTTCTGACAGCCCCGTCTCCTCAAATGTTGTGTTAGTAAGGAAGAAAGATGGCAGTCTCCAATGTGAAGGAGTTACGGTCCTTTCGAGGCTTTCAGGCTATTACCGTCGCTTTGTGCCTGGCTTCTCTAAGATAGTCAAGCCTCTTAACAAATTGCTGGAGGGCCACTGCACGGGAAAAAGTCAGGCAAGTCTAGAAAGAGGGCGAAGTCTACTGCATCATGGGATTGGGGACAGGACCAGCAGTCTGCATTTGACTCGGTTAAGAGGCACCATACCGAGCCCCCCATATAAGGTATTACTGAGTATTCACTGTCATTTATAGTTAACACAGACGCCGCAGGTTCAGACATAGGTGCAGTTTTATTGCAGAAGCAGAACGGTGTTGAGCGAATTATCGCCCACGCCAGTCGAGGACTTCGAGCGAGTGAGCAGATGTATACTGCTCATAAACTTGAATTTCTCGCACGGAAATGGGCAATCATCGACAAATTCCATGACTATCTTTATGGTAATTATTTTTTGGTGTTTAATGACAATAACCCGTTGACATATGTACTTACCAGTTCCACGACACAGAATATATATATATATATATATATATATATATATATATATATATATATATATATATATACATATATATATATATATATATATATATATATATATGCAAAACGTTTGAGTTTGATTCACAGTTAATTTCTACAAGCAAAATAAGTTCGAATATTACACACATTCCGAATAAATAAGAAGCCCTGGGAATAAAACACTGAAAAACGTCTTTGTGTAACATTAAAGTAAGACTAAGAAATAAGATTCAAACACTAATTATATCAAAGACAATTATTAAAGCTTAGATGACTTAAATTCAAGAAGAGTTCTTCCAAAAATCTATGTAAGTCAAAGTATCATAGAAACTGTCTTGAGTTTCAGTGACAAAATTAAAAAGTGTTGTTTTCATAGCAAACAACTGCTTTTTTTAAAAATTTAGCATCTCAACATTAAATTTAGTTAAGATACTTCAATTTCATTGTCACATGTGAGTTTTCATATAAATGTTGATTTTCTGTAGCGGGTTCTCAATGCAATGTCTTTATTCTGCCAAAGAAATTAAAATTTGATTGTTTTTAAAGATTGGACAAAAATCTCTTTACATGTACTACATTAAACAGCAAAGTTCGAGGTATGATAAGACATAGTTTGTTCTGACAATCCATAACCTACATGTGCTAATTGATTAAAAATAATTTCCACGTTAATGTCAAATATGGCAGACACAAAAAACATCTTTAACACTGATTTTCATCCGTTTTGGACAGTGTTAAAATGTTTTGTTTTTTTTGCAAAATGACTCAAATACATCCTCTATTATCATATAAACAATGTACAATGTAACAAATTTGTGAGCAATCATGGTCTGAAACTGCTTACATGATTTTCATCGACATTTTCAAAGCAATTATAGGAAATATAGAGAATAATAACTTGTAAAAACATAATTCAATAACACCATATACATGGGATTCCTGCTAGACAACATAAGTGAACGAACATTGACCTGTAGTGCCGTCAAATATACAAGATGTGCCAAAGTCGGCCATCTTAAAGCTTAAAACGTTGAGGTTGACAACAACAACTTTCATCATTGAGTTCTCACTAAGAACCAGCTACCGTTGTTTGTTTTCAAAAAAGCAATAATTGTAAAGATCAGATCAATAAACATTTGAGCTACTAAGCTTTCAATAGACATTTTAGCTATAATAGGTGTGAACGTTATCCATTTACATATTTAAACAAGTGCATAATTGCTTGAAAAGAAGTATGTTTCTGTATTAAGAACAAAACGGCATTGTCAGGAAAAGACATTGTTATCAAATAAACACACATAGTCATAAAAAAGGGGGCAAATGCAAAGGCAATAATTCCTTTGCAATACCTTAATTAAACACAATCAAAGATAATTTTAAGATAAATTGAGTCAATCCTAGATAATTTTAATATAAATTGAGTCAATCCTAGATTATTTTAATATAAATTGAGTCAATCCTTGATTATTTGTAAGAATAAAATTATAATGAACAAGTGCACGA
Source organism: Mya arenaria (assembly GCF_026914265.1). NCBI lineage: Eukaryota > Metazoa > Mollusca > Bivalvia > Myida > Myidae > Mya > Mya arenaria. The sequence continues at coordinate 3,404,794 of NC_069128.1, read as the reverse complement.
AATAGTCAATTTTATTGATAGAATATGATCGTACATTTTACAAACAATCAGAATAAAACAAAGCAAAAACAATCAAAAACCGCTCTCGGACGCCGCTTAACTATATTCTTCTGGGTCCTGTTTCATTCAAGATTTTTGACATAAGGTGAAATTACCTTAGGCTTAGTGTCATAATTGTGTTATTCTAATTGTGAATTGGACATTAGCCTGTATTGAAAATGAGCACAAAGAAAAATGTATTACCATTTGTTGCGTTTATGTTTGTGAATTTTGAAGATTTTTTTAACTTACGATCAAGATCCTGAAATGGACCAATATATGAAATAATAGATATACATCGATACAAACAATTTAAATGTTGGTATTTTCAATATATTTGATTAATTGATTCATTGATAGTTTGTTTATAATGTTTTTTTGTAGAATAATGGATAAAATTGGAATCAATATTGCATATTGGATATTCATAACCGTTTACATGTAAGAACTTGATCATTTGCGGTGATGATACTTTTGTTTGAAATGGTAGCACTATTTTCTAGATGACAGTAAAGTATGCATCCAGACTTTTTAGCGCTTCCGCATCTGATATTTGAAACCAAGAGTCTGGTATTTCTGATATTTTGTATTCGTGATGTTTTTTCAAGTCCTCAGCGAATTTTCCAACAAACCATAACCAGAATTTACAACAACCATGAGGGTCGGATGATGGCATTATATCCCAATTTTTAAAAAACTCTTTGTAATTTCTATATGGATGGTATACGTTGCATTCTGTCATTGTTTTTTTACAGCCACATTTATTTGAAACAAGAGAACAACGATATCGTCTTGTCATTGTATTGACAAGGAAATTGCATGTATTCAGAACTATTTCATTGGATTTAATCCATCTTGAACCTTTCCCACCTAACGGACGATGTTGTAAGCACTGGTGTTTTCCTCCATGGTCCTTTGATTTCATACATGGCTCATGACAAAAAGGACACACCTCTGGACATCCCCAACATTTGTCGAATAAGCTTTCATACAAAACTGTGAACGTACCTTGTTTGTCCTTAATGCTCCTAAAATTGTTTTCAATACGCTGAAAAGTTTCATAAAGTAGACCTTTGTCCACTAGGAAAGAAAGAAAGCAGTTGAAGTCTCCTAATTTATCGATTTCCAAAAATGTTCTAAAATGAATTTTGCTGCACGTAAATAAAGTCAGATGTTTAGCAAAATTGCAAAACCAAGTTGAAACGTCGACTGATGAATCTACATGTTTTGGAATTGCTCTCTCAGTCCCTCTTCGATAATTCTCCACTTCATGTTGTAAAAGCTCAATGTATTTACCATTTGAATGCAGAACTTTATAACACTCCTGTTTATACCAGGAACAACAGAAATCTCGAGGTAGTTTAATGTACTGAAGAAAATCTGAAAAACGTTTTGCTTTTAAAAGAGAATAGGACACTGCTTTGATTAAATTGAATTTGATATTTGGTAGCTCTTGCAAAAGTAATTGTGAAGCCCGGATAGTAAGATTATCCTTGATAATGTCCGTTACTGCATTTTCGATGCCAAGACAGAATTGTCTGGCAGCCTTTTCCTCTAATCTCCTTTGTGTAATTTCGCTTTCGAACAAATCGTACATTTCCATTTGAAAACGTTTAAGTGATGCAGAAAACCCGTAGTCCTTGTCATATGTTTCATTGTGGGAATCTATCATGCAACTAGCATATTGTAACGTCTGCACAACAAGTCCTGTTACAAATGACGTTTTCAACGTTACTCCCTGCTTTTTCATTTTTGTATTGACATCCGTACATTTTGAAACAATGTCTTCAAAAACCCTTTGTAAATCGTTTTCATAAAGAGGTCCCTTTGTTTGGTTCAAATTCTCTAAAATCCGTTCAACATTTTTGGAATATTCTTGCAATTCATGCGTGATAATCATTTCTGTTTGACTGCCAAATAGAGTAGTAAGTGACAGATTATAGTCGTCCTTTGATATTTTGCGCACAAAAAATTGTGTAGAGCTATGAATTGCAGTCTTTCTATCAAAAACACTTAAAGCTTTCGACAAATTTGCATCATAGCTATATTTCTTCATAGTTAAGTTTCGAAAGTGATTACACACATTCAACGGGGGGAAAATTTCATCTCTTTTTTTGCGAACGTCATTTTCGTAGGTATTCCAATGTTTATAAAATTCTTTATCATATTCATTTCGGTTCTTTCCTTGCATAGTCTGTGCTATTCGCATAGATGTACTTTTCAATTCATCGCGATATTTCTTACCAATCGAAGCTGTTTCTGTCGTTAACTGTATATCAAAAAAATATCTGTCAACATCTTGATGGATTGACTCTTTCATTTCTTTATAACAAAATTCAACTTTCTTTACGTATTGTGATTCCCACTGTTTAACAATATGTGGATACTTGCATGTATGCAATAGCTTGGAAACGAATGCTTTAGCCTCGGAACAATATAAATCTGTCAATAATTCCAGCGATTCCTTTAATTCGGCCTTTGTTTCCAACATTTTCACATTAGTGTCGTTTTCACCTTTTCGTTTTCTAGAGTTAAACTCGTCTTGCAATTTTATTTGCGATTTCAATATTGTTTCGTTTATTTCTGTCTCTGTGCTACAATACAACTGCATTTCGAGACTGTTTCTAAACGAAAAAACAAAGTTTTCTGTTATAACACCATCCCAAATGTCCGTTGCAAATGTAGCAATATCACGAAATGATTCATACTTGTCATTTTCTAAAAGAAGCGATATATCTGATTTGATATCTGCAACACCTTTACTGTATTTGGAATTAAATACACGTATTTTTGAATCACCATTCCAAATGTTCGGCAACGCTTTGAAAGGTCTGCGTTCATCAAATTGCATAATATCATTAAAAGATGAAATATTTCCCAAACCTTCCGACCGGGCAGCTTCAATTGCAACGCTATCCATTAATTTTCTAAATTCTATATAACCTTTCTGCATCTGTTCTTCAGACTGTTCTTCAACGTTGTTGTGTACAAAGAAGCATTTATGACCTAAGACAATACTTGAATTGGCTGTCTTTAGTCTGAGAGATGCATGGACTACAATTTGTATGATATCTGTTAATTCAGTGGCATTTTCTCCGTTAACTGTCATGATAGAAATGTTTCCAAGTCCTGAAACAAATGTTGCTAATTGATTATCACGATCGTATGTATTCATCACAGTCTTTAATTCAGGCGCACGAAACCCTTCAGAATCAAATACCATTATATACTTAGACGGAAGTACGTCAAAACCATCGGAGACAGAAACAAGTCTTGCTTGTACCCCTTTGGTGCATCTCCCTCCGCGTACTTTGAATTGCTGTCCAAACATGGTGTTTAAAAGGGTTGACTTTCCTGTGCTTTGTAGTCCTAAAACTGACACAATCGTTATTGAGTCTTTGTTGGGTATTGCTGTATCCAAAGCTTTGAATAATTCATTTGTCCAATATTTTGGCATAAAAAAATATTCTGTTACGATATCAATTGCCTCTGTGCGTAACATCAAGTTAGTAAAAGACCGGATGATGTCTTGTGTTTCCGGAATACAATACTTCTCACACCTTCTGTTCAGATATAATATTGAATCATATATGTGACTGACCTCTCTTAGCAGGTGATCCACAGTTAAGCTCGAAGCGCTTATGTCGCCTTCTAGATCAACAAATTCTTTATTCAATTGTTCCTTCTCTTTGGTGTCTGGCCCGTTTTTGAGACGCATAATTCTCTTATAAACTTCATTTTGTCCCCTTATCATTTCGGGTAAGAATTGAGACATTTCTATGTCTATTAGTATTTTCAACCATTGTATAAATATGTGCTGTAGTAAAGGCTGCTTGTTCGTGTAAACAAGATACTTCGCGAACATAATCGTTGTTTTTGTCATTGAATTCAGTTGTTCATACCGAGTACTAATCATTTCTTTAAGTGTTTCTTCTGAGTCATTTTGGTATTCACGTACAGCTCGGAGATCTTTATAGTTCTTATACAATTTGTTTGAATGTATATGTGAGACGGGTGTTAACGCAGTTAGGCAATTCCTAAATCGGTCTTCATTTTTTGCGGAATGTGATTTTCCCCCTGTATTTTGTATATCAGTCAACATTGATTTGAAAATATCTTGCGCCATCATTCTTCCTTGTTCAAGTTGTAAGCAATATTCTTCACAATCAGGGTAGCTAACATCTTTACAAACACTGCATAGTCTTTTTTCAATTGATGTCGATTTTTTAAAATCTTGCAACAAACTCAAAATGCCTGTGTTTATGTTTTTAATCAATGTTGGTACATCTATTGCCGATTGTTTTTTATGAGTCGAAATAACCATGTTTAATTTTTCGTCTAAGCTTCTTAAAATAGTTCTTACGTCCTTTCTATTATTGAATTTCAGGTTATCATATAACAATAGTATACTGCATGGAAAAGACGTTATTAATTTTAAAAGTGTTTCAGATTTTAAATAAAAATATTCAATATCTACAATAGCAACACAGACATCCGTTAGTTTCAGTATTAAGTCTTTAAGGGGATATTCTCTATCTGATTTTAAATATATTGTTTCAAAATCTCCGCGCACATTCAAAAATGTTTTTGCAGCGCTGTCAGAGCCTTCCGATGGAGACCAACTTATTTCAACAGTCTCTTCGTGAAGATGGCGCTTTAAAAAGCCACTCCTACAGTCTTTGTTGAAGAATGTATGAAACGCGTTGCTTCGTTCATGTAAACATCTGTTCAAAAGCAATGATTTAGAAAAATCAGGTCGTCCAAACCGCACAAATGTGATTACGTTCGTTTTCATGTTCATCACGTGTGTATTTGATGCATGTGTGTCATCGTTATACACTGAAAGCAATTGCAATGGCCAACGCGTGATTTGAAGTGACCCTTTTAAATAGTGTTTATAAACAAACGGTATTGCTAATTTACATAAATGCATCTTTTGAAACAAAAGAGGTCTAAGAATAATGTCCGTACAGTTAAAAACGGCCATGAAAATATCTATGACACTTATTTCTGCTATTTCGTCATCTTCTCTGTCATCTATTTCGTCCAAAAACGAGTTTCTTTCCGCTGCTACTTGGAGTGCGTTTGGTATTTCTTCCCCTTCATTCCAGTTAACAAACATTAGCTTTTGTAAGATAATCCAAGGGGATTCTTTTAAACTGTCTGTTGCACTATTAGAATTATAAATAGTAATCGCTTCCTCAATTGATATTTTTTGGTCCAGCCGATTAGTTAGATGCAAAAGTTCAAATATTTGTCGAGCAGGTTCTTTTCCTGAAATGTCTTTAAAAAAACAAACTTCAATGGCTTAATTCATTGTTTAATTGTAAATGCATTGACATAGTTCAATCGTTATATAGGACAGTTTCTACATTATACTTATAATCATATTCTGGCAATCATCCATTCCTCCCACACCTGAACGTGCTCATCTTCGTTTTGGCAGGACACCATTCAGGTACTAAGTTTTAAGATTTTTTTTATAAAAATCATTTTTGGTAAAATCTTTACGCACACGTTTTGTTGACGGATTTTGAAGTTTGTACGCAGTAAAGCATGACTGATGGAAACTGACCGAGAATATTGTCTAGAAATTTCGGATAATAATGTTGCATTTAAATAGTTTTGTACTCACTTTTATCAGGTTTGTCCCTCCCAGTCGGTTTTACTGATGTCTTATTCTGTCGTGTTTCGTTGTCTGTGAATAATTCATAGTTAAACCACCCCGGTGGTAAACCGCTTTCTAGCATTGATTCTAAACACAGCTGTAGGTCAAATGCAAGCTTTGGATCCTGGGACACAACGTATATGCATTCAAGAGTTCCTGTCCCAACACGTTTAAGCTCTAACAATGCAGATGTAAATTCAACCATTGCCAGGTGCGCTGGGCAGTTTCCTGAAGTGTCGATAGCAGAGTATTAATAATTATTCACATCAGACAGGCATAACCTGTAAGGCTATCATGGATTGGTAAAGAGAGGAAAGTGACACGGAAATGACTGTACTTGTTTTCCTTACATATACGACAAAAAGTTCAGATAATATTGGCTGGGGTGGGAATTTTGAACTGACACGCTAGTACTTGACAAACTATTCGCCATTATGTTACATTATCAGTGTGTGTTGGATTCTTCTTAACATTTCAGGGTTTTCTGGACGAATTATGATATATTCTTCATTAAAGGGACTGTACACCAGAATGTCACCAGAAAAGTTTTTTTCTGTAACGATTCTCAAGACAATTATTAAATAAAATGTTTTACTCGTTGATATCATAATTGTAATAAACAATACCAAAAAAAAAAATCGAACCGGTGTCGCCAAAATTGCATTTCAGCGTTGTAGCCACTGAGCTACAAAGGCTTAACGTAAACGGGTGATATAATTTAGCTATACACCTAACTCGGTAATATCACGTGATAACATCGACTAGCCAATCACTCATAAGGAATGAATTCTACTAGGTAGACATACCCAGCAATCTTTTTTCGCTATATCATCATACGGAGTACAGTCCCTTTAAGAAGTGTTACTAAAAAGTAATTTATTAAAAAAGAAAAAAAAGCTTTCGGCCTGGTTGCATAGGAACAAAATAATGAAGCTATGTTGATTTACCTCTTGTGTCATGTTTTCATTTCATTCATTCATTCAACATTGGTATAGTTATTTGCAGCCTGTTTCTATTATGAACCTTTTAAATAATACCAATTAGCTGATATTTTAAGTTCCACAGAAAATTAAAGAGCCTTAAGTATGTGTAACTTATTGCAACAAAAATTCGTCGAAAGTTTTAATCTCACCATATTGTCACACCTTTGTCAACTTTATTTACTTGTAAATCATAAAAAGTACTTAGGCAGTCAATTGGTAATAGAACATAGTAAGCAACCAAACGTTCTATGTTATGTAAACATTTGTAATTTTTAATAAATCTTAATTCTCATTGCCCCTCTAAAAAGTGGAAACATCAAACAAAGTCGTATGTCTGTTAAATGCCGATAGTTTATATATTCTTTTCAATGCCTTGTGCATTGCCTAAAATGCAGAATTCTATCTGAAAGTTATACTTAGCGAAAAGCGATCAAATAGAAATATACTTTAAATATTTGATACTGAAAAAAATATTTCATACCATATGAGAAAGGACAAAACGTCACAGACTTTGTGCTGTGTTTTTTGCAATTGACCATGGTGAATATGCTCTGTCGAAGCTGGCAACTGAACTCTTCAACGTTTTCCTGTTTGAAAGAAAAAAAGTAAATGTCTAGACACAGACTGGAAATAGAACATAAATAATAACCTTGTTAAATAAATATAGAATCGTATAGAGACAACCATCTGTCAAAGCATCTTATTTCGTTCTGAACTATGACGCATATCATTCAATAATTTGATAATCTTATAAATGAGCTGTTGTTTTGCCTACCTGTTTATTCAAGTCTAGTAATTATTTAATACATTGATCGACAGAGTCTCAACATCTTGAAAATTTGAGAATACGTGTACCTTTGTTTCGCACTTTTCTTTAACCCACTGTGGACTTTTAAAAGTCCAAACGTGTCGGTCATAGGTATGCGGTTTTGTAAAACCTTCTTCACAGATAGCGTCCGCATCGATGATATACATGTCTTCAAAGTGAATCTGCACACTTACTTTGTCATTCAACCTTAGTGTATGGAAAAGGTTTACATGGTTCGTTCCTGATCTCAATGTCATTATTTCTGAAAAAAATGCAAGCAGTAAGGGTGCAAAAGTCGTTTGAAGGACGAAAACATAAAAAAAATGTTATAAATAGGGAAATGTACAAGATGAATATATGAATATATATTTTGTGTCAAAATAGTTAACACCAACATATCAACAATGCGTTGTGGTTTTGTGGTGATTGCAGCTATTTTAAGAAATATATTTTGCATTTTTGCAACCAGCAAATGAAATGAATCGACTTTTTTCAATATTTCTTTAGTCAGACCTAGTCCATAATTTACCTGTCTGGACAGTTATCGTACATGTGGTAAGAAATATTTTTGCAAACGAATTTTAAGGCAGAAACATTTACAAGTACAAGAAAACACATAATACACGTAAGTTAGTCACTACTCAGATGTAAACGCTTAATCCGTTTTCAATTCGTTTCTTTTTCCTCATTTCTTAATCCATTATATTTACTTTCCAAACACAAAACGCCCAAAACCTACTTGATAGATAAATGCCAATTTCACCTCCACATATTTGCTTGGACTGATTGTGTAGAATTAAAGAAATGCACGTTCCTGGTGAAATTTACATGTCATTTTCTTTGTGAATAAATTATTGTTGCCATATTGAAATCACCTGTTCATCACTTACAAATAGGCTGAAATATGATACAACCACATTCTGATATATGTATGCTACTGAAATCAATGTATAGATGAATTCGCATCGGTTTTTAGCCTAGAGACAATAAATAAGCATAATCCTTTGATGTGACTCTTAAACTATCATGAGGAAAAATATAAAGAAATATACTCTATTCCCTTACCAACTAGGTACATGTCAAGTCAAATAAGACTTAATTGGAATGAAGCATTGGTCTGACACAGTTTGGGAAAAAGGTGAGTTAACACCTTCACATGATTAGAACATTTATTAATTGTATGTATATTTCTTTTTGCAAGTGTTGAAGTGTTCTAAAATTGAAACTCAATGAATGTGCTCTATCTAAATTCACTTTATGATAAGGCATTTGTTTATTAATATTTTATTTGCTTTTTTACCTTGTCACTAACTAAAATATCATCTTCGCAGCATTATTACTTCGTAACAACGTGTTCACAAGTTTCACTACCTTCAACACTTTTCGTACTTTGCCCTCCGTCTTACATGTCATAATTAAATGAAATAAAGTGAAAATATTGATTACTAAGAATAGGCAGAGTGGGGCCTGTAACAAGAGTAAGTAGACCTTTATTCTCGCGAATGTTGAAATAAGCATAGACCTAAATGATTGCTAAAATGTAGGTTGTACTCTTAAAAAAATGCTTTTGATAAAAGACTTTATAACTGCCATTACATATCAGGGTCGACATTGTTGCTGTGATTACACTATTTGGTATATTTTTTTATGTTACAAATTTAAAGGTTATGACTTGTAATGAATGTATGATAATACAACTTATTTTACAATATTTTGAAAAAGTGACATTTTGGCATGATTTTCTATGAATTAACATCTTACCGTTTACTTTTTCTCTTAGCAATTCCCAATCGATTTTCGAACCTCCATCCAAGTTTTGCAATTTTCTAATCAGAGCTAACAAAGTCCTATTGTATGAAGACATCTCATTCCACTTCATAAGTATCATGGTATTATGATTTCCTTTTATTGGTGTGGATCTCTTTATATCAGTTGTCGCGTCATATTCTACACACAAAGCTGACGCCAGTTTTGTCCAGTGCACATTGATAGCTTTGGCAATGTGTTTTAGGTTTTCATCAGTAAGTGTGATATTCGGCCATGGCTCTGAAATATGCAGTAGGTTAATTCACCAGTAAAGTTATTTAATTGTTGTATAAAAAAACGTATATCGTTAGTGGTTGAAATGTTACTGAATAACACATAGACTTACATGCAACTGTCGTCTACCCAAAAGCACTGACACCTAACACTGTATATCTTAAACTAAAGCTGCCATGTTCAGTGGCGAATACCCAACACCCAACACGCTACCAAGACTTATGAACGGTAAACTATTTCTTTGAAAAGGGTTGTCAAATATATGCATTGAAGTGTAACAAATGAAGGTACGGTTGTTGCTTTTTTGTTGTTTTTTGTAGTTGTTGTTTTTTGGTGTGTGTGTTGTTTTTTTTTGTTTTTTTTGTTTTTTTTTGTTTGTTTTTTTTTTTTTTTTTTTTGCAGGGGGGTGGGTATACAATCATACTTTTTAATCAGTATCCTTTATAATTAGTCAAGTTTCGTAACAATGTTGTTTAGGGCGGGTTTTGACTGAGCTATGGAAATATTTACCCTTTGGGCCTGGGTTTGATTCGATTCCCGCCATAAGAAGCAGCAAACCTATGAATCTGACAGCGCCTTTCATTGATTCGAAGTGGAGAGCAAGAATGGTCGCACAAACCGCGCCTATCACGTGCAAGTGGGACACAGTATTCTCGTACACGTCCGATTTAGCAAATACATCGTTTCCGGTTTCTTCTGCAAGAAGTGATTAGAGATTATGTAAATTATACTTTTTAATATAACAAAACATCGATTGTACAATGTACGTTGGTTCGCTCTAGATTAGGGGTTAAACACTGTGAAAAAGAAGGTGCAAATAAGCTATTTGCAAAATGAAAAATAATAAGTTATAAAATATACATGTATGATAACTCATATAAAAGATGTGTTTTCGAATAATATGTTAAAAGTGTGTAAAACAATTACCTGTAATTACACTTTCAACGTTTGTACGAAGTTCCTGGATGTCTACGAATGCCACTATGATCAGAACAAGCAAATATACTAGCAGTGCTGTCAGGTGAAACATATGGCGAAGGTTTATCTGTACTACGCTAGTCACCACGTCTACACCAAACGCAGCTTTGTTAGTTCCTATCCGAGCTCGGTAAGTCTGTATGTCGACACCCATCTTTCTTCCCAAATGAAATACTAAAGTGACACTCTTATTCAAAATCAATACATATACATGTAAAACAATCCTAAATTTTGAGTGATACACCCTCAACTACCTACTCAATAATGCATTTTTGGAAAATATGAACTACTATGAACATTATTAAAGCCGTGTATTTAATAGCTAAAAACGCATTTTTTTTAAATGATTGGTTGATGCTAAGAAGATTCACTGCGATTTACTCTGGTCTCATACGGGAGCAATAACGTTTTTTTCTGCATATTTCTTTTAAATTAAACTCAGTTCCCTTCATAAACAGCATTGTTTTCGACATGTGTTCATCCTTCTTTGGTATATTAAAACAATCGTATTAAATGTGTTAAATCTTATTTGAGATTCATAGTGAATCTTTAAACAGTTATTGTATAATATTTGGCAGCCAAACGTATACACTTGAGATTATTTGTACAAATGTAATCTTTGGCTAGCATAAGCATATACATTATTTGGTTAACTGTAATGTTCTGATAAATGGTGGTCAATCAATAAACATTATAACCAGATAAATAACAGTATCATGTATCATGATATCGGTTAACATGCCGGTCTATGATTATCACTTAAGTTTGAAAACAAGCACCCAAAAATGTAAATCTTGATTTCCTTGTAAAACAAATATCGGTAAAGCATCGAGGATGAAAATTGGCAATTTCTTTTGCTACCAGGTCCTTTAAGTGCAATATTACCCAGCGCCGTTATATATTTAATGTTATGAAGAAACAAATATAAAAATCATTTTGCTACTGTACGATCATCATAAAACATTTAAGTATGATGTACGCGCTCAAATACACTAATTTCCGATTTTCGTTTCCCGTCTTTTGTGTTGATATTAACTTTTAAAATAAGTCGTGTGATTTGTTTTCACTCTTATGTAAAATGCTGAGGTTGTATATAAGACTCAATTGGTACTGATACAATTCTTAGTTGAATTTAAATGCTTATATGCTGAAAAGCATTTTGATATAGGAACTTATGTTCTTAATAATTAAATATAACCTATAGGCTACGCGTCCAAGTGGCGGAAACAGACAAGTTCCCTACAATAAGCACTATTTTCATTGTTATATCTTCTTCTTCTATCCGCGCGTTTAGCTGTTTTAGAGTATTCAATTTCTATGAGAATGTTCTAATAGTTTCAACGATTTTATCTATTTGGGAGATTAAATGAATTTGACAAATGTTGATTTGTTCCCATGTCTTGTCAGCACTATAACTAGACAACTATTTGACCTGCATTGGTAGATTGCCCTTTACCAGTAAAATAACTCCCTTTTTATCGCACACACACACACACACACACGCGCGCGCCCACGCACACACACACATGCCGAGACCGCGGTCATGTTCATGATATAATTTGTTATAATCTTTAATCTAGTGCAACCGGATGGGATTTAAATTAAGTTACAATTGTATATTACTCACTTTTACATAAACAACACCAATAAATATACAGAAATTTGGAATTCCAATCCTGATGTCATTTCATTTTTAATTAGTATCATTTGGACGTAGGTACAAACCAATACATTGAAAACAACATAGACAAATGCGGTAGTCAATTACAAAAAGGCAAGGCACCACAAGGTAATTGCATATAGATAATTAACATTTAGACGAATGCACATGCAAACAAATATATGAAATGACATAAAGCAGCGTGCATTAACTGGCGGATAATCCCTTTCATATAAAAAAGCTATTTGTGTCAAACGCACAAGTTTTACCTTATATTGTTATGACTACTGGGCTTGTTTCTGTAATTTTCATCGGATTATTGGATGACGAGTTAAGTCAGTCTCTCATTGCCATTGCGGTGCCAATGAATCGGTTATGGTGCCAATAAATCGATAATGGAGCCAATGAATCTGCTGTTGTGCCAATGAATCGGTGATGGTGCCAATAAATCGGTTATGGTGCCAATGGCCAATGAATCGGTTATGGTGCCAATGAATCTGTTGCGGTGCCAATGAATCGGTTATGGTGCCAGTTAGTCGGTTATGGTGCCAATTAATTGATAATGGAACCGATGAATATGTTGCGGTGCCAATGAATCGGTTATGGTGCCAATGAATCGGTTATGGTGCCAATGAATCGATAATGGATCAAATGAATCTGTTGCGGTGCCAATGAATCGGTTATTGTACCAATGAATCGGTTATGGTTCCAATGAATCGGTTATGGTCCCAATGAATCTGTTATGGTGCCAATATATCGATAATGGATCAAATGAATCTGTTGCGGTGCCAATGAATCGGTTATGGTGCCAATTATGGTTCCAATGAATCGGTTATGGTGCCAATGAATCTGTTGCGGTGCAAATGAATCGGTTATGGTGCCAATGAATCGGTTATGGTGCCAATGAATCGATGATGGAGCCAATGAATCTGTTGCGGTGCCAATGAATCGGTTACGGTGCCAATGAATCGGTTATGGTTCCAATGAATCGTTTATGGTGCCAATGAATCTGTTGCGGTGCAAATGAATCGGTTATGGTGCCAATGAATCGGTTATGGTGCCAATGAATCGGTTATGGTGCCAATGAATCGATGATGTAGCCAATGAATCTGTTGTGGTGCCAATGAATCGTTTTGGTGCTTATTCAATGTTATTTTATTTTATTTTTAAACTAAGTAATTTAATGTAACAAACAAATATCTTAATTACTATCGTTGTCAATGTATAAATTTTAAGGCGAATTTTGAGGCTCATTTAGTGCTCAATATATAAATAGTTTAATACAAGTGGTCGTTCTAATTCTGTATTTGGAGGTATTTCATAGCACACATTGTGCACATTTCAAGTACGATACAACATGTGTTCCCTCATTATAAAAGTTTGATGCATTATTTGCTTGTTGTTAGAGATATTTGGTGTTGTTTTAAGACATTTTGGGTTGTTTTTAGAGTTTACTGGTTGTTTGATTATTTGACCCGTGTGTCATAAACATGCACTGCATATAATTGTCATAAGTGGTAATGGTGACCGCAATTTCTATTCACAACTAGATAACAGCTGGTGAAGAAACAGAAAACAAGCTGCTCCGAGAGCGATAGCCTTGCTCTTTTCGAATTCAGTCCTGGCTCTGTGGCCTGGCCGGTGTAAGGCATATATACACGGAAAACAGATGTCCTGTGCGTTTAACAAGCAATGAAAAATCCAATCAAAGTACTGCCCTCTTATTTCAAACGTTCTTCAGTATCACGTGGTCGGGGATTAAGCTCAGGACCGACCAATCCAAACGGCTGTTTCTGTTGTTGTTTTGTTTGTTGTGGTTGTTCTTTTTTGGGGGGGCGGGGGGGGGGGGGGTGCGGCGGCGATCGGGCTGATGTTAGAGGTAACCTTTCGTCAATAAAAGCTTCAATATCTGAGGGGATTGCGAAAACCTGGCACGATCATACTTTTCATGAAAATCTAGATGTCAAACTTGTCAGCATTAGTAAGTTACCCTAGAAGACCAGATCTTAGTTTTAGTTCAGAACTACACTTCATATAGGCAATCATTTGTAAAACTACATTCTTTGATATTTTAATATTATTTATAAACCTATAAAAAAATAAACACAAAACACAACTCTCGCACCTTTTTGACTGCACCTCCTATAAGATACCATATTCAGCGTAAACGTCCATTTTCAACTCATTGGCACTACAACGGAAGACGCGTCTAAGAATGTTTAAGCATAAAACAGTATGTGGCTCCAATGATTGCCCAGTGTGATTTGCACACGGTTGCAGTTGATTTGCGCTCGTCTCGATAACCTATCATTGAATGTCCTAGAGTATAATCAATTATCAAGCCTCGTGGTTGTGTGTAAACAAAGTATGTACAATTGACACTGATGAAGGAGTATTATACATTCTCTTCCATGTGTACATGAAGACACGTCTGATAATTTTTGCACAAACTAATTTTTACCCGATACAAAGTTCTGACATGATAAGTTCATAACTTGCCATTTGGTTTGGTAGTTCGTCCTTTGGTTGAGGGATATTGGCGGAAGAGCAGGATATATTATATATATATAGTTGAAATTTAAGGCACGGATTACCGTTTTAGGTATTAAGCGAAAAAAACATTACGCCCTGCCCTGTCAAGGAGCAAAATTCTACACTTATGACGCAGGGTACAATATTTTAAATTATTATTTTCCGAGTGCAATTCTCTACACTCATGATGCAGTGCGCAATATTCTACATTAATGCGTGAGAGTGCAAAATTCTAAACTCATGATGCAGTGCGCAATATTCTACATTAATGCGTGAGAGTGCAAAATTCTAAACCAATGATGCAGTGCGCAATATTCTACATTAATGCGTGAGAATGTGTGAGAGCGTAAAATTCTACACTCATGATGCAGTGCGCAATATTCTACATTAATGTGTGAGAGTGCAAAATTCTACACGCATGAGCCAGTGCGCAATATTCTACATTAAGTTGTGAGAGTGTAAAATTCTACACTCATGATGCAGTGCGCAATATTCTACATTAATGTGTGAGCGTGCAAAATTCTACACTCATGATGCAGTGCGCAATATTCTACAATAATGTGTGAGAGCGTGAAATTCTACACTCATGATGCAGTGCGCAATATTCTACATTAATGTGTGAGAGCGTAACTTTCTATGCTAATGTTGCGGGGCGTAAGAATTTACATTAAATTGTTAGGTTTCATAATTCTTTATAATTTGTCAGAGTGCAAATCTATAATAATAATGCAGGGCGTATTATTTTTTACATTAATACATCAGGGTGCAAACTTTTTATGGACATTAATGTTTTAGATTGGAAATATCTGCATGAATGATAAAAGTGCAACATCCTACATGAATGCTTCAGAGCTCAAAATTCCACATTTATGTTTAGGTATGCAACATTATACAGTAATGTTCAATGGTGCAGAGGTCTACATTTAAATTTAAGATGCAAAAATGTTTAAGGGTTGAGAATTCTACATTTGAGGGAGCATTACAACAACGTTTCCCGCCAGATTGAAAAAAACAAAACAAGCTGCAACAGGTACCTACACATTTAACACAAATGCACTACTTCCCTGATACCTTACTGATTTGACAACACTTGCAGGCAAACTCAAACAAGTGAACATGGCTTTAGATAATGGATACTTGTCTGATTTTAAAAGATGAAATTTCGTTTTGGCAAAGCAATGGAATTATTTTCGGCCTGTTCAACTATACCTTGACCATAACTCAAAAACATTTCGAAAATATGAAACCAGATGTAATATATAAGATTTACCCCCCCCCCCCCCCCCCCTCAAACCGATCAGACTATCCGATGTAAATGAGCTATAGAAAAGGGATGGCTTATCAGTTAGGGTCAGTACCTGTGAAGAATTTATAGCTCAAGAATGTTAACAAACATAGCTCATATCTGAGTGAGTAGCTAGTTTGTTGGAATGCTTTCAGATGTTGTAAGATAACTGATATATAGGGGCTCAATTAACAGATTATAAAACAACTCTGACCTAGAAATGTTCCAAAATGTGTAGTCTTTAGCCCTTATCAACTGACCCATGCAAATAGGGAAATGGGTGGTATTTTTTATGTAAAATTGTATTTTTATATTAAATGTTGTTCTTATTGCTTTAAAACGTAACAGTCATGCCTACAACCTATGTTCTTGAACATTTCCAAAGAATGGTCAATTTATATTGACACAAGTTTTCATAATTGTTCTAAAATCTAACATGTGTATAAGCGCCCTACCCTATTAAATTTCAATACGAAAGTTTATTCCTGGCGTCAAAATTATGGCTCTATTCTATTATTTTGGATAACATCGTATTGAAAATGAATGAAAATAAGCAGTTTGATCTGTCAATTGTATTAAACCAGGAGCCAAAAATAACCATTAACATATTATTCAATCACAATAATTGGGATTCTGTTAAAATTGACAAATAAATAGATGCGAATGAACAACAGGATGTGTTACATAATAATTTAGACTATATAATGCATTCCCTTCGGCATCAGTAGGAACATTGTGGAAAATTATATTACAAATATAAGCTTGAAATTATTAAACACATGTTAAAAAGCACATTGGGTTTGATTTTGCAATTACATTTATAATACAATGAAGCAACAGCATTTCGCTCTATATATTCTTAAATATGTTTCTAAAATATATTGATGAACCATTTTAAAATAGATTTTTTTTTAAATATTTCGGTCTCCCCGTACAACAATGTATGCAACTATATACCAGCGTGTTTTAACGTTTACGACTTATACCCGAGAACCTACCGATAACTTATGCCAACGTTCACCAACATGTTACGTAAAACTAAAAAAGATCGGCATAAATTACTTCCAAACCTGAACATAAGAAACAGTTGTAGTATATTCATAATCACCATTTTGGTGACAGGACGCACACATACGTGCTCCTTTCAGACCGACGGATCAGACTAGTGAACCAAAAATCTCAACAACGTCGTTTATAGGTCTATGTTATAAGTGTTATTTTGAAATATTATCAACATGCTATAACATCCAGTTATTATGTTAATATTAAGATCATCATATAAGCACTGGTGACTACGATTGTGTTATTTTTATTTCTATATATCAACGAGAAACAAAGTAAGTATAAGTTTATCAATTCTTAGAAAGTGGCGTGTGTGACACTTGTAATATTCATTCGTCTGACTTTGTTAAAACAGCATTATCATCAGTTTATAAATAAAAAAGTAGAGCAACGGGTCGTCTAACCCACCCTTTTACACACTTCTTGGATGAGTATTGCTTAAATAGCTTAAACCGTGTGTCTTTTGTCCGGTATGTATTACATGAACGCAGTGAAACGTTAGTCTCGTGCTCGGATTGTAATCACGCATAGTTTGCTTTGCGAAAGTGTCACGGACTTGCATTCTTATTCTACAACTTGGGCCTATTTGGATTGTAGATGCTCTTTTCGAAATGCAACCTATGCATACCATGTTGACGATTGTATGACAAAATGCAAAATAACTTTTGATAAAGGTATGTTATCAAGAGGAACAATTTAAAAAGATAAATACAAACAGAGCCACGAAACGATTACTGTTCTATTCTTATTTATCACCATGGCGGTTTGCTTGGCGAAATTGAAATGAACTGTATTACTTGAGGTGCGAAAATTAACTCGAAACCAATTTGAATAGTCTTATAAATTTGATAATGTTTTTTTTCCAAGAGAAGTCTCATTCCTCTATAATCTAAAAAAAAGGCATAATAGTATTTGTAATGAAACCAACGAAAACGTTATCACTAATATACATTTTTCATTATACATTTTACATAATCATAGCGTTCTTTTTACACCGAGACGTAGGAGCACAGTGACTTGAGGCGTTGTGGTTGTTTAAGAGTAATTAAAATTTGCCGCAACCCACCCAAGTGTTAAACATAAAAAGCGATAGCTTTAAAATAAACTTATTGTAAACGACAGCATGAGTATCAAATGCAATTTTAGATTGGTAATAATTAAATTTGTCGTTTAAAATTGTTCATGATTTGGTATAAACAAAGTTGGTTTCAAAATAATAAACTCCTTACGCCAAATCATGAACCTGCCCCTGCACTAGGCTGCAGTTTTATTTCAAATACGAGTTCCAACATCCAGACCAATGAATGTTTAAAATAATACTTTGAAAACCCGACAAATTCTTACCTCAACACTTCTGCAATCCTATCCTGACCACTAGTTGCTGTGTTGACTTCAACAAAACATTTGGTTTCCGCCTCCTTTTTGCACACGGTTAAGGTGAGTTACGCTCGTCCCGATTACGTATCATTAAATGTCATCTAGGACAGATAATTTCAGGTTTTGTGTTAAATGTCTGTACCACTGACACTGATAAACATTTATAATTCACACTTAACATTTTAGTAAATATGATAACCGGCATTTAAAAGTTGATAATTTGTCATCATGTCGAGTGGTTTGTCCTTTAAAGGAGGGAATGGCACAATATATTCTTGTTGATATTAATGGCATGGATTTCCTTTGGCCGAATAAAGCCACTTCTTTCAGTCTGGCTTTCCACATGTAATACAAACTGGTGTTCATGTGTTGCGAATGCAACACAAATACTTTCATGTTGTTAATTCATATTTAAACTCGTATAAAAGGCAGTTTTAGTCTAGCATTTGCACATGTATTAATCTTTTCAAATTTAACGACAATCCTCCTGTCGCATTTCTAATATGTCTGTCTAATCTCTCAGTAACATCACACGAGCTGTATTTATTGGTTTGTTGATGAACTACCAGCAATGGTAGTAGATAACAGGTAGAGGGTTATGCTTCGGAGTAGGACTTTTGTCTTAGTCAATTTTGGGATTATTTATATATCTCTTCTTATGCTAATATTGTACTAGTTGAAATTCGACTTTTCTGCTAACATATGTTCCTATATCACCATGGCTGCATTATTTTGCTGGTACTTTACGAAATGGACCGTCATAAAAAAATTGAAATAAAAAAATATGCAAACATTATTTCTCACAACAACTCATACAAATATACCGATAACTTTTATCAACGTTAGCCAGCGTGTATAGGCAGGGCCAATTTCTCAGAAAAAAAGTGTCCGGCCTGCTATACAAAATCTGTGTTACTGATAATGTAGGAGGATGTCTACCATTTATGAAAAGTGCTGTTGGCAAAAAAATATCTCTTGCGAAAAGCCAATATCCAAGATGGCCGCCAAGATGGCCGCCAAATGAAAAAAAAATACAATCTTGTATAGAAAATCCATCTCATTAGAAAGTTTTTGATGTTTTTAGTAGTGTTAATTTATCTAATTTATTATAATACGTTTGATAATACTTTAAAATTGTCTTTTTTGAATTATTATCTATATTTTTGCAAAAAGGTAGTCTTTTTTACGTCGAAATGATGAATTCTGTTTTATTGAATAATAATCACCAAATTAGGCTTAAAATAAGCCATTTTCATAATACAAGCCACAATGATGTTATTTTGAAAATAGCTTGTTATTATTTATGTTTTTTTCTAATAGCAGCAATTCGTTTTGAGTGGGTGGGGTAGTTGAAACCACTGTAAATTATTTGCCAAAGTGTATGTCTACACATATGTTACAGATTTATGTATGAAGTAAATGCTAAATATAAACATGGATAATACTTATATTATACTATGCGTATAATTTACCTATTTCTTTAGCATCATGAAGGTTAAGGTTAAGGTCATTTGAAGGTCAAAATACAATAAATATCCAAATAATTTATAGTTTGTCCACATAATCTATTTTTAATTGATGAATATCACTTACTTTGATAACAGAAGTGATAGTGCCATTATCATTTTTATATGATTTCTTAAAAGCCACATTCAATAAAGATTATTCATGTAATGTTACAATTCATTTTATTCATTGTAAACTTAATAAAAATCTGTATATAGGTCAAAACTTGCATAGACAATGTCAACTGCGATAAATGCCATATTGTAAAGCTCTTTTAACCATTCAGTAAATTGCAAAATGATGAAACTGATGTCATTTGGCAATCTTCAATTTTCAAGTGACAAAAGAGCAGAAAAGAATACACTGTAACAGAAACAAATAAGTTGTATCTGCTATTCCAATGTTTGGCTCATAAGTAATCATCATACTCAATTTTGGCAGAAAATACACTTGTGTTGTTTTTTCTTTCCACGATGCTAGTGGTTAAAATTCAAATAGGTTGCATAAGTTAGTTGTACACTTTTACATTCGAAATTTCCAAATCGTTTTTACCAACGCAACTCATCAAAATACAACGTTCTGAGTATCCACGAGAGCAGACAGTATCTTCGACTGCTAGACCGACACCAAAACGGTGCATCGACAACAGCTGATCGATCGATAAATTTGCGATCGAAATAATAAAAAAGATTCGTCTACACGAAGTGCACATAAACGGTCGTCAACGAGTCTTTTGACGATTTTTACTATAGCTGACTCGAGATACATCAGAAATGTCAAAATGATAAAGAAGTATTCCTCATCGCTCACTATTGTAGCTACGTCTTGATCGTTCTAAATATAGAAACGTCGAGTGGAACATAATGGTGGCTAAGAAACTATTCCGATAGTTACATTTTCATAGATTTTCTCAGCAATCGAACAACCTTTTGACACACTGAAGACACCTACAAATTGCAAAACAATACCTTGTTCTTCGAGAGTTCAACAAAAGAAGTCACAAGGAAAATATCCATGAAAATGATGACTTACTGGTGACAAAACAATGTCGAGAACACAAGTAAAAAGTCTTTTGAGATAAGTCATTTTCAGTGTATTACTCGGAACCGTCTAAAACAAACGCCATCTAGGCTTTACAAGGTTTGTGACCTGAACAGGAAAAAAAACTATAATCAGAAATTTAAAACTGACACAACGATGCAAATGAACATGTTAACACGTTATTCATGATTAAAATCCATGATGAATAAGTCACAAGTAAGCTTTTTTAATAATATGATAACTGATTAACTGCTTACATGCATTCAGGCTTATCCGACGGGCTGATGATTTCGACGGTTCCGAGTAATACACTGAAAATGACATATCTAAAAAGATTTTTCCAGAATCCGTGTGTCAACATGAGCTTAACGATGACCTAGTTAAGGTTAAACAAAAGATTTAAACGTTAGCTTAAGGATGGCTTTGATAATCTTGGACATAAGAAAATGGTAGAACAGTTGATTTTAATAAACTTTATGTTAAAATCACTAGTGTTGTTTATATGTTTTGCCCATAAATCTGGCAATCCCTTTAAAAAATATTTACAAAAAAGAAATATACATTAACATCCGTGTGTGTACAATTTAATTTTCTGTTGAATATTAGCAGGAGGCAAAAACACTAAAGAAAGTTAAAGGATGACACCACTGATTGAATAGGGACAATCCGCACCAATATGACCTTCTAAAAGTATCTAACTTCTTTAATAATAATCAATTGTGTGGTTAGGATTGAATCAATAAGAAATCTCACATCTTGAGATGAAAGTAAAGTCAAGCACCATTTATTTACCCATACCATGATATAAGTCAAATGACGTTTTAAACATAATACATATTTTACATGGCTGCAGTAATGCAAAAAAATATAATGATAAATGTTATTGGTTAAACATGACAAAGAAAGTCATTCATTATGAACTGGGCTATCATTGCTTATAATACAAGATATTCACACTAGTATTCGAATCAATTCATACTCAAAGTAAAAAAAAAAAATTAATTTATGCAGAACATTGTTGTAGATATATGTATAGTTTACTAAGATTTAAGCATTTAGACGTTAAATATAATTGAACGTGTCAAGTAACTGTTGCATATGAACATTTTCTTTAATCGAAAATGTGTATTTGAACAATTATATGTATACATACCCATACATATCACACGCATATCACACAAAAACTGATAACAGAAATAGACAAATAGATAATAAAAGTTTGATCTACAGTAACTTTTCAGAAGTTCCAATATCTGGTAAAGTCCGAAATAATTACAAGCCCTTGAAATAAAATGCAGACACTAAATCAAAGTCCAAAATAAATTTAAGTCCAAGGAATATTATTTAAAGACTGAGTAAATACCACAGTCAGAAATAAATTCTGAACTTATTTGTATTCACAGGAATAGCTTTTTTCTAAAAATGCAAGTCCTAATAATCATAGGAACTAAGTTTCAGTGACAAGCTGTGCTTATCAGCCTAACTTGCTCAATTTATATCCTCAGCATCCCAGCCTTAAACTTCGTTATAATGTTTTCACTTGGCAAATGGAAGTTTCCACATAATTTTTCTGTAGCACCCTTAACAGGATTTTCAACAAAATCACAAAATGATTACTGTCGTCAAAAACCATTTAATTCAACTAATACCAATAGCATGTACTTTGATACACTGAATGTGTCGTTATCCGGTGTTCATTAAATAAAAAATAGATTCGAGGTCAATTTAAAAGCAAAAATGGCCTACACAAAGAAAGACCCAAAGTCTTTAACATTGAATAACTTCGATATGAGAAAATGGATTTATTTGCCAAATGACTAAATATAACATATATAAATATGCAATCTTATATCTTATAATACATATCTTATATAACAAATTTTTAATCAACCGTGGATACTTTTTGCCTATTACAAATCAACATTTTCAAAACATCATCACAATAAGTACAAAGGTTACATGAAATAAAACAAATATCGTTTAGGGAACATAAACAATAACGTGAAATGCAATACATGCCAAAGTGGGCCATCTTGTCAACTAACATAAATCTGTCGGGATAACAATATGTTGTTAAATGGCAGTAAAATAGTTAACCAAACTTTCTAGAGCTTCTTCAGCTGATATTTGAAACCAAGAATATGGTATTTTAGATGATTTGTATTCGAATTGCTGTTTCAAATCGTCAGCGTATTTTCCAACAAACCATAACTTAATTTACAACAATCATGAGGGTCCGATGGTGGCATTTTATCCCAAACATTAAAAAAATCTGTATTCCCTAAATATATGGCCTGTGCCGTATTCTGTCATTGGTGTTTTTTCAGCCACACCTATTTGCAATAACAAAACAAAGGTATCGTGTTGCCATTGAATTTCCATATAGACAAAACCATTTCGTTTGATGTTACCCATCTTATACCTCTCCCATCTGATGGACGATGTTGTAAGTACTGGTGTTTTTCTTCATGGTTCTTTATTTTCATACATGGTTCATGACAAAAAGGACAAACCTCTGTACAACCCCAACATATGTCGAAACACTTTCATACAAAAGTGAAAAGTCATTCTGTCTTGCATCAATATTTTCTAAACTATTTTCAATTGGCGTAAAAGTTTTAGAAAGTAGACTGGTTGCCCCATTGTCCATCAGAAAAGAAAAATAGTCTCGTAGTCTTCTAATCTATCGATTTCCAAAAATGACTCAAAATGAATTTCTCTGCACGTAGTTAATATCAATTGTTTAATACAATTCTGAAACCAAGTTTGAACGGCGACTGACGAATCTACATCATTATTAGCAATTGCTCTCTGAATCTCTCTTGAATATTCGCTATATCCTGTTTTAAAAGCTCCATGTATTTACCATTCCAATGCAGAACTTTAGTGCACTCCTGTTTATACCACGAACAACAGAAATCTCGAGGGTGAATTATGTATTTGATAAAATCCGAGAAACAATTTGTTTTCAAAAGAGAACAACACACTCTTTTAATTAAATTAAACTTAACATTTGGTAACATTTGCCTAAGTACTTCTTTAGTTCGGATAGTAAGATTTTCTGTGATAATATCTTTGACTGCATTTTCAATGCCATGACAAGATTGTCTTGCAGACTTTTCCTCTATTTTCCTTTGTTTTATTTCGCTGACGAATGAATCGTACAATTCATTTCGAAACCGTTTAAGGGATGCAGAAATCCCGCATTCGTCGTCGAATGTTATGTTATGGGGATCGATCACGCTGCTTGTATAATTGTAACTCTGCACAACAAGTCCTGTTACAGATGACGTTTTCAATGTTACTTCCTGTTTTTTTAAACTTTTATCGATATCATTACATTTTGAGACAATTTCTACGAAAACCAATTGTAAATCGTTCCCATATATAGGTCCTTTTGTTTGATCCAATTTATTTAACAGCAATACAACCTTTTCTGAATAATTTTGCAATTCAGGCATGATAATCGTTCTTTTAACATTGCGAAATATCACACGGCGGGGAATCCACGTGACCAAATGGTAGGTTTCAGTGCAAGATGGCGTCACCAAAACGCTCTACTCGAGCCGAAAATCAAGGCAATACATATAATTATAATAGTTTCTTTAATTTTTAACATAGCCTATCATATGCCAACCTACCTAGTTTGTATTAGCATATCCATCTTTTCCTTGAAACTTTAACCGTTCTCGAGAACACTTCGGCAATGTTTCCAAAATGTACGAAATCCGACTGGTAGGTTACAGTTCCATTTATCATTTTGGCTCGGATTTAGCGGAAAATGAGGTTATAATTAGGGAAAATCGCTTAAACACTTAAGTTTTGTTTAAACATAATAGGCACATGCATTTGGGAACGAATATTTTAATGATTTTAAAAGATATGAGAACGAAAAGAAAATGATAGGTTGCAGCTCCGATTTTTGAAGAGATAGGTTGCAGTTCCATATTTAGGTTGCCGTCTGGACTGCAGATTCTTTGACTTAGTTTTAGTGTTGAAGCCAAACATATAGGTTCTCATAAAACTCAACTGATATTTTTTCTTTACCATTGTTCTTTTTACATAGTTATAACATCATCTAAAATTAAGAAATCATTGAAAATCACATCGAGACTGCTGTTTTTATACTTTTGATTTTTCTGCTTACAAATTTATAAGGTTATCATCATTAATGATTTGTTTTCTGTGACAAATTGATGTATTACACGTTTAGAGTTGAACTGTTAAACCATTATCTGTGATAAAATCTGCACACCAGTATACTTTTATTGCATGACGTGTCAATCGATGTTTTGCAATTTTCGATATATCATATGGAATGTATTTTTATCTTTTAGACCAATGACACGAATAAGAGAGTCTTTCCCTTCATCAACCTAAACGAAATGAATGCAGGATATCTAAATAGCCAACCAAAAAAATGGCAGCGATACAACAAAACAAAAGAAGTGTTCAGTGAGCATTCGTTTGATCACAAGGTGAGGTCAAGACTGGCCTCACGCAGAAAGAAAGCGACAGCACCCACAGACAGAAATGCAATACAAAGGGAAACTTTAGGTGTACCTTGGGAAAAGGCTAGATGAAATTTGTCGAAACAGCTTCCAACAAAGATCATCGGAAAAGACTCATGTGCCATTCTCATAACAAAAAAAACCACGACAAATATATCCATTTTCACTGTAAATATCATAATAAAAAGTTCATGTTATGCTGATGCCGTTCTTTCATTTGATATTTTAGCTTTAATATATATATGTGTGTGTGTTATAATATTATATATTGAACCTAGTCAAAGTGTCATTCCAAAACAAGTACATCTGGAAACGTGTCTGCAAAACAGCTGTCTACAACCACGAAGTGAATGCATGGAAAGCGAGAATGGACACAAGCTCTGACTTTGATCTGTTTAAACAGATCCATCCGCATCTGTGCCTATCAAGTGTGTGGTCCGTCGCGAGAGCTCGTCCCGAGAGCCTCTCCCTCATGAAGCTGCTAGCATGTCTTTGCTGCCAGCGTCCCCCAGACCACGATTGATTGCCGTTTATGCCATCGACATTGCAGCCATGAGCTCGAGCACTTGATGTTCGAGTGTTGCTCAAATAACAATAGCTATTTGCGACTTTTATTCCTGGTGGCGATTAAAAGTTTGAGTGGACCGATGTATGACTTACTTAGTACGATATCGAGACAGTCCTTCATTATATACACCTTTGCAAAATCGACGAACATTTGATAAAGGTACTCGATGTACAATTATACCCGGACTTCCTTATCAACTGTGCTAAATTATACAATGATGTGTTAAACTAAGACGCATTTAGATGCGTGCACTTCACCAATGACAATGCCACTCGACAAAATGAGCTAATCCTTAAACAGCTATTTCTATTTCGCTTTCGAAGAAATATTGCTTAAATTAATAGGAAACAGTCTATTGATTTTAGCCGATGCATTATCATTGTTCTTAATCGTTTGTAAGATCAGACTTGTATGCAGCGGCTAAATTATAAATTATAAACGAGACCAACTTAATGCGTATAAAACAAACTTGTCGCAATTTATGTTACTGTGACTTTCTTTCATTACTCAGTATTAGAAAAAAATATGTTGTAAGATATTGAAGAGTACGCTTTCGATTAATGCGCCATGTTGAACAACTTCGGACAATTGAGACCACCTTTGTTTAAATGAACATATACCAAACAAGTGATTGGTATTTTTTATTTATTAAAACTTGTGTTAACCTAAAGGTAACTTCAACTAAAGAAATCTTTAACACTTGATCAGGATAAATGTTATAAGTTTCTTCCATGGCCGAGAGTGTAAGATAGGTTCATTCCGACCCGAGCGTAGGGTGTTTTGCGGAAACGAGGTTTACCCTTTCATACGCGAGCGGCTATGGTAGATGCTTTTTCTCCCACCTCAGTTAAAAATAATTAAGTAAAAATGAGTTTTTTGCTGGAACTCTTTTGTGCATAGTGAAAATAATTGTGTATGGATATGAGATAATTCGTGGTTGTCATGGATATGCGCGCAGTGATTCCGATTAAATCAATAGTAAAATCGGTCTTTAAATAGTCCTAAGGAGAGTGAACCATTATTTCTTGAATGGTGCGTGAAAACTGTTTTATGGTGACATTCAAAGCGAGAAATAATTAACTAGCATTCTAAATATTGCCACAAGACAAGGTTTCCATGATGCTACAGACGACAGTCTTCAACAAGGGAGGTAATTACAATGTGGTGACCATTAAAAAGGAGTTCCATACGGGCATTTTATCTTTGCCCGTGGGCAAGATAAGAATATCTAGCATGGTTAAATTATTGGATGTACTTATCTGAGGTGGTAGAAAAGTTGTATCCATAATACTTCACATAATAATATATCGGCAGTAAATGAATAAAAATGTTAAACATCCTGATATTATATACACGACGTGTATATAATATCAGGATGTTTAACATTTATTTATATATTAAACGTGATATTATTCAATAATCCTATATATATATATATATATCTTTAATTCATAAAAAAAAACAGTTTGTCACATTTCAATTCCTCCATGCTTGTATACAATATCAGTGATACAATCACATTACATAATTTGCAGTCCAGACGACAACCTTTATATGGAACTGCAACCTATCTCTTCAAAAATCGGAGCTGCAACCTATCATTTTCTTTTCGTCCTCATATCTTTTAAAATCATTAAAATATTCGTTGCCAAATGCATATGCCTGTTATGTTTAAACAAAACTTAAGTGTTTTTGCGATTTTCCCAAATTACATTTTCTGCTAAATCCGAGCCAAAATGATAAATGGAACTGTAACCTACCAGTCGGATTTCGTACATTTTGGAATCATTGCAGAAGTGTTCCCGAGAACGGTTAAAGTTTCAAGGAAAACATGGATATGCTATTACACACTAGGTAGGTGGGCATATGATAGGCTATGTTAAAAAATAAAGAAACTTTTATAATTATATGTATTGCCTTGATTTTCGGCTCGAGTCGAGCGTTTTGGTGACGCCATCTTGCACTGAAACCTACCATTTGGTCACGTGGATTCCCCGCCGTGATATCAATGCAGATAAATATTTAAACTTTCGACTCAGACTATAGTCTTTCTTCGATAATTTGCCATCGACAGGTAGAGAAAAATGTGATGAACTATGATTTGGTATAATTCTATCAAAGCCACTTAAAGCGTTCGACAAATTTGCATCAGCGCTGTATTTTTATAGTTAAAGATCGAAAATGCTGACGCACATTTAACGGTGGGAGAGTTTTATCTCTAACTTTACGAAATTCTGTTTCGTAGGTATTCCAAAGTTTATCAAATTCTTGATCATATTCATTTCGCTCCTTTCCTTGCAGTGTCTGTGCTTTTCGAATAGATGTTCCTTTCAAAACAGTTCGATGTTTCTTCCCAATAGAAGCTGTTTCTGCCTCTAACTCTATATGATAGAAATATCCGTCGACGTCTTGACATATTGACGTTTTCAGTTCGTCACAACGAAATTCAATTTTCTTGATGTATTTTGATTTCCACTGGATAACAATACTTTGATACTTGCATTTTTACAAAACTTTACAAATCTGTCAAATGAATGTTTTAGCCTCAGAGCAAAGGGAGTTTATAAATCAAGCTAACGATTGCTTTAATTCTGCCTTTGTCTCATGCAATGTTTTATGACTGCCTACGGCGATTTTTCGTTTTGTAGAGTTAAACAATTTGATTTCCGATATCCATAACATTCCGTTTATTTCTTTCTCTGTGCGTCTAACTGCATTTCAAGACTATTTCTAAACGAAAATACAACGTTTTCTGATATAACACCATCCCAAATGGCAAATTTGGCAATATCACGGTATGATTCATACTTGTCCTTCCTTAAAACAAGCGATATATCTGATTTGATTTCTGCCACGCTTTTACTGTACTTGGAATTAAATATACCTATTTCTGAATCTGCATGCCAAATGATTGGCAAGGTTTTGAAAGGTCTAAATTCATCAAAATGCATGATGTCATTAAACGATGAAATATTCCCCAAACCCTCCGAATGGGCTGCTTCAGTTGCAACGGTATCCATTATAGTTCTAAATCCTAGATACCCATTCCGCATTTGTTCTTCAATCTGGTCCTCAACGTTGTTATGTACAAACATGCATTTATGGCCTTAGTTGAAGAATGTATGAAACGCGTTGCTTCTATTATGGAAAAATCTGTTTAAGAGCAGTGACTTGGAAAAGGGAGGTCGCCCAAATCGAATGAATGTGATATGCGTGCCATCGTTATACTCTCGAAGCAACTGAAACGGCCAACGAGCGATTTGAAGGGACTCATTTAAGTAATGTTTATAAACGAACGGCCTTGCTATTTTACAGAGCATCTTTTGAAATAAAAGAGGTCGAAGAATTTTATCTGTATATTGAAAACAGCCATGAAAATATCTATAACACTTATCTCGGTCATTTCGTCATCCCCTTTGTCATCTGATTCGTCTCAAAACATGCTTCGTTCCGATTTAACTTGAGAGTTTGGTTTTCCTTTCCCTTCATTCCAGTTAACAAACATAAGCTTTTGAAAAAGAATCCAAGGAGACTCTTTCAAACCAGCTGGCACAGTATTCGAATCATAAAAAGTAATTGCTTTCTCTATTGAAATTTTGTGATCTAGCCGATTGGTTAGATGCAAAAGTTCAAATATATGCTGCGCCGCTTCTTTTTCTGAATGAAACATCAAGTTAAAAACTTCAAACACTTGAATCAGTGTTTATTTGTAACAATTGTATGATCATTTCAATTATCGTATGAACACGTCTATATCATATGTTCTGTTATATTCTTGAAATCATCAATTATTTGATGTTTTTCCCCAGATATGTTAAAACCTTTTCACATGTTCGATTTGTACATATTTCATGCAATTAAGGTTTAATGAGTAAACATTTTAAGACTTTTTTCGGACTATGTTACTAATAAAGTTTGTTACATTTCTATGGAAATGTTACTTTCTGATGATATGGTTGCAAACAAAATATTATTTTTGTTCAAACTCACTTTGTTCATGTTTGTACCTCCCAGTTGGTTTAACATGCCGTTGCTCGTTCTGCCGTGATTCATCGTCTGCAAACAGTTCATAGTCGAACAATTTGCCATCAAGGAAAATCTCACCTGATGCGCTCATAATGGACAAATCATTCGCATTAAAGTGTATGCTTTGCGTTCTTCAGAAAATACAAGAGCCCGAAGTAAGTGCGCAGCACGTTGAAACTATATTCTATCCTTTTAATGAGATACTTTTATGCGGACTAATGAGAATCTAGTTTTATTCAGACTTCTGTGTAACATAACGCTCCCGGTTCAATCACGCCACTTAATTGGCTAACCTTAGACATTGTTTAATAAAAATGAAATTCTAATTCATCAGCAAAAACGTTTATGCGCTAAACCAATTTAGAAGTCTGTTCAATTCTGATTGAACAAGTATTCGAAATAATGTTTGTGATGAGCATTCCTATTATTGTCTTAAGTTCGGAAATAAAAACTAAAACTAAGCGAAGATCGATTAAACAGAATGCTTATCTAAATGACGGTTTCTGACGTCTACAGTTCATACCATATGAGAAAGGACTAAGCGTCACAGACTCTGCACTTCCTTTTAGGATATTGACCTCGGAAAATATGTTCTGTCGGAGCTGGCGACTGAAATCCTCAACGTATTCCTATTTGAAATTAAACGAATAGTGTCTAGATACAAACTGGGATAAAATACATGTACTTAAAATATTAATATAGTTTTGGCGCAAACACACTATTACATACATCAGTAACTTATGTGAATGTTTACCAAAACGCTGATGAAGGTTGACATAACATCAGGCCGAAACATTTTTGAGTGCATGCCGACGTCTCTCTGATAGGTTAGGCATACGTCAGACATATTCCAGACATTTCCTATTCATACGATAAATACGTAAGAGATAGGTTACTCATATGACGAGTTACGCTATTGATAAGCTTAATCTTCCTTTATTTGTCGTGCCTGCAACGCATATTGACGTATACACATATATTTAACGTATATCTGACTACGCAGTAACAGCTAGGGTTTTATTGCGTGTTCTGCCAGCAAGGTGCCTGTGAGTAGCTCACCGACACTTCACCACCCGTTATCAGAGAAGGAGGCTTCGACAACTTCACTTCGACAATATGTTTATAGTTTTGGCTACTGAGCTTGTTCCTGTATTTTTTCACATAAGTTTCAAGACGAATAGTGCCAATACGATAAGGTGGGAAAGTGGTCGGACATCGATATTGAGTATCTGGTCAGACCATGAATGACGACGGCAGTTCGGTCTGTAGAACAGCTTCTTATTGATTCCCGAAACGAAACCCAATCATCTTTTAGGAATCCGAAATTTGCTATGATTCCTCTTCTTCTTGGTCTTGTCATCAGACTGGCAAAACGATTTGAAAAATGGGCGCGGGAGGCAGGCAAACCATGACCGGAGGAGGATATGGATAGCGTTGTTGCTGCGTGCGGCCGGTTTTGGGTACAGCTCGGAGATCATGAGCATGGGAATCAGCAGCTTTAGTCGATGATGGTGTGGATGATTGTGAAGAAGGTGGTGTATATTTGTTCATTTGGCCTATATTCGGCTCCTGTAAGACTTCTTAGCAGCTTTATTCTAAGTTTTCTTCGGTGTCATGTTGATGTTGATAGCTTAAGGACAAGTGGACGAATGCGGTGCTGGAGAGATCGGTGTCGTAAAAATCCTGTACTACGTTACGTGATCGTCGTCAATACGCGAAACGCACTGAGCATAAGTAAACTAATACATTTGGCAAACGCTAGACATACGCTGCCCATACACAAACATCAGTTATATATAACGTAATGCATGTATACTTAAAGCTTAGAAATACGATTGGTTTACGTTTCGATACGTGCACACGCCCAATTAGTTCATGTTTTATAAATCTCGACGCACCATTCATAAATCTATAATCGAATAGAAACAATTATAAATACAGATTTATATAAAAAAAATGTTGTTTTTGCGGACATATTTTTATTCATTGAGATCAAATAATGTTTTCATACATTGATCGACAAAATCACAACATCTTGAATATTTAAGGATACCTTTGTTCTGCATTTTACATCCGTCCACTTTCGGTTATTAATACTTCTAACACTTCGGTCACCAGGATACGTGTTTGTCTGGACATCTACACAAATAACGTCCGCGTCGATGCTATGCACGTCTTCAATGCGAATTTGCACACTAACGTGATCATTCAACATCAATGCTTGAAGAAGGTTGGAATGGTTCGGTCCTGATCCCAATAATAGTACTTCTAAAAGGTAAGAAAGCATTGATTTATAATTGTTGTAAAACATTTGCATGTATCTTTGAATACCTTTTGAGTGTTACATTATCAGGGTATACGTATGTGTATATTGAACAAGTTTAAAGCAGTAAGTCGGTATCAAGAATGTGAAACGTTTTTATCAATGTCACAGGTATGAGTAGTCTCGGGCAAAGTGAAAGGTTATGACATATACACTTTAACGATAAAAGCTTTGTACATGTTGGGCAGCCTACTCATATATAAGAAGAAAAAAAATAATTTTGGCAAGCGAATTATTAGGCAGCAACACGTACAAATACAAGGAAGCAAATATAACTGACTTATTAGCATTTTTCAGATAAAAAAGTCAATGATATCGATTCGTTCTCTTTTCGTCTCTTCTTTTCCATCCCAACGTAAGACCTACTTATCAGATAAACCGTGTCGAAATTCACGCATAAATGTTTGCTAAAATCGACTTTGTTGAACATTTGAATTGCACATGTTACACATTCCTGGTGAAAATGACATATTATATTTAGAAAAATATATGTTCAAATGGTTCAGTTACAATGCAATGCCATATTGAAAACATCAGGTCATGCCTTACAAACAGGGTTACATATGAAGCAATGTTTGCTAAAATCGACTTTGTTGAACATTTGAATTGCACATGTTACACATTCCTGGTGAAAATGACATGTTATATTTAGAAAAATATATGTTCAAATGGTTCAGTTACAATGCAATGCCATATTGAAAACATCAGGTCATGCCTTACAAACAGGGTTACATATGAAGCAATAAGATTTTGTCATGCCACTAGAATCGATTTTAATATGACTTGTCTGTAGTTTGGTTTGCATCATTTAATTGACATAATATTTTGATTTTGCTCCTAAATAGTTTAGATTAAGGTATTAGCAATGTAATATAACTCGGGTAACATCGTCGTATATCGCCACTCGCGAGAGATCGCGAACGTATTATGCCTGTACCGGATGTTGATATTTTTAGAAACAGAAGGTATTTTCCCGCTATTTATACTTCAATAATGGAATCTTTGATAGACCAAAAGTGATTATTTCCGGCCCAGAAATCTCATAAACTTTGCTACAGTATTTTTAAGCAGGGTGAAACTTGTTTAGTAGAACAAAAAAATTGAATTAACAATAAATCGTTATTTATACGGTTTTTTATGAATTTAAGGTAAGCAGTGTAATGTAGGAAATGTTCATGATCCTCATTCAACAGAACTTAGAATTTAGCATTAGAATCAATATGATTTTAAAAACACTTTCTTCATCGAGTTGGCTAGGAATGTAAGTTCTAGAAGATTGTAACTCAATTCAATAATAGTATTAACATAATATAATCGTCAAAATATGATTACATTGTAAGCTGCCTTGTCAGCTGGTACAAATACTGTTTTTTTCATGTACAGATTTGGTATCCATGATCAGCTTCGGAGGTATTGAAATATACTTTGGGGTGAGGGCGATTCTAATAGTGAAGTAACGTTTTTATATTTTATTTTCCAGTCACCAAATAATCATCATGTCGTTTTCTTGTGTCAATGATTGTTATCATTAGTGTCTCGAATTTAAAGAATTAGTTTTTTATTTGTTTGCTTACGTTTCAAATTGCAAGTTTATAACCTGTATAAAACAAATGCATGATGGTACACCAAGAATTTAAAATACTCGTTAAGAGCGACTCCTCATTCTAGCATGATTTTATGAATACAGATCTTACCGTTTACTTTTTCTTTGAGCAATTTTAAATTGATGTTCGAACCGTCATCTATATTCCACTTGGTAAGTACCATGGTTCTATGGTTCCTTTCTGCTCTTGTAGATCTCTTAATATAGGTTCTCGCGTCATATTCTACACACAACGCTAAAGCCAACTTGAACCAATGCTCATTGATAGCTTTTGAAATTCCCTTTAGGTTTTCATCAGTTATTCTTAAATTTGGCATTGTTCTGAAAGATGCATTCGTGAAATAGACCAGCTTAGTATACCAGTTTAACTTATTTCATAAAAAAGTTGTGGTTTACAAATCATTTGATACTACATTTTAATCGAACAATGACATATAACACTTGATGGTTTTGTTAATATGAACGAAATTACAAGTGAAATCACACTTAAAATAGAGCTTTTGTTTGTGTGATTAAGTTGAAAAAATATTTGTCTGAAAATAGAGCTGTCAGTGGAGTAACAAATATCTTAGCACACTGCCTTGATACAAGAGTTGTTAACAACATCTTTGAAACGGGCTACAACTCATTTCAACGATTGTAATCAAAGTCGAATTTTACCTTTATTTTATAGTGTTCTACTCGTGTTCCGAAACTGATTTCAATCACTCAACCTTTTCATGAGTTATTGTCCGGACATCGAATTTTGACAAACTCGTCGTTAAAAATGGGCAATCACTTTTATAAAATGAGGAGTTTGTAGCCAAAGTCGAATAAGACACTCAGGTGTCATGGTGTCATATGTGACAAAACGATTTAATTCCGCTAACCTTTTCATGAGAATTAGTACGGACTTCGAAAAATGAAAACGTGCCAAAGCTCAGTCAAAAAAATAGTAAAAGAATGTAACAAACCTTTCGTAACGTATTGGGTGTGTGAGCAGCGAGTTTGAACTGATGGCGAAACAGTTACATTGGGGCTGATATAAAACCTGCACAGACACACAGCCAAATGATTGATAATTTTAACTGTGAAAATATATTACAACAGTCGAACTTTTTGTAGTATACATATAGTGTGAGCGGGGTTTGACTGATGGCGAAACAGTGAAATTCACCCATATTTACAACCTTCACAGAAAGGCAAATGTGTGTTTATTTTTTAATTATGAAAATATTTACCCTCTTCAGGAACAGGTACCGGCTCATTTGGGCCT
Source organism: Mya arenaria (assembly GCF_026914265.1). Taxonomy (NCBI): domain Eukaryota; kingdom Metazoa; phylum Mollusca; class Bivalvia; order Myida; family Myidae; genus Mya; species Mya arenaria. Next base: position 3,369,529 of record NC_069128.1, on the reverse strand, counting down.
GGGTTAGATTCAATTCCGGCCATAAGAAGCAGCAAAACTATGAATCTGGTTAGACATTTTAATATGAAAAGCGAAAAAGGAGTAATGATATCTGTCCTGTGTTTCCGGTCAAGATTGAAAAATCCGATCCGAGGACACCTGCGTTGCCAGTAACGATTTCACGTCTTTTAAGAGTTATTTTGTGTTGTTTTTAAGGTATGTTTTTGTAAAGTTAATGTTAATGGAAATACTTATGTGAAAAACTATGGAACTCATCTTTTGAAATCTTATAATTAAGGTTACATAAAGTGTATTATAAAAGAAATATTTCGTCACAGCGCGTGACTCATCAGGCATAGCGGTGCCAGATTAATAATATCTGTCATGTGTTCCCGTTCCGGATAGAAAAATCCGACCCGAGGGCACCTGCGTTGCGTGGTAACGAGGCTTGCCTCGTTACCGGCTACGCAGTGGGCCCGAGGGTCGGATTTTTCTATCCGGAACGGATACACATGATAGATATTTTTCTAGCATACCTTAATTATTTTTTTTTGTGAAGAGCTCATTTTTGTGCATTTCACCAAAGAGCGCGTGCGATAATGTTTACTTACGTCATGACGCGCAGTATTTCTTTTTCACTGTCAACGTCAATAAGTTCCTTCGATATCAAGTCTTTGAAGGGTTATTTCGATTTGTTGTGAAGATTTATTTTTGCAAAGTTAATGTTTATGAAACTCATCTATTGAAATCTCGTAATTATGGTTACTTAAAGTATATAATAAAAGAAGTAAAAAGTATTACGTCACAGCGCGTGACTCATATGGCATGGAGGAATGCCAGATGGGATTTTCCAGCACGGCTGACGTTTATTTTATAATGTTCGGCCGCCAAATGTATACACTTAAAGATGCACTCTTACTCCCAAATAAGATTTATCACAATTGATAATTATGTTTGAATATTCCAAAAGTGATGAATAAATGTCGAAAACAGTGGTTCTTATAAAGGATATCGAGTTTAATCTGAAAGAAATGAGCATAAAACATGGTATTTCTACCTTATGAGACTATAGTAGACCACAGTAATTTTTTTAGCATTCACCAATCATTTAATGTTTTTGCGTTTTCTGCTATTAAATTCATGGTTACAATCTTGTTATCAGAAGTTAATATTTTCCATATATGCATTATTTACTAAGTAGTTTAAGGTATATCCGTCAAAATTGATGTTTGTTATAGATGGGTATGTATTGATTTTGAATAAGAGTGTCACTTTAAGATAAGTTGTTCATATGTTATATGTTGGCTTATTTACACATCTAAATGATTTGATAGGTATTTGGGTTTTTTTAGAAAAATATTTACCAAACATTTTAAGGTAATCTAGGTATAAAGTGGTTTCTAATTGTTAAAAAAACAAATCACTAGAGAGGTATTTTTGACCTTCAGTGGTAGGTTGCCATAATGTCTTATCAATAATGTGTCTGTAGAATAACATGAGAACGGTTTGACCTACGAACATTAAACCTACCAACACCATGTCCACCGTTCACTTTACTGAAACGTATTGCAACCATTATTGAACAAATTAATGACAATGCATTTTTAAAATCATCTTTATTTAATATTTTACATTTTCCTGACAAAGACATGATGCTCAACAAATATTTACCGTTCTATCTTTTACAACAAGCATATGAGTAAAATGTTGCTCTTCAGTTGCGCAGGAAGTTCGAGGATTAAAGACCAATTCTGACTTCATGATGGGGATATCGCCGTTTGACATGGATGTTGATTTACCTATTGCAAAATAATGCAACAAAAATATTTGAATATGATTCGGTCACAATACATGTAGTTCTGAAATTTAAGCGTCGTAGAGTGAATGACAAAGTTTTTCTTTTAAAGACACAAACTTTAGAAATGATTTAAGTATGTGACTTTTAGCGCGGGCAACATGTGTACTGAGTTAAATTGAAATCTGATCCGAAACTCCGGTCGTCTGTTGCAGGTCAACGCGATACGCCTGTAGGTTTAATCCATCTTGATTTAATTATTCGTCGTCATCTTACAATGAATTTTCGTAAATATTTGAATTGTCGGTGCCCTTGTGGTCCGTCCCTGGAAGCCATTTAGACGGATATGTGTTCTCTGCGCATGCGCCCCTAAATATCGCGAAATCCTGTGCAACCACATGTAAAACTACATGTTTACCAAACCATTAGCTATCAAGTTAAGTTTAAAAATCAGTTTAAAAATCAGGTGCTTGGATGATTCAAATGAAAAATGACTCCACATCAAACAGCCGAACTCCTGTTTTCAATGTTTGAGAAATTATTCGATATATTGCACGAAAGAAAATTATAAAAAAACTGAACAGGAGTCTATAGAAAGAAATGTTATCATCCACATGTAAAATCACGAGACCATTAAACTTAATAAAGAAAGCCTTTATCATGTAGGAGGGATTAAATTTATATGGCAACTATTTGATTTTCGATCAAAAACATGGTATGACTTTGATTTTTTTAATCAATATATCAAGTAAATCAACACGACTATCTAAAGTATTTGTCCCTAATACATAGCACTCCAAATGAAATAATGATACACTTATCTACTGGCAATTATCAAATTCCAGTCAGCGACTCGAACTCAATCTTAAACAAATTAAAGTGTTGCAGAATACCTAATAAGTTTATATATGCAAAGACTATCCCCTCAACTGACAAATGTATATTTATTAAACAGAAGTAGGTAGAAAAATTATGTTTAAATGAAATAGCAGATAAAGAGTGGGAATATATAAATACGTACAGATGTTCTAATGACACAAACATAGGAAATTTCAATGTAAATATTTACATCGTTGCATGTAATTTCTTTTTAAATGTAAAATGTATGAAACAAGTGTGTGTGACTTTTTTCAAACTCATTGAAACACTGGAACATCTTTTCTGATAGTGCGTAAAAATACAACCACTACGGAATAGACTAAAACAAATATCTTAAAGATAATCATATTAATTTAAACTTAACATTAAAAAATATCACCTTCGGAATAGTCAGCAATGACAAACACACAGCGATTACTAATTTCTTAACTGTGCGGATCAAACTCTACATCTTTGGTTCAAAGTATAGAAAAACAAAGCCTAAATTTACTCAGTACAGAAAATACATGATAATTGGACATAATATAGAGAAAGAAATTGCCTTGATAAATGATAAAAATGAAGCAGCATGAAAATTAATGGATTTACATCCGTTTTAATCATAATCAATCTTTATCATCACCTGCCCAAATCTTTTTGTGTTCATAAATATTGTTTCATCAAAAAGAAAAGAAAAAAATATGATTAACTATTTTCTACATTTTTCATATTTATCTTATGTTATCTTATGATCATGAAAATGGATTGTGAAATGAAAAACACCCTTTGTATAACTAAAAACTAGTTTCGAAATTTCCATCTAATCAGCCTTTATTTTATTCAAGGAAATTACTAACGTTCTTCTGCAAAACATATTTTGTATTATAAACTGGAATAAAAAACGTCATTTAAAGCATTACTGATTCTATATTATAAAAATAAACCAATAAACAATGCGTAGCATTTCATAGATAACATCTTCTACAATTAAAACCGTTTCATATGAGCGCCGTCAATAGTTTTCAATGGTAACTGCAGACAAGAGCCGCACTTTGATGTTTAGATAACATATTGTCATGAAATAAGGTTGCAATTGAAAAGCGAACAGGTATTACTGCATATAAACAACTCCTTACTTTGAATTGTCTCAATTTCCAGCAAAACATTGCATGCAACACTCAAACAAAATCTCCTAATATGCAACTTACACCTGCATATTAATATGAGACCCTGGAGGAAAATGAAATAATTTGATCGTTATCACAGTTATACTGAATGAGTCATTTGAATCACTGATTATGGCTTGCACGATCACTGTCTAGCCAATCTACATCGCTATTTTATTATTTTTGAGTAGTCCTTCAAACAAAAGCTAAACTTTTTACGATAAGAAAAACTATCCCAAATACCAAAATCCGTGCCAACATAAAACTCATAAAACGGGTGTCATGCACATGTTAGAACTTGTTTAATATTTATTCTAATCAAATAAAGAAATGCTAAAATAATGTGTTATTATTTGTATATCATTCATAGCAAAATTTAAACTCAATTCTTACAGTTTATGCAATAAAATGAAAAGAGAGAAGCATTTCACGAATCCACATTTTACCCCATATCTTTCCTCTTAATGTATGAACATATCAACTATTTTCATTAAAAATCGAACGTTCAGTGTTTTAAATTGTTAGTTTTACCAATTAATTTAATAAAAATGCATTTACTAATTTAATATACCGTCAACTTCATTTATTGACAGACATTCAGTAAAATGACACACTGATCGATGAACGTTTACTATACAATGATTTATTAAAAAGTCAACCAGTCAATTGTAACCACGCCCCCCCCCCCAAGGTCCGGGGTATACCGGGGCAAGTGAGGGAAATGAGCCGTGTTTTTACCTTCCAGGTGGCCCCACAGGGCCAAGTTAATGCGTTGGTTTTGTTTTCGAGCTGCAAATAGCGGGAAATGGGCCTTACCTAGGATGTCCCGGGGTTGCGGGGGCATTTAGCGGGGATGTTACAGGCAGTTTGTCCCCTAAGTGCGGGTATTTTACCCCGGGATTGGCTTGACCGAAAGTCAAAGTACCCGCTTTTCTCCGGACATGGGGACCGGGGTCGTGAAAACAATTGATTGGTGCATTACTGCTTTTATACTTGTGAAATAGTTTAGATTTGCTTGTTTTTTAAAGTTGGAATCCTTGACAAAATTTCAACTTGATGGAAGTTTGTAAATGAACATCGGGTTAATTTGAGAACCCAGTTAAAGTCACGTAATTCCTCACGCTGGCATTGCACGTTACGAGTAGTTAAGAACGTATTGTCTAATACTGTTTAACAAATTAAGGTATAAGAAAGGCGTTCCATTGGGAGAAAATCAGGCAGAGATTGGTTGCCGTCACGAACGGAATTTTACTGAAGACTATGACATTCTTGTAGCATAAAACATGATAAATGAGTTTAGTCAAATGTCAAACTGGTGTGTACTTCTGAAACGCTTTTTTTGGCCGGAAATTCAACTTCATATGATGAAATTACGGGTGGAACACACTATGATACACACTATACTGGATTGCTTTAAATTTAAATAAATCTTTAATTTAGTAATTTGATTGTCAATTAAGCGGAATTGGAAGTTGATGTGTGCATTGATTCATGCGAAAAAAAGTTGGACGTTCCTTTCTGTCTTTTGTCTCAAATTATATTTAGCAAAATGTTAGTTTGAACTTTATAAAATTTCAGGTATAATGGTCGATGTTCATCCTGTGTTCGTAGTCAAAACAACATTTTAGATATAATTGCATCGAACATTCATCTGACGTCAGGCCGTACAGTGTTATAACATATCTCACATCCGAATGCTTTAACATGACTGTTGTTTTCAATCGCGTTCAAGTTAAGGAAAACAAAATATCCCATGAGTACGTAAGGTAATAATCGTTTTCTTACTTGTTTGTTAACATTTAAGTACTAGCAGTTTGAGTCGCGAACGAAATACCAACAACATCAATTGAGTCTATTGCAAATCATTTTAGCAAGTGTGAGTGTGTTAATACACGTAAGTTTACATGCAGTACATACAGTATTCCGTGTACGCCCAATGGACTAATTTGTTTTTCGACCAAAAATATCACTAAAAACAACAATATACATTCAGAAAGAAAACTTTATTACATTAATTATCTTTGATAATTTATCAATGCGTATGATATTCTGTGTTAAAGTTTGTTGGTATGCCATACAAACTCGTTTCAAATGTTATACAAAACACTGAAATTTCGTTACTGAAACGCCCATTTCAGTTGGCATTCATCCTCATGAACGTTTCTTATTAAAGCTACATTATCCGACTTAACCCGAATCTTTGTTGATATTTACGAATAAAGAAATGTATAACGGGTTCAAGAATCTCTTGAAAGTTTCACAATATTGTACTACCTAATACGTTCACATGTTGGCATATTTCAAAGCTGTTTTATCTTCGTTTTTTTTAAATGTTAAGAAACGCTATAAATTTGTGCTCTTTAAAGCGGCAGATAATAGGCATTTTATTTTCTACCTGGCGACACAAATGATTGCTTTTCTTATAGAAAATTTTTAATTCACATTATTATAAATTGATTTAATAACACCGGTCACAACAACGTATATCCGCAGCTCAGCTGGTAACGGGCTGGTCTAGGGATAGGGGATCCTACTGCCGACGATAATCTTTGTATAATGTGTAAACAAAATGCAATCTCCTTTTTGAGAATTTATTCAAACACCAAAATTGTGTTAATATATATATATATATATATATATATATATATATATATATATATATATATATATATATATATATATATATATACAAACATACATATAAAGTCAAAAAGTCCGAACAACTCACAAACGCATGATATGTTGAGGTTTACAATTTTGACAAGTTTATGTTGTCAATCAGCAGTATATAACAATATTTAAACTGCACAATTGACTTACTTGCACTGTTCACTTGTTTGCTTTAATGTTGGTGTAACAGTGTTTTAAGATGTTCGCAAATCATGAAAGTCACAACGATACACTCAACAGTGTTTCTATTTAAGCGAACGGTATAATTGTGAACGATGGATCGGACCAATTATGAATACACATAAATTGCAAGGTGAGCATAAAAGAGAACGAGTCAAGATTATATGTATCTTCCATGGCCGAGAGTGTAAGATAGGTTCATTTCGACCCGAGCGTAGGGTTTACCGAGTTTCCACAAACACCCTGCGCGATGGTTGGGCAATGAACCTATCTTACACGAGCGGCTATGGTAGATGCTTTTTCTCCCAACTCAGTTAAACAAAATTAAGTAAAAGTGTATTTTTTGCTGAAATTCCATTGTGCGAAGTGAAAATAAATATGTATGGACATGCGATAATTCGTGGTTGTCATGGATATGGCGCAGTTATTTAGACTATTTTAATAGTCAAATTAGTCTTAAAATAGTTCTGAGGAAAGTTAAGCATTATTTCCTGAATTGTGCGTGAAAACGTTTTTTATGGCGACATTTGAAGCGAGAAATAATAAATTGGCATTTTAAATATTGCAACAAGACAAGGTTTATATGATGTTACAGACTAGTGTACAAGTTTACAAGTTTATTGGTACACTTAGCACATACATACATGTGATAAAAAGTTATACAACAGTATACAAATAACTACAATAACCAGACTGTGGGTTGTTACTATCAGAAGGAAGAAATAATGCGGAAAAGTGGCTACACATTTATCAAAAGGATAATACATGCTTCTATGATTATCTAACGGTTTTGTGTGTTTGGAATGCCTGGTGGGATTTAAAAATGATTTAATATAATAGCCAAAAATTAGACGACATTCTTCAATAAGGGAGGTAATTACACTGTGAAGACCATTAAAAGGAGTTCCAAACGGGTACTTGTTTTATCTTTGCCAGTCGGCAAGATAACAATTTCTAGCATGATTAAATTTTTCGATCTACTTATCTGAGGTGGGCGAAAAAACGGTCCTATTTAAGCAAATTATTATTGAGTAACGAATTAAAACAAATACGTGTTTCAATCTAAATGGCAAAATATGGGGCAGTTCCAGAAATAGATATTGACGCATCCTTTGACTTTGGAATTGGTCGGGAGTTAAATATGATATTATAATACTAAAGCGATGTATTTGCACATAATCTGCACCATATGGCATACAGAACCACTTTTTCTACTTTTTTGTTCTGAAATTTTAGAGAAAATTCATGTGCTCATTTGTTCATCATATTTGTTGTCTAAAGCGTAAACTACAATAACTTTATCAAATTGAAAACTAAACGAAAACAACAATGAAATTCATAAAAATCGATAAATACAAATTTGAAACAATAAGAAGTCTCTATCAATTATATCAAACTAAGCACACGAAGTTTTTCAGGCCTAATTGTTAAAAGTTAATCGTTATCCCCAAATCCATGCATAACTTTTCCAAAAAATCCCAGATTTTTCCTTTCGTTTTTTTTTTCTTTCTTTATCTTCCTTTAAACGCCTCAACTCTTCATCTTTTTCATCGCTTTTTAATTGTATGCTCTGCATCATATCCCGCGTATCCTTTTGCGTTCTCTCAAATCGCTGCTTTTCATCTTTGCGCCATTCTCGCATATCTTCGTCCCGTTTCCTTTCGTTCTCATCTCGTCTTCGCTGCTCTTCTTCTCGCAATTGCTCTTCTCTTCTTCTCTCTTTGTCTTCATCTTCCAGAAGTAGAATTCTTTGTTTTAAAAACAGACTTTCGTTTACGTCTGTCTCAAGCTCCGCTAACTTTTGTAACAGTTGGGTCATTTTCTCTTGGTGTTCCCGGTCTTGCTCGTCTCGTTTGTTCTCAATCTCTTTTTGCTGGGCTTCGTAAGACTCGCGCTGTTCTTCGAGCAACTGTTTATTTTGCTCTTCAATTGTGTGTACCATTCTCTGCATTTCCTGTTTGTTTTCCTCTTTTTCCCCTGATTAAAAAGGAAAAACAACAATAAACAGCAACAACAACAAAACATACTTTAACATTAGGAAATACAAATGTTGGCTAAGCTACTTTAATTTATCTTAAAAATCAAAATCATCGAAGTGTTGTATATATATGCCACCTCGGTTTCACTCGAGGGCTACAGATGCATACTAGCAATCTAAAATCCCAATTACAAAACACATTTGTAAAATCAGAACATTGGAAATAATAGATGAATATAAAAGGTCGTTCAATTTGAATACTCATGGTATGTATTTACACTGTGATTTCTGCCAACTCATGTATATACAATGCTCAAAATAACTTTACATTGTTATCAAACACAAGACACAATTGAACTTCAAGGATAAGCTGATCTATGAATTCAACCAGAATCCTGTTTACTGGCACCCGGGTCAAGTCCAAACGAAAGCTAAACTAAAGAGACAGCACTACAATACAACATCGACGAAAAATCGTTATTGGTATATGTTGGGGTAACCGTCTTGGTACGGTCAGTAAAATTTCTAATAATAAAAGTTCACATACCTAAACAAAATATAAGAAAGTCTTTTTGTAAAAGTAAAACTTGTATAACCTTTATTGACTTTATGTTTCAATCTCCATAACATTGACCAAAAGCCTTGAATTACCCTACCTAATCTTTAATGAGTAACATGAACTGCCTTTTGTCTATGATAAAGAATGTAACTACAGGGACAAGCCAAGAATGTCAACTTTTTGCCTCTTTAATGCCTGTTTTAACCGACGACGTACGTACTTTTCTTCTCTTCTTCTGTTAACGATTCATCCAACTGAATGATTTTCATCTCAGCTTCTCCCAGAGTCTGCATGAATGTACTCCAAATTATCGCCGCCTGCAATTGAATGAATGATTACAAATATTGATCTGTTATTTCAAATGTACTTTCTTTAATATTTTTTGGAATGTTTGTTAAGATTAATATAATGTATCCCTACTCCTTGAGTGACTTCCGATCTCCGTCGTTGAATAGTGTTATTGGTATTGTATAAGTTGTGTTTAAATTCGGGCAGAGAACAAGCAAGCGGAAGGTTTATGTGGGAAGGCATTGCATAACGGTGTTGTTGATAGAAAAATTGAGTAATATGTGTTTACAGCTTCTATTCTTTAGAAACTAAAGTGTATTTCGACAAAAAGGTGGTTAATTGACACAGCCCGTGTTGCATCACAAATAATTCTGGCATCTACTGAATATATAGCATATTCATGTTGAATATTTTCAAGTTCATTTTCTTGAGACATGTTGTCTAAAGATCTTTGGTCAAAGACATATTTGAACAGACCGCGTTATATTAATACGCTTCCAGGCAGATATGCTCGTGCCATGAACAGTATCTTGAAAGGGAGACAACCAAATGTTCGTGCTGTAACCGTTTTGATTTGTATGCTTTTGATCACTTTTTGATGTACTAGTCTGTTGGTCACTCAAGAGAAAAGATGCCCTTGATTGGCTGTATTAAAGCATTTACCGTTATTCTACTGGACTGTTTATTTGTTTTGAATTGTCACATTTTCATCGACAAAAATTAACAAAATCATTACAGTAGAAATGCATCGTTGGATTAACGACGAAAAAGTTCGCTGAAAAAATGACATGGTAACAGAATGAACAACTCATGAGAACAGTATTTCGAAAATGAAAAACATCATAAATACAAATTGTATCATGTATCAAATCGTCAATCATAACATTAGCTAAACTAACTAAATATACCTCTCTGTCCGCATATCCTTTATCCTTCAATTCTAAAGTGTACTGCTGTCCGACTCGTTCCAAATCATGCTTGAATTTCTTGTGGCCTCCGACAACTTCATACGATTGTGCCTGAATACCATCAATCAGAGTAATCTTTAATTGCAACGCGTCCAAACTGGCCTCACAGTATTTGATAATATGTTGCTCATTTTCAGATTTCCTCTTTACCCATAGCATTTCCATGAAAGACTGTGATAAAAAAAAATCAATAAAATTTCAAGTACCTCCAGCAGGCAAGGTATGAAGCTTAACGTTTAAGATGTAATAAATGAATACAGCAGTACATTTGATTGAAATAATAAATTAACAGCAACTGGCCTAAACATGATTTAGACACATTCAGTGATCCTGAAGGACTACAAGTTACACGAAATCAAGCCTCAGTCATAAGAATAACATTATGTCATATGCATTGATTATATGTGTAGGTATACGGCTAAATTATCATTTATCGAAAAAATTATGAATCGTTTGTGTTTATGTACATGTATATTAGTATTTCATTTTAATATATAATTAATACAAAAATAATTTAACAGAGATCAATGTGAATATTTACAAGCCTATACTAACAGTGATAGATAACCTTTATACCTGGACATCTTTTTCAACAGAATGTTTTGTGTCCAACACGGCATTGTTTTGTATGTATTGAAGTGCAACCAAATGTACCCTTTGAAAAAGGTCCTCAAGTTGCTTGTAAGGAACCGGCATTTTCTGGTCAACTAATTGCTCCTGAAACATCGCTAATGCCGACTTTTTTACTTTCGCATTTTCCAATTCTGCAACCACTTCAAATGCATTTGTTACATCTGGCACAGCGCCATGTCGCAAAGCCTCGACATACCGTTGTGTCAAAACAGCCAACACTGTTTGAAAATAAATATTAAATAAAATAAGCTTTATAACTTGTTTTCTGATACAAATGTATGTGTAAACACTTGTGATTACATCGTAACATTTTGAAACCAATTTTACATCGTTGACAAAAATGTCCCATGTAAAACAGACAAAATATTTCGATTATTATACTAGCTCTGAGTGACATGATACTCGTGCAGTCGCCTCTGAACGGTAATATATCGCTCTTGTTTTGCTTATTTTCTAACCTCCCTGCCATCAAATTTTAACATCCAATACTTAGCACACCATAATAATATGTTCTACGTCGATATAAATCAAGCACAGTTTTAACGTTCATTCGTTTATTAATCAATTAATTAATGCTCTTTTTGTCATGTATTTATGACATACGTGATGTTCGTTGTGTTTGTATATTGTATGTCAGCATTGTTATAATATGTCTTATAGGCTGTCGCAATTGCCCGAGGTAACTTGCAAGAACACTTATTGTGTATGCATATTTACTAAATATCGGTATGATTATGATAAAGTAGACAAAATTGTACCACTTCTTTCCTATTGAATGGTTAACTTTAATTAACAATACCTTTTATAACGTGTTGTAAGATAAATGTTTATTTGAAAATTGTTCAAAGTTTGAGAGTTTGTTAGTGTAAGCTTTTGTGTAAATAAATCATAACATCGAAAAAAGGAGTTTTTTCCTTCATGAATATGATCACAAAACAAGCACACCAGAAATTCGAGCAGTATTACCTTCATTCTAAAACCATGATTGTGTTTGATGTAGTAGGAATTTCATACATGGGCCCTGTTTGGTATTACATCTGATGTTCACATTAGGTTTCCCCTTTATCCTTACAGTGAATACATTAAATAAACTCGCTTTGGCGAACACCTTAAGCAGTTTATCCCCAGATTGGTAAAATTCTTTCCCGGTGACATATTTTTACCCCAAAGTGTAGTTGTTATCCCTATTTTGGTATATTAGTCTTTTTTTTCAATATAAATAATACCAGACTTGGACGTTCAAGCACATTGGTGTATATTTTGAAAAAACGATTTTAAAACTCTTAAGGAACTTCCACAGTGTAAAAGTGCGTCAGAAGGACCAAAATACAAAATGATGTTTTGTCTTGTTATGGTCCTCAAAGGGAGAGAATATAGTCGACACTTCGTCCATCCTTTCGTACAGAGAATAACTTGAGAACTCCTATTGGAATTTCAATAAATCTTAAAACAAAGACAGAGGGCATTATGCACAAATGCAGTGCGCAAGAAATTATAAATTCCCTTCACTTAAGTAGTGTATGTATAACTAAGAAAAGTGCGTGCGGGGACCTTAACTCAAAAAGTAATTCAATAAAAGGAATTGCAGCGCACAAGAGCTTAATGTTGCCTTCCGTATTAACTGAATAACCTCTCCTTTACCATGTGTTTGTATTATTATGTATTATTATTATAGGTGCTAACACACACATAATACTGGCTTCAGTTATTACTGAATTATTTGTATTCTTAATTTTCGTTCGGACCATAGCTCCAGAAGCCTTTGATGTAAGGACTCCAAGCCTCGTAGAAAGAAAGACCTTATTGAAAAAGGTACATCTTCACTTGATATTGTTATATACAGCAAATTGCACCACTGCTTTACACCACTTGTCACCCTAAAAAATCTTTTCTATCATAAGTTATTGAGAGGAATAGTTTTTGTTCTAGTTTTAGTATCAGCAACGTCGACATTGACCAAAACAATCCCAAATTATACACACCAAATTTCATACAAAATTACCTTATTTTACTGAATGAACAGGAAACATTATTCCTCTTTTTTAATAAAAATGATCTCGACAATCACCCCCAACGATCCCAAATGCAACTCCTTGTTAGGGCTCCAAATGGACATGCTTAACACCACTTGTCTGCAATATAAACATTTCAAACAGGATTAAATAGGCGGAAACAGTTTTTTTTACCCCCAGTGACCTTGACCATGACATAACCAGCCTAAATGCAATTCAAAAGTATGTCTCTACATAAGCTTGATATACACCAAGTTTTAACCCCTTATAAATAAACATCATTTGTTAATAAAGTTATTGATAAAAAACAGTTTTTCTTTTTCTTAGTAACAGTGACCTTGACCCCAAAACTATAAATGCATTCCAAAGGTAGTCTCATGTGAACTGCTTTACGCCATTTGTTTTCACTAAACACCATTCCAAGTCAGGTTATTGAGCAGTATTTTTTCCATTTAGAATTAGCTAACTTGACCCCAATGACTCCAAATACAATCATAAGGTATGTCCTCATATGAGCTTCCTTTAAACCAGATTTCAATCTCAATTGCTAACAGTGAATTTCAAAGAATACTAACTTTCTAAATGGCATGTGTTTTTTTCCATGCGCCGTTTGACCAAACTGGTAGAATTTAGTACTTTTAAAAATACAATGTCAATGCTGGTAATTAAGTCATTTATTTTCCCAAAACCATTAAGCACATACATATATATATAATTAATTACATATGTATAGCACCAATAACAAAACTATAATGTATGTAAGAACAGAAATAGATAGCTTGTAAATACTGCTTTGACAATACAAATCAAAATTTAATTATAATATACTAAAAACAAACAAAATATTATTTTGTGGATAAAAGGTTCAAATATAATAGTATTAATCAAAATTTGTCAAGAAATCTATGCCCCAATAACATTCCTTTTAAAAAAAGTTTGCAAGAAATAAACAATTAAAAATAAATTAAAAATGGGGGGGGGGCGTTTTTTAAATATGATTATTTCATTTGTAATATTTATATCTGAAGGCCCGAAATCTCACGACCAGGCAATATAGTGTTATATGATTATAATAACATTCGTTGTCAATGAAATAATACCTTTTACAAATGAACATTTATACAATCATTTATAATATAACAGTCTTTCAATCAATAACGAATGTCAAAAACATACCTAGTATTAAAAAAGTAAAATCAAGGCAAACAATTCATCCATATATCTTTATACATTATGAATGTAAAACACAGAAAATGCTTATTCAGTTCATATCACGACTGAAAAATGATACACAATAAAGAAAATAAAGTCTTGTTCTGAATTTGACATATTCATTCTTTTAAGGAACTTGCACATCTTCAATATGTTCCTTATGAATGTAAATTACTTGGGACCTTAAAACATGTTATTTTAACAGAAAACCTTCCTATGGACACATTTCAACAACAAGACCAATGATCTTTGTCATATAACTGTAAACATATATATATAACCTAGCATAAAAAATATCACAGCATTCATGAATTACCAAGAATCTAACAAAACTAGCACTACCAATCTACAATCTTCTACATCATACAACAGACTGGGTCACAAACACACATGACTTGGGACGCTGATATTCCTGTGGATCAACCGCAAAGTGTTTCTTTATAGCTCTCTTTGGTAGAAGCGGAGTGTGGCTCCGGAGTTTATCGAGCTGCCGTCGTTGTTTGTCCTGTAAACACTCGGCTAGATCGTGAAAACCAAGATGCGCAGCCCTCTCGGCGGGTGTATAGTATTTACTTTCCGTCTTTCCTTCTGCATCTTCCTTGTCATACTGCAGGTAAAAAAAAATTTCAAATTTAAGGACAATGATAGAATTACCTAAGTCTTCTCAGGAAACTCCTTGTTTGCATGCAGCTGGCCTTACAAAACCTTTCAGTGCATCAAAAGGTTTTTAGAGGATCATTTATGACAAGAGAAAACGGAAAAGCTATGTTTGGGAGCAAATAGGATCATTTTATAGATATGACTTGTTTGTTTCTTTCCTTCCCAAGTCAATGCTTCAAACTTTAGAACCAAAAATTTCTAAATTCCATATTGCAAAAATCAGCAATGTTTGAATAGAGACAGCACACTTAAACTATCCAAGTCTATATACGGTAAATAAGTACCAATTATATGAATTATTCAAATTATAAACAAAGGTGAAGCAGAAATTGTATTATTTCAATCAAAAGGGGGAGTTCAGACAAAAGGCCCAGTATCAGAAAGGCCCGGTCAAAAGAAGGCCTGGTCCAGATAGGCCCACTTTGATATAGAAAACAACACCTATATTGTGTTGGAGTGGGCTGGACTTTGATAGGATTAGCAGTGTGTGATTTTAATGAGTCGATAGTGGTAATAATTATAATGTACCATAACTGGTGATGTGTTGTCTTTGATGTTGCACTGTTAGTGACGTCACGGACCTTTAAACCATATATGTCTGTGGTTTTGTGAGTGAGAAGAAGTGTGATAAAAACATATTAATAGTAATTATTATTATTATTATTATTATTATTATTATTATTATTATACCAGATTTGTTGAGTAAAAAACACACACACATAAAATGTCTTAAAATGCTACATGCGAATAAAATAAGCATAAAAAATAAAATAAGAAATCAACAACATAAAAAACAAATCTATATATATATATATATATATATCTGTAGTTCTTATCGTAAAAGTTGGTAGGGATAAAAAACAGTCACAGTTCATATCTATACGTCGTAGGAAGTTTTGAAAAGGTGTGTTTTGAGAGCTCTTTTGAATGAATTAAGGGATGAATCTTTTCTGAGATTCTCCGGGAGAAAATTCCATAGTTTTGTGGCAGCAACTTTGAAACTCCTTTAACTTTAATTAGGTGTTAAATCTTTTATTTTTTTATTACTTAACACATAACACATAACTGTAAAAAGTATGATCAGTAGCCTGCTTCTATAGGTTTATGAAAAGGAACATGTGTCAAAGACAATTATTAAAATTGGGCCTTTCTAGACTGAGCATTTATGGAACTGGGCCTTTCTAAAAGCAGGCCTTTTTGGAAGTGGGTCTTTTGGACCCGCATTACCAAGGGGTATTGCATGTTGTAACTTATTTGTAACAACACATGTAGGACAACAATTGAAAAACTAACTAGCTGTATAAGTAAATATTGCTATTTATTCCCATGCAATTTATTGCAGGGTAAGAGCACTGCTCCTGCTGGTTCTCATTCAGATATGAGAATTAATGAATGAACTAAACAAAGAAAATTTGTTCCAGTCTGGTATTAATACCTTTTCATGCCTACACAGGTCAGCTCCAATGTTCGCTAAGAAGTAAGCAATGTCCAGTTTCCCGTAATCTGTAGCCAAAAATATCAGGTCTCGATAAGTTGGCATCAACGGAGAAAGCTGGAAACCAAGGTAAAGCATAATTCACATATCTGCAAGTTTTATAATCAAAGATAAAAAAATCTAGTGTAATAACTAACCAAAAATTATGTCTTTACAGCATTGAAATAGTGTTGAAAATGGCTGCATTATATAGCAACATTTTATGAATTCTGCGCTGTGAATTGGCACATAAGTATTTATGATATGAATAAAATCTCACATATGTTATCATTTAATATGAAATTTATTAAACTCATCTACTTAAACTGCAAACAACTAGCCAAGGCTTGTTTTAAAATCAATTAAAGAAAACTGGTTTAAAAAATTCTGTATTAATGACCACTCATGTGAGATAACATTCACATACATTTGCAGTTTGTCGTGTATTTGTCATTGTTATAATGTAATCTGTAGTAAGTACATTACTGGCAACCAATAGAGTTTATAAACTCGTAAGATTTTAAAGAAAGCTCAAAAATGTCTCACATCACAACATTTTTGGATAATGGTTGATTTTTGGCAAAATTCAGTTGGCCTGTTATTACAGTTTAATTTTTTAGTGTAAAAATGAACACTCAGCATTCTTGTACACCAGAGTGATGATGCTATTGGTACCACAGATAGATTTATCATTATCAAACCTCTGATGAATGAGAATGGAATTCTGACTTTGTGCCAAAACATCAAGTGATTCTTTCCAAAATTAGAGTGCAGAAGAGCGAAAGCCAAAGTTTGTCTGTATGTTTTTTCAGATGAACATAGGGCATAACTCTACAATGTGATTTCTGTTCGTTTGTTACAGTTTATGACAATCTGCCTGCCCCATTGGCTGCACTACAGCTAGTCCCTGCCATGACACCATAATGACTTAAATTGTGTTTAAATGGCATGAGATGAGATAGTGACAGGAATTCACAGTCAAATCCAGGTATTAGAAAAGTTGAAGAGCCAGAGTGAGGTGCAATGAAGTCCAGGAGTGATTACATTGCTCTTTGTAAATAGGCCCCTTATTTTTAACGGGCTAAATGTAAAGCATTGATACATGGGTCACAACTTTCCTGGGTTTAAACCAGTACAGAGTACACCATTTTCCCGGCACAAACCTTAAAATGCCAAATGCCAAGCGCTAGGCAAGAGAGCTACTGGTACCATATTTTAAAGTCTTTAGGTATATTACAGGCAGAGGTTGGAACGTGTGACCTTCCCAATACCTCAACCACTAAGAGAGCTACTGGTGCCTTATTTTAAAGTCTTTAGGTATATTGCAGGCAGAGGTTGGAACGTGTGACCTTCCCAATACCTCAACCACTAAGAGAGCTACTGGTACCATATTTTAAAGTCTTTAGGTATATTGCAGGCAGAGGTTGGAACGTGTGACCTTCCCAATACCTCAACCACTAAGAGAGCTACTGGTGCCTTATTTTCAAGTCTTTTAGTATAACGCAGATGGGGATTTGGACCTTCCCCACACTTCAACCACTAAGCTACTATGTTCAAGTTTTTTACAATGACATTGCCCTCCCTACCTCTTCCACTGCCGCTGACATCACCGCTATGAAAATGCATCGCTTTTTTTCTTCCAAAAACGAAAGTAAAAATCATTGATCTCCTAAGTTCAGCTTACCACTTTGTGCAGGGCAACGACTGGGAACCTGTATGTTCTCAGAAAGTCCTTAAACTCGGGCAGACCTTTTCTCTTGGCTCGAATAAGCGTCCTCAATTCTTCATACTAAAAGTGAGAATGAAGCATAATCAAACAAATTTGTCAAGGTCAAAGTGGCTAACGGGAAGTAAAGATATGCTGGGTACGTCAAAAAAACATTTATGCACTCCAATAAAGCTTATTCTAAAAGTTTAATCAAGAGAAAATTTATTAACGAGCATGCAACCAATGTCAATAATTTTAGTTTAACATTGCCTTAAGATCACATATATTAGATTACCATTAAAAGCGTTATTTGAAAATTCAAACTAGTTTTGTTCTACAAGACCATTATCTAAACATCTTGAATAATTTTGTGCCAAGTTTATCTTTGTGCAGATGTTCAAAAACTGTCGTATACTAAATGTGAAAATGTAAAAGAAAAACCAATAAATAGAAAAGTTAATTTAAAAAGAAAAACACATTTTCTAAACAAATAACATAAAAATATGATTAAATTCTCATCATTAACTTTTACCAATTTCCTTCTCAAATGTATTATATATTATATAAAATTTATACACCTTTTCAAATTCTCCTTTCGAATAAACACCTGTTCGAAGGACTGCAGTTTTACTTTCCTTGAAAAAAATCTTAAAAACATTGTAAGGTACCTTATCTACGCAGACTAGTTCCTTGGCCAGTCCATATATGGCCTGTCTTTCTCGTTCAATCACATGCTCCCCACTTTCTCTCTGTGCAAACTCTTCACCTGTCTGACCTCTCTGTTCAAATAAAGAGAATTAATGTGATTCAAAATTACATAAAACTCATACAACTGAATGAAGCATAGCATTAGCTTGATGTCATCTGTTTTGTAAAGAGTATTGACCTAAAATTCCCTAACCATGAACTTCATTTATCAGTCTTTTTATCATATAAAATTTTATCATATAAATGATGACAAATTTTTTTGCCAGCATGTGAATTCTTGTACCCATATTAAATATAGTTAAATGGTTTCATAATACAAATATTTACAACAATAATTATAAGGATGTCTTCTCATGAACTTAGTTTATTGATATTGTTGTCAATGGAAGAGAGTGGTCTAGTGGTTAAGGTGTCAGCATTTCACCCAAGAGGGCATCATGGGTTCCATTCCCACCAGTGGTACTTTCTCATGGCCTCTCAAAAAGGACAGCAGTTCTGGTTTCTACCTAGGAAATGAACTCAAGAGTGACTCATATCAGCTGGGTTCACAATCAAGCTAAAATAAATGAGTATAAACCAATGAAATATAACAATATTTTACCACATCCTTAATGCTCGTATCTGCTCCGGCCTCTATCAAGTCATCGCGGATCCTCTGACCTAGTTCTCCTGTCAAACAGCAGGCAAAGTGGTATGCCGTTCTGTTACACTGGAAAATATCAGCAAAAGATGTACGTTTTTTTTTATTATACAGTCGAAACTGGGTATGCTGAACTCTGCTATCTTGATTTTCTGGTCTTGTCAAACATTTTTTTAACGTGTTTGCTTTGTTAATACACTTTTTATCTCGAAGTATTTCCCATGGTCCAAAAGACCTCAACATAGCTAGTTTTGACTGTATTTAATGATGGCTCCCATTAGTCAACATTTACATTTGGTTGACAATGTCCAGTTTGCACAGTGGTTCTGTTACACTGGAAAATATCAGCAAAAGATGTACGTTTTTTTTTATTATACAGTCGAAACTGGGTATGCTGAACTCTGCTATCTTGATTTTCTGGTCTTGTCAAACATTTTTTTAACGTGTTTGCTTTGTTAATACACTTTTTATCTCGAAGTATTTCCCATGGTCCAAAAGACCTCAACATAGCTAGTTTTGACTGTATTTAATGATGGCTCCCATTAGTCAACATTTACATTTGGTTGACAATGTCCAGTTTGCACAGTGGTTAGTACACGCCTTCTCACCAAAGTGGTAGTGGTTTGACAACAGGTAAGCAATTTAGGGCCATTAACTTTCTCTTAGAAAAGCCTGATCTTTGTGTCAAGGTGTATAAAATACAATAATAGGTTTCTCCAAGAGTAAGACAAGGGGTGAACGCCAAAAGGTTCAAAGTGACATTAAATAAAGAAAGAAGATATAACGTTTTTGCTTTCACCCCTCGATTAGTTCTCCATTAAGGCCCTATTTTGATCAGCTATCCTCGAACCACTGTCGTTTTATACATAACTCTCTACTTAAGTACCTTCAGTACCGATATTGTATCATATACCAATTCCTCATCATTGACCTTTTAATTCAAAGTAACAAAGTTGTTTGAAAGCACTGGTAATCCAAAGACTTATTTAGCAAAATATTTAAAGTATAAAACCAAAACATTTGTATTAGACCACAAAAGTAGAATTTCTCAATTTTATTGTTTTCACAGATAAATATTTGAAGACTCATTCTTACACAGTCTTGGGCATCAATGTTGACCTCGTAAGGCAGATAAATCAACAAGTCCACCACATCTTGTCTTCCATATATCACTGCTTGGATTAGAGGGGTTCTCCTTGCCTGGAAGACCCAAAAAATATGAATGATAGGGGCTTAACTCTACAAATATTCAAGCAAGACTGATAGGCCTTGATATACATATCTGGCAACATTTGTAAATTACATACACAATTTTTCAAGTCATGGCAAAGGTTAAATTTTTGTATGCCGCAAATGAGAGCTAAAAATGGAACTAGCTTTGCTTTTGAGATGAAAAGCACTGTAATATGTATATATGTTATTATGTATATATGTTGTAAGAAAATATTTTGTACGAAGCAAATGAGACTGCATTTTTCCAATCACACATTTTTATTTTCAGAGGATATTCATTCCTCACCAGGAGGCAATGGGATGGGTTTAAATTCTGGAGCATTTTCACCCCCGTCACCCCGGGAAAATTGCATGTCAGACAATCTGTCTCTTATTTAAGGAATGAATTATTTACAGACAAATCATGCAATTCATTACTTATATTTACACCAATAGTTTATTATTTCTTTCAATAATTGTTAAAAAAATAGTTAATTTCATTAAGGAAAACCTTACAGTATTCTTTCACACCCATTCTGTAAATAGAATGATGCTTCCATAACAGGAAACAGTTTATCATATAACACCACAATAGCGCAAGAAAAAAATAATTCACTTCAAATCGCTTTGAAATGTAAATTTGAAATGCAAATGCCCAAAACACATTTAACATATCATAAATTAATACTTTCTAACATGCTGAAGTTTTTGTGGCCTGCTGGCACATTACAAACAATAACAAGATAAACACTTTTCAATTTACATGTATATTAAAATGCAATGATTCGCGATCTCAACATATCCGAAGATGTTGCGTTCATCATAAAGTATTCGCAATTGGTGAAAGGCTGTTCATTTAAGAAATGGAAGAGGTGTAAATATTGACAGACTATTGAAAGTGTATTATCTCTCTACATAACTAAACCTTTGCATACCTTATTTCTGTAGCATACAATAAGATCTGGGGAGGGGGAATAATCCAAGATTCTTTGAACTTCCTCGACAGAGCAGGTCTGGATGGCTTTATGGAGCTGTGCCACTTCATCCTGATAGAAAAGCAACAAAAACTCTGTTAAAAATTGAATGCTGTATTGCTTGGGTAGATCAGTGAATAAATTCTTTTGATCAGTGCCATTTTTTTTCAAAGCTTCAGATATAGTATAAAAATGAACACAATCAAGTCATTTGAACAGTATGACTTGGTATTAATGATGTCACACGATTCATCAACATCACATTTATATTACCTGAAACATGTTTGTTTCTCAGAGAATAAACAGAAAATAAATTACCTGAAACCTCGGCAGCCATTGGATAAACTGGAGGACATCATCTGTTTTGTTTCCAGAGGCATAAATGAATGTGTCTCGATACTGAAAAAAAACCATCACTAGAAATAATCTATGCTTTCTGAGAGGGAATCATTTAGATTATTTTTTTCTAAACTAACAGATACAAAATTATGCAAGAAAGAAGATGGTATTGGTCTTTCATCAAAAGAGGAAATATAAATCAGACAAAAAATGGCCTTTGACCCCTAAATATGACCTAGACCTAGAAGGAAGTCAGGTAGAACATCGAGGGGTGAAAGCGAAAAGGTTCTATCTTCTTCTTAATTTAATGTCACTTAGAACCTTTTTGCATTCACCCATCCACATGTACTTTGTTTGTCAGCTTTAAGTTGTAAACCATTCAGTCAAGTTATCTTGAAACCTTCTTTCAGTTGAAGATTTTTAAATGAACAAGATGACCTTTGACACATAAGTGTGACCTTGACCTTGAAGACAGGAAGCTTGACAGTTTTACTCTTTCACACAGCTTGATGTTGTGAACAATTTTTACTATTTAAGTTATTTAGAAATCCATGGATTTAGGAGTTATGACGCAGACAAGAAAATGACTACAAATGGCCATCTCGCCTTTAGCACCTAAAGTAACCCTTACATAAACAGTAAATAACTGGAACCTTTGCTCAGCACGCTGACTTAATATGGTAACACATTTTCAAAAGTGTTTTGATATCTTTCTATCGGTTGAGGGGTTATGCAGTGGACACAAAAATAGTCAGTTCACACAGGGCTGGGACACAATCTTAATGACAACATTTCCGAAATGATGTTCATTCGCATTTGGCTCACTGTATGAACATTTACAATTACCTGTCATTTCATATTCTTTTTACCTTTATAATAAAAGAAAATAATGATTGTTTTAGTGAAACACTGCAATAAAATTCACCTTGTGACTACACCAACTTTAAAATATAGCCTTTGCTCATGTAGTGAAAATATATTGCAATCTAACACTGAAACAAACAATAATCCTCTTTATCCTAGATCTGCACACGGTTAGTTCTTACATTGTGAGTAATCATGAGGCTGTCGTATCCATCTACGGCCATCTGGGTAAGAGAATCACAATCCGAGTCTCGAATTATCTTCACATAGAACTGAAATATAATAAGATATGCTGGTAATATAGGAATATAAGGAAACACAACCAGTGTGTTCAAATATTATCCCTTCTGAATATGTTTTCTCTAGGGATGCAAACGAATATTCGAATATTTGAATATTCGATAAAACGTTTGGTATTCGAATGTCAAAATCGGTATTCGAATATTTGAAAAAAAATTCAATAAAGAGAATAAAACACATTTTGCCTACAACACTGATGTTGTTTATAAAGTATGTTTGTCTTGTTTTTACAACAATTGGCCCCTAATACCAGAGGTGTGAATGTGATGACTAGACACCCGTCATGTGTCATTTAGGGACATATCGCCGGCTACTATAAAAAGTCCCCCTACCTTTACAATAACTAGCTAGGGATCTGCTTTACCACCAATGTGTTGTCTTGGCTGCAAATACTGTGCAACATAGCGCAAAATCGAGGTCATGATATGAATGCCATGTGCAACAATAATATTGTTGCATATATGTGATTTAAACTGTTTTCATGTTTCGATACAATTTTCGTGCTTTGAAATGGATTTTAGGATATATTTCCTCTATTGATGTACAATAGCTGAGTCCAATCCACTTATGTTTTTGTTTTACTATTTTACTAGAACCGAATTGGTTTGGGGTTTCCATAGTTATATTCAGTCAGTTTAGAGGTCAATCTCTGAACGAGGCTGATCATCCTACGGAAAGACCCTCTATTGGTGCAAAACACTGTTTGACTAGGAATCCATCTAATTTCACATTGTTTACAAAAGGCAGCGAAATTGAATTATTCGATTCGTTGTTTGTCTGCTTATAATGTATTGCCTATTTCTTCCTGAAAATGGAGAATTTCATTTGGGGAAAATCAGGGTCCGCTGCGCGTACTGGCCACGACAAAATAGGGTTAAAATGCCCCGCCTATTACTTTAGCGAATAATAATAGTAGTTTACTACATCTTCTAAAATACATATTTTGGTAATCGAATATTCGATCGAAAGAATTACCGAATATTCGAATATCAATTTTGCCATTCGTTTGCATCCCTAGTTTTCGCATATAATTATTTAATTCATAAGGGTTTCATTTTGTTTGGGAGTAGCAAGAAACTGCTGAAAGGCAGGGATTAAGCTGATGTTTCAAAGGGGTAGCATTAAGGTTGCCAGGTGTGTCAACAACAATTGCTAAGTTTTTTACCCAGCTTCTGGGTAATTTTTAAACCCCAACACATACAGATATGTCAGTTAAAACAAATTTAATATGTACAACAGAATATGCATCCTGCCATTCTGCAGAAATACACGATAAATGCTCAGGTGGATTTAACAGTCTAAAACAAGCTGGCAAAATTAAGTTACAGCTTTTTTTGCTCAAATTCAGAAGACTAAACAAAAAGGAGTTATAATCTTTATAATGTTAAATAAAGATTGATACAAAGAAAGGATTTACAGCACTATTTTCAGAAATCTCTTGAAATGTTTTATATTTAGGAAAGCTTCATTTAAAAAACAAATGAGTTATTATTTAATATGGAATTCTTAATGAATACATTTAAACCTTTCAAACCAATCACAAATCTCTGAATGAGATTATTTAAATTAAAAAGAACACATTCTACCTTGTCAATGAGTTCCACAACATCTCTCCTCCTGGCAAACCTGGCTATATCCCGGGGATTGCAACCAGTCTGAAGGTATAATACTCATTTAATTATGGATAACAACCAGTCTGAAGGTATAATACTCATTAAACATGGATTGCAACCAGTCTGAAGGTATAATACTCATTAATTATGGATAACAACCAGTCTGAAGGTATAATACTCATTTAATTGGATTGCAACCAGTCTGAAGGTATAATACTCATTTAATTGGATTGCAACCAGTCTGAAGGTATAATACTCATTTAATTGGATTGCAACCAGTCTGAAGGTATAATACTCATTTAATTGGATTGCAACCAGTCTGAAGGTATAATACTCATTAAAAATGGATTGCAACCAGTCTGAAGGTATAATACTCATTAAATATGGATTGCAACCAGTCTGAAGGTATAATACTCATTAAATATGGATTGCAACCAGTCTGAAGGTAAAATACTCATTTAATTGGATTGCAACCAGTCTGAAGGTATAATACTCATTTAATTGGATTGCAACCATTCTGAAGGTATAATACTCATTTAATTGGATTGCAACCATTCTGAAGGTATAATACTCATTTAATTGGATTGCAACCAGTCTGAAGGTATAATACTCATTAAAATGGATTGCAACCAGTCTGAAGGTATAATACTCATTAAATATGGATTGCAACCAGTCTGAAGAGCAAATTACACCAATTTGAAAGTGCCTACTCATTGTTACATGCCATATTTTATTTAAATAACCACATGCCACATGGCAGTGAATCAATGCATGGTTATACCATCTCAGATCAATGGCTATCTTCCATAGTTATAGGTTTTGAAGCTGAATGGTTTATGATTTCAAATAGATGCTGGATCTACTTGATCTACATTTTATTGTAAACATTTTAACCACACTGTTTGTCCTCATACACTGGATATGGTCATTTGACCAAATACACAGTGGTTACATTCAACCATTTTCTTTTTTAAAGAGAAATGTTACTTTTTTCTACTGTGGTTTAATGTTTAGTGGTGTCTGACCTCGAGGTATAATACTCCTTAGATATGGAAAGCAACCAGATGAATGTGAATATTGTGCATTGCAAGACAAAAGTGTTAAGAACATTTGCTATCAGAAACATCTGCACCTTTGATTGACATGTACTGGAAAGCTTCTAGGTTTTGTTTCCATGTTTGTCTTTATCCAGAGCATAAATAACTCCTGCAACCTTGAATCTCTAAAACAGAGTATTTCTCTTAATGTAAATGACACTTACATAGTCCCTCTTCGTTTTATTGGCCCCCTTGTTAAGCATGTACTGGAAAACTCCACATTTGTCTATATCCAGGAATTAACTAATCCCTTTGTAACCTTGCTACTTCATAATAATTTGTTTCTGCATTTCTTGTTATGTTAAGATACTTACACAGTCCCTCTCAGTTATATCCGCTCCCTTGCTGAGCATGTACTGGAAAACTTCTAGAGGCATATCACCATTCACTTTGTCAAGGGCGTACATAAATCCTGTTCTTCCACGCTATGAAAAGTAAAGAAATTGATTTACACACATCATTATACATGCACCATATCATTTTGTCATTATCAGCTGTAGCGGCATGTTTCAATATTAGCATAAAATTGTCAATAATTTAGAAAAAAATAGAATGTCACAAATCAAATACGTCATCTCCTGGGATCACCTGAAAATGTTCTAGAAATGGTCACCATGACCTTGACCCCAAAGTCAAAATGGGCCTAATGCCTATGACCTGTGCATACCAAGTTTGAAGACTACACTAAATTATTCAAAGTTATCGACCGAAACTAAAGGTGACGCCAGTGACAACAACGCTAGACAAAGTAATACCTCATGTATCAGCCATGCTTCGCTGGTGACATTAAAGGCAAAGAACTATTACTACAGAAACCAAATCAAAAGTAAGCGCATTGTTAAGGTTGTTCTGCGAAATTAAACGCTTCCAAATTGGTAAGTAAATAAACACATACTTTTTACCATTTTTCCTTAACCTTTTTATGAATAAAAAAAAGAATAAAAATCTATATAAGGATATAAAAAAAAATATTTTTTTTTTCTCGTCCCTGTAGTTTTTATTGTATAATTAAGATTTAATAAAGAAACAATGACCAAGCGCTTACATATTGGTGTTGCCAATGACACTTAGCATATGGCTAACCTTAACAATATGAAGCATTTAAAAGATGGAAATTAATCTCAACACACCTCATCTTTGAGTGTAAAGTCAGCTCCTGATTTCAGCACATGCCACATGATGTCGTGTGGGATGTCCTTGTGCAGCACTTCAAAGTACAGTGGGCCCTGTGAATGGATGTTACAGATTTTATGTAACTATAAATCAATATTGAATTTTATTTTATTAAGGGTCAAGTCTGCTGCTGATTTCAAGCCACATAATGTCATGGAGTGAAGGAGTTGAAATTACATAGGGCCCTGAAAAAAGACAGTAGAGTTTCTGATTATACAAATCAATATCAGAAAAAAATACGTAAGGATGGAGTTTGCAAATGTATATTCTTGTGTAGGATTTCGAAAAACAATTGGCAGCCTGTTTAAAGAGTCAAGATTTTTTTTAGAATTATAAAATAACTTGGAGCATCCTCTTTGCATACTGCCACCCACTCCTCACCGCAACAGGTTTTATTCAGGTGATTTTCCTTACCGCAACGCATGTGAGTTTGATAGTAGTCATCAAGGCAGACAGGTAGTTTCCTCTGGGTTCTCCGTTTACCCCCCACAACATAACATTACAACCATGCTAAACATTGTGCCAACAAGTGTGATAAATATTATATTGTAATAACTTGTTCCTCAATAGATGTCAATTAAGTAAATTTTAACTAAAACTATCAAATATAATGAAAAATCCAATACATTCATGACGATAGTTCCATTCAAATATTGATAGATACTAACCCAGAAGTAGTTATTGACTCTCACGCTAGTGTTGACATCTGCACCGCTAGCGTTGATGTCAGCTCCTGCGTCACACAACATCTTCACGAACTTGTAGTCCTTAAACTTGATAGCATATTGCAGAATGTGCTTTTTTACTGAGATCTGAAATACAATGTACAATAGTTTGCATTTTAAATATAAGGGAATCCCATTGTTATGGTTTCACAATTGCTATCATTGCTTAAATGATCAAAAACGCAATATTAAAAAAATGTCCTCATAAAAAAGCTTTCCACAATTCTAGAGTGTATATACCACGTGGTAATAAAACAACGCAAGTAAACAGAATTTTGATGTGTATATCAGACTTATTTAGCTGGACAATATCAATTTGCACAAATTTCTTTTTCTTAAAGCTCTATTATGCAACAAAAACGAATGGAGGATAACTGCACTGAAATTAGGTGTACGTAGGCACATTCTAACTAAAAACTATCCAGTATTTAAAGCGTGAGTATGCGGCAATAACTACATTTTTGCTTGCTCCTTGTTCTTGTTTGGGGCTAGCAAAAAGTTTTTATGTGGGCATTCTGTGCTTTGTTCTGTAGCATTAGTTATACATTTGGTAAGTGAAAAATACTTAAAAAATGTCAGCAATATCCGTCCTAAAATCACGTCAAATGTTAATCGTAAATCGTAAATACCTCATTTAGGAAGTTGACCCTGCATCTTGTTTTCTTCAGAGCCTGCCTCACTTTCTCGTGGTTTCCCTCAAACACCCCATATATCATGTCCTACAATATAACAAGTCAGTTTTTATCTAAACCAAACCTTTAACAGATTCATTGTTAGGGCCAAAATGGCTGAGTGGTATAGGTGTTCGATTAAAGGGGAGCGTTCTTCCGGCCTCTCAAATAGGACACCAGCCGATGAACCAGACTCGAGTGTGATTCAAATATCACCTTACATCTATGTTCACCATTTCAAGATTCATAACTATTAAAATTCTCATTTTCCTTACACAAGGTTTTATATGCAATTTTAAAAGAATGCATGACCATCAAAGCAGGTGACTTATAACTAATATTTTATTTATAATTTCAGAGTAGTTTTACAATTTATTTCAAAACTAACAGCTTCAATACTTAATTGATTTTGCAAGTATAACTTAGATTGTCATACAAATTCTGAAATTACATGACACCAAATATTCATCGCTGAAAATAAATTTTATTCATTTTTCACTTTGACGCTGAGTTAAAAGAGCAAAAAGATGTCAATTCAAGATATTTTACACTAGTGCAATATAAGAAAATACATAACTGTTGTATTACACTCGCAACAAGCAACATCATTTAATAAAACTTAGTTCTTTGGCTTAGTCAAAGTAGCCAAAAAGTTATTGATCAGTCAATACTTATGTATAATAACTATCTACCAATCAAAGCATTTAAATGTGCCAACTAACCTAAAGACCTGTAGGCAGCTTATCCAAGTTATAAACAACTGGATGCTGAATTCAAAAGCAATTTTAAAACTATGTCCAAAATTGTCTGTGTTCTTACTGTGGTAGCTCTGTGTTCATCAATAATCACCACAATGTCATGATGCTTCTGACAGGCCGCAAACTGTCGCAGGGTCTGCTTTTGCTAAGAAGAACAATGGCACATACATTAAAGGCATGTTTAGATTAAAATGTTTGTCTATGCAAATAAACTTTTTAAAAAGCATTGAATATGTTTAACATAATCTATCTTGATTTCTTGATATTTTCAACTGTAAAGGATGACTTATGACAGTACCGGTAATCAACTTTTATAATACATTTTTATATTTTCTCCTTTCATTTTTTTTGTAACATCATGGAAAAAGATTGTTAAAAATTAAATCAGAACTTAAAATAATCAGCGGTCTGTTTCATTAAATGATCTTTAAACTTCAAAAAGTCTTAAATCACGAATGACAACAAGTTCATTTTTTTCATTTTCCAAAACTTATATTATTTTTAAAACTGGCTAATGTTCAAATGACACTCAAATATACAGCGAATAATGAAAATATGGCAATGAGCTCATTTCAATTTATGACTAAGATCAACTGAGATCTTTATTTAAAAGGGGCCAAGAGTCTTATTACTTACGTATCGACAATCGACTCTTATCCAGGATCGGAGAAGCTGCTTGATCTTTGGAATGTCATGGTCTATAACTGCTTGCCAAATACCAGGCTACAAAACAAGTTTGATGGAAATAAGTCAATTACACAAGGAACTTAAGCATTAAGATGGGTTCAAATTCAGCCAAAATGCTTATCATGCAGAGTATGGAATAGGACTGATAAGCCATTCTTGAGTTAAAGCTGATTTATAATATCTAATAAGTATAGACTTATTTCAGTCAAAATTAAGAAACAGAATGGTCACAACTGAAATATCTTTAATTTAATTTTACATCAGAATGATAGTCATTGTTCACATATATGATGTATGGTATAAAGAAAATTAAAGCATTCAAATTTATGCCACAAGAGCAACATAAAATAACAGTATCACTTAAGGGTCTAAAAATAAAACCAATGCCAGCTGGCCACATAAATGTATTTTGTGAGTTTACTATGGTTAAAAACATTCAAAAATCATTTTTTCACACAATGATATTTTCTACAAGTTTTGAAGTATTTTTGCATAGGTTATCTAAATTTTAGCATTGAAACATTGAGGTTTATCAAACAAATCTTCACTTATAATTAAAACATTACTTTAAGTAAAAAAAAATTCTTTAAGCAACACAAAAGTTCAATTTTATTTTATTACTAAATAAGTTGTTAACAGCATAAATACAATTAAAAGAGCTGAAATATGTTAGATAAATAAATACAGACACCTTGTATTATCAAAGTCATTTCCGCAACAAAACTAAACGTAAATAGTTCATGCTTTCAAAGTCAAGCACACAATACAACAGAAACAGGTACTTACGCCACTAGTGAAATTAGGGCCAAATAATTTCTAATAAATCAAAACAAAAAATAATAACTAATTTGCAAGTTTTATAACATAAACAGTATTTATTGGTGGCAATGGCTTAGTGAAACGGGGAACAGGACTCTGGATCCTAAGATCCTAGGTCACCCATACCCCCCCCCCAAAGCACAAAGTATGTCCGATCAAATTTATAAAACATACCGAAAGACCAAAATTGCCATGTTATGTCTAAAATGAAACCAGAAATTTGTTTTGCCTTGAAAGCTCATGTAACTATCAGTATGTAACCAGAATTTCATTTTTCTATATAGATTAAAAACAAATAACCAGAGTTTCTTTGCCATGCTAGATAAAAATTGTAATCATAATTTATTTTTGCCATGACATAAAAGTAAAAAATGTAGCCAGAATTTCGTATTGCCCAGTAAAGTAAGTTAAAAATATAAATTTCTATGTTAATAAATTGATTAAGATCTTTACGCCAATACCTCATATTATAGGTAAAACTTATTTATTTTTTTAAGAAGTTAAACAAATCCTCTAACATCTATCACATACAATGTTCACCTGTGCACAAACTTTATTAAACTAAAAAACAAAAACTTTCTGCGTTTCATGCATGGATATTTATCATTTACATATTGATTGAAAGAAAAAAAAAACTTACCACTTATCAATAATGATTAATAAAGAATGATATTTTAGTAACATATTAATAATAATATATAATATAACGCAAATAGAAAAGATGTGTTAACCCTTTCGGCACCTTATGTAATTAAAAGAACACACATATATTGTTTAATGTCACAATACTGTGACATTGACAGTCTCCCAGGTCCCAGTTTCTCGAAACATCTTATGTACCTTATGTAATATTTAAATACACGGAAGTAAAATATTAATGATTAAGAATGGGATAAGTGAGTGAAGCAAACAAGCCCTTCTTAATCCTTAAGATATTACTTCAGGTCATCTCACTACAACCTCATTGGCTGACACATTGTAAACCCCAAAAGTTGAAATTCTTTATGATAAAGCCTAGTACTTAAGATTACCTATCCACAATTTCATTGACTGAACATCTAGGTTGTATTCTAAAACAGGATTAAGATATGCTAATTTTTTTGTTTTGGTATAATTTTTGTTAAATTTACATTCTTAAGAGTTAGTGGACTTTAAAAAGAAATTATCTTTATGACAACCAATTTTCTAAACAGTTAAACCACGATTAAGTAAAATAGGGTGTAATGAAATAAGATACTTAAGCTTGTTTCAAGAAATTTCGGCCAGGCTGTTGTTTTTGTGTGACAATGGTAGCAAAAGGGTTAAATAATTAGTTTTTTTAATAATAAGTCATTTTAAAAAATTGGGAATTTATTCTTTTTAGAATTCATGGGGTTGAGGCGATGCCCCCCAGCTGTCACATTTTTATGACATCAGCCCCGAAAGGGTTAAATACATAAATGATATACTGTAGAGTGTAGACCAATCCTAACCATACAATCTAACTAGGAACTAGTCTATTGCTACTATTTATAGTTTTACAATTTACCATAATGTGCTGGTGAATATGCAGGGGTAAAACAGTTCGAAAATTGAATAGTTACACATGTATCAGTGGCTGTAAGGCCGAAAAATATAAATGTTTAGTTTCTCAGGCAATGCCACATACATTTTTTTACTCAACACCATTTCATTACCTTAGTCTTAGAATCACCTTAGTTTTTATATTAAAAAAAAGAAAAGAAAGAATATCATGATCCTACCCATTTTCAAAAAATGTGCCTGTGAAACTAGAGACTAACTTTTCATGGCCCATAGAGATAAATTTGATTGTTTTTAGAAAAATGTGTAGGTCTTATATAAAATTGACACAAAAATTATGATATTATAACATCATATAATTATGAAATAACATCATATGATCGATAAAAATGCGGGAATACTGTAATAATGTATGATAAATTTCTTCTAACGTGTTGCTTAGGTAACCCAATACATTGCTGTCATAGAAACTGCTAAATACGCAAAATAAAGCATTATTTTTCTACCTTGTATTTTTGAAAGATCATGTGCCAGTAGCGGTTTTGTGTTCCAAGCATGTCGGCAGTCTTCCCATCCTGGAAAACAAGATACACAACTCTAGTTCAATATCATAAGCTGAAAGTTTTTTCTGTATTTATATTTTTTATGCCCAGAGGAGATGGTGGGGGGAAGGGGGAGTGTTTGAGCGGTGATCTAATGGTGGCAGGTTTGAGTCTGTTGGAAGATACAATAAACTCACACTTATTTGAAGGGACACTTAGTATCCTTTTAAGCTCATTTGTGAGCGCAGCTTTGAATAAATACTTATTAACATCATTCCATCACATCACATCCAAATACTGACTGTTTCAACATGTGACTGATACCCCTCACCTTGAAATAGTGGAGGTAAGCAAGTACCACTATTCTACAACGCCATTGGCATCCACTCTTGAAAGTCATGTTAGATTGTAGAGCATAGTGCACATAAACAATGCCATCCAGATTGCAATTTCTCAAAAGTTCTTAGGCGTGACAAGTTTATTTCATTAATCTTAATTTCTGACTTAGTCTTGTTTTTACTTAATAAAAATAAGTTTATCATGATATGCATAAGACAATTTCCTTTAAAAGCCCAAAATACCAATAATGTAAGTATTACACAAATTATACCAAAAGAAAAAAAGTGAACTCAGCTTTTAATAATTAAGATGTTTTGAAAAAAAAGGAAATATCTTTCATGCTTTTTGATGAAATATGGGGTTTTATCAGTGAAATAACAACAGTGAAAATATCAATTTGATATTTTCACTGCAAAATAAGGAGTGAAAATATCAACTCTCATAACTACTTTTAAAATCCTTTGTAGTTACTTCCCCTTGATCAAAACAGAACACTTTACTTTGAAACAGAAAATGTTGGCAAATTTAAAGAAATGTTTTATGAATTTAAATACATGTAATCATGATAAACTTGATTAAATTTAGTAAAATAAAAATTACGGTAAGTAAGAAATTTGGCTAAATGAAATAAGCTACTTAAGATTGTTAAGCTTAAGAACTTTCAAGAAAATGGGGCCTATGGATTGGTCAGAGGTATCCTTTAATGTGCAATACCCAAAGTTAAATGTCCCTCACAGAGAACAGTTTATATTCTTCAGTATTGAGGCGGGGATTAAACCTGTGACCTCAGGGTCAAACTTGTTAATCAAGCCTCTTACCACAAGATCACTGTACTAGGATTCAGCGACATTCCTCACCTTGTTTTTGATGGCTGGATCAATACCACATGTCATCAAGTCAGACACATGACAACTGCCATCACGCTGTAGGGCAGTCACATGGAGAGCTGTGTTACCATGCTGAAAACAGAATGCGATATAATGCCTTCAATATTTTGATAAATAACTGCTTAAGTAGATATCATAAGTTATTTTTTGTTTTAGAAAATAAATTTCGGAACTTTCCTTCAGGTCGCTCATCTTATTTATTACATATTGATATTTTTTTTTGTTGTTGTGATATAGAATTTCCATTATAACCTTTATACCAAATAAGGTCATTGGTGTTGTTGTTGTTAACTTTTAAAAATTTCCACGTACAGTCCTTACTTACATTTTATAGATGCTTTTAGATATATTTTAATTGTTTCATGGTTAAACTGATAAATGTATATTTTAATACGTAATTAAATGCAACAATGTAAACAAGAGCACAGTGAAGGGAACACCAACTCTTGTCTGTTTTTCTTCACTCAAACAAGAGAAAAAAAACAACAAATACATATGTATGTGTATATTTAATGCAGGGAGTCAAAGAAAGAAGCTATTAGAAATTAACATGGACTGTGCTTATGTTAACCAATCATCTTGGAAAAAATCTGAATTTTAGAAAAAAAATACAAAGAAATTGTTTTATTGTGTTCCAAACTACATAAAGAAATTAACTTAATGCATGGCTTACAAATAAAAAAAGTAAGTAGCCTAGTTTTCAGGTATCAGACAGGAGTTGTTTTTTTAAGCACCAACAAAACACTTTTAAACTAAACAACAAGAGCGCCATTCAGTGCTTGTCTGTTGTTCTTGACTCAAAAAAGAGGCATCACTCAACAATTATTGAAACCCAACGTTTGGGCCGAGTGCAACCTGTCTTTAGCAAAATGCATATGAAGTTCAGGGATATAACTTAACTTTTCCTGACCACCAGCCAGCTGGGCTCATAGCTTTTTAAATCAACAAGCCCAGCATCAAACCCACAAGACCAACATTTTGCATTTAACTTACATATATAAATATGCTTCAATAAACAATGTTTTAAGATTTTGAAATCATCCCAATCACACATCCATTTGAAATCACTCACCAGCATTTTGTTTATTACAAGTGCTGTACATGTTCTAAATATTACACATAATTTATCATATGCAAATTTGTTAAGGTTCTTCAAAATGTTTTCTGCCACACAATTTTCAAAATGCTTTTCTTTGCCTTTTTAAATAGCGAGAGCCCTTTTGTGTGCATCACTAGTTTTAAGTTTTTGTATTCTGTCAAGTTTATACAATTCGCAGCTAGTGACAAAATTATTTGCATTTAAGCAAACATGCAAAATAAACAAACCATATGATGACCAGTATTTACGAACTGGCTGTTTATATTTTCATATTCTTCAAATATTTTCTTTTCCGGCCATGCGGGCTTCGTAACGCCATCAAGGAATTATTCGGTATGGCTTGAAAATTCGGACTTGCCTGGGTGAACTTCTTTTAAATTTCCCTTGCCCAGATCAGAAAAGGTCATCATTGACAAGTGGGTGAGTGCCAAGTTATATCCCTGAAGTTTTATTTGAATATCTTGAACTGTTTTTGAGTTACGGCTGAAGTTTAAGCTTTTAAATGAAGCTGCTGCTGACAAAAACACAAAGGCTATTACAATATCTCCACTTTTTTCTTCTACAAAGTACACACAGCAATCTCTTACCCTGTTCTGTGCATTTACATCAATGTCGTGAGCAACCAGTGCATAAAATACACGAGGCTGGTACATCGTGCACACATAGTGGAGATATGTGTTCCCTTTCTGA
The DNA here is from genome assembly GCF_026914265.1 of Mya arenaria. Taxonomy (NCBI): domain Eukaryota; kingdom Metazoa; phylum Mollusca; class Bivalvia; order Myida; family Myidae; genus Mya; species Mya arenaria. The sequence continues at coordinate 3,333,731 of NC_069128.1, read as the reverse complement.
AACAAAAATACACTATTAAACTATTTATACACTACTTATAGTTTATATCAATGCTTCATAGCTTATTTGTAACAAAACAAGGATGTTTAAGTCTATTTCCCCTTAGGAGAAGCCAGTCAAAATCTTCCAATAACTTCATGGACCATAAGCAGACCAGTCTATTTCGAAAAGCCAAAGAGTCTGAACTTAAACCTACATCCACATAGAGAACAGTCCATTGTGAAAGGGATTGAGCGTCTGAAATTAAATGAAAACCTCTGGCAACCAGCAAATAATACTACACCACTGTCAATGTCAATTAACATCCTTAATTACTGCCTAGGCTCACAATATTTAGCTATGAAAATAACTAATATAAGATAAGATAAGGCAAGATTTGTTTGAAGTTGGCAAGGCAAGATACAAAAAAATAAAAGCTTGCAGAGCTTTCTTCAACAGACTTTGATTTATTCCTTACTTAAAATAAAAAAAATAGTTGTGTTGTTATCACAAATGAAATAATTTTATTACAAGATAATAATAATACTTAATTTTCTATACCCTGTCTTTAAAGAGAATGTTTTCTCCATCCTTTACTAAGCTGTTCACTTTATCCACATCACCAGCAGAAATGGCTTGTCCAATTGGCGTCTGAAAAATAAAATTTAAGAAAACTATGAAATTTTCAGGATTTCGAGTATGGCTTTACTCTCTGGCTAGTATACACTCCCTTGACGGTAGACCAGGTTGGGAGTCTTATGAGGTTAACCACTATTTTCTGTTAATCACAAGTTCGCCAAACTCATTATATTGTTTGATTCATCCAGTTGTTTCGGTGAAAGGATTATTATATACATTGAACAATGACATCGGCATAATTATAGGATTTTATGGCAGAGTGTGAACAAATAAGGTTATTACATTTATTCAACATAATATCCTAATATTATGCCTATGTCATTGTTCTAGATTTTGACAAAATGACCTAGTTATTATAAAATGCTGATATCAGCGTTCAATGTATACCATTAAACATTCATATTCCTATTAATTTACCAACAAAAAGAATTGCTTAATGCTAAAATCAAATTCGTTGCACCATAGTTCTTGATTACCAATATTTAATTGTTTACTTGTTTATTTAAATTTAATTCAGATATTTAAAAGAAAATTTATACAATATGAAAATAAGTTATTTGTCCAAAGCATACATTATTACAATTAATACTAAATATATTATTTTATCTTATAAAAGTAAATATATATTCTTATTTCTACCATCAATTATAACTATTCCCTCTTTACAAACTGTCAAACAACCTTTTGTAATTTTACCGAAACCTCCGAGCCTTTCAGTTTATCAGTTTACCGAACTGGGGATTTACTGAAACTTCCGTAAAACCTTGTGAGACTACCCAAGCTTTTGAATTTTAATTAAAAAAAAAAGTTGAATTCATTTAACCAAAACATTTTTTTCAATTTAAAATGCTGTAAGTGTAATTTACAAATGAAAATTCCAAGGTGAACTTACAGCCGCCAAGTCCCACATCTGACCAGCCATGATCAGGCACTTTTTTCATCACTCTGAAATGGAATTATGTATGATTTTTTGTTGTTGTGGAAATCAGACAGTCAGGAAAATTCACTTGTGAGCCTTGGTGACCCATTTTACGAGCATAGCTAGTCCACCTAAATGGCCTACAAGAAGTCTGTTGACAGTTTTTTTAACTAAGGCAGACTTGTTGCAGGAATACATAAGAAATGTCAAAATGATATAATAAAAAAGTAGCCCTGATCGCTCATTATTGTAGCTACAACTTACAAGCATAGCTAAAAGAGGTGATTCTTTTTTTAATTATTAATCTGGTTAAAGTCACACATAACATAAAATATATGACAGTTCCTTACAGACGCTTCATTTCGTTTTAACGCATAAAACAAATAGTAAAAGAACGTATCCGAAAAATAACATCCGGAAAATATATCTCTTCATCGACTTCCAAATTTGACAACAGTCATTCATCAATGCTACTGTCAGCGATTACATGATCAATTTTTTTTTTATAAAACATCAGAATGGTTCGAAAAAAATAACGTTTTAGTACAACTTACAGCTCAAAACAATGAAATCATCTCCGAATTATCCCGTATCTATTGAAAACAGGTGATCTAGAAAAATATTATGTTGTGAGAATTACCAAAAAGGTTAAAAGGCACTAGACTAATTAATGCATCAAATTTGCATCATTCTACAGTTTGATAGTTGAGAACAAAAACTCTCTATACGAAAATGCTTTTTCACAATTCAAAATGTCCAGTCCGTCCATATCATTATCACTCTAAAAAGCATCAATGCTAGCGGTATAAAATGTAACCAGTGCTTACAGTAAAAAAAAGCAAAAGAAGGCTAGTTACCGCCCAATGACTTTTTATTATAATACATTTACATGTAGCACAATTCTAACATAATCATAGATTTTGATATTTACACTTGCTATTCCCAAGCGTATTGTCTATTGATGGCTGCTTAGGTTTTGGACCACAGACATGTTTCCGTTAAGACCATGTATTAATGAAAAGTCCCTGAAATGGACATAATATAACAGACCTATAGGTAAATAGGTCTGTGATATCTAAATGAGTCTGCATTTTTGCTGAATAGATGACAAAGCAAAACAATGTGATATTCAATATCTTAGGTGAAACCTACCTCTTTTTTATGAAATACAACCTTGTTTCTTTAATAATAAGCTAAGTTTAAAGCACCCAATGAAGCCAACATACTTGCAACTGACATCATCCTGACATTGATTAGGTAAATTATTTTCTTTATTTACCTTCTGATATTTACATATCAGTCAGCATGATAAAAAAGTGGTAAACTGTTCAAGACAGGGTCAAGTTTTAAAAGTTAAAACTCATTTCACAATTAATATGAAATAAGTTATTACAACATTATACTACTTACTCTCGTTGGTACGATGCTACGCAAGATATTGTTATTGTGTTGTGAGGGAAACTGGAGTACCCAGAGGAAAAAAACTTACAAGCCTTGGTGACCACAAACTAAACTCACATGTACCCAGGCCAGGAATAGAATGCGAGTCACAAAGGCCAGTGTACTAACTGGACAACCAAATTGTTCTTTTTAGCTAGTTAATCGTTTATGTGAAACATATTTACTATGATGCCAAAACTGATACTCAAATATCTACTATGATGACCACATCTGCTTGTTGTAGTTCAGGTATTAAATACACCCAATGGGAAATTAAACCCAGCTTCGGCGGCATGAAAAAGGCCATTATTTCTCAAGGGCTGGTATTCATAATCCATTCCAAGTCATGTCTTGTAAAATAGAGAGAAGTATACATGTTTTTAACATAAAAGTATGTTTTCTAATAAAGTCAATGAAACCTAAGTGTTTCAGAAATTATTAAGTTATTTAAATATATGACCAGTGAGATACTTTTATTAGAAAATAGTTTAGAAAATGACTTGATGTTTTATGAATAATGAAACACCCACCCAGACATATAATCTTATTATCTCTTTAGGGCATACGCTTATACGACAGTTAAGAATCATAACAAAAAGACAGAGTTAAGCCATTTCAATGTTTATTTATGAATAGGTCAATTTATATTACACCAATATAAAGAAAACAGCATAAAATAAATAATTCTTCCATTCAGTGATTCATAAAAACACAATACATGTACACCAACAGTTTGTAAGAAATAACCACAATCAAACATCTATCAACTAACAACAGTATGTTCAATAGATTACAATAATATCGTAATACTACAATTCTGTGTTATAAAATTTGGATTCTCAAATTAAAAGTTTTATTTTTCATATTTGCATTGCTAATAAAACAGTCTGCGTTCATTCATGATTTTTATGCTTAACATTCGAAACAAAACAACAAGTACATTTTTTAAATGAACAAATTGGTTATACATCTATATTTCAGATCTTTATAAGAGACTGTTTGTCATACGATGTGTTATTGTCTGTGAAAATGGTTCCTACAGAGGTAGAAGTAGTATGTTCATTTTGCCTAACAGTGTGCCACATGAGCAGGCAAACAATTTGTTATCTCGTCAAGATTTATACATTACTAAATGTTTTATTTCATTATCCAATCAATAATCTAAATTTGTGTTTTCTTTATAATATGAATACCTCCACAAAACTCATTTTTGCACACAAATGAGTCAACTACAGCATTTTTATGCAAAATACATTTTTTTCTCTCTGCATTTTTAAAACTATTATTAAAATGTGTCTTTGTTATCAATTATTGGAATTTTTATTGAAAGTACAAGCCAAAGTGTGTTTTGAAATCAATGAACGAAGAAGCATAACTCATCAACTATAATAGCTAGAGTTGTGGGCCTTGCGGCACATGTTTCCATTTTCTCATGCAAAATGAGAACTTTTCTCTGAAAAAGCGATAACTAATAAAATTGTAATATCTTAGAAAAAAATTCTACCATTGATGATAGCATGTACAAACTTTTATCAACAAGTTTGAAAGTATATATTTTGCAAACAACAGCCGATATACATATCTCCAAGAAGGTAAATAGTTCCACTCTGCTATATATCTTATATATATTTGAAGTAAATAGAGTTCATATTATATCTTACTATTTCACACATATAAGAATAAAGACTAGAAACATGCGACATTATTATGCAATTGTTAATTAAAATCTTTGAATACATTGCTCTTTGTAATAAACACATTTCTTTTTGTATCAAACACATGTTTAATACTTGACAAGTCATGTTTATGTGACAAGAAATATTTAATGCCTTTAAAAGAATCATACATGTATGTAGTCGAGGGCCTCATTACACTGAAAATCGGAAGACGAGAAAATATACATTTCCGCGCTTGAACATAGATAATCCAATTAGACAGTATTAATAATGTTAACCCAATGAGATGACCAAAAAGCCTTTGCTTTTTCTGTTTTATGATGTCAACGGCTTTGTGATAATGGGCCCTTTTTCATTTCAATGCAAACTGTTCAAAAATAAACATATGTACATGTACGCTTACACAGGGATGGAAAATTTACTAACAAAAACATGCATTTCAGATCTAATATCATGATATTATTACATAAAACAAGTGGTGATGAAAGTGATGAGTGATTATCAAACTGACCTACATGCAAATATGTTACAATGCAATCCGGTTAATAAGAATGCCTGAAGGATTTTTTTCATGATATTTTTGTTTAGACCTTTTTTCCGAGGTTTGTTACATTTTTTGCAAGACTAAGTATTTGTGAAGCCATAAATCGCTAAAGCATACATCATATGTTTCTTATATATCATTTGGCATTGTTTTAAATTAATAGCATAATGAACTCAAAAATGAAAAAAAATACAGTTAAAACGTGCTATGTCAAGGTCTTTAGGACCTCGGGGAAAAGTTTGCGATAACGAACATTGGCTATAACCGAAATACAAAAACCCAACACATTCGGAGAAAGTTTGACATAACCAGAAGATAAAGATAACAATGTTAGACAATGCGAGTTTCGACTGTATCCAAAAAATTGATACAATCTCCAGTATTGATTGATGTCAGGCAATACATGTACATTGTGGATAAATTTTGTTATATAAATCATTTCAATCAAAATATCATCATGTGCTTTTATCAACGAACCATAACAAAAACGTGCTCTAAGGGGATGCTCATGTATATCTTTACACGAAATGAATCAGACATAACAGAAAAATAGGGAAAAAAATGAACAAAAACAAAGATATTGCACAAAAAGCCAGTCCTAGGCAAAACTGTACCAAATAACTGAAGAAACATTGCAGTTTATTACACTAACGTTTAAATGGATCGTCGATTAGCTATAAATATTTACACACGTTTCTTTTGCATTCTTAGAACAAAATTATAAAAAAAAACAATATGAACGTGGAACACACAAACAGAAACTAGTTAATAGAGAACTTCGAAAAACAAAGTTGGAAGTTTGAAAGTGACAAGTCGGGGCAAAAAGGTTCCATCTGCCTCCTTATCAAATGTCATTTAGAACACTGTCCCTTTCACCCACTAATTATACACAAGAGTTATCTGAAGTAAGGGTACACTAGTACTTAACCAAACGTAACAGAACAAAAATATCTGAATTACAAAATAGGGGACCTACATGACAATACTTAATGACTTGGAGCCGGTTAACGATACCTAGGTCGAAATGAGACATGAACCAATAGCACACCATGCGAAAATAATAATAACAAATACTGGATATGTCATTCTAAAATTGAATGTTGTACCATATTTACATTTCAACAATGACCCTATTTTCTGACCAATTTCAATATCGGAGATCACCCAGGTTTGCAAATGACGGTGGATTGATTAATTAACTGGCAAATTACACTGGCCTTATACATGGTTTGTCTTATAATCTGTCAAATGGTTTTACATGACACAGAATAAGCAAGAAATTGAAGCAGACAAATAGTACTTTATATGCATTAGTACTACTTTTCATCAACAGTTACTATTTTTCATAGGCTGGTACTATTTTTTATCAAGAATTACTTACTTCATCGGCATGTACTATTTTTTCACAAGTTAGTACTATTTTTTCACAAGTTAGTATTATTTTCTTCATGGGCAAATACTTGACTCTGCTGTTATAACTCTTACTTCGATGAAGTTTGCCCGTTCTTTTCAATTTTAATATCTAAAAGACCTTGCGAAAAACATGGTCATTGTTGAAATGGCTATGCTATGAAATGTCAAGTGTTCATAAAATATGTTTACAAATTTACATAAAATTGTATATACATGATTGCAAACTACTCGTACAATATCTTATACAGCATTTTTGACCCAAGATACGTGGATCTAAAAACACACTGACAGAGCACTGTACAATAAATAAATACGTAAAAATCATGTAACATTACTGATGTACGAAAAATATCCTTATAAATACCTTAAGGTTTAAAATGTGAACCACATTTCAGAAACAAACGGGATGATTTGTTGGGCAGCAATGTTGCTTCTATTTATCTTCAGGACAAAATGAGGAGCAGACGGCATTCCCTCAGACTTTATATTTTCTCTGATCCTTACATTATAAAAAGTCTTATAGTTTTCAATTATAACTGAAATTTACTTAAAACGTTTAGCTTCAAAACTCGAAAAACTACTGATGGATGAGTTTGGCACAAGCTAAATAATGTCATGGTTTTCTATTTACTGGTTTTTCTTGGTAATACAGAAGTCTAACTTGTTTGCCGTATCGGATGTACAATTATATCAAATTGAGATGCCTGGTGACCACTTATTATTTAGGTACTATTTGGAAGGGTGTAATGTGTAGAGAAAATATATAAAATTGTTTAAAAATGATACTAAAACGAAGCCTTTATGGGGTTGAAAGACTGCAAAATTGGCCAGCTTCCATCCGATTTCAATGATGCCAAAAATGAATGGGATCACGAAGCTTCATTATCAACATATTGCCAAACGAATGACAAAATGGATAGCCTTATATACCACGAATTGACTTACTACCTAACTACTTACTAAAAGGAAGCTCTTTATTGGCAAATAGGTCAAAACGATTTCACTGCTAGTATTACATGTAAATCTCGCACTATAATGTTAAAATGAACAGCACTTGAATAAATGAACATTATATATTTTGTATACATGTATCTTTAAGAAAGAACATAAATGAGATTTCAAAACATGGTATAATGTGAATGGGAATTGCATGTAGAAATAAGCGGATGGATTTCGCCTCCTCGATGTAATATTTCGGTAAGGCTAGCTTAAAAATAATGTTTCTTAGTGACTTGCATAATTAAGCATTGATGTAGCTTACACTATCCCAATTCTATATTTGCTTAGCTGTGGACATAGCAATATTAATGCTTGCAATGCAGAAGATCAACATCTGAGGCCAATGAATGCTGAATGTTCACCAAACCCACACTTACATTATGAAAAATAGTGGTATTGTTTAACATTAACAAATAATTAAACAGATTCTTAACAAAGCAAGACAGATTGGGCCCTAAATCAGCTCATATATGTACTTAATGCTAAAAACTATGATGTGTACATGTACTTTATGTAAATTCAACAATGTATACATGTATTTCATAGCTAATAATGGGGTTCAAATATTAGCGCTTATTACTTATATAACACAGTAATGCAGATCTTATCACACATTGCATGCACTATTGAACCCAATTTCTGATATTTGTCTCCGTAATTCTGCAGATCTGTTAGAAATCCTATACAGGGTCAGTCTCTTATCAATTCAACCCTTACTAACAAAATCACATATTATATGTGACATATATCAGATTTGGCATTCTTAAGCCTCTGTATTTTCAGAATTCTCTTCAAATATTGAATGCCAGATATATCATATCCAGCATATCAACCAATTACTAATATTTCTGATTTGATTGTCACATATAATATGCAATATATATCATATCCAACTGAACAGCAAAATCACTTATATTTCTGAATTATCTTCACATATTATATGTGATATATTTAATATAAGATCCAATAGATAAGCCAACACTATTCTATTTTCTGGTAATCCGTTCACATATTATACGCGACATATATGGGATCCAGTTGATCCGCCAAGAATCCATCCCGCAAGTGCATCCGTTGTTTCTCACCGCGGGAATTTATCGGGATAATTCCGGGATCTACAACGACCACCACGCCAACGATGAGGTAGTGCTCCTCTAGAACACAGTTTGTAACCAAGGGAACGAGGTCTAGAGCCTCATTTTCATTCCCGTCCAGTTCCACAACAACTACTAGCAAGTTTGTCCATGTAAACACAGCACTGAAATAGGAAATAGAAACACTTGATAATTCTAAGCTAATTATAGACAAACATGTACATGTCCTTGAATTGGTATCTACAGTCAAACCCCGTTGGCTTGAACTTCCTTAGCTCAATGTCCTCGTTGGCTCGGACTGGATGTAAAGAACTGATTTCTTTATACTGAAGGTAAGCATTCTCACTTAGCTCCAATTCCTCAGTGCTTTGAGGTATTTTTGCCAGTCCCTAAGAGTTCGAGCCAAGGTTTGTAAGGAGATCTGGTTGATTTTTAAACTCAGTTTAGAAATTATCCTTGTAAAGATTGAATCCTAGTTTGGAAAATATATGACAAGATTGTTTTAAGTAAGGGAACATGGACATGAAAGCGTGATGACGCTGACGTCAACACCAGACCACCATATCTCTATACAGGCAACAAAACCAACTTACCATTCACATATCTTCCTGTGAGATCTAAGCACACTCGTCTCGATGTCTATGGGATGATATCTCATTCCCCGTAGCATTATCGTCTCATCTAGTGAACCCACGACAAAAAGGGCGTCATGCCGACCTGAATACACAAAAATACATATTATTACATGATCTATAAAAAACTGTCCATGATTAAAACAAGGGCAATTTTTGAAGTCTGAATAAAACACCATATTGACCTGTCAATTTATAGACCGGAAACAATTTATCATATGATGTAAGAATAACACTGCAAATATCAATTAAAAAACCCAAAATTGATCCGTCTATTTATAGATCGGAAAAAGTTTACCATATGATGTCACAATGTATCATGCTATTATATATCATGTAATAAAACTTCTTAGCTGTGAAATATGCAGTTCATATTGACCACACAATCAAAATAATGGTCAGTAATGGTAATTTGGTCTATATGACAGCATATTTCACACCATCATAAGTAAATAATTGTAAAATATTTAGTCTTATTCTTGGAAAACTATCAAAGCTACAATCAAAAGAAACAATAATTGTGTTTGTTAAACAGATTCAATCACAAAGTCAATTATATATATTTTTTACAACTGCATGCACAAGGAGATTATCATTAACTTCCTATACGTAAACATTGTGAAATTTCCGGTTGCTTCAGTCATTATCTAATTTTCTTAACTTACCTCCATCACTTTGTGTAAGCTCTGTTCTCCTTACAAAGCCGAGGTAGCCTGTTCTAGCGTACGAGGATTGGAGATCGCCAGTCGCCAGTCTTGCGTCGAAATGATCCGGATGGAGGGACTCATCGCCGTATATCGTGAAGTAGCCATCTGCATTGTGCGGACTGCTTACCCAGATCTGGAACAAGTAATTGGAACCATTCATTTCAAAGAGATTTATCATGCAATAAAATCTTACCTTTAAATAACGCTCAATGAATGGAGGGGTGACAAATGAAACTCTTTAAAGTGCCAAAATTGACCCTTCAATGCCAGTTTTTGTGTGATAGAAATTAACTGTTTGATGCCAAATGGTATTGCGATCATTCTATTTTTACTTTAGTGACGAGAATGTTTTGCAAACAGTATTTCTTCAATTTATAATAAATGGGGAGTCATTATATAAGGGCTTGACTAGGTAGTAGGATTATGCATTTAAAGAGATCTTCCCTTAGTTTGTATCGAATGTGATACATGTACAACAAATGACCTGAGACAAGTGGAAAAGGTCTTGTCATAGTATATGACATGAGCCAGAAATATTGTTTCATGACATAGCTTACTGCCACTGCAAACAGAATGGCTGCAACCATTGTTATAGTTCCATTTTGTTACCCATTGTTATTTAGCACTACTTCAAACATTTTAGAACATAAAGCTTATAACTGACACTTAAAATATTACTGATAAGACCCATTCATGCTTGTATTGTTGATCAATATTTTGTTACGTACCTCTCCGAGATGGGAGTCAGCACACTGTCCCCTGGTTTCTGGATTTGCTATGGCAACCTTCACTCCTGGCAGCAGCTGTAAATTCAATGACACCAAATTGACATCATGACCTTGTTTCTCATGAGATATTCCAATTTACATCACCATAATAATTTTTTTCTAACATTTTACCATAATGAAACAAAAACCTGAAAGATATGTGCTGTACTTGATGTAAGATCTGATTTATTTCACTCCTGATCACAGAAAATTATGTATAACTCATGATTGTGCCATTAAAGAAAATATTGCTTTCTGTGAGGACTGGGAGAATAAATTTATACATTGCACTGGAATTCAATAAAAACATTCTGTTTATCCACCTACCTTGCCCGACTCCATGAGACAGAGGCTATGGGGGCTGCCTTTCTCCACCAGCGTCACTCGGTCATTTCTCAAAGCTCTCAAGTCCACAAACACTGTGCTCGGCTCTGGGCATGCTGCACCCTAAGAACACATTGATACATATGTGGTCAATGATGAAAAATATTTTCCCAGTATACAACATCCTATGCTAAAAACAATACTTTTCTCAGACTTTCACACACAGCAAGAATATTGCGGAGTGAACACCATTACTTGTCTTTTGGTGTTTTTTCAGTTAACTCTAAAAATTAAAGCCAAACAAATGGACATTGCTACACATATACGCACTGTCCCTTGCTTAATGTGTACCAAGTTTCAAATGATGTATATATCTGGCTTCATGTCTAAATGTATATCTTGGAACAGTTTTTAAGTTATAGCCACATACAAAATTTGTGCATGCTGCCCCCAACATGGAGATGATGACACCAAGATGATGACTATACCTTTTTTCTTCTTCATAAAAAGTCAAATCTAGTTTAAAATGTCATTAAGTTTGAAGAACAGTTACATACACTTACCGGGAATGATATGCCAATGTTGACTCTACATCCAAAACTTGTGCTCACAGCCCGGTATGAAAGACCTAGATCGGCAAACAGTTTTGTGAACGACGTTGTCAGATGGATCCTTGGTCGCTCCTCCGCTATTACGCAACAAATACGAACACAGGAGAGGTTCAGTCCCTTCGCCTAGAAATTGCACAAGGAAATAGGTCTTTCTATGTTATTACTATACTTCAAACTATAAGAAATATAATCACATCAACAACACTGCATCAAGTATCAACCATTTTAAAAACAGATTTTGTGGGATGCCCCAACAAGTCTTGGATCCCTTCACATAAAAAAGAACACACTCAGGAAGTCTTGCTGGCTGCCTTGAACTTTCGATACTTTTGTTTCAAACTCCTTAGAAACTTTGAACTAGTTTTCATTTTGAAGCAATTAAAAATCAATGCATTACCTGTAAGGAATGAACATCATTCTTCTAATAAAGATCTACTGATCCTAACTAATGTCCATACCCAGTTTGAAGTCTCTACAACCAGTCATTTCAAAGCTATTGATCAGAAATAAAAAGTATTATGTTTCAGAGGACGTCGCCAGACAAAGTACTTCCTATGTGTCTGCCATGCTTCCGAGGTGGCACAATAAAATTAACTTAATGATCTGAATGTAAGTTTCTACTCTGGACTGATATGATTTCTCACCTTCAGAGTCCCCGTCGAGGTACCCAGTCCCCGTGTACAAAGGTCCATAACCCCATACGAGCAGAATGTGTCCCGAACTGGAACAAAAGAAGAGGAAATATGTTAATACAATATCACCCTCACAATCATGGATCAATGTTTTGTCACTTTTTCGCAAATCCTTAAATATTCAAATATTACCAATCGTGAAATCATCTATGTAAATCAGTTCTATGGAGGTATTAAAGTGATCAACTAAATTGAAATTTAATGAAGTGATAGGAGTACAAATCATTTGAAGTTGAAAAAGAGAAAAGATTAAAAAATATTTAAATACAAATTATGATTGCATGCTTATAAGGCGTGATACATAACACAAAATTAAACATTATTTTCACCTCTACAAGACTCATTTCTGCTACAAATATTAAACAATTTTGTTAAGCTTTTGTTGAGGAAAGCATTTTTTTAGAAACATTAATTTTGCTAGAAAAACATTCCCACACATTCAAATACATACTTTTGGACAGGTCAAACAATAAATTTTCTTCTATTGTAATGCAACATGCAAATGGACTTATGTACGGGAGTGGCTGTAGTAGAATATTTTTACTTAATCTACGCAACAATAATGTTCTTATACCTTTGTACATGCTGACAGCGGACAGCCAGACGGCAGGGTTCGCCTCCACCTCTGACGGTGGTACTAGTAGTGAATGGTGACCAGAGTATATGCTGTGGACAATATAGGTCATAGTTATTGTGAAGGAAGCCATTGATACAGGTAGTGTTATAAATAAATTTCAAAGTTTACGAACAAGTTATCATCATGCCTTCAATAATATTATGACAGTATGCATTGCATAGGACAACAATGGTGAATGTGAAATATACAAACATCCAGAATAACAATTGATTATATGCTTGCTAGTGGCTCATACAGATTTATCAGTGATATATATATAAGATTTTCACTGTTTTGAAATTTTGGCCAGTTTTAACACTGAAATTAAGTGCTAGTGAACAGGGTTGGGACACAAATACAGGGAGGTCATTTCTGAAACTTGACATTTAAGGAATGTAATAAAAAGAAATATTGTATATTTCAGTGTTACTTTGCGATAAATTTCACCTTGTGAAAACCAAAATTTATTATTCACTTGTGGCTATGCCACTGATGAAATATAGCTTTCTTTGTCAAATGAATTGTAATACTACAAACAAACAATTATCATCCATACATGTCTTCGAAGTCTAATGCATTTATGATTAACTAAATCACTTAAAATGACAAAACTCTCAATGGGGTTTTCCATTTTGTCTCTTAAATAATATGGGATCATAATTTTTTATACAAGCATTATTAAAACAAACCTTACAAACATCATAAAACTGCAAATGTTTAATATCGATGTAAAACATTCATTGAACCTCGTACATTCAGTGTACCCATATTATTATGAGTGAATTTCCATACCTTGCTAAACACCAGAGGGCAAATCCTAGACCGCTGTAAGGATCTAGACACAGGCAAGCTTCTCTTGAGGGGTAGAACTCACACTGCAGCTTTATACACCTGCACAATGCTGTGGCTGATGCATGGGACATCTGAAATGTATAAGGGGCTTGTAGATGGTCTTTTTGACACTTTACATTTAAATACACTAATTTTCATCATTATTTCAGTAAATAACAGAACACAATTGACCTCATTAAGCGTTCCAATAGTTTGAGGCAATGAATCTTTTCTGGGTTAAGTGCTCAATGAACAATCAACTGAGCAGTAGATTTCAAATTAATCATGAAAAAATTCCCGTAGTTTTGCACTCACACATGACCTTAACCTGACCGCAGTCAGCATTTATGTGGTCGAGACACTAGAGTCAATGTAAGATATCATCTCTGGGGTGGATGCTTTTAAACATTCACCAAGTGAACAGAAGTTTTCCATTATACATGTTCTTGTTTTGCCTAATAGACAATTTCCCTTTGGTAATTTTCCATTGATGCTTGGTAATTTTCCATTAAACTTGGTATTTTTCCATTCATAAACATGACCTTACCTTGACCCCAGCCAGCATTCCTGTGGTTGAGACACTAAAGTCGAGGTAACAAATCATCTCTGGAGTGGGCGCCTTGTAGACATTAGTCAGTTTCTTCTTTGGTAAGTCATCAGAGTCCAATATGGTGGGCCAGGCCCGGACATCTACTACTGATAATGCCTCCTGGAAGGTAAAGTTTAAGGTATTTGAATGAAGTAATGATAGGACCAAAAGAAGATTAAAAAACTTTACAAATAAAGAATTTGAAGCCTGCAGCAACATTTACGGAAATCAGTATTATTTTTTGTATGTGACCTAGCACACATGAACCTTTGTCATACATAAATATGAGCCCTTTCAAGGTTATGATATTTTCTGTGATCCCATACATCTGCTCCATATAGGAGTTGTGAGTATATTTTTGCATCAAATAGTTTGAAAAATACCCCATTTGACAATTGACTACATTTATATGAGGAACATAACAATGAGCATTTACAGCATACATTAGTGATAAATATGTTTTTTTCTTTAGTGCAATGTACATTTAATTCACACAGTTAAAAGTACTA